>NC_068943.1:9407123-10613123 GCF_026419915.1 Harpia harpyja
CCTTATCTAGGCAAGACATCTTTCCCAGGGAAGTTCCTTATCTCTGCCTGTGGAAGTTCAACAGGGCAAGCACTGAGAAAAATAATTTAAAAAAATCTTAGTCAAAATACTTTGTTACTAGATGTTTAGTTCCAGGTCTATTGAAAGTGTATGGGATTGGAAGGGTGAGACTAAGATTTGATTGATGCTGTCCCATTACAACATTTACATAAAAAGCATTCTCAATATCTTATTATGTACAGTTTTAAAAGTGGAAAAACTTCAGACTGCAGAACAGAAAATGTTCTTTCTTGATATGTCTCCAAGTAGATCTTCAGTTATTTGTCTAAGCAATTTGTCAGAAAAAGACAGAGAGAGCTGACAAGCATTAGTTTCACAGTCAGTAATCATTTTTGAATTAGATATCAAACAGAACTGGCTACAGTGCAATCCAAGGACCAGATGACATGAAAAATCTCTAAAGAAAATGACTGAAGACATTAAGTATATTAAGTACATTAGCATATACTGATGACCCAGATGAAATGAAAGATAGCTTTGACAGAGATCAGGTATAGATCCTGCTGAACCAGGCAAAATCACCCTAATAGAAATGTGGTGTATGTTTGTACATTAATGTTTGGGTTTGGATTTTTTTTTTTTTTTAAATCAGGCAGATCTCTCCATATCACTTGAAATAAGTTGGGAAGAGGCCTGGAAGAACTAGTTGGTGAAACAGCTGCCATTGTTTCCTTTTTAATGAAAATGATCTGCTAAGTCACACAAAAGCTATTCCTAATAGTGTTTGCAATTCCAAAGCTTGGTATTAAATTGATATCAACTTTTTTCTTCTTTTAAATTTCACCTTTTCACAGTTTCTAGTTTGTGTTAGAATTAAAGGTAGAAAAGACAGCAATGGAAAAGCAGCTACTTGATGACTGTAAAACACTGAGAATGGAACACAAAGCGTTTCTCAGGCCAGTCATTTGAAATCAGTTCTGGTGCGTTCCATGGATAGCTGATGAAATATAAAAAAAATTAAAGTTATCTCAGTTCTTACTGATTAGGTGGCTGTAATGCTATAATGATGAACAGCTTTATACCACAATGCGCTTATGAATATTGTTATGTATCCATTTGCTCCCACGTACAAATGTATGATATACAGACACTCATCACTCATTCACTGACTAAATGAATATGTTTACTGAGTTTCTGGTTTGCAAGGACTGTTTCACAGATATGAGAAAATGTTTTAGCTATTAACAATTTATTTGGTTTATTGAAACCATCATGGAATAGGATATATCTATATGGGGAGGATGTAAGTTAATTTCCCATTTTAAGTGTTTGGGTCATTACAGGTTCTCCAATGTTTTTCCATAGCTGTAGGAAACTAATAGACTATTCTCATCCCAGAAAAATAATGAATCAAAAGTTTTAACACCTATGAACTAGACATTTGTCTTTGCTTCTCAGATCTCTGCAAAATAAATGAAAACTAAACTTTGTTTTGAAAAAGTAGGGAGTTACAAAGAAGAGTTTTTCAAGTATATATGATGACCAAAACCTGTCTCCTTCAAAGTGAATATAACTATGACCTAATTTCTCAGAGTAGAAAAAAGCAAAAAGATTTTCTTTTTTTTCTCTTTTGAAGTCCTTCCAGTTTCATGAACAGGTAGGAATGTTGAATTTTCAAAGTATTCCAATCACTATTTCTTGCAACAGAACAGCAGGTTTTCCTCATCACAAAAATCTTGGTCAGATTACTTGATGCAATAATATAGGTATAATCCAAAATGTTCCATGTACATTGTTGGAAAGTTAAAGTGCCATCAGGTGATTAATGATGATAATACTTTTTTTTTCTTCTCTTTTTTTTCCCTGAACAAACTACATAGTATCCTTTTTTTTTTTTTAACTTTTTCTTTTTTTCGTACATATCTATATATAGCCATCCTAGTTTCTACAATGAGTGAAGAAGGGAAATATAATGTGTATAGGCTGAGCAAGTGTTGCTCATGAAAAAAATCTTACAGCACACCATAAATAACCAAAACCGTTAATACAGTCATCTTTAATGAGTCAGACTTTAACTACATCTAGACTTCATCTTCATCTACAACAAGTCTGAGAAACAAGCACGTGGAGAAAAACATGTAGTATATTTGTTCGAAATCACCACTCTCTGTCTGCAGTAAATATTCCAGAGATTTTCTTCCAAATTTAAACATCTTACATAAAATACCTGAACAGGGGTTTTGTTTGGTTTTGTCTCTAATTTTCTTGAAGATCGGAAAAAACCCAAACATGCAGCAAGTCCCCCTTTTATCATACTCCTTTTTTGGCAAGCCTTACATGTGACATGTCACTATCACTGCACTTTCCAGCTCTTCTCACAGCTGAAAGCAATGTACTGACTGAAAATCCAATTATGTTCAGAAAAATTATTGGATTATCATAGCTATACTATGGGTTTGCCCTTCATAGGTGTTTGGTTCGTAGTAAGAATCACTGTACACTAAATGTCTTGTACTCCAAGAGATTGGTTAAACTTCTCCCAAAGAAGATTTACATTATCAACTTGTTCATGAAAAAAAAAAAAATAATGCAGTACATTCATCACTTTATAACACTGTTAAACTCTTAACATGGAAAACTCAAAAGATTCCATTTTACATTTTTATCTAACGATAAAGTACAGAAACTGAGTGAATTAGAATTTTCATTCATATTCCATATCTAGGCAAAAGGGAAGTTAATCAGTGCATAAAGGCTATGGTTTCCATCCATCTTCAAAAAACAGTCAATTCAGCTATAACACAGTTTAACATTTCCAGAAAATCTGACCTTGTACACCTTCACAAGAAAAAACTCAACAAAAGCCAAATTTCACTTGCAGAAGATTGTACTTAAAACTTCAATAGACCTAATGAAAACTGAAGAACTAAGGGGCAAACAGGTCTTTGAAGCTGATTTATTGTAGCCACTTGACCCAGTCTTTGCGTTAACGGTTTTGTTGTGATTTGCAGTGTCTGCACTGGAATCAGAGAAGAGATGCATGATTAACATCTGTGGCATTAAGAAAATCATCCCACAGTATAAAGACATATAAAAACAAGTGTTGTAGCCTACAAAGTGCAGAGATAAAAGAAAATGCTGTAATCTATTTTTAATTTGATTTCTTCTTTAAGACTAAGTTCTGTCTGCCTGATATTAAAAATACTGTTTCTTCTTTAAGATTCTATAAGAAATCTGTGTTTCTGAGATGAATAGTTATTTATTATCATAACTGGGGCAAGCTTTTAATGCTTTTAGAAAGCAGTGATTGATGTTACCATGATTACTATTTTTTTTTAACCAAGTAAGAAATTAATTTTAAGGATGGTAATTAACCACTAATATTTGGCTAATCATAAGAAAAGAGGCGGAGTGCAGAGAGCATAACTTCACAGTCTGCTGTAACACCTCATTAGGCATTGCTATCACCTCTTTTTTCTCTGATTTTACAGATTTCTGCCCAGGCAATATGTCCAGATCACTAACAGGAAGCCACTCCCAAAGAATACAACAGGGCACACCAACATATGTGATACTGTATTAGGTTTCTGTGGCAAGGTTTTGGTCATGGGGGGGCTGCAGGGGTGGGTTCTGTAAGAAAACACCAGAAGCTGCCCCCATGTTGGCTCTAAGATGGACCTACTGCGGACCAAGGCTGAGCCAATCAGTGACATTTGTAGCACCGCTGTGTTAACATACTTAAGAAGGGGGAAAAACTGCTTCAAAACAGTTGGGAGAGAGGTGTGAGAATATGTGAGAGAAACAACTCTGCAGACACCAAGGTCAATGAAGCAGGAGGGGGAGGAGGTGCTCCAGGCATCAGAGCAGAGATTCCCCTGCAGCCTGTGGTGAGGAACATGGTAACACAGGTTGTCCTCCTGCATCCCATAGAGGTCCAGCATGGAGCAGATATCTAACCCATAGTGCATGAAAAGCCTGTGCTGGAGCAGGCTCCTGGCAGGACCTGTGACCCTGTGGAGAGGAGCCCACGCTGGAGCAGGTTTTCTGGCAGGACTTGTGACCCCATGGGGGACCCACGCTGGAGCAGTCTGTGCCTGAAGGACTGCAGCCCGTGGAAGGGACCCACACTGGAGCAGTTTGTGAAGAACTGCAGCCCGTGGGAAGGACCCATGTTGGAGAAGTTCATGGATACTTGTCTTCCGTGGAAGGGACCCCACGCTGGAGCAGGGGAACAGTGTAAGGAGAAGGAGCAGCAGAGACAAAGCTTTATGAGCTGACCGTAACCCCCATTCCCCATCCCCCTGAGTTGTGCGAGGGGAGGAGATAGAAGAGTGTGGAATGAAGTTGAGCTTGGGAAGAAGGGAGGTGTAGGGGGAAGGTGGTTTTAGTTTTGCTCTTATTTCTCATTATCCTACTCTGTTTGATTGGCAATAAATTAATTTCCCCAAGCCAAGTCTGTTTTGTCCATGATGGTAGTAAGTAATCTCCCTGTCCTTATTGCAACCCACCAGCTTTTTGTTGCATTTTTTTCCCCTTGTCTGGTTAATGAAGAGGGAGTGATAGAGCTGCTTGGTGGGCACCTGGCAGCCAGCCAAGGTCAACCCACTGTAGATACTTAGTCATATAATACCAAACTTCAAGAGCCAAAGCAGCTAAATCCCTGATTTTAAGACAGTGAAAGACCTTGTATTATCTTGATACCAAAAAAAAGGGGAAAAAAAAAATCTGTCCTTTGAGGTCAACTTTGATTAATATCACAATCCACTTCAATCTACTCTTATGATTTAAAGTTTTCAACATTTTCCTTTCTGAAAGATCTTGTCTGTTAGACAATTACAAAAAAAGGTTGCAGTGTCTCACCTGTTGTAATCTCATATTCAGGTAAGTGAATAAGCTCATGTCTCAAGAAACAAGATATTGTTGTCCAGAAGTGTTAAGATTAGCTTTTGGATAATAGTGTAGAGTGTTTGCGATAACATGGATTTTCTCCTTATGTTGATAAACAAACAACTGTGAAATAGTAAATTTATGAATTAGTTCTTTCAAGAATACACTTCATATTGTAGGCAAAAATCTGTGTTGGCCTACTTTTCCATTGTTATTAAAAAAAAAAATTCTGAAATCTATAGCTGTATTGAAGTTCAACACCTATGTCAAAATATGCCTGACAAACACTGGCTTGAAATATTATGATCATTTTCCTGTTACTTCTTGCCTGTAAATCAGATTGAATTGTCTTAAACTTGATACTGTTCCCCTACTCAACATGTAAATATTTTGAATTTTTTTGTAATGCAAAAGTGAGTTTTAGCATTTCTTGTGCTTGTGTTCCTGGTCTAGAATATTGAAAAAGATTTACTGTTGGAGCAGGCAGGTAGCTCTGCCTTTGTTATTCTGAAGGCATTATTTTACACAGGGGTAGTTCCCTGCAGACTAATCTTTGTCAGAACTTTGCTAATTTTCTCTGCATGGGTAATGGGAACTGAACAGTACCTGGCCTATTCTCTGAAAACCCATTTAATTTCAAAAAAGCCGGGATGCAAGTTTAAGCTGCTTACTTTAACAAGGAGTATTTCCCATAATACAATGACCTTCGTGTGGATCTTTTTTTTTTTTTTTAAATGATTCCAGCAACTAACTGTAAGTAAGAATGAATGCCACCACCAATGTCTTCATGTGAATAAAACTGATAAGTTTTTTTTTGTTTTTAACTGTGTTGTTTCAATTTCATGGCACGCACCCTACTCTTATCTCAGTTAAAGGCCTAGTTCACAATTAATAAGATCAGGAAAAGATTGCTTTTTAAGTTAATCCCCACTAGAAATGAGTATGTGTGATTGAAATGTTCTCTTATTTTAAGTCATTTAACCATTCTGTTCACATGCAACACTGACTTTCCTATTTGTGACAAAAGGGATATTTTAAAATAAAACTATTCAGAATATTTCCAGAAAAAGACTGTGAGTCATAGAGCTTTACATCACCAAGGGACACCACCTTCAGTCATTGTCTTTATCCCAAGCTCGGATATTTGTTATTTTGGTTTTTTAACCAACAAATGAAATGCAATTATGAGTAATTTTCAACGTTAACAAAACCTGTCTTTCAGCTGTTACAAGGCTGTCAGATTACACATGAGGGTGAGAAAATATTAATCCCTAAGCTAATGTTGCTGGTGTACAAATTAAAATAAATGATTGCAGGGCATCTTTACTGCATTTCATTTTAGCAAAAAACCAAGGTTATATAGTGCTCAGACAGAAAGGCTATTTTATGAGGAGCTAGTGATCCACACAAGGGCTAATCCAGGTGCATGTCTTGGTATCATGGATACTATGTGACCACTATTTAATATAGGTGTATCTGATCATTAGCATAATTAATCAATGTATAGTCACTGCACATATAGTCAATGTGTATTTATTCCTAAATATATTACAGTGTATTGTCTTGCTCACTTGAAATATTATATGCATCTGTTTAGCAACTGTAGCTTTATTAATGAGATAAAAATATTAGACTGTATCGTACAAGGGAGTCCTCAAAGCTGAGTCCTCATTCCAGGCTTGTTTGTTATCAGTGACTCATCAATCTGTGCTGTGTGCAAGATTCTATAAGAATACCTCTAAGAATACCAGTGAACTTGGAAGTGGTGAGTCTTGCCATGGACAGGAGAATAGCTGTCATCTTTGTTTACAAAGGTACTGGAATGGCTGTACATAAAGTCAAGAGAAAAAGGAAACAATCATGAGAACTAGTATATTTGATTTAGTAGCTTAGAGCAGACAATATGTAGCAAGTGAAATCAAAAATGGGGCAGAATGACATTCATCGTAAAATGTGAAAAGTTAGAGATTTAGTTGAGTATTGAAGCAGAAAATATGAGGGGAGATATTCTATATATTAACTGTTCAGACTGTCTGTGATTGAATGCCAGTAAGGCACGTGTTAATTGTGAAGTCTTCTAACAGTAATTAACCTGCTGAATAATTTCTTAATGAAACAGTGAAAAATGCTGCACTGCTTGCAAAATTTGAAAGATCTGATTTGAAAATCAGACAAAAGACTGAACAGTGTAGTTGATATGTAAAGATTTTAGGCAATACTTTCTATAGATTTTGGTTAACTATGGGTTACATAACAAGAACAAGGAAAGTGTTATGGAACAAAATACTTGGAGTTTGCAACTACATTAGCAAGTTTCATCTGCTTTCAAAAATCAAATTCAGTTATGTATCTCCTAAAATAAGAAGAAATAAAACTATGTGGTATTGGCTATTGCACCACTAGAAGTTAGTAGACATTTTTATGTTCTGATGCTTTGACAACATTTCACATACTTGAGACTAATAAAGCATTTAATTAATTTGTGTAGGTTGATCAGAAGCTTCAGATAATGAATAGAACACATTTATTACTAGAAGTATTGCTGGCAATGTCATAGACATGTTCCTCTGCTTTTACAAAAATTATTTTGTGCCATTGAAGAAAAAAATCAAAACTTCTTTTTTCACTTTCTACGTTTTAGGGGGCTTGAGGTGAACATAATAGTTTCTAGACATCTCTAGTATTGATTCTTCCACAGAAAATTTTACTTCATCTCTAAAATTGTCATTAATGGGATTATGTTACAAAGAAAATAAAAACACTATACTCCAACAGGGAATTGCCAAATTTGAAGAGCTGTTATGACCTGTGTCACAAAATATTTATCATATTAAATAAATGAGGTATCTTCAAGTACAGACAAAGAAAAGTAACTTTCTTTTGGGGGTTTCACTGTTTTTTTTTGTCTTTTTTTCTAAGATGAAGGCATAATAGAAATATACACATTAACAGAAACTGAAATCTCTAAGAGAACTTGAGAGGATGAAATGCTAGTTACTAATGAGAGCTGGACACCAATCTATCCAAATAGAAAATGGATGAAATGGGAAAACAGATTTTAAGCTTGTTAAGCTGCAGCACTGAAGATTTAAACCTATAAACCTACATAAAATAGAATTTTCTAACCTGACTATTGGTTTTAGGACATGTGAGTTTTTAGATATCTGAACTGAAATCTTGTGAAGTCTTGGGTTTCACAAAGTGAATATTGCTGACAGTCTGCAAAATGGGCCTTCTGATGGTGTCTCAATAGTGGAGGCATTAAAATGCAAGAAGTAATTCGATAATTAAGGTCACAGAACATTCTCAAGTACTCTTAATGTAAGACATTGCTTGTTATTCTGATGATGGTGGTTACAGTGGGTTTTTTCACTTTTTTTTTCCTAATGTGATTGCATATTCTTTCCCAGGTTGAAAATTTTACAATATTCCATATGAAAGAAGAAGTATTCTTCCATAACTAAAACGTATTCAGAAAACACATATTTTGGTTATAAATCATATGTCTGCTACATTTAAAATTGAAATAGTTTAAAATGTTTAAAAGAAAAAGTGAATGTTTTCTTTAGGTATCATGATATTTAGATAATTAAAATTACATTTGTAGTGACTTTTGCCTTGAACTGTATAAAAAGTGATATGTCAGAAAAAAAAATACCAAGGGATGCTCACAGTAATCAGATCTAGATGCATATTGAGTCTTCAGTTATATATTTCTACATATATGTTTCTTATATATGTATCATATATATCATACATACTATAAATACCTGTGTTCAAAACAGCAGCATTGATTTTGCTCAAACCACTAAAAGCATTCATCTTAGAGCAAATATTGAAGGTTCATCAAGAAAAAAAAAAAATCTGCTTCCAGAAAAAGACAAGCATCTAGAAGTTTGGAACTGAAATTAGAGCTGGTTTTGTTATTAATCACTGCTGATGTGAAAAAACATAATCATCTATTAAGTAAACTGGAAAGAACAGGGTGACCTTAATAGAAAGGAAGTGGGAGAAAGCATGATATCCTAACTAAAAAAATGTCAAGATGACTGAAAAACAGGAAAAAAAGAAAGTTTTTCATGTCTAATATATAAAGATAAAGAATATTTAAACAAAGGACTCCTAGTTAATGGTTTGGACTTTTTAAAAGTAAAGATATCAAAGTGTAAAATCAATTAAATAGGAAGGCATCTTCATAATTAGCAATCTTTAAAATGAGTTTAGATTAACATGTGAGATGCAAGAAAGAACTAGATATTTGCTTCCAGACCTATTTTCTGTGGTTCTAACACAGAAATTACTTGTATCCCTAACAAACATTTTTGGCAAAGAATACTGGAATTATTTTAAAGCAGGTTGTAAGGTCAAAGGACTCTATCACTGAAGACAAAGGACTCCATCTAATACAATGCAATGACCCATTTACTCTTCACAGCACCCCTCCTGTAGCAAATTCAGGGACAAGTTCAGACTGGTACCACAAATAATAGTGTAATTCTAGTAAAATTGGAAATGTGTGAAATATATACACAATGTTTTGGAGAAGTACGTAGGCAAGAAAAAATTCAATAAGAAGGTTGAGACATTAATTGGATTGACTTTGCCTGAATATATTTATGCCCATAGATGCTTCAAAGAAAAGAAGTGTAATATCACATCAAGACTAAGGAGCTGAAAGACAATTCCTCCTTCAAAGAAGCTGCGGAGACTATACCTTCATATACAGAGACGATGATGGCATTGGGGAAGAGAAAAATTAAATTTCATGAATTGAGAATGATAAATAAAATTAAACAAATCCATAGATGTTCTTCAAATAAACAGTAAGTCTATCATAATGGATTTTAACAAATTAAAGATAGCTGGGATAGCAAGGTCTGGTATTCTTACTCCAACCAGTCATTATGTGACAGAGAAAGGACCTGTAAATACTCTGAACAAAAGGGATTCCAAAGGTTACAACTTGTCCAGTGATTAGTTTGGGAATCAGGAGATCTATATCCTATTCCCCCGTCTCCTTAAAGAAAGCAAATGTAATTACGTGGGCTCACAGCTGATTGCTTTTGGATTTGACATAAGGTGACACTACCATGAAGCGTTTGGAGAGCATTTTGGAACATGGAGTTGTCATAGCACTGCTGGTGGCAGGCACCTGTCTTCTGTCACAGTGAGACAGATTAACCCATGGTGGATTTGGATACTGGAGTTTATTTAAGAATCACTGAGATTAGAGCTTTTGCCCTACTTGATTATGTCACATATTCGCTCACCTACCATGCTTGCCAAAAGGGAGTCCATAATCATAAAGAGGTGTGCCAGAAGAGTGGGGTGCCACTGAACGGGATCTAAATTATTCAGCCCTTGAGTGAGAAGTTGTGTAACATTATATTTTTCAAAAGGCAGCTCAAATCAATGAAAAAAACAAAATGGGATTAATTTTAAATCCTGACTTGATAGCAGGGTTCAGTTCCAGAATGTAGCCATCTAAGTACAGGAGCCTACAAGTGGGTGCTTAAGGAGAGCAAGTTGTTCAAATTCACCTTCATATCTTCATTTTAGTCAGTGGAAATCTAGAGCTCTATGCAGTTACTTAAACACAGACAGATGCCCTAGAGTATATGAGACAAGTGCACTAGGCTATGAGAATGACACAGAATTTATGAGACACGCATTGCCATCTTTGCTACTGCTTGAGGCCAGAAGGAATATCCTATAGAAACTGAAATTACATTAGAAATCTGTCTTTATGCATATATATGCCACTCTAAGAGTAAAATTCAGTTGTTTCCATTTAAGTATCTGATGTCGCTTGAGATGCCTTGGGCTATGGAAAACATGGTACTGGAAACCAAAATATTTCTGGAATGACAGCTGGAGTTCCTGCTTACTTGGAAGTGGTAAGTTTACCTCTATTCATAACTGAGTACACAGGAGCCTTGCCCAAGATGTGTGAGTCACGGGTTCAAGCCTCCTTCATCTCTGAACAGATTCAAACATGCATCTTTCCCTAATCTGTAAATTATTTTAGGTAATATGTCACTAATGGGTGATTTACGTCACTTACTTAAAGAATCACCATCAAAGCTATTAGCAAAAGTGGTTTTATTATGGTGTTGTAAAAGAGAGGTAACGAAGTTCGATGGCAAGGTTCACTCTATTACTGTACGGCACAATCATTTGAACAGTGATTCAAAACTACTGAGGCACACATCAAAGTTACCGAGACAAAATCAAAGTTACCAAGGCACAAACCAAAGTTGCCATACTGCAAGGTTATGCGCGATATCGGTGGCTTACCAAAGATCTGCCACTGGCAAAAGGTCTCTCTGCCTCGAGGAGCAACCTTGAGAGGTGTCCCAGCTCAAGGGGAGATCATCGCTATGCAGCGAGGCTGCCTAGCAGAGAGAGCCCAAACAAAGCTCACTTAGGCTGTCATATTTATGGGATAAACTGGTTGGCTCATAGTCAAATTGCATACAACAGGAAAGGTATGCATGAGACTCCTTGTACCCACAACATTCTTTGTTCCTTGATAAATGAGTCTTGAAAAAAACACACGCTTTTCATGTGTTAATCGCATGGTCAGTGATCCAAGCTCATATGCATCGGTGTTGCTTGTGTCACTCTGCTCCTTGGTGGGTTTTCAGAGAACAAATTGGAACTGGAGGAGTTCTTGGCCTGGCTAGGGCTCAGGCCTTTACCTCCTCTGGGGCCTGAACCAAACTACTGCTGGTTTGGTTAAGAGGTTGAGTGCATCCGTCACATAACAGCATAGCCCACTTATGTTGAATATGTGCAAAATAATTTGAGATCTATTTGGCCCACAAATGACCATAAAAAAAAAGAAGCATTATGGTATAGCTTAGCAATTAAATTACTTATAAAGGCTCAGGTTTTTTTCTGAAATGTGGTTTCATATTCTATGAGGTTATTTTGTAATTGTTTAAGGCCAAATAATCTTAACAGTGTAGCCAGTGTAGTTATTTGTAAAATAAGATCCTACTGAATAAACTATGGTCAAAATCCAACTCAGAGGGTTCTATTCCAGCTTTCACTGAATAATATAATCCTTATTGGCAATAACAGAAATCAGGAAATGGGGAAAAAAGACCATTGCTGCACCTGCATATATTAATAAATAAATAATAAATAAATAAATTTATTACCAATTTCAGCTTATTTTTATGTAAACATAATACAAACAAACTTGAAGACTATCATTGCCACTATTGTCGAAAAGATACTGTTCTCTCCTTCTCCCATATAAAATCAGAAGATAATTAGTTTAGCACAGTTAAAGGATAAAATATTGTCCTTCTGAGGGTTAAAAGTATAGCCTATGAAAATTCTGTGAGACTGCAGAAAAATGGCACTTGTATTATTTCATGGTTATAGTCTGAAGTTGTCAGTGTCTTTAAGGATAACACATTTTCAGACACTACAGCATAACTGACACTGTGTAGCCAAACTAGCTCCAATTCATCAATAACGTTAGTCAGCATTATCTAAGGATAGGGCTTAAATGTTTTCATAAATAGGAATTACAGTGAGATTTTGGTGGAAGTTTCCATGACATCCACATTTATAGCTCTGAATGAATTAGTAATGATCACTATTAACACAGTGAATATCAAATGTGTTGATAATGATGGGACACTTAAAACGAAATAGAGACATAATAAAATAAATTCTGACATTAAGAATTTATGTGGTGCTAATCCTAATGGCAATCATCATAGTTAATTCATCTGGTATTTTCACAGGTGGAATATGTTCAGTTCTGATGGAGATGCAATATAAGTATCAATAATGACCTTAGTGTCAATGTCCTACTTTGTTTACATCAAAGAACACTAAGTATTTTGAAAATTGATTATTGCAATAAATCAGCCAGTTTCTCAGTGAACAAAATAGAATGATGTTTGCCTTTAACCACAAAACCAAACCAAACAAAATGAAACAACACATAACAAAAAAAAAAAGGAACTGCCATTTTCCCTCACATAAAGCTATTGTTTCCTGGCCTCTGCTAGCTGAGGGATCACACTCCTGCTCTTCACAACATGGAGCAGTGTAATGAATTTGAGTGGGAGAACTTACTGAAAAAGTTAACATAAATTGTTGGTTTGAATATCAAAAAGAAACCATCTGCATACAAAAGGAATACATCAAGTACTGAGTGGTAATTAGCCCCAAAGTATTCTCATCTTAATATATTAGTGACAGGAAAAAATAGTTTACATTGGGGAGAAAAAAAATAAGGTAGCCCAACCATCTATGATGGATTTTAAAATAATTCACATAGGTTAAATTTACTTTCATCTCTATCTGAGGATAATAGACATTTCTGGATAAAGTCCTCATATAAGCTCAAGACACCATATGCCCCAGTGCAGCCAGAATTAAAAGCAGAATGAAAAGAAGGTCAGTCGCCAAAGGGAGCTGCTCCAGACCCAGCCCTATCCGCAGCAGAGCAGCGGATCTTGGCACAGAGGGTGGTTTCCTGAGGCAGGGCAACACCAGGGCAGCGGAGAGACCCACCAGGAGCCGGCAGCTCTCCCCACACCTGCAAAAAGCAGCCTGGGGAGCACTAGTGACCAGGAGCGCAGCGACCAGAGCGGGCAAACGGGGTGGTGCATCAGAGAGGGAGTGGCGTGGCTGTTTGCGTGGCAGTTCACGCGGAAGGGCATGCAGGAAGGGCATTGTCACCCTACCAGCTCGAGAGGTGAGTTCAACTAGTGGTCATCACCCTCTCAGAAGGAGCTTAGCTGTAGTATGCACCAGACAGAAAGTTACGTCCTCTCTACTCACCAGACTGGGTGTAACAACCCAGAGAGAGCTCCCACAAAAATGTGCAGCCACCCAGGTCCCAGGCACCAGGGAGTGTCAGAGCCTTTCACTAGTACCTGATGGCAGTAGTGAGAACAGCTGTGTGAGGTGTGACCACGTGGATGATCTGCTCAGCCTGATGGCAGAGCTATGGGAAGAAGTATAAAGGTTAAGGAGCATCAGGGAATCTGAGAAAGAGATAGATTGGTGGAACCATGCTCTGCCCTCCCTGAGACAGAAACAGCCACCAGAAAAAAACAAGATCGAGGGGATCCTGTACCCTTCCCCTGCCAGGCAGAAGGCAGTAGCTTGAAGGAAAGGAGTGAATGGAGGCAAGCCCACACTTGGGGCTGCAGGTGAACCCCCTCCTTGCCTACCTCGCCTTCCTAGGTGCCTCAGTACAACAGGTATGAGGCTCTGGATGTGGAAGGCCAGTCAATGGATGATCTGGATGATGGTCCATCTATAGCAGAGGTGTTGCCAAGGTCAGAAATGCCTACCCGCTATATCACGATCACCTCCATGAGGGAGAAAAGACAGGTTATAGTTGTAGGTGACTCCTTACTGAGGGGAACAGAGGGTCCAATATGCCGGACAGACCCTCCTTTTAGGGAAGTCTGCTGCCTCCCTGGCGCCTGGGTTAAGGACATCACTAGGAAGCTTCCTAGCCTGGTATGGTCCTCAGACTATTACCCATTACTGCTCTTCCATGTGGGTGGTGATAAAGCTGCAACACATAGTCCAAGGGCAATCAAAAGAGACTTCAGGGCCTTGGGACGGTTGGTAAGGTCGGACAAGCTCAAGAACTGGGCCCATATGAACCTCATGAGGTTAGCCCAAATGCAAGGTCCTGCACCTGGGTCGGGGCAACCCCCAGTATCAATACAGGCTGGCGGATGAAAGGATTGAAAGCAGCCCTGCGGAGAAGGACTTGGGGGTACTGGTGGACGAAAAATGAGACATGAGCCAGCAACCTGTGCTCGCAGCCCAGAAAACCAACCATATCCTGGGCTGCATAAAACGAAGTGTGGCCAGCAGGTTAAGGGAGGTGATTCTGCCCCTCTGCTTCTCTCTGGTGAGACCTCCACGTGGAGTACTGCATCCAGCTCTGGGGTCCGCAGCACAGGAAAGACATGGACCTGTTGGAGCGGGTCCAGAGAGGGCCACAAAAATTATCAGAGGGATGGAACACCTCACCTATGAGGACGGGCTGGGGTAGTTCAGGCTGGAGAAGAGAAGGCTCCAGGGAGAACTTATTGCAGCCTTTCAATACTCAAAGGGGGCTTATAAGAAAGATGGGGACAGACTTTTAGTAGGGCCTTGTAGCTATAGGACAGGGAGTAATGGTTTTAAACTAAAAGAGAGTAGATTCAGACTAGATGTAAGGAAGAAATTTTTTATGATGAGGGTGGTGAAACACGAACAGGTTGCCCAGAGAGGCTGTAGATGCCCCATTCCTGGAAACATTCAAGGTCAGGCTGGACAGGGCTCTGAGCAACCTGATGTAGTTAAAGATAACCCTGCTCATTGCAGGGGGGGTTGAAGTAGATGACCTTTAAAGGTCCCTTCTAACCCAAACTATTCTATGATTCTACGATTCATCACACATGAAAGCTACACTACCTTCTTTTATTTTTTTTTAAATGCAACAAATGGTAACTAGTTGCCTGTAAGAAATTCTTTTTTTGTTCCTAAACTGGTATGTAACCAGTAGGTCAGAAAAATCCACAGGGAATCCTTCTTTTTAGTATATCAACATCTATCCAATAAACTATGAAAATCTGTATTAATTATTCACAACACATAAGAATTTTTTTAATTGCAACGTCCTGATAGAAACAGTAATGAGCTAATTAAATTATAGTCCTAATGATCAGAATTTATCAGTGCACATATTGCATGCATACACTTTTATTTCATAAATAGCAGTAAAAGTCATCTCTGACATTCACTATTGAGTTTAAAATAAAGTATGTTTTAAAAGTCCTTTAATTACTTGTGATTATTAAAAGTTTTTAAACTTTTCTTTATATTGTATTCTTTTCTATGCTAAGATATCATCAATGAGCCTCAAGGCTACTAGAAGAATACCTGTATGTCTACTTTCCATTCACTAACATAGCAAGGATCCTGACCTCCAGTGCGAGGGCCTGTATATCTTCATGTTTCTTTTAAAGTGGAGTTAGTATTGGCATGGCTTTCAGTACTTAATTTTTATATTTCCTTGCTGCACAGGGTTATTTCATTGCTAGGGAAAGCTTGCTTGGTTAGGTGTTTTTACTCATGTTAGGGTAGCTGGGATGAGGCTAATTTCATTGTATGTGTTTTCAAAATTTCTTTCAAGTAATTTCTCCCTTAATTTTGGTCAGAGTAAGTGTAACACACTTAAAATACCTTAGGGAAAGTAGAGGGAACTAAATCGTACAAAAAAAGACAAAACCAGAACATTTTTTCTGGAAAGCTGCGATGTTTTCTGGATAATTATTGTGAGTAGCCTTACAAATAAGATGAGTTTACCATTTAAACAGACGAGGTAAGCCATTTAGCCCTTGTTAAAAGTAATTGGATATACTGTGCTGATTCTGTTTTGCAGTGATTATTCCAGCAAAAGAGATTTAACTGGATGTCAATTAAAGGTCAAATCTTGTTCCCAGTGAATTCATTGTAAATGGAATCCTTGATTTCAGCAGGACTAGCATTTCATTTTAATGAGTTATATGCTAGTACAGATAATATAAATCTAATAAAATATTGCCACAAGGTAAACCTAGCCTGCTTTTAAAATGCCAGTCTGGAAATCTTTATCCAGATGGTCTCATCTGAAATTACCTCAACACTATGGAAAGGATTTGAAGGTAGTTTTGTATATATGTATTTGCTTTTATTTTTTTTTAATAATGTTTTTGTTCAGAACTATTATGATTCAGAAGATTCCTATCAGCCTCTGTCTTTGCATGTTTTTTGCTTTCTTGAGAAAAAGAGGAAGGTTTCTAGAGGAAAAAAAAAGAAAAAAGAGAAAAAGAAGGGATCAAAATGGATGTAAAATCAAGTGTGTTCTAACTCATATTCCTCCCCCTAGGTTTTATACTGAAAAAGATTAAAGAGAAGTTATGATTTTATGTTTCTCCACACAAATGTAAGTCTAAAACCAGCACCGTGGTCATCTTTATGATGCCTGAATTGCTGTTGTTTGTGTGAGCACCTGGGGGCATCTTAAGAAGCCAGAAGGTTCTATGTACAGCATATTTGCAGGTACCAAGTGACTCTGCAGTACAAGGATGTTATCGTAGTATTACATGACACTCACAGAGCATGGGATTTGGAATGCTCTACAGGTGTGCAAACAGCTGTGCATCTCAGATGCATCTGACAACAGCCAGCATCTGACCAACTGCACATTGGCTGCTGACTAGCAAAGGCTTTTTTCAAAATCAGCATCCAGAATTTTGAGGTCCGTGGCTGCATCTTGTCATGGTTTAATTCCAGCTGGCAACTAAGCCTCCCACAGCCGCTCGCTCACTCCCCCCAAGTGGAATAGGGAGAGAATCAGAAGAGTAAAAGTGAGAAAACTCGTGGGCTGAGATAAAGACAGTTTAATAGGTAAAGCAAATGCCGCACATGCAAACAAAGCAAACCAAGGAATTCATTCACCATTTCCCATCGGCAGGCAGGTGTTCGGCCATCTCCAGGAAAGCAGGGCTCCATCACGCCTAATGGTGACTTGGGAAGACAAACACCATCACTCCAAATGTACCTCCCTTCCCTCTTTTTCCCCCAGCTTTACATACTGAGCATTCTACAGTGCTAAATGCAACCAGCCCATAAAGTGTCTCCTGTCTCCAAGACAAAGTGGTACCCCTAAATTACTCAGGGACAGCCTCTCTGTTGCAGACTGATTATGTCCAGAGCATCTAACACATAGTTTTGAATCTCTCCTGGGGCCAAGTGTGATGCCTTTGTGGTATTAAGACATGACAGTTATTTCCTGTGAGATATGCTTTTTTTTTCTTTTTTCTCCCCCCATTACGAAGTGTGTGAACATGCATAGCAAGTATCTGTGTGATGCCATCATAACTTAATATAAGGGCATGTGTTTCCTATACTTGGAATATGCAGGTTATGTAGAGTTGTTTGATCTGCTAAGTCTGATGGGAGTGTGTTGAAGGACTTTGTAAGGCAGAGGGAACCAAGCCTAGAATAGTACTGCCTAAATTGCCTTTTAGGAAAGAGTCCGTCTTAACCCCTGTACAATGACTGAGCACTGTGTCAGAGAACGTCAAGTTGCACAAAACCACAGCAATAAATATGTTAAAATAAAATTTATTTTTTTTTTTTTAAAACTCTATTAATGATCAGTGGATCAGTGCTTGTGCTTATTTCCTGGTAATCCTTTATTTAGCTGTATAAATAAAGGCTTTCTTTTTTCCACTTTCTTTTCTTAGCTGTCTCTGCTTCTATAATAAATGTAATAGCAAATCTGGTTAACTACATAAAATTATTCTTGAATGACGAGACTTTTCTCATGCCAGTGTCATTGCTTTGAGGATCACATCTTCATCACTTACAATTTGTTTGCAGTATGAATGAACGGGAATGTTCTCCACTGAGTGAAGATCCTTTGCTAGATATATTATGAAGATTTTTGCCTTGCAGACCATTGTGCAAATACAAATTAAGCAAATGCAAAGAAAATTAATGATAAAAAGTCAGAAAATAAAGACACTACAACTTTGGCCCAAGATCAGTTCATAGTGAATGGAGAAGGAGTAGAGCTAACAGTGAAAAGAATCAATAGGTGGCAGGCAAATTCTACCTTTTACATAGTGAATATTGTGCTTATAATTAATAGTTTCTAGTTGTATAGAAGAGAACAATAGATCAATATATCAACAAGGATAATCTGCTTATCATAAAAGCATGCCACCATGGTATGGTGGCAACACAGCAATACTTTTTATGTGGGTTTAATAATTTCTATTGAACATGAATTTGGGGCATGTTAGAAAAAAATTGTTTTAAACAGCTAAACTCTGCAGAAGTTCTACAGTATTCAGTAATAAGAAAAAAAAAAGAAATATACCCTGAGCACTACTATATATTTATCTTTTGTATTTATTTATCCTTGGTTCTGTTGGCAGCATATGCCCATACTGAAAAAAAAAAAAAATGTTTACTATGAACAGGATGGCACTGGAGCTCAGCTAAAAGGTTAATTCCTGCCTTACAGTACTTAGGGCCAAATTTTGAGAGGCATATGGAAGCAGGTCTAATGCTAACTCCTCCAAAATAGCAGCACAGATGTGTTACCAAAATATCAATTGTATGTTGGGAAACGTAGTATTTTCACACATTAAATGTACACACAATCTGCAGACAGATAACGTTTGCTGGATGAAGGAGCAGACACATAAGTGTGGGGTCAGGAATAACCCTAGGCCACTTATCTGTGCAGTCCTACATGGTATATTTCAGCTATTTTAGTTGTTAGTCTGATGTATAAAATGGATTGTTACTATTCTTTATTTCTTAAGAGTAGAAGTCCCTAACATGATGATACAGACGTGAATATATTTTCCAGAAATGGTAATTTTCACATTAGATGGTCTAAACTTCCAGTGAAGGGAGGAATAGGTCATTATTGTGTCTGCACTGGAAGACCATGGCTTAAACAGAAAGATAAAAAAACCCAAGCAAGCAAACAAAAAACTTTTATAATTACATTTTCCTCAAGCACACACATGCACACATGAAGACTACAATTAAGGAACAGATTGGTGGCAGCATTTGCAATATTAGCATTACAGTGTGTGAAAAAATAGCCTGTTTAATGTAGTGTTAGCATGACATTCAGCTAAAACCATAAATTCCTGACCTGCCTAGCAGGTAGCCTAAATAAAAACCAAGATGGGAAAACTAATGTTCCATGAAAAATTATATACAGAGAAAAAGAAAATGTATAACTAAGTGCTACACTACTTCCTGTTTCTCTCTGAGTTTCAGAGAAGTGTCTGGCAAATTTTCTTTTCATCATGAACTTTCTGATAATCCCAGATACAACTTTTCTAAAGAATTGACAAATACACTCTAGATGCCTCATCTTCTTTCTAGAATAAGGAGAGAAAGGAACCATTCATATAAGTCATGTTTACCTTCTCTCTCTCTCCTCTCAGAGGAGTTTTATTCTTTGTGGATAATTTATTTATTTATTTATTTATTTTGCAGTAACTATTATCTGGAGCTTACAGCTACATAATAATGGTTTTCCTTTACTCTTTGTTAGTTGCAGAGTATATTTTTACAATAATTATGCACTTTCTCAAATCCGTAGGAATTCAAGAATTATGCTGGCTCATAACTTGGCTGTCAGCTAGGTTTGATGCTTACAGCTACCAAAATACCTCTCTTCACTACTGAAAGGTGTTTTGATGAATATCTTTCTAAGACAGAAGAATTTTGAAGCAATTTCATAGAAGTATATTTTAGTACTGTGTTAGATGTCAAGACTCAGTGAAAATTATCTGCATCTTCTGTTCTAATGTATCTATTGCTTTTTGTCATTATTATGTCTCTGTCTGCAACAGAAGTTGTAGAAGTAAGGTAATCTGCTTAGCAAATGAAGTTTGTTTAAGCTTTTCTTCTACAAGACCTGCTTGAGCCAAAATATATATCTTTACTATCTGTGGTAAGCAATTAATTGCACTAGCTGGTACTTAAAGTAGGATATTTAGATGAAGAACAATCAATAGTAAAGAGTACATTTCAGAAACAATTCAAAGGAGTTTAGCCTCTTATAGGAAACAATGAAAGCTACAGAAGGTGTGGATTTTCAGGAAGGGGTAGGATAGGATAAGGCTAGGATAGGGAAGCTTTGCCACCTGTGTCCTGTGAGCTCCACATCATCTGGGAGACTGCTGATGAACACCCTTTACCATACAACTGTTAGCTGCAGCCACTTCTGCTCTGTCAAGCACTTAGACAATACTAGAAAATACCCAGATGTCTAATTTTGGTAAAGCACACCATTTGTATATTTACGAACTGGATCAGGACCAGAATCCTGAGTGACTTATGGGACTAAATGATTACACATATCACAGAAAAGCTGAGAACGCAAACAGGGAGTTTGTGTCTTATATTGTTATTGTTCAAAGCGAAAAGATATTTTCTTTATTTTTGGCAGAGCTGTACTCCTGTCCATTGACAACATTGTTTAAAAACAGTGACTAACACATTTTTTTCAATTTTAAATAGATGAATTACTGACAATGTGCTAATTTAAATTTATGTACTAAAGATTGTAACTCAGCACCATAGGCAATCCACTATTGATCCTCAAAAGCTCACCAATACCTGACAGTTCTGGTTCGGTTTTGTGTTGATTTGGGGTTTGTTTTTGTTTAATTGGCTGGCATGTCTCTAATCTAGATAGTTCTTTTAAGTTTCTAATAGCTTACATTAATTTAGCTTTAATCATTCAGTTAATGCCATTAATCATCTTACAGTTCTAATTTAATGAGAGCAAGTTAACAATTACACTTTAGTAACAACAGGAACTATATAATAAGGATAACCTGCAATTATCTTTTTTTCCTTTTTTCCCTTGCAAAACTTCCATGTGACCTTGTGACCTTAACATTCTTCTGTTCTCTTCATTAGTTACACCTTCAGTGCACTGTACTGGGATTTGATTTTTCCAAATGTAAAATTAATTAAATGTAATCAACATCAGCAGCTTTTGTATTCAGAAAAGTATCAGCTGGAAATTGTTTGGTTAATGTACTGGTTTCTGCTGGGATAGAGTTAATTGTCTTCCTAGTAGCTGGTACAGTGCTATGTTTTAAGTTCAGTATGAGAAGAATGTTGATAACACACTGATGTTTTCAGTTGTTGCTAAGTAGTGTTTAGACCAAGTCAAGGATTTTTCAGCTTCTGATGCCCAGCCAGCGAGAAGGCTGGAGGGGCACAAGAAGTTGGCACAGGACACAGCCAGGGCATGTGACCCAATGTGGCCAATGGGGTATTCCATACCGTGTGACATCATGTCTAGTATATAAACTGGGGGGGGTGGGGTGGGGGGAATTGCTGCTCGGGGACTAACTGGGCGTCAGTTGGCGGGTGGTGAGCAATTGCATTGTGCATCACTTGTATATTCCAATCCTTTTATTATTATTATTGTCATATTATTATTATTATCAGTATTATTAGTTTCTTCTTTTCTGTTCTATTACACTGTTCTTATCTCAACCCACGAGTTTTACCTGCGTGGTGCTTAGTTGCTGGCTGGGGTTAAACCATGACAGTTAAGTCAGTGTATTCTTCATCAAACCTATTCCAATTGTCTTTTCATTGTCTAAATTACAATTAATTTAGTGGATATATTTTAAAAATACATTCTACCTTTATTATCTGAAAGAGACAAAATGGAAGAGGATTGCAGACTGATTAGAAAACAAATAGACATTATTGTACACTGTACCTATCAGATGAAGAAAATGTATCTTCATATCCACCTAAAAAGAAATATAATTTATTTTATATTCATTTGCTGTCAACATTCAGATTGAAGTTCTAGCAATCACAAAAGCCAAACTCACATCAGATGACATTTTAAAGCCGTATGTATCCTTCCATGGAGACAAACAGAAACCTAAATCTATAGGTTAGGAATTTTACTATCTGAAGGTGCTGCCATTTTGAAGGAGATGAGGAAAAGGGTTGTAGGACTGAGCATTTCTTTGTTTTGTGAATATCTTATAAGCTTCAATTTATTTATCAGCACAGAGAAGTTGGCAGACTAAGTCTGACAGACAAGATGCTGCAACAATACGCTCTGTTTTACTTTATCCATGTTTACATGGTAATTTGCAAACAGATACAAGCAAGCTCATGCAGTGTTACAGACCAGCCTGTCGCTAGCCAGATGCTTGTCAGCTCCAACCAGGAAGCCTTGAAGGCAAGTTAGCATGGTGCTACAGCTGAGCTTCTGCCTCTACGCACAGCTTGTTATTCTGGGCTTGGCACTGCTCTATTTGTGACTAAACAGCTGTTTGAACTAAAAATAACTTTGGAAGAAAGTTGAATCCTGAGGAAAAAAAAGGCTACAGGTGAAGAACTGCCTGGATCCTGGTTAGATCACTAATGTTAGCACAGTTGGAAAAATGGGGGTAGCTGTCGAGGGTCTGCAGGCAAAAGCAGCTCACTTTTTGACAGAGATGAATGGAGGCAAATCTGTTACTGGATGGCTGAGCCTAACACAAGCAGATGCTTTTCATTTAAGAGATGAATTCAGAAGTTGTATCACTTTGTTAATTCTAAATGGGATCAACTAACTTCAGGCATCTTTCATGTTTATGTCCTGAAGTCCTTTATTTTAATCTGACATCAACACTGCAAAAATGTATATGACTTCAGCAGGAGCAGCCAGCATATTAAGCATATTATGGGATCAGGGTCAGGATCTAAGTATTATGTACGTGGTTACAATAACCACGTGACACTAAAGAATTATTAATCCTCTAACCTGCATTAAGTCATGCTTCTTAAGGTTACACCCAAATATTTTAAAAACTCAGAGTCATTTAAGAAAAGCTTTAACACAGTAAATCTGCCAGATATCTAATTTCCTGTTCTTAGCTATAGTTTAGTAATAGTTGGAGAATCTGATTATCCTAATCAATTCCAGAACTTCAAGGTGTCTCAGTGAATGTATTTCAAAGACAGAAGTTTGAATAAATTTCATGAAAGTACATTATAATATTGTGATAGATACAAAGTTCTTTATGGTAAAAATTGATCTGTGTCTTCTATTTTAATTATAGAATAGAATCACAGAATGACTTAGGTGGAAGGGACCTCTGGAGGTTTCTAGTCCAACCCCCTTACTCAAAGCAGGTTCAATAAGATCAGGTTGCTCAGGGCCATTTTCAGTCAATTCTTGAACACCTCCAAGGTTGGAAATCCCACCACCTTTCTGGGCAACCACTTCAAGTATTTTACCACCCCCATGGTAAAAAAATTTCTTCCTTACATCTAATCAGAATTTCATGTGTTCCAAACTGTGTCGAGTACCTCTCACAGTTAATCTACCTTTTGCCTTTGCTATAACTGTGTTTACCTGTGACAAAATTTGTAAAAACAATGTACTCTTTTGTTTGAACAATGCACTCTGTTTAAGCCTTTCTTATATATGACCTGCTTGGAGCAATATATTGATTTAGCGTACAAACGAGACCACGGACTAGAATGAAGATGCTGATGTTTTGTTTGAGACACAAACTAGTAGAGATTATCAACAAAGTCATTTCTTCAGGGAGATAAGAGGCAACCACTAAGAAATACTGGGAGTGCTACAGAAACTCTGCTCTGTTTTAAAGAGACTTTATAGTTTGGTTCTATCCTTTTTTTTAAGAAGAAAAAAGTCTCTCAAACTTAAGTTGTCCCAATTCTGTTGCCAAACCTGAAACTTCTTACAGTCTAATTCATCATTATGTGTTTTTATTTATTCTCTTAACTTCTGTGTATTTTCTCTATTAACACTGCAATTATTTTAATGAGCCAGTTTTCAGTCCCTTCTTTGGGCAGCTATGACAGCCTTTGAACTCAATTCATAAAGAGCAGAGATTTAATTAAGAGCTATAAATCACTTGAAAGAATGAAGAAACTGATTTTGAAAGTGTGGTGAGTTGGCCCCAGACAGCAGCTAAGCAATGACACAGCCTCTTGCTCACTCCCCTCACCATAAGCAGGATGGGGGAGAGAATAGGAAGAGCAAAAGCAAGAAAACTTATGGATTGAAATAAAGACAGTTTAACAAGTGAAGGAAAGAGAAAAAAGCCCAAGTAATGCAAAAACAACCACTAAGCACCTCCCAGAAGCAAAGTGATGCCCAGACAGTCTCTAAGCAATGACAACCACATTTCTTCCTTTACCTCCAGTTTTTATTATTATGTATGACATCTTACGGTATGGAGTATCACTTTGGCCAATTTGGGTCAGCTGTCCCAGCTGTGTCCTCTCCCAACTTCTTTCCCATCCCCCAGCCTATTCACTAGGGGGACAGAGTGAGGGGAAAAAAAAAAGAGAAAACTTTAACACTGCATAAACACTCTTTAGCAATAACCAAAACATTGATGTGTTATCAAAACTGTTTTAGCCACAGATCCAAAACACAGTACTATATGGTCTGCTATAACGAAAGTTAACTCCATCCTGGTCAGAACCAGTACAAAAAGTAATCCAAAAGTTCCACTTTTCATCTGAAAAATACCAACAAAATTTTAGCATCTCAAATACCTCATTTTTATGTGCTTGAAAATAAACCTCATACAGCCTGCACAGAAATCCAAAGAGAAGGAAGGTGGAGTTGGATGGAGGACCAAAGAAACTGAAGGCTATGGTATAAGCATTCTCTATTTTATTCACATATTCATTTGAGATATGATGCAAATTTTTCACTGTGATACCTGTGAAC
Organism: Harpia harpyja; assembly: GCF_026419915.1. Taxonomy (NCBI): domain Eukaryota; kingdom Metazoa; phylum Chordata; class Aves; order Accipitriformes; family Accipitridae; genus Harpia; species Harpia harpyja. The sequence goes on from NC_068943.1 coordinate 9,432,310, forward strand.
AATTCACAAATTTTGCATATGAAGACCTGCTACTAAATAATTCTAAGTTTTTATAATTTTTGTATTTATAAATATATTCTTTAGTCATATCTCCCAAGAGATCTTTACATTCTTACTTATCAACTACAGTTTATAATCTTCGAGTGTACTTGTCTTAGTTTCAGTTTGCTATTAACTGTTTGCTATAACAGTTGCCTGAAGAGGTTAGAAAAGTAGGAAGGAGCAAATTGTTCTACAGCTGCTGTAAAATCATATAGCTCCATGGATTTTACTGCAGCTATACTAATTATACTCTCTCCATGTATAAGTATTTACTGTTGCTATAGCTCTCTAAGAGAAGACTTAAGAGTCCAAAGCAGTTTTTTCAAATTTTCTCTGTAGTCAATGGATATAGATGGGTACTTCCAAACGGTAGCTAATATAATTGTATGAAAATTAGAACCTGCTAGAATATCCTGTGTCAAATCAGCTTGATAACAACCTAGAACTTAAAACTTATCTTTTAAATGGCTGAAGCTGGATCAGATAAAGCCCACTCCTGCTGCCTATTTTATATGCATATGTCATGGAAGAAGTGCATTTTATTTTCTCTTACATCACATTCTCTGTTCTGATACTACTGCTTTCCAGACACTTCTGGAAGAAAATAAAAACCAGGATTTAAGGTTATTTTTTTCCAAGAATTTCTTTCCTGACCCTTTCCAGGGTGAGTTTTTATCATTCCTGGCAGTTAGTGGTTGGATTCAGCAATTCTGACATAGTGTAAGGAAACAGGTATTATCAGCAGGGGAATATGCATAGAACATAGACTTGATATTAGTATGTAACAAAAATATTCTTCTGAAAATAAGTATAAAGAGTATCATAACAAAATAAAACAAAAACCCAAGGAGGAGAGTACCTGGAGACTTGAATCTATCACTTTTATGTATATAATGAATGCTGTTGGTTTAATAAAACTTCAGCTATGAAATTTATGATAGTTGTAAATGCCAATAAACTGTGTCTCGACATGCTTATAAATGTACTTGAAAATGTACATTGCACTTTTCAGAGGTTCGGGAAAAGTGCAATACACTTTCATAAGAACAGGATCTTGAAGTTCTCAGCCACTTATGTTTAGAACCATGTAAAGGATTTATGTGCTGTAAGCCACCCTTTGTTGAAAAGTTTTGGCCTCTGTATGTCAGGCAAACACACATGAAGTTTGAGGGATCTGAAAAATAAAAGAAGGAACTAGGATTTTCATGCATATACTAAAGCAAGTTTGCTACAGCAAACTATTAACAGAAACAACAAGACCCAATAACTTCAACTGTGATAAGAGAGGAACAAAGCTTTCTCCCAGAAACTACATAAACACAAAGCAATGGGAATGAGGAGACCCTGAAGAAAATATGCAGATAAACTCCAAAGTTTCTGACCTACTCATTGAATGTACTTTTGCTGACTTTTATAGATGGATCTCTCGGGAGCAATCATGCTGACAGACAGCAAAGCCGGGTGAGAATGAAAGAAAATATCCATTGTTAGAGCAGTAAGAAAAAGAGCTGGCGGGAAAAAACTTGATCTTACACAGTACTTTTCCAGGTCAGACTTACTGAAGTTAAAGCATTTAGGTATGAATTTTAATAATATTCCTATAGTACATAAATACAACAGAAATCACAGGCATAAGGGAATATGGCCACATGAAAGAGCACTGTAATCACAAACCAAGGAAGTTAATAAGTTTTTGATCACAGACTCTCGAGATTTGTGAGTGAAAGCTGAATACAACACCTACAAAACCCCCAAACCAAACAACTGTGCCCTTGCTGCTTTCCCTTTGTCTTTAATGATTAGACACAGTGAGGACAAATTGTAAGATATTGATGTGGATGTTAAAGCTTTATTCCTCACTGCTGATTGTCAGCAAAGTAATATGAAGAACTCCCACTAAACAGGGATGCAATATGCAGTCATTTCAGCTACAGCCATTTGAAGTAATTTGTAACTTTCAACTATCCAGACTATTGTAAAACTAACGGGAGAGAAGTAGTGGAAGAAGCCATCAGGATACTTTAAAAGTGCTATTCCATTACAATAATTTTGTTTGTTTGCTTTAGTAAAAGTTGAAAAGCTATGGAAAACTAACAAATATTATAATACAACTGGTAGGCTAGTTATATCAAGATTGCACTTTTTATTGGCATTATTCCTACTTTCAATGCGGCTTCAGGTGATACAGTAGGAAGTTGTAAACATTCGTACACACAACTGCAGCTTATTTCCTCTTCAAATCAGTTTAATCATGCACTGTTATCACAGCTCATCTGAATAATTTGTGAATGGAAGGGAGAACAGTGAGATAATGTGAGAATTATAGATGTCACCATTACAGTTCTTTAACTGAACATGAGATAAAGTATTTTCAATTAGGGTTAAGCACAATGTATTAGTCAATTAATTAATAGTGTTTTGGTCTTCATTGTTTAATAGCTGACATTGCATAAACTGTTGCTTACTTCTAGAGCTGTTCATGCGATAACAATCAGTGAAATGGTTCCCACTATTTTATGGCTTCTATTGAGCTGAAAAACTACAAGTAACAACGGTTCACTGACAGCATCAAAGAAATCTTTGAGAAGTAGTATAGTCTCCTGCTAAGGTGGAATATCAGATACTGCAATGTACACATTTGAACACTACACACAAGCTATTGTAGAATCAAAAGTGAAACACTGTTCCCCTCAATTCTGTCATCACAGCTATCCTCCGTTCTCTGTAGACATACCTTCAGTTTTAAAGACAAAAAGGTTAATCATAAAGAAGGATAAAATAATAACCTAGACCATTATCGGTAGAAGAGCTTGGATTTAAGGGCTTATGACTAGTCATAAGAAGAACTTAGTCTTATCTGAATTTGTCAATGGTAATGAAATGTGTGACTGAGATAAATATAATTTAATCACCAAGATTCAAATGCTTTTTAGGACCATATTAACCACAGCTGAGAAGCGTAAGGCTCTGTGTATCACCTTCTGAGTTTTTAATCACTTCAATGACTTTGATTTAAGGAGTTGATTTTGCTGTAGCTGATAGTATAATAAAGTAATAATCCTTCACCGTTGGCTGTTTTCAACAAAGAAAAACTAAGAAAAATGAGTTATATGAGATGCTGTAATTATCAAAGTTAAGATAAAATTTACTCCTAATTCTTCCTTGATCTTAAAAATGCAGTGTTCATTTCCTCAGAAAGTTCAAAAGGAGAATAAAAAAGTATGGAAATAAATTTGGGAAAGAGTTCTGGATAGAAATTGGAAAAGAATATGTCAGCTGGAAAACAAGTAGCAGGAGAAAGAAGGGATGCTGTTTTATCAAGAAACTGATGGAGAAAATAAGTGCAACTACAGGCATGTAAGATACATTCTACTGCATTAGACAAGAAGTGTGTCTAGTAAATCATTCAAATTTAATTGGCTGAGAGAGCTGGATCATTTTCTGACAAAAAAATTTAGAATCCTGAGTTTTAGTAGTTGATGTTACTGCTGTTATTAAATTGCACTTTGCACAAGATTTGCAGATAACAAAAAGCAAGTAAACTTACTTCTATGGAAAAGGGAGCTTAAACACTGCAGTTGGAACAATGCTTCATTTTTTATCTTTGCACAGAAACTACCTTACGAAAATATACCTAAACATCTTTCTTAACTTAACTTAAAAGATGGCATGGAAAGAGGCTATGTGTTCCAGCCAGCAGAACTATTTGCTAAGGTGGGTTTTGCTCAAGAATCTCACGTGGAATTTCTTCTAAAGTTCAGTTTTAAAATTTCTTCTAAAGTGCTATCATAACTTACATGAAATGAAAAATAAAATTTATTTTGTTGTTTTGTATCCTTTATAATGAAGTCACAAAGGGCTCCAGCAGCTCCATCTGATTGAATTTGAATAGTTCAACAAGTCAAATCGTTAAATTTATTACCTTGTAAAAATTCACTACAAGATACATATTCATAAATTTGAAAACTTTGTGTAGTGTCCAAAGTTGGAACTTTGGTCAAACCAGGCCATAAAATATTAGTCAATTCATCACACTGTCATGGTCTGACGAGCCATTTCACAGTCTGACTCCATGAGATACTGCAATAGAAAATAAAGGAAAATGTTCAAAGTGAGCTTCAGATAATTTGTGCTTTATCTTCTCAATTAATATTCTTGATTTTCTGTGAATACAAAATTTTACATAGTCAGCAGCATACATAAATGCAAAAGCATTTAATTGCTGGTGGTCCTATTGGTGGCTGTATGTGAAAGGAATTCTTTAAAAGTTACTTTTCTTTTTCCTCTTTTGGTGATGTGGGAACAAATAGAGATCTGAGAAGTTAATTTAAATGGAGACTTAGGAGTCTAAATGCCCCTTGGTTCTGTTTTGTTTCCAGCATTACCTAAGTCTTCAGGGAACTGTCTAGTATCTTGAGGTGTTCTTGCTTAAATACCTATGCTTAGAAGCACTTTGTTCTAAGGATATATTAACTTCTTTCTCACATAAGGTCTGTTATATTCTAGAATTTGTGGGAAACCAGTTCTCCTCTGTATGATACATTTAATTTTTTTCAGACTGCATTTTAGTTGTAGTCAAGCTGATCTTTTATACATAGGAGATCAATAGTTAGAATGTTGTCCTAGGATCAAGATGACATTTATAGGTTTTAAAGATGCATCCCCCACATCTCAGGAAAATAAAATTTCATTAAAAAAAAATCATTTCAGGTAAATGGATGTACTGATCAAACCCAGCCCCTGAGCAATCAAGAATGCAGGAGTAACTGAAACCAGGAATAAATCAGGAAAGAGGAACCTTTCTACTTCAGCGCAGTGACTTTTTTAAGATTTAATACTTTTAAACTAAAAAGAAAGTTTAGTGTATCCTTATAAATGACTCACAAAGTTCTGGCTAAGCCACTCACATGCAAAAGGACAGTTCTGGCTTCTCTTTTGGGGTCTGTTTTGCTTATAATGGTCTAATACATAATAAATGCTCAAGATGCACTTATTTGCCATTTCCTTTCCCAGAAGGAAACTCAAACCTTTCATGCAAGTGTTTTTCTGTAAGTTTTCCAGGTCCAAATTAGGCTTTCTAATTAAATTAGAAGGAATTTCTGACACTAATTGCATGAGACAAAGTGTCAGAAGTGTCCCACACGTTTCATAGCATATATTGACCAGCACATGCATGGAAACATATCTTTCCAGGAGAGTGAAGGAAGTGATGATAAACCTAAAGATCAAGTGTTTTGAATCAGTCGCTAACACATATGGGCTCTGGAGCAGTAACAGATGACCTCCCTTCCTCACATGGTTCTCCCATGTTACCACAACCTGCTTTGCACCTTCAAAACTCTCTTCCAAGTTTTCATGCCACACTGAGGTCATGATACACTAACCCTCAGTTTTGTGTTATAAAACCATTACTCTGGCCAGTTTTATATATTTCTCCTGTTTTCAAGAGACTTCAGGTCTACATTGTTAAATAATCGAGGGCCATATAGCTAACTCAATTTCTGGATGTCTTTATTCTGGCTGCTCAGCTGATAGCTGACTCTCTCATGCTTTTATGGACCACTCTAGGGAACTCTGTCAAGGCAAACCTGTTAGAAAGGAGGTTTAGTCCAAGCAGTTTTGAAGCAAATCATTCAGCAGTCCCAGGTCTCTCAGCCTTTCCTCATGTGAAAGATGCTCCAGTCCCTTAATAATCTTTGTAGCCCCATGGTGGACTCAGTCCAGTACATCCATGCCTCTCTTGTACCGAGGAGCCCAGAACTGGACACAGTACTCCAGATGTGGCCTCACCAGTGCTGAGGAGATGGCAAAAATTACCTCCCTTGACCTGCGGGCAGTGATCTTCCTAATGCAGCCCAGGATCATTGACCTTCTTTACCACAGGCGTGCATTGCTGGTTCATATTCAACGTGCTGTCCACCAGGACCCCAAGGTCCTTCGCAGCAGAGCTGCTTTCCAGCCGGTCAGCCCCAAGCACGTACTGGTGCCTGAGGTTATTTCTCCCTAGGGGCTGGATTTTGCATTTCCCTTTTTTTAACTTCATGAGATTTCTGTCTGCTCATGTATCCAGCCTGTTGAGTTCCCTCTGAATGGCAGCACAACCAACAGTTTTATCAATTACTTCTCACAGTTTTATATCTGCAGACTTGCTGAAGGTACACTTGGACCCATCATCCAGATCACTGATGTTAAACCGTGTTGGATCCAGTACTGACCCCTGGGTTACACTGCATCTCAGAATGAAAAGGTTTCGGGGTGCCTGGAGTATTTTGTCCTACTCCAGAATATCATTAATTTTATATGGACATAAAAGCTTGCAGAAAGCAAGCCTAGTGGTAGACATTTAACAAGTGGGAAGGACTGCCACATCTATGCAACATATACTGGAAGTAGGGGCTTGCCTCCAATGATTACTGTGGAGTACTCATGACTCAAGATAATCTAACCTACTCTGAGCTTTCTTCAAACTTCATCATTACTCCAGGTGGAGATTGTACTGCTTATTACCAAAATTCCGTTCAGGCACAGACTTGCAGTTTCAGTTGCATTCCAAATGGGATGAGTGATGGTGTACTTAAAGGTCTAGTTGCACCATCTCCATTCTATGCAGAAGGATATACTTGTGATGAAAGCTGTGAGCTTTCAAACTAACATGCAGATCTCCAAGTTGCCAACTTAGATTTGTTTTTTTGAGTACTTACTACATTTCAGACAACACCAAAGTGGCTGATTAAAAGCATTTTTTGTTGTTTGAGCATAGACTGCAGAATTTATGTATGTGTTTGTATATATGTATATATAAACATGGACATAAGTGTTTTCTTAATTCTTATCTGTCTCAATGTTTATAAGTATGATTAGTGTTTTTAAATGAAATGGGAGAAGCATTTTTTTCTATGTTTCTACTTTGATAAGACTCAAAAGCTACTGCAGTTTGCTCTCTTTAGAAGAAGGTAAGGTATTATTTTTTATTTGTTTATTCATATTTCACTTATCATCTATCACAGTCTTGTTTTGACAAGAGCTAATTGGATGTGGTCTTGTCTCTTTTTTCATGCTGGCATTAGAAGTTGTCCTTGTAGCATACTTTTCTGTCATTGTCTGTAGTTGTTTCATCAGGTTTCTTTTCTCCTCCAGTCCTCCAGATAAAAAAAAAAAAAATGCAATGTTCCAACCCAAACACCAAATAAACTGCACACAGAAAAAAAACAAACCAAAAAACCTTCTCATGCTATTGCCCTGAATCATAAGACTTGGAACACTCCTTTTCTCCTGGTTTTGTGTTGGGGTCTTTTTTACACCAGTTCTCCAGTCAAAATGTCACTGTGTCATATTTTCCCTTTAGTAAGTCTTGGTTCTTGCTCCATCACATCTTTTCTCCATCTTGCTGCCTCTCCTGTCCAGCTCAATCTTGATTTTGCTTCATTCTAGACTGCTCAAACTCTGTTTGGAGCAGCTGAAACTGAGCCCTCACTTAGAGGAAAAGATCCGTGATCCATGACATGCTTATCAAGACAAATTCATATTGTGATTTTAAATTTTTATTATTATTTTTCTTCTTTTTCTTGTTTGTTTTTTTTTTTTTTAAATGGCAGCAGAGATAAGAAGATACAGATCTGATTTTCCTTGGTGTCATTGCAGAGTCAGAGGGAAATATATACCTTTCTGGGAAACGAGAAGGAAGAGAAGCAAACAAACCAGCCTTGTGCAGTGAGGGCCATCTCAATTGTTCTGAATAATGTGGAGGACTAACATGCTTCAGTAATTTCTAATATTCTACCCCTGTTTTCAAAAGTACCAGTGTAACATGTCAGAGCTTGCTGTATCATAACAATCATATTGCACAACAACTTTCCTCTGTCAAAGCTCTCTGTTGGAGAGTGGGAGGCATCCAATACTACAATCTAAACAAAACAGTCAATATGGTGGTGAAAGCAACCATGTATCAAAGTATATGTCCCAAATTTTATTTCCTCTTCCCCCTGCATTGTTTCTCATGACAGCCAGTGCAGCAGAGCCTAGAGAACTATGAACATCAGAAAGGTACCTATTAAAACTCACATCAAAATAAATACATCTTGGACAGAGCAGCACATCCTAATGAGAAGGTATTTGTCAAAAATATTTTGACTAGCTCTGGTCATACACTCAAAATAATCCTCATTGCTTCCCCATTATTAAAGCAGCATACTGAGTTGTCATCATATATTTTGAGACATATAACTAAGAATACTTTCAGTAGTACAGTGTGTTAGGAGACCACATATTTTTTAGATTTTAGATAACAATTTCTAAAACACTTTGCTTAGAAATACTACTGGGTCTACAGTTATTATTCAAGCAATTAGCATACAATATGCAAAGTGAACAAGATCCGGTTTCTGATCAAGGCTTTTGGGACCAATTATCCAGCTAGAATAAATCAATAGCTTCCATGAAGGAAAAGACTTTTGCTGTAACTTTTTCACTATAGGTAGAAAGCAATTTTATTTCTCATACTTTGGGAGGAAGGTAATGACTGACAGCACACAGCTTGAATATCTGTAGGGTAGGGACTCTTTGTTTATTTTTTTTTTCCACTGTGTCTAGGATTCTTGAGGCCTGATTCTTAATCAGGGTCTCTTGCTGGATATCACAGTTAATAATACAATAAATGCTTTCAATCTTTACTAAACTACTACTCATCTCTGTGAGAGAGATGCAGTGAAAACTGAATTCATGAAGGCTGAAGCTGTTTTGGAGTTAAGGAAATGGTGGAAATTACGAGCAGACTCAAGGAGTGAGAAGGGAGATAAAAGAGTGAGAATTCAGAAAAGTGGAATAATTGAGCTTAGTTTTTTTCAGATAGTGATACTTTATTGTGCTCAGAGACAGAGGAAAAGACTGCATTACCAAAGAGATACAGCAATCCTCTTTAATTCTAAAGTAACAATTTTGGGTTTAGATGCATTTTCAAATGGAACTTTGAGTTAGTTCTGTACCTTTTTTCAAAGAAGAATTGCTAGCCAAAATTCTAGTTTTATGAAAAGACCTTCATGTAGGCTTTTCAGCCAGAACTTAGTTAACAGATCTTAGAATCATAGAAACATAGAATCATTTCGGTTGGAAAAGACCTTCAAGATCATCGAGTCCAACCATTAACCATGCCCCCTAAACCATGCCCTGGAGTACCCTGTCCACTCGCTTTTTGAATACCTCCAGGGATGGTGAATCAACCACTTCCCTGGGCAGCCTGTTCCAATGCCTGACAACCCTCTCAGTAAAAAAATTTTTCCTAATATCTAACCTAAATCTCCCTTGCCTCAACTTGAGGCCATTTCCTCTTGTCCTATCTCCAGCCACCTGACAGAAGAGACCAACACCCACCTCACTACAACCCCCTTTCAGGTAGTTGTAGAGAGCGATAAGGTCTCCCCTCAGCCTCCTCTTTTCTAGACTGAACAACCCCAGATCCCTCAGCCGCTCCCCATAAGACTTGTGCTCAAGGCCCCTCACCAACTTGGTTGCCCTTCTCTGGACACGCTCCAGCACCTCAATGTCTTTCCTGTAGTGAGGGGCCCAAAACTGAACACAGGACTCGAGGTGCGGCCTCACCAGTGCCCAGTACAGGGGAACAACCACCTCCCTGCTCCTGCTGGCCACACTGTTCCTGATACAGGCCAGGATGCCGTTGGCCTTCTTGGCCACCTGGGCACACTGCTGGCTCATATTCAGCCGGCTGTCAACCAACACCCCCAGGTCCTTTTCCACCGGGCAGCTTTCCAGCCACTCTTCCCCAAGCCTGTAGCGCTGCATGGGGTTGCTGTGACCGAAGTGCAGGACCCGGCACTTGGCCTTGTTGAACTTCGTACGATTGGCCTCAGCCCATCGATCCAGCCTGTCCAGATCTCTTTGTAGAGCCTCCCTACCCTCAAGCAGATCGACTCTGCCTCCCAACTTGGTGTCGTCTGCAAACTTGCTGAGGGTGCACTCAATCCCCTCATCCAAATCATCAATAAAGATATTAAACAGAACAGGGCCCAACACTGAGCCCTGGGGAACACCACTTGTGACCCACCGCCAACTGGATTTCACCCCATTCACCACAACCCTCTGGGCTCGGCCATCCAGCCAGTTTTTCACCCAGTGAATAGTGCACTTATCCAGGCCACGAGACGCCAGCTTCTCAAGGAGTATGCCATGAGAGACAGTGTCAAAGGCCTTGCTGAAGTCTAGGAAAATAACATCCACAGCCTTTCCCTCATCCACTAGGCGGGTCACCCGGTCATAGAAGGAGATCAGGTTGGTCAAGCAGGACCTGCCTTTTGTAAACCCATGCTGACTGGGCCTGATCCCCCTCTTATCCTGGAGTTGCCATGTGAGTGCTTTCAAGACAAACCGTTCCATAATCTTCCCCGGTACCGAGGTCAGGCTGACAGGCCTGTAGTTCCCCGGATCCTCCCTCTGACCCTTCTTGTAAATGGGAGTCACACTGGCAAGCCTCCAGTCCTCTGGGACCTCCCCTGTTGACCAGGAACGCTGATAGATGATGGAGAGTGGCTTGGCAAGGACCTCTGCCAGTTCCCTCAGTACTCTTGGATGGATCCCATCAGGTCCCATAGATTTGTGAGTGTCCAGATGCCGTAACAGGTCCCTAACTAATTCCTCCTGGATTAAGGGGGGTATGTTATACTCTTCATCCTTACCTTCCAGCTCATGGGGTGGAGTACCCTGAGGATGACTGGACTCACTATTAAAGACTGAGGCAAAGAAGGCATTAAGTACCTCGGCCTTTTCCTCATCACTGGTTGCTACGTTCCCTTCTGTATCCATTAAAGGAAAGATATTTTCCTTGGGATTCTTTTTACTGTTAACATATTTGTAAAAACATTTTTTGTTGTCCCTTACGATAGTGGCCAGATTTAGTTCTAGCTGAGCTTTTGCCTTTCTAATTTTCTCTCTGTATGATCTAACAAGATCCCTGTACTCCTCCCAAGTTGCCCGCCCTTTCCTCCAGAGATGATAAACTCTCCTTTTTTTCTTAAGTCCTAGCAAAAGCTCCCCATTCAGCCAGGCTGGTCGTTTTCCTCAGTGGTTTGACTTGCGGCACATGGGAATAGCCTGGTCCTGAGCCATTAAGATTTCCTTCTTAAAGAATGTCCATCCCTCCTGGACCCCTTTGACCTTCAGGACCGTCTCCCAAGGGACTCTCTCAACCAGTGCCTTGAAGAGACCAAAGTTAGCCCTCCGGAAGTCCATAGTGGTGGTTTTGCTGACCACCTTCTTTGCCTCACCAAGAATTGAAAATTCTATCATTTCATGGTTGCTAAGCCCAAGACGGCCTCCGACCATCACACCTCCCACCAATCCTTCCCTGTTCGTAAACAACAGATCTAGCATGGCTCCTCCCCTGGTTGGCTCACCCACCAGCTGTGTCAAGAAGTTATCTTCCACACACTCCAGGAACCTCCTAGATTGTTTACTCACTGCTGTGTTGTATTTCCAGCAGATGTCTGGAAAGTTGAAGTCCCCCACAAGGACAAGGGCACACGATTCTGAGACTACTGCCAGCCGCTTGTAGAACGATTCATCCGTCTCTTCAACCTGGTCGGGTGGTCTATAACAGACTCCCAGCACAATATCTGTCTTACTGGCTTTCCCTCTCATCCTTAGCCATAAACACTCCACCTTGTCATCAGAATCGTGTAGCTCTGTACAGTCAAAACACTCCCTAACATAGAGAGCCACCCCACCACCTCTTCTACCTTGCCTATCCCTTCTGAAGAGCTTGTAGCCATCCATTGCAGCACTCCAGTCATGGGAGTCGTCCCACCATGTTTCCGTGATGGTGATTAAGTTATATCTATCCTGCTGCACGATGGCTTCCAGCTCCTCCTGTTTATTGCCCATGTTGCGTGCATTGGCATAGATGCATTTGAGCTGGGTCATCGAATCCACCCCTAACATCGGCACGCTGCCCCCAGGCTCATCTTTGGTGCACCTAGTTTTATCTCTTACCCCCTTCGAACCTAGTTTAAAGCCCTTTCTATGAGCCCTGCCATCTCATGAGCAAGGATTCTCTTACCCCTTTGAGATAGCTGGACACCATCTTCTGACTATATTTAAACATCTCATTATTTTTTAAATGATAAAATATTAATAGCTAGTTTTGATACAAATTTTCAATTCACACTTTATTTTGGATTATATGTGATAGCATAAAGTAATAAACAGAATTTGAATAAAATATTTTTCATCTAACAAAATAAAATATCAATCTCTAAAAAATCAAGCTTTCTACAAATTTTGAACATGTGAAATGCTTCAAAGACTGACATTTCTAATATCTATAGGAGTCCACTTTTTAAGGACATTCATAATATATCACAAGATTTTTGTGTTGTTTTCAAAGTTTTCTTAAAAACATTTTATTGACTGAAAAAGGCATAATGCTTTTTCTGCTGTCACATAATTATATAATGTTTTTCATTGTGATATTTAGAGACTGAACTAATTATGAAATGCCAAAGATAAAGAAAAAAGGGTTCTCTGTAGATTACTTGAATTAACTACAAAATCACTGACAGTTACCAGGCATGCCTGTGATAGTGAATTCAAGATTCTGGGCACAACATTAACAAGTTCTAAAAACTATTTCTTATTGACATGTAAGTAATTTTTATCATTAAAATATCCCCGATTCCAGTAGACATGAACTAGAATTGTTTTACTAGTGAATTTTTAATTTAGCATGGAATGATTGAAATGCTTATCATGAATTCATATTTGAAAGTAAAATAGCAGCCAGAGCCAGGTAAATTCACAGACTTTGTCAGATCACTAACGTTAATTATGCATACACTGTTAAAACAGATGTCAGCATTGCGCATGACAAAAAGACAAAAGAACATGTTACTGCATCTTGGTCCATTATGAAAGCTCTTTTCATATCCCAAACATCTTGAAATACCATTTTATTTTAAATAACAGTAATTTTCTTTCATTGGATCCATACAGTTTGAAGACTGTTTATTTCATGACAACCTGGAAATAGTGCAGTGATTTTATTATGCCTCCAATACAAATTAATGGAATGTGGGTCTCAGAACCATTATTATTTGCTACTGTGATATTTTAAACATTCATTTATAAATCTGTCCAAAAAAAGAAATTGTTATTTTTTTCTTTGTTATGTTGAAAATAATCTTTAAAAATGAAGGCAAACAGAAAGTGATTGTGATGGGTTGACCCTGGCTGGTGCCCACCAAAGCCACTGTATCACTCCCCCTCCTCAAATGGATAGGGGAGAGAAAATATAATGAAAGGCTCATGGGTCGAGATAAGGACAGTTTAATAAAGTGAAAGCAAAGGTTGCGTGCAAAAGCAAAGGAAAACAAAATATTTTATTCTCTACTTCCCATCAGCAGGCGATGTCTGGCCACTTGCTAGGAAGCAGGGCTTCAGTACACGTAGTGGTTGGTCTGGAAGACAAACATAAATAACGAATGCCACCCCCCCCAACTGCCTTTACTTAGCTTTTATTGCTGAACATGATGTCATATGGTATGGAATATCCCTTTGGTCAGTTTGGGTCAGCTGTCCTGGCTACGTCCCCTCCCAAGATCTTGCCCACCCCCAGCCTACTGGTGAGGGGGAAATGTTGGAGAGACAGCCTTGATGCTGTGGGAGCCCTGCTCAGCAGAAGCCAAAACACTGGTGTGTTATCAGCACCTGTCTAGCTACCAATACAGAGCACAGCACTACGAGGACTGCTGTGGGGAGAATTAACTCCATCCCAGCCAGACCTAATACAATGATGAACAATATTCTAAACATTTTTGGTTTATATTAAACTTGTAAACCCTGAACTCATACTGAATGTTAAGCCTAAATTTTTAACCACTTATGCCTAAGTACTTATTTCAGTTCTCTTTAGTGCCTGACTCTAAACATTATTCTTCAAGTACATTTTAAATATTTTATTTTATTAAATAGAATAAACTTTTCACTGAACAGTCCTCCTGCCTCAGGGTATGGGGTTTTTTCCTCTAATTAAAGTAGTAGTATTGTTATGTGACATTTCTAAGAAATACTTCTGTCCTGACCTCTGAAGCTTGCCATCGCAGACTTTTTGTTCTTCAGGCTGTTTCAACATCATCTTTCTTCCCCTAATTGATCTTTATTCAAATAAAAGAACATTTTTCTGGATTTGTGTATAAATTGTGGAACTCATTGCTGGAGGCTCAGGAAAGGATGCAGAAAATGTCTAGAAATATTGAAGGAAGAATAATCCAACAAGGGCTGTTGAATACAAACATGCAGATGTAAAATCCAGCTCAACAAATCCTAATCTGTGGATTAGTGAAGTGAGAAGAGGATCCTGGAGGATCTTGAAGAAAGGATTACAATATATTTGTTGTGGTTTTCTATGTTTTCTCTACTCATCTGGTACTGTCAGAGACAGAAATCTGGGCTAGGTTAACTTTGCCCTGAGCTTCTAGTATGCGGATTATATATACTAATTACACAGAAGGTAAAGACGTTCAAGATATTTACAACATCCTGGAAATAATTTTCTGTATACACCCTGGGAGAGGATTGAAGGAAAGCTTCAAAGATGGTCAGAGGCTAGATCTCCCTCCCTAAGTGAGATGCAGAGGGAACTGGACTTGCTTAGTCTAGTGAAAACAAATGTAAGGGGTCATCTAAAAGCAGCTTACTACCACTTGAAGGGCAGTAACAAAGATGATAGAGCTAAATACATTTAAGCAGTGACAGATGATACAAAAAGGGACAAGACCCATAAAATGTATATTTGGAGTTTCTGACTACCAAATAGGACTTAGTGTTGGCTTCAAGCAGGAGGTTGGACTAGATGACCTCTTTCCCAATGACATTGATACTTTTCCTGTATTTGAAAATGAAGATGCTGTAGGCTTAAAAGAAAGTTTTATAAGCATTCTGTGATCTCAGTTCTTCTTAAATACAGATAGATAAACTAATAAGAATAGAATCCCATTTCTCTCTCCCTAGTAAATCATAGATCTTTATTAACGAAGGGGTTTGTTTTGCAGGAAAGCAGACTGCCCCTGCCTAGTCTTAAGAAGTGTATATATATATAAACTAGGCTTATTTTTTTTCATCCCCCAACTTCAGTCTAGGAGAATCTCTCTACCTGTATTTTCTCTGTGAAGAATCAGTTCTGAAACTGAATAGAAGTTCTCTGCATATGGATAAGTGAGAGTTCTGGTGATGTTCTGGGGTGCAGGCAGAAAAAATGCTGACTGGAGATTCAACTTCTGCCTTTCACAGTTAAAATTTTGTAAAACCTAAAATTTTGTTGCAGAATCCAAATGTCCTAGTGAACCTACTTGTGGTGTCCCTACAAACAAGCCTGAAAGGGCACAGTACAAGTAATATGACCAACTAGCCATGAGGCACACATTTAACTCACAAAATTATTGCCTGAGGAGTGACTTTGTTTTAATATTCCACTCTTTTGATGTATTTACTTACCCATGGTCATTAGTTTTCATTTATATAAATCCACAATCAGCTGAATGACTTTCCTTAGAGTATGACAGCTTGCCCAGATGAAGGACCTCGCACCTGAAATATCACCCATTATGAATGTTATAGGAAAGAAAATAAAGCCAATTTTTTTAATCAATACCACTTAAAGGTTGTTGAATTAACAGGCAGAAACAGAAAAAATGAAAAAAACAGTTTAAAAGGGGAGAAAAACTACTACACTTTAAAGGGTCATTAGCTGTTCTTGCTATTTTGTCTAAAAGAAAATAACTAGATAAATGTAAAGAACAAGATTTTAGTACCACATTTTAGTTAGGCTGTTAAGCTTCACAGTGCATTTATGTTCCAGTTGCCTCTTTGGAACTTGGGTCTAGGTATAAAGGCATGAAGACACACTGTGAAAGCTTTCCGTGCTACATATTTTAGACAGCCAGACACTTAAGATGAATTGAGAAAACATTTTCCTCTACTGGCTGTGAAGGAACCTAGATAACTTGCTTAAAATAGTTACCAATTATTTTTAGATAGCTGGCATTGGGTGAGGTAATCCCTATGCCCCATACTGCTGCTGCTTTCTTTTCAGACTAAAATGGGAAACAAAAATCAGGGGACAAGTAAATATATCTTCTTTACCCTGATTATAATGCACCAGCTGATGAAATCATATACAGATTGATAAAGGTAATGTTAATATCAAATACCACCCCTCCTAAACACAATCAGGCCATGACTTCCTGAAGAAAAAGAAGAAATTTTGTCTGCTTAGCTCAGTCAGACACCACTTTCTATGCAGGAGAGATGAGAAATGTGAAAGCTCCCCTTTTGTTTTTAGGACTTTCTCCATTAGCCATATTGATTTAAGTTTTCCCCTGAAGAATCAATACCTTGAATGACAGCCAGCCAGACTTCAAGCACCATTTTCTCCAGTTGATATGCTGTGGTCTGTACTATGGATTCACTAAATTGGTTTCAATCTCTCCTTCTCACACCATTTTCTATCCACCACACAGTTAACATTTCTATTACACATACTGCATGTAGCCAGCTGAATGTCTGTTGAAGATATTGGGCAGATATCTGGGGAGATTCCCCCATGACTGCTAAATTGGTCACTGTGTGTTTCAGGTATCAAGCCCCACAAAGTAATACTTAAAAAGGCAAATGCAAGTGTTGCAACATTAGTTATGCCAATAAAGTACCCCCTACATGCTCCGTTTAACTGAAACAAGATTGCTTGTGCTCTGTTGTAAACCTGTGTATTGGGTGTAGGTGTCAAGGTTTTGGCAGCAGGGATGTGCAGGGGTGGCCTCTGCTTGCAGAGGTCAGGGGCTACCCCATGCTGGACACAACTGGTTCCAGTCAGCTCCGATGGACCCACTGCAGGACACAGCTGAGCCTACCAGCCAAGATGGTGGCACTGTGGGCAAAACATATTTAAGAAAATGTAAAAAACATCATGCAGCACTTGTGAGAGGGAAGAGTGAGAAAGAATATGAGAGAAACAGCCCTGCAGACCCCCAGGTCAGTGCAGAAGGAGGGGGAGGAGGTGCTCCAGGCGCCGGAGCAGAGATTCCCCTGCAGCCCGTGGGGAAGACCATGGTGAGGCAGGCTGTCCCCCTGCAGCCCAGGGAGGTCCACGGGGGAGCAGATATCCACCTGCAGCCCAGGGAGGTCCACGGGGGAGCAGATATCCACCTGCAGCCCAGGGAGGTCCACGGGGGAGCAGATATCCACCTGCAGCCCAGGGAGGACCCACGCTGGAGCAGGTGGATATGCCCCAAAGGAAGCTGCAGTGCATGGAGGGCCCACGCTGGAGCAGGTTTTCTGGCAGGAGCTGCAGCCATGGGGGGACCCACACTGGAGCAGTCTGCTCCTGATGGACTGTACCTTGTGGAAAGGACCCCTGCTGGAGCAGAGTTTGAAAGAACTGCAGCCCGTAGGAAGGACCCTATGCTGGAGCAGGGAAAAGTGTGAGGAGGGAGGAGCATCAGAGAGGAAATATGAACTGACTGCAACCCCCACTCCCATGTCACGTGGCAGCAGGAGGAGGTAAAGAGTTGGGAATGAAGCAGTGAAGTTGAGTGAAGAAGGGCAGATGAGGGGCAGAAGGGATTTTGAATTTTGCCTTTGTTTCTTACCAGCCTACTTAAATTTTAATTGGCAATAAATTAAACTAATTTTCCCCAAGTCGAGTCTGTTTTTCCCGTGATGGTAATTGGTAAGTAAACACCCTTTCTTTATCTTGACACGTGAGCTTTTCCATCTTATTTTCTCCCCCTATCCTGTTGAGGGTGGGGAGACCAGCTGGGTGGGGCTCTGGCAGCCAGCCAAGTGCAACCCACCACAACCTGAAATATCAAAATCTCCTAGAGGATATTCCTTCCTGTTAACTGTGATTGCCGTTGTTGCAATTCAAATACATAACTCAGTAAGCAGCCTATTAAAGCTGAAGATTATGAGTTTAGAAGGTATTCTTGGAATCCTGATGCTGCAGATGATGTATCTTTCTGATACATTAAGCAACCTGCATTTTAAGACTTACTTGAACTGGAGCTGATTTCACATCTTCATGTTCAGTAAAGTTTGCTTTCAGGAATTTGTCTAATGCCTGTTTGAATCAATCCTAGGTTTTAGCATCTATGGCATCCACTGGCAATGAATTCAAGACCACAATAGAACATCTTATATTTGTTATTTCCTTTTTCTTTTTTCCCTTTTTTTTAATTAAAATTGTTACCTTATTGTTACCAGTTCTTACATTGTTTAATAATAATCTCAGTTCTTTTCCAGGCTGAGACTTCTAAAGTGTTTGAAGCAGGAAATTATGAAATTTTCATGTGACTATGGAGCAGGGAGGAAGAAAATGCAGAAAAGTTTCGGTGTCATGAAGTATTACAAGGAGAAAATTAAAAGAAATTCTGGTAACTCAGAGCAAGGATTGATTATCTGTTCTAATTTAGACATCCATACACTAGAGATCCAGGACTGAGCTACCCACTGTATGATCTTTTCATTGTCAATGGTGAGAAGTAGATATCTCCAGTTGGGAGCTTCTTTCATCCTACAGTGGTTGTCTTTAGGAGTTTGATAAATACTTTACTGAGACTGTTGGTTTCTCTGCATTGGCTATCTAGCTGAAATAGACATTTCTATTTTTTACATTAAATAAAACCCAGCTGAGTAGGGACAATACAGCTGTGATAGTTTTTCAACATTTGGAGGGCATTTGTTTTAATCTATACTAGACATTGGTCCTTAAACTAGGTTCTTTTAGGTCCCTTTGAATCCAACAAAACCATAGATATTCAGCCAAATAACACTGAACACATGATGCAAAAACCAAGCCTTGAGCCTTCTGGCATGGAAAACTTTCCTGTATTTCTTGAAGGGATGGTAGGGATAAAAACATTCATTGCAATTTCTTCCAGCTGAAACACTTATCCTCTCTGTGGTGATAAATGATAGAATTAGTAATGCCAAGCAGAGTAGTTACTATACTGTAGCCTTTGAGGAAATGCCTTAGGAGTGTTGCATATAAACAAATTAAAAATTTCAATCCACAGAAGATTTTTGGTAGCTGTGGCTCATTATGTTAACTCCAGGATCTGAGGAAAAAAACCACTAATATACAATACATGGTGTTGCAAATTTATTTTATATGCAAGACCAAATTCTCTTTTCTGCTCAGCATCTGTTCATTGAAATACTATGTGGGTCAAGGAAACAATGTATCTTTTGAATTCTTTGCTCAATATTTCAGTGCAGTGGTGGTGTGGATGTTCTAGCACTCATCTCTAAGTTCACGAGCTGAGAATAACAGAATTTTAATGCTCTGCAGCCAGCTTTACTTTCCAGACTATCATATACACAAGCGCTCCTTTACAACACCTAAGATTTTCCAACATCAGAGTCACAAAGGAAGTGAACAAAGTAGTAGTTCAACCTCTGATGTTTCATACAGTACAAGGGAGAAAGTCATGATCAGTTCCTAGGTATTTACTTTGTTCTTACATACATTACATACATTTTTCTGCAGTAAATTTCCATGGAAACCTGATATTTATGCATTCATAGAAATATATTTAGTCAGTTCAGTTTAAGTTTGAAGACCAGTGGATTACACACACTGAAACTCTTTAGAATGGCAGTTTTGTTTACATTGCTAAGTATTAACTTTGTGCTGTGAAATATCCATGTGCTATGATGCTCTTATTTGTATTCATATCCTGATGAACAGATGGAAAACTCATCAGTTCCTTTCAGTGTTGTCACTGCTTCAGTTACCATAATAATTTGATTTACTATTTCTGGCTCAAACTATTAACTCAAAAATAAAATTATTGTATTTTGCTGGGTGAGGTTAAACTTTGAGCAACAAAACCACACAACACCACATGCATGTGATGCACTCTGTTGTATAGTGTTAATAGCATTTTTCCCCTCTGTATGTAATATCCTCTTTTCAATATACAATATCTTTGATACATGAGCTAGGTAGAATATAACTTTGAGATCCATGAAATCAACCATGACACCATCAACGTAATTTAGAAGTAATCATTCCTTGGGCAGATAAGTAGTCTTAGAAATGCATATGATATTGAAAATTAGTGACTTGTGCTGAGCCTTTGCACTCAGTTATATAGAGACACCTAACATGCTCTTAATATTCAGACCTATATATGATTGCATGATATAAATTGAGCTTAAAAGTCCCCCAAACTAGGAAGACAATCATTTGTCCCTCATGTGAGACTGTTGGCTCCTGGTCCAATTTCACTGTCCTTTCCACTTCAGAATGTTCCACTTAATTTTTAAGACTGTTAATGGATGAATTCCACATACTATCTAAACAGGGATCTGATTATGATTTCTATGAAGAACTCACCATGCCAAACTAGAAGTTGTCAGGAAAAGCTGGAATTTATGCTTTAATTTATTCAGCAGTTTAGAAAAAAAATGCAAAAAATTGTCAGAGAAATTATTCCCTTTTTTTAGCTATTCAAAACTACATGAAACTGAAAACAAAAATATCTCTGAGAATTAGCTATTACAAATACCTAATTCTATCTTTATGAAATACCAGTTTCTGATGTAAACTCATTTAACAAAATGCAGACCTAAAAAGAGAGATTTTTCAGAAGCTGAACTTTCCTCAAATAATTTGTTAATACAATGAGTCTTTGATCCAACATGTGAAGCATTAAGGTCAAAGTCTGGGCATTTTTTTCAGAGCATTAACAGAATAACGATAGTTACACTGGCAAAATTATTTGAGAATACAGTGTTGTCCAAAAGGATAACTGTAACAGTACAGAGGTTGGGTTTTTTAGATGTTATTCAAGATCTTTACAGTATTACTAAAGACTATGCCCCAAAAGCATTAGAGTTGTTTAGTTTAAACCTTTAAAGGGTTTAGTTATCTATTTTGAAAGTTTTCACATTTAAGCATATTGGTTCAGAAATTTTGATTTTAATAATTGTTCCAGAATACAGTTTCTCATCCTTCCACAGATATTAAGAAGGAAGAGGATGTTTCTACAGGGGAAAGATAAATCAGAGATGCTTCAAAGAAAAGAAATCAGAAAAAAAAGAAGTTCATATTTCAGTGATATGATTAATCTCTTTAAAAAATAAAAACAAACCTTCCACTCTCTTTACCCTGGGATGATCCCTTGCTGTCTGTCCTAGGTCTACTACTGCTTCTCCCCTCTGTGTGTCCCATCTTTTAAGGCTGTCACTGGTAGCTTATCAGCTCCCTTCCTCCCTTTTGTGTTGTTTCATGTGGCAGTGGCCCCATACAGCCATATCTTGTTAGTCAGAAATCACACAAGCTATGTGTAGGTAGAAAAATTTTGAGCTTTACAGGGCTGCCAAGCCAGAGGAACTTTGTGTTGTTATTTGTTAATTAATTAATTTGCTTGTTTACATGTTTCCTTTAAAGTCTAAAAAATTAGCAATATTCACTGTACAAAATATATAGATCCATTTTAGAGGAAATTTCTGAAAAAACCCACATCTTTTCTCAAAAATAATTTATGTCAATTAAAACTGTCCCTTACCATGGGGTATGTTAATTATTATATGAATAATAACAGGGTAAATTCCTTAAAGTAAGGGAAAGATCACCAGCTCAGTTCTTTGTTGCGTCTGGGTGCAGAGTAAAAAAAAATAATCTAGTTAAGTAAGTGGAGACTTAGCTGCTCATAAATCCTGCAGGGACATGATATTCACTGGAGGGAAGACCTTGAGAGAAAGGCTAAACAGAAAGTAACAGCTTTAAGAACTAGATTACCCAGGACACACTCAAATTGTAGGCACATCTGTCATAGGCAGTTGATTTGTTATGATAATTTATGCTCTTAATCTTTTTGTAAATATGCCTAGAAGCAATGCAATGGATACACAGTAACATACTTCAAAATAAATAAATTAATCTGTGTAGGTGTGAAAACAGGAATTCAGTCTCTTTTCAGTTCTTTGGGCAACAGCCATTACTACTTTCTGTAGTACTTCCAGGTACTGGGATGTTGGGATGTATGTGAATGAGGGTTGAGCACTAAGTATGCAATATATAAATTGCTATTCTGGGACAACAACATTCCAGTCCACATGCTTTTTTTTGTTGTTGTTCCTAGCATCTCTGTAATATGTAACTATATCCGTATGTGCATTTATGTATATGTATGTCTCTTCCTTTCCAAATAAAAGAAAAAATAATAGTTGATGATGCAACAGAAAATTTTCGAATACCAATTCATTATTATTCTATAATGGAGGAAGTGCTTACCAATGCATATTTTATGATCCTGCACATTAATTTCATTATTCAGAAATGCTGAGGTTATATTCCAGATAAAATATAACTCTTCCTATTTCGCACCCTAATTAAGGACAGATTTGAATTCACCTTGCAAAATGCATTAACATTCTGACTTGGAGGTACAGGTCAAATGTAAATTACCTGGCAATTAGGAGTGAGAGTCCAGGAAGTGCCAGCTTAAAGTGCCTGGAGACTATTTTTTGTTGACCTCATTAGGAATATTTTAAATGAATGCATAAACATAAAGAAAAAAATGGAAAAGCTTTTTATTTTAAGTTGTCAATTAATAAGTACCGTTGATAATATCTTGGTCAGAAACACTGAGAAAGAAGAAATTTTTTGAAAATTAAATGAATTAATAATATGAGAAAATGGAAAATAGAAATAGCAAGTATTTTATATATAATCCTCAGTGATAAAACACAATTAATTCCTAGTATTAGGCAGTGCTCATAAGTGGGAGTGTAAAAGTATAAGTCTCTTTCCAAAATTAGCAAGAGGAGGGTTATACAGATACAGCCTTATTTTATAGAGTTATGGCATTTTAATTTTATACACACACACACATATATACATATATATATATTGTGAGACATCTGCTTTCCATTTTCACACTATTAACAGGTATATCCAGCTGAAGAGTTCCTTGCCCTGCCTTGCTTTGCCTTCTCTTTTTCTTGTCTTGTCTCTTGCTTTGCCTTCTCTTTTTCTTGTCTTGTCTCTTGCTTTGCCTTTTGCTATACCTTTTACCTTGCCTTTTGCCTTTTCCCCTGAAGCCTCTGAATTCTTTTGTGTTTTTCTGGTACTGAATTATCAAAATTGCACAAGGTACTAGACCAAGTATGATGTAGTTTCTCAGATAATTAATGGGAAATTATTGATCTTTTTGAGTCAAAATAGATCTGGGGTGGAGATCTTTGGACAACAATTGACAAATGGGACCCTGTTGATTTTCTGAACTCAAATAAATGAAAAATGTTTATTTTTTGAGTCATCAAAACTAATATAAAATACGATTAAGACAACTACCATTGTGATTGTTAGTTGTTGCTTTTTTGATTGTCCTTATCTCATACTCATCTTGCCTGTTACCAACTTGTGACTTACTTGTCTTTCACTTTTAAGAACAGGCTAGGGCAAGTTATAAAAACCCCAAGAAATCCTAAAAGCCTCTTTAGAAAAGAAACCTGTGAAAGGCCCAACTGGGGAATCAGTGAATAAAGTGAATAAATAATACAAAATCAGTGGTGGAGTAGGAATAAAAGATCACTGTAACCATGAACTAAGTAGATCTTTGGTCCAATTTATCATGGCTATATTACTGTTCAAATGTAAAGTTTGATCAGAAATTTCAATAGAAACTGTATCTTACCTAAATCTTACTTTCCTAGGAGAGGTAGACTCCCTCTTCTTGCCACATAAAAACCTTTCCAGTGTTATAAGCTGTGAACTATAAGCATTCTATTATAATCTGTAATGTCTGATAATATTAATAGAATAACATTATTTTTAAACACAGTTTTGCAAACGAAGTCTCAAAAGTAGCACAGTTTTATTTTGTTGGCTAGGTTCTTAACATATTCTCAAGGAATTACAGGATATCTCTAGATCAACTTCCCTTGCCCTTATGGGTGATTTTAACTTCCCAGACACCAACCGGGAATATCATACAGCAGACACAAACAGGTCCAGGAAATTCCTGAAGCATGTTGAAGATAACTTCTTGGTGCAGGACTAAAGGAACCAAATAGGAAAGTGCCCTCCTAGATTTGTTGTTTGTAAACAGAGAAGGACTTGTGGGCGAAGTGGTGACTGGTGGCTGTTTTAGTCACAGTGACCATGAAGTAGTCGAATTTCAAATCGTTGGTGATAAGAGGATAACTGCCAGCAAAACTTCGACCCTGGATATGGGGAGAGCAGACTTCAGGCTGCTGAAGGAGCTAGTTAGTAAGGTCTCCTGGAAATCTGCTTTTGAAGTATTGGCATCCATGAATGCTAGTCACTTTTTAAGAGCCAAGTCTTAAGAGTGCAGGAGCAAGCAATTCCAAAGTGTCAGAAGTCAAGCAAGCGGGGCAGAATACCCGCTTGGCTGAGCAGGGATCCTCTTCCAGAACTTAGGCAGAAAAGGAAAGTGTATGGATATTGGAAGCAAGGACAGGCAACACAGGAGGACTACAGAGATGCTATTTGCCACTGCAGGGAGAAAAATTGTGTGGCCAAAACTCGATTAGAGTTCAGGCTGGCCAGCACTGTGAAGGACAAAAAAAAGGCTTTTTAAAATATGTTAATAACAAAAGGAGGATCAGAGATAACATTGGCCCATTACTTTATGAGGTTGGTCACCTCACAAATAGGGACATAGACAAAGTGGAGACATTTAGTGCCTTCTTTGCCTCTGTCTTTAACACCGATGATGGGCCCTGGGACCTCCGGAGTCCTGTGTTGGAAGACTGTGAATGGGATGATAAACTCCCGGCCAACTCTGAAGTTGTTTGGGACTTGCTGCTCCAGCTGGATGCACATAAATCTATGGAGCCTCATGGGATTCATCCCAGGGTGCTGAAAGAGCTGGTGATATCATCGCAGGACCTCTTTCCATTATTTTTCAATGGTCTTGGGAGTCTGGAGAGGTCCCAGTCGAATGGAAGCTGGCAAATGTTGTCCCAGTTTTCAAGGTGGCCCTGGTAATTACAAGCCTGCCAGTCTCACTTCAGTGCCTGGTAAAATTATGGGGAAGGTTATTTTGGGAGTTATTTAAAAACACCTGAGAGACAACGCAGTCATTGGTCATAGCCACCATGGGTTCACGAGGTGAAAGTCCTGGTTAACAAACTTAATTTCCTTTTATGGCAAGGTCACCCATCTAGTTGACCAAGGGAAGCAAGTAGATGTGTTTTGGGGTATTTTTCTGGACAGAACATCCAGCATACAGCTAGAGAAGTCCATAATACATTGGGTGAGCAATTGGCTGATGCGTCAGGCTCAAAGAGTTATAATAAAAGGGGTTACATAAGGCTTGCATCCAGTCACCAGTGGGGTCCCCAAGGCTCAAATTATAGGGCCAGTGCTCTTTAATGTTTTTATAAATGAGCTGGACACAGGAATAGAATGTACATTAAGTAAGTTTGTTAACAATACTAAACTAGGAGAAGCTGTGGACTCCCTCGAAAGTAGAGAGGCCAACAGAGAGATCTGGATAGGCTAGAGAGCTGAGCAATCACCAATCATATGAAATTTAACAAGAGCAAGTGCTGATTCTCCACCTGGAATGGGGTAATCCTGGTTTTACATACAAACTGGGGGACAAAAAGCTGGAGAGCAGCGCCATGGAAATAGATCTGGGGGTCTGGGTTGATGGCAAGTTGAATACGAGTCAACAGTGTGCCCTAGCAGCCAAAAGGGCCAACCGTGTCCTGGGGTGCACCAAGCACAGCCTAGCTAGCCGGTTGAGGGAGGTGATTGTCCCACTCCACACTGCACTGGCGCAGCCCCACCTCGAGTACTGTGTGCAGTTTTGGGTGCCCCAATATAAGAGCGACATCAAACTATTAGAGTGTGTCCAGAGGAGAGTGACCAAGATGGTGAAAGGTCTTGAGGGCAAGACTTAGGAGGAGCGGCTGAGGTCACTTGGCTTGTTCATCTTGAGGAAGAGAAGGCTGAGGGGTGACCTCATTGCAGTCTACAGCTTCCTCAAGATGGGCAGCAATGGGGGAGGTGCCAATCTCCTGTCATATATTAACCCCAGCCAGCAATTAAGCACCAGGTAGCTGCTCACTCACTTCCCCACCCAGTGGGATGGGGGAGAGAATCAGAAAAAAAGTAAAACTCGTGGGTTGAGATAAGAACAGTTTAATAGAACTGAAAAGAAGAAACTAATAATAATGATGATGATAATAATAATAATAATATGACAATAATAATAATAAAAGGATTGGAATATACAAGTGATGCACAATGCAATTGCTCACCACCCGCCAACTGATGCCCAGTTAGTCCCCGAGCGGCAATTCCCCCCACCCCACTCCCCCCAGTTTATATACTAGACATGATGTCACACGGTATGGAATACCCCATTGGCCACATTGGGTCAGGTGTCCTGGCTGTGTCCTGTGCCAACTTCTTGTGCCCCTCCAGCCTTCTTGCTGGCTGGACATGAGAAGCTGAAAAATTCTTGACTTGGTCTAAACACTACTTAGCAACAACTGAAAACATCAGTGTGTTATCAACATTCTTCTCATACCAAACTCAAAAACAGCACTACACTAGTTACTAGGAAGACAATTAACTCTGTCCCAGCTGAAACCAGGACATCTCCTCTCTCTGATGACCAGTGGTAGGACATGAGGAAATGGAATGAAGCTGCATCAGGGGAAGTTCAGACTGGACATTAGGAAATGGATCTTCACTGGTGGTCGGTCACTGGAACAGGCTCCCCAGGAAAGTGGTCATGGCACCAAGCCTGTCAGAGTTCAGGGAGCATCTGGATGATGCCCTTAGTCATATGGTTTAGTTTTAGATAGTCCTGCAAGGAGCAGGGAATTGGACTCAATGATCCTTATGGGTCCCTTCCAACTCGAGATATGCTATGATTCTATGATTTTAATGATGCAAATCGTGAACAATTACCTGCCAAGGTTCCTTAAAGAACCTCTTTTCCTGAAAGTTTTGAAATATTAAGTATTAAAAGAAGAAAATAATGGACAGCAGTACAGATATGCTAACAGAAGCAGCTCCTCAATTATTCAGAACTGATCACTGTGGCATGCAGTCGTGACCACATGCTATGGTATTGGCCTGCTAGCTGCGCACCTCTGCCACTTGCAGAGCAGTTGGATTGACTCTGTAACACAGTACTGTAGTTTGGCAGAACATTGCTCTGCTTAAAATATATATCAAATCTTCATGATTAGCATCAACTTAAGAATATGAGTTCATCAGTTTTTCTTCTTTCTTCTACTGAGAATATAACTCACAGTTATGAATGATGGATTCTTTAAAGTCAGTACTGCAAGAGTATAATACGTGAATTCGGAGAGAGAATAGCTCTTACTAAAAAAACCCCCACCTCCTCTATGTCTAGGCTATCTGTAAATAATGAGACTGAAAAGGTTCTATGTAAGTAGTCTTAACTAATCTGTATGTTTAGAATAGAGCTCTTATCAAATATCTGTCAGTCTCCCACTGTTCTGTCATTTGCAAACAAATTCACTGTGGACTTGATTCATTGCTGATTAAAGTTAGGTATTTAAAGAAATTTGAGATGCTTTATAGGGTCACCTGACCTCTAGCTGCTGCTCCAGAAGTGTGTGGGTCTCCCACTGGTCACATCATATTTGACAGCCATCTGTTTTAATGTCTTGGATGACATCTCAGATGTCTTCAGGCAACTGAATAAAGGTTCAAGGAATGTTCAGTTTTAGGCTGTAGACACTGAATTCTGAAAAGCAAATGTAAGTATAGTCATATCAGCTAGGTATATAAGCTCCAAATATAGTCAATGGAGATCTAGAGATCAACTGTTCAAGCATAAATGTCAAATGTCATCAGAAATGCACCCCAAGACTTCTATCATAGAATCATAGAATACTAGGTTGGAAGGGACCTCAAGGACCATCTGGTCCAACCTTTCTTGGCAAAAGCACAGTCTAGACATGATGGTCCAGCACCCTGTCCAGCCGAATCTTAAAGTGTCCAATGTTGGGGAATCCATCACTTCCCTGGGAAGATTATTCCAATGGTTGATTGCTCCCATTGTGAAAAATTTTCCTCTTGTGTCCAATCGGAATATCCCCAGGAGTAGCTTGTACCCATTACCCCTCATCTTTTCCATGTGACTACTTGTAAAAAGCGAGTGTCCATCTTCTTTGTAGCCACCATTTAAATATTGGAACATGGTGATAAGGTTTCCCATAAGCTGCCTTTTCTCAAGTCTGAAAAAAAACAGTTCTTTCAGCCTTTCCTCATATGACAGGTTTCCCAGTCCTTTGACCACCCTTGTGGCCCTTCTCTGGACCCTTTCCAACCCGTCCACATCTTTTTCGTACAGCGGGGACCAAAACTGAACACAGTATTCCAGGGCGTGGCCTGACAAGTGCTGAGCAGAATGAGATGATGACTTCTTTATCTCTGCTGGTGATGCCCTTGTTGATGCAACCCAGCATCCCATTGGCTTTCTTTGCTGCACCAGCACACTGTTCACTCATATTGAGCTGGTTGTCCACCAGGATCCCCAGGTCCCTTTCCACGGAGCTGCTCCCCAGCCAGGTAGATCCCAGCCTGTGCCACACTCCTGGATTACATTTTCCCAGATGGAAGACCTTACACTTGTCCTTGCTGAACTTCATAAGGTTCTTGTTAGCCCACTCTTCCAGCCTATCCAGGTCTTCCTGCAGGGTGGCTCTCCCTTCTGAAGTGTCCGCTTCCCCACTCAGTTTGGTATCATCAGCAAACTTCATCAGGGAACACCTGATCCCATCATCCAGATCACTTATGAAGATATTAAAAAGCATTGGGCCCAATATTGGTCCCTGGGGGACCCCACCTGTGACAGATTGCCAGTTTGAAAGGAGTTACCACCACCCTCTGGGTGCGACCTGTCAGCCAGTTCACCACCCACCACACAGGCCACTTGTCTAGACTGTAACACATGAGTTTCTCTAGGAGGAGGCTGTGGGAAACTGTATAGAAAGCCTTGAAGAAATCCAGGTAGACAATATTCACTGCTCACCCCACATCAACCGAGCAGGTTACTTTGTCATAGAAGGCGATCAGGTTTGTCAAGTATGATTTGCCCCCGGTGAATCCATGCTGGCTTTTTCCCAATCACATGCTTCATTTGACTTGTGATAGCCCCCAGGAGGATTCGTTCCATAACTTTCCCAGGGACTGAAGTAAGACTGATGGGTCTATAATTTCCTGGATCCTCCTTTAAGCCCTTCTTGTAGATGGCGGTGACATTAGCCCAGTCTTCTGGGATGCTCCCCAATCTCCATGACTTCTCAAATATTGCAGAGAGTGGCCTCACAGCAATGTCAGCCAGCTCTCTTAACATCCTCAGGTGGATATTGTCAGGGCCCATTGATTTGTAGAGGTCAGGCTCCTGTAATAGTTCACATACCAACTCTTCCTTCACTGATGGTGGCTCTGTGTTTGTATCAACCTGGAGTTTTGTTCCCAAGGCCTGGGCTCCAACAATGCTGGTAAAGACAGAGGTGAAGAAAGTGTTGAGAACTTCTGCCTTTTCAGCATTGTTGGTGATTAATTCACCTCTCCTGTTTAACAGCAGGCCAATATTTTCCTTCTGTTTCTACTTGTTTTTTACGTACCTGAAGAACACTTTCTTGTGGTTTTTGACATCTCTGGCCAATTTCAATTCGAGCTGAGCTTTTGTTTTTCTAACTGCATCTCTGCATGCCCTGGCAATGCCCTTGTATTTCTCAGTGGGTATTCGTCCACTTTTCTATCTCTGGTACGCTTCTCTCATGGTTTTGAGCAGACTCAGAAGCTTGCAGCTAAGCCAAGGGAGTCTCCTGTTCCACTTACCTTTAAAGGGCATGAACTGGTTTTGTGCTTTCAGGATAGTGTTCTTGAAAATCTCCCAGCACTCGTGTATTGGGTTTGTGTGGCAAGGTTTTGGTAGCAGGGGGGTTACAGGGGTGGCTTCAGTGAGAAACTGCTGGAAGCTTCCCCTGTGTCCAACAGAGCCAATACCAGCCGGATCTAAGATGGACCCGCTGCCAGCCAAGGCTGAGTCCATCAGTGATAGTGGTAGTGCTTCTGTGATAACATATTTAAGAAGGAAAAAAAGTTGCGGGACTCACAGAAACGGCAGATGGAGAGAGGATTGAGAAAGTGTAAGAGAAAAAACCCTGCAGACCCCCAGGTCAGTGAAGAAGGAGGGGGAGGAGGTGCTCCAGGCGCTGGAGCAGAGATTCCCCTGCAGGCCGTAGGGAAGACCATGGTGAGGCAGGCTGTCCCCCTGCAGCCCAGGGAGGTCCACGGGGGAGCAGATATCCACCTGCAGCCCGGGGAGGACCCCACGCCGGAGCAGGTGGATGCCCGAAGGAGGCTGTGACCCCATGGTAAGCCCACACTGGAGCAGGCTCCTGGCAGGACCTGTAGCCCCGTGGAGAGAGGAGCCCATGCTGGAGCAGGTTTTCTGGCAGGACTTGTGACCCCGTGGGGGACCCACGCTGGAGCAGTCTGTGCCTGAAGGACTGCAGCCCATAGAAGGGACCCATGCTGGAGCAGTTCATGAAGAACTGCAGCCCGTGGGAAAGACCCACGTTGGAGAAGTTCATGGAGGACTGTCTCCCATGGGAGGGACCCCACGCTGCAGCAGGGGAAGAGTGTGATGAGTCCTGCCCCTGAGAAGGATGAAGTGGCAGAGATAACATGTGATGAACTGACCGTAAACCCCATTCCCCATCCCCCTGCGCCGCTGCAGGGGTAGGTAGAGAATCCAGGAGTGAAGTTGTGCCTGGGAAGAAGGGAGGGGTGGAGGGAAGGTGTTTTGAGATTTGGTTTTATTTCTCATTACCCTACTCTGGTTGATTGGAAATAAATTGAGTTAATTTTCCCCAAGTTGAGCCTGTTTTGCCAGTGACGGTAATTGGTAAATGATGTCTCCTGTCTTTATCTCGGCCCACGAGCCCTTTGTTATATTTCCTCTCCCTTGTCCAGCTGAGGAGGGGGGAGTGATAGAACGGCTTTGGTGGGCATCTGGCATCCAGCCAGGGTCAACCCACCGCAAATTGCTAGCTCCTTTAACCTCCATGGAAGCTTCCCACAGAATCCCTCCCAAATGAGCTCTGAGCTAGCTGAAGTTTGCTTTTCTAAAATCTAAACCCTTTTCTCAGTACTAACCTTCAGTGTGCTCAGCCAGATCCCAAACCCCACAATATTGTGATCACTGCAGCCAAGGCTATCACTAACTGAGATATTACAAAGCATGTCTTCTTGATTTGTGAGTAGTAAGTCCAGCAGTGCCTCTTTCCTGGTTGGCACATTTAACATTTGTATGAGGAAGCAGTTCCCTACACATTCCAGAAACTTGATGGATGACGTGAGCTTCTGTATTGTTCTTCCAACAGATGTCTCGGTAGAAGAAGTCACCCATAAGAACCAGGTTCTGTTGACCCAAAGCTTGCTTAAGTGACCTTAATATAGCTTCGTTGGCCTTATCTTGGTCTGGAGATCAGTAGCAGATGCCTACTGTAAGATCCCCCTTGGAGACTACCCCTCTGATCTTGACCCAGAGGCATTCGATAAAGCTTCCACAATCGCCGTAGTTGATTTCTGTACATTCAAGGTTCTCCTTAACATAGAGTGCAACTCCTCTTCTTCTTCCCTGCCTGTCTTTACAAAACAGCCTATAGGCATCCATCATGATCCTCCAGTCACGCGAGTTGTCCCACCATGTTTCAGTTACTCCTATGTGTTGTGGTTTAACCCCAGCTGGCAACTAAGCCCCACACAGCCGTTCGCTCACTCCCCCCAAGTGGAATGGGGGAGATAATCAGAAGGGTAAAAGTGAGAAAGATCGTAGGTTGAGATAAAGACAGTTTAATAGGGAAAGCAAAAGCTGTGCACGCAAGCAAACAAAATGAGGAATTCATTCACTACTTCCCATCAACAGGCAGGTGTTCAGCCATCTCCAGGAAAGCAGGGCTCCATCATGTGTAACGGTTACTTATGAAGACAAATGCCAGAACTCCAAACGTCCCCCTTTCCTTCTTCTTCCCCCAGCTTTATATGCTGAGCATGACATCATACAGTCTGGGACATCCCTTGGGTCAGTTGGGGTCAGCTGTCCCAGCTGTGTCCCCTCCCAACTCCTTGTGCCCCCCAGCCTGCTCGCTGGTGGGGTGGGGGGAGGAGCAGAAAAGGCCTTGAATCTGTGTAAGCCCTGCTTAGAAATAATGAAAACATCTCTGTATTATCAACACTGTTTTCAGCACAAATCCAAAACATAGCCCCATACTAGCTGTTATGAAGAAAATTAACTCTATCCCAGCCGAAACCAGCTCTCTATGACATTATAATTTTCTGACTGGGCATGGAGCTCCAGTTCCTCCCGTTTGTTCCCCAGGCTGCATGCATTGTTATACATACACTTGAGGTGATTGGTCTTCCGGTTCTCATCTCGGGAGGCAACTAAGGAACACTTGTCACTGCTCTAGTTGACCTGGTTTATTCCCCAGTTGGTTGCAATGGCGTGAACGTTGCCACTTTGGACCCCGTCCCCAAGTCCTTCATTTTAACGCCTGCCTCACCAAGTTGGCCAGCCTGCTGCCAGATTCACTTGCCTCTTCTAGACAGGTGGATCCCATCTGTCCCTAACAAGCTATAGTCATCAAAGAATGTCCTGTTTTTGTAAAAGCCAAAACCCTCATGAGGGCACCAGCCACAAAGCCAGAAGTTGATTTGCATTATATGTCTACTTCTGGTTGCACCCTTTCCCCTAACTGGTAAAATGGAAGAAAAAATAACTTGGGCAGCAATAGTTTTCACTTGCACCCCCAGGGCTCTGTAGTCTTCCCCGATTCTGCCCAGGTTCTGGCTTGCGGTGTCATTTGTGCCCGCATGAAAGAGTATCAATGGATAGTAGTCTGTGCTCTTGACAAGTTGTGGCACCCTCTCAGCAGCTTCTCGGGACCTTAGCTCCTGGAAGGCAGCACACCTCTTGTGACTCCCTGTCAGGCTGGCAGATGGGCACCTCAGTGCCACTTAACAGAGAGTGACCCACTATGAGCACTCATAATTTATTTTTGTGGTATCCACTGTGTGCTGCTGGTACAGTTTCTCCTCGCAGACCTTGCTCGTGAGTGTCTACAGCTGTTAAAGCTTCATATCTGGTTTTGGCTGTAATGCTGGAGGGCGGGGACTGACGCAGAGTCCTGCTTTTGGGGGTCACCAGGGTCCAAGGTGCCTCATTCTCTGTGGCATCCGCCACAGGAGCATGGTTCTGAAACCACTTGTATATCTCCGTCTTGGCCCCTCTAATACTGCGCAGCCTTTTAACTGTTTCCTGCAACTCAGCCACCTGACGCAACAGAACATCAACCTGTGCACATCTTTTGCAAGTACTTACCTTTTCTCCAGGAGAAGGGTCTAGGCACTCATTGCAACTTACCATCTGTACTGAAGTCTCCTTCATTACCAGTTCCATCTGGGTGGAAGCGTCAGACATCTCAGGGGCTTTCTCTGTAGAAACACGCCTTTTAAGTCCGAGGCAAGTGCCCACCATTATGGCAGAGACCTAGAGCACTTCCCTGGGCTGTGGGCCTACAAGTAGGGTGCACAGCCCTTCTCATGCACCCTTCTGTGCAAACTGCTGTGCAAACTGCTGCACAAACTGCTGTGCCCTCTTGATCCCTGTTTGCACACCCTGTTTGCAATGCTCCTGGTCAGTAGTGCTCCCCAGGGCCATTCAAATCTCCTGTGGCTGCTCCTGGCAATGCGCAAGCCTCATCAGCCTCTCTCGCAAGAGCTGCCAGCTCCTAGCAGGGAGTTCTGTCTACAGCTGTTAGATATTACTGTTGCTCCTGTGAGAGAGCCAGGTTTTTCTGCAATATGGCTGCACATCTGATCATTGCCCTCTCTGAATCAAATGTAAAACATTTACTGAAGGCTTTTTTTTTAGGGTGCCATAGATTTCTATATTGGTGAAATTTTGGTGGGAAAGCAAAACAATAAAAATGATTTATTAATTTTATTTGTTATTTATTTCCTTGTACACACAAGGTTTATAAACATATCTATGGAAGCACCCCCATAAGGCATCAACTCAGAAAACTGATTGTGTCAAACAGATTGGTTAAGATCACACCTTATTTTGATGATGTATTTACTGATAAAGAACACGACTGAGGGAAGAATCCAATAAACTGTGCTTTCTGTGCAATGGTTACTGTTCCTTCACACTTCTAATGCTTTTGTAATACTTGGTGTATCCTATTCTCCAAACATGACTTGTCAAATACGTCTTGGTAGAATACCACGATCAATCCTCAACAATCTAGAAAGTCCAGGAAGTTAAATTCTTCTTACTAAGCATATCTTAGACTGAATATTATTCTTGGCTGGAAATGCTAGATGCAGTGAATCTGCCTTTAAAATGATAGAGTTTACTTTTTTGTGTATTCCCTCACTCCAATAATTCTTCTTAGTGTCATTTGAAAACTAGACTTATCACAGCAAATGAAGTATAACACACACAGCATGATGTCAGAGACATCTCACAGGCTGGAAGGGATCCCAGCAGGCTTTTTGCATCAATTTCATCAGCATTGCAAATCAAACATGCTTTTTATTGTGTACTATTTGCCATATGTGCTTTGTGCTGTTTGAGTATCAGGCTTCTTTAGTAATTAAATATGGCTTTCAATGCATTTTAAATAGGACAAACAATTAAGTATTATATAAATAACCTGTTGTCTCTTAGCTACTTCCAATGTAAAACAAATACAGTAATCCCTATCAGGCTATTTTCAGGGGACTAAATGAAGTTGAAGAATAATTCATTCTTGAATAGATCTGACCAACGCACAAATGCTGGACTGGGTAGGAAAGAAGGTAGACTGCTTCTGAGGCTGTCGGTCTGTAACTTCATGTCTTATGCTGGAGAACGTAAAAAACAGTGTAGTACATGCAGAAAACTTGTACTGATTCTGAAGACAACATGAGAGAGTGGTTCAGGAAATAGTTTGGTAGGTATTTCTCTCCTTGGAGGGATGGCAGTTAACTTTTTTAGTTGCAGCCACAGCCTTAATCTTTCTTGTCAACAGAGGCTGCGAGACCCACCAGGAATACTGAAGATCTATCTCCCTCTGAAGTCATAGCATTGTAGACAGAAGGAGGAAAGTCTGTAGCTGAAATACTGGATTGAAAATTTCTGAAAAAATTGCATTGTAATAACAATTTTTATCTCAAGCTATGTCAATTTCCATAAACAATGGTAAATTTTCTTTCTGTGCCCACTACTTATAAAAAGGGAGCAAAGAGTATTCATATATATGTTGTAAGAATGTGTTTAACTACTTTAATGTCTTAAACTACATAGGAAAAATTAAAATCTTTGCAAAATGAGATAATCCATACAGTAGACATAAGAAAGGTGAAGCATAAAATTTTCTATGAACCTTTTTATGTTCTTATATAAAATATAAGGATTGTTTTTTCCTGTTCCTTTTGGATTAATTATAAAATTTACTCAGGTGTTTATTGCTTGTAAGCAGTCCCAAGTTCACATCAATAAAAATGTTGGAGTATTTTAATCAGTGTATTAGACACTAGTTTCTTTATTAATTACATTTACTTGCCTTTGAAATGTTTGATTGAGAAAAAATAAAAACAACAAACACCCACCTAATTGGTCTCCTGAACATCAAGTTAAAAGCAAGAGATAGATTAGGCCTTGTGAAAATGATTCAGATTAATGAGACCTTTAAAAAAAAACAGGATGGGAATCAATTAATTCCTTAAGAACATAAGTACAGAGCAGTTAACAATATGGACATATGTTTGTGTCATTCCTCTCCTTTTAATTATAGCACAGTGATGGCTTTGTTACAGTGAAATCATGTGCTTCTTAGAAGAGTTAAGAACAACCTTATAGTTTTTATGGCAGGGAGAATCCCAGATACAGACTGTCAGAACAGATTTAAAGGAGCCTACTTATGTGCAAGAGAGTTACCATTACAGATTATGGAATATTTGACCAAAATTTTCTTGAGATTTTGAGAAAAGAAACAGAAGAATGGTTGATGTTGGAAGGTACCTCTGGAGGTCATCTTGTCCAACCACCCACTCAGGCAGGGTCCTCTAGAGCAGGTTGCCCAGGACCAGGTACAGACAGCTCTTGAATATCATACAAGGGTGGAGACTTCCCACTTCCTCTCTGGGAAACCTGTGCCCTCACAGCAGAAAAGTGTTTCCTGATGTTCTTAAGGTAGAAAATTCTGTGATTTACGGTATTTTGTTATTTTTGTATTTTATATACTTGAAAATGCCTGCCACAATTTAGTTTATATCCAGAATAATCACAGATTTTTCATATTTATCCCTGACCGTGTAAGTCAGCAAATACCTCTTTCAGAAAGTGAATTTGAAAACAATATTGAAAAACTGGTTTGGTTTTTAGGATAGGTAGCAGGCTAACAGTCAGAATTGAAACAGTCAATACATGTAGACCAGAGTAGTAGCTGAAAAGCTTTCTAGACTGACAGTTTTAACTTCAGATGGGTAGCTCAGGAGGATTCAACATTAAGCTCTGCATGTCTTTATGCCTCAGGCATCTTTTGTCACATTAACTGGGGTTTTTCTTCACGTCCTTACTATCAGGATGTTCTTAAGTCTTCATGAGATTAAGTGTGATTCCCAGTGCTTTACAAATTCTAATTACCTAGACAGGATTAACACTAGATTGTGAAATAGTTTCCATAAAGATTTTGTTTCACCTCTGATGAGGGACATACATAGTGCATAGTTTCCTTAGTGCAGTAAAGTCTTAGATAAGTTATGAACTTATCTCATTTTTCTGTACATTCTCTAAACAGTTAATATGTTTAAACTTTTACCTGGAGTGTATGCCACTTTTCTATAATGCAATGTTAGAGTAAGCATCTGCTGCCCAAGTTATCTTTAAATTATCAAAATTATCAAATGCTTTAACATTAATATTTTTAGAGATTAGGCTCTTTTTAGGTATCCTGCTATTAGGTATCGCAGTTCAGCCCCCTTCAAAGATTTCCTGTTTGTTCTTTTTTTATTTTGTTTTCTTTCTCCAGAGAACTTCAGATATTGTGGCACTCTCTTTTCTTTTACTCTAGGTAATTGTCTTACTTCCTCTATACAGACATAGCTGAGATGATAATGATTAATCTACACCATAGAGGCCAATGAAACTCTGATTCAGTAGTACTCAAAGTGAAATACTGCAGTTAACACTTGTTCTTCATCTCTGCTTCCTAAGGACAGCTTGCCATGTTCAAGGTTGTCATTTCTTCTAATAGAGAACAGTTACCAACAGAGTAAAATCTCGCTAGTTTTAAAAATCAGAGAGCAATTATAAGCATTCCAGTGTCATATATTTTAAGACAAGTACCTATCTAAAGAAGCTAAAATTTCAACGTAAAGGAGACTGTGTATGTTATTGGCCTGAAATGTGAAGATGAAATAATCCTTTAGATACTTCTTTCTTTTTGTTTTGTTTTTTTTTTAATTTTTTTTTTAATCTACATATCCTTGGCAGCAGCTCAAAGCTAATAGTACAGCTATTCAGAATTCTGTTCTTCCATGCATGCACAAACACTTTAAGAATTTACTTCAGTAATTTCTCAGGAGGAAAATAGCAACAATAATAACCTTGTGTACAAATTGCTTTCTATCCAGTAAGGTAAATTAACTTCTCTATGCAGTTTGTGCATATAATAAGAGCAAAACAAAGATATGGAAGTGCCACTTTTGAAATAAAAAGTGTCCACACTGCTCAGAGTTAACAGGAGACATCTGAAATGCATTCAGATGATATACTAGCAAGTTCCCCATACAGGAAGAGAACCTCTAAAATTAGAATAAGATTATTGACTATGTTTTTTCAATTAGTTAACTTTAAATGTCATGCTGCTGTTGTGATTTTACTATTGATATTCCTTTAGTTTCCTAAATTACTTAAGTATTATTATTGTTGTTTTTATTTTCTAAAGAGGTTCATGTTTATGGGAAATTTAGGAAAACTCATGGTAATCAGTGTACTATGTTGCTTGGGAATCTTCTATTAACAGACATACTGTGCTGATTACTCAAATTATTCAACTAGAAGCACTCATAGAAAAGGTGTTAAATTAGCCATGTCCCAAAATACAACTTAACAAAATCATTCAAGGAGAGGGCAGGTGATCTGCCAAGTGCCAGAGACTGAGAAGAGGCAGCAGCACAGCTAGGAATACAAAGCAGAAATTCTGTCTTCTAGACAATGGACTTTCAAATAAATGTAAGAATTCACCAT
This sequence comes from Harpia harpyja, assembly GCF_026419915.1. Classification (NCBI taxonomy): domain Eukaryota; kingdom Metazoa; phylum Chordata; class Aves; order Accipitriformes; family Accipitridae; genus Harpia; species Harpia harpyja. The sequence goes on from NC_068943.1 coordinate 9,470,694, forward strand.
GCTAAGAAATTTGATGACAGTGAGTCATGCCAACATAAGTACTAAATGGCAAAAATAAAGAAGGGAGGGGCAAAAGCAGTACAGCATGTTGGATCAAAACAATGAGACAAATCCTCCTCTCAGAAATATTTTTGACTACTTGAAATATAAAAGAACAGTTCCCCAAAACCTTTAATAGTGTAAAAAGAGCAACAGTTACTTGCTTTATACTAAATACACAAAACCTGTTCTCATAAAATCATAAATTTGGAATACAAAAGATATTGTTTCCCCCCCAAAAGTAACTGAAACCTTCCTTTGCTTTTATGAAAACAAACAAACAAACAAACAACAACAACAAAAAGGCAAAAAATACCTCCCAAACCAATAAAAAACAACAAAGAAATACCACAGCAGTTTAGGCAAAGTAACATATTGTCCTTTGGATTACTTCTAAAAATGCATTTCAAGTAAGTACCCAAATATATATGTTGACTTAAGATAAAATAGGAGATGCATTAATTATTACTACTTCACAAAATAAATGGTGCAACAATTCTTATAAGGACAAACTGAAGAAGGGACATTGAGGACAGGTTCTAAGTGCTTCACGTGTGTGTGAATGTTTTCCTAAAGAGAGCAATTATTTAGTTCTACTGAAAAAAAATTAAGAGTTTTAGCTCTTAAAAATTACTGATTGTATAAAACTCCTTCCAGCTATGAATTAAAATATAAAATACATTCACCTTTACTGCAAATACTTTGTTCAAATACTAAGGCAAAAATTCTTTTAAGACTGCAGTTGTTTAAAGTATCAAACCACATTTAGTTTAAGTACTCTCATAATACTTTACATATACATACATATATTGGTAGTCATTAAAAAATTGAAATAAACAGTACTGCAATAATTAATTGCAAAAATAAAATTCTTCATTTCATGTAGAAATTTATAGGACTGACAGTTTTTGTGTTCACCACAAGATGTCGTTGTAACTGTGAAGAGACATGTTTTCCTGAATTTGAAATATTAGTATTATTAGAGCACTGGTACTTGTATTAAAAAATATTGCCAGATCACATATTTCAGTGATTTTTAATGGCTAAAAAATGTAGTTTCCAGGATCTACCATGACTTTTTTTCTAGATAGATTGTGACTAAATGCATTTCCCTCAAAATTTCCTGATTTCAACTGAAATAATATATATTAAAGAGATATTTCATTACACAGAGTTAATGTATTCTGTTAAGAAGTAATCTATCGGAATTTAAATTAGAAAGAGTCTGTAATAGCAATGCTATGAAGTTTTTTTTAATTTTTGTATTTCAATTCATGTTGTTAGCAAGGTGGGTTCTTTTAAAGATAACTACTTAATAACAATTTTTACAAGACCTAATAATAATATAAAAATGTTTTGTTTCAAAACACAGTCTATGTTCAAGATACCAAAATAGAATCACACATTCATGTCTATTCACTTATCTATCCATCCTTTGCCTGAAGCCTTTTATGATTCCTCATTCTCTGACTGATCCCAAATTCATCATCTTGCTTATGGTCTTTGTAGCATCATGGGAAACCTGCTTTTGTCAAACTTAATAGCAGTAAGTCTACCATGTTCTTTCAAGTCAAAGGAGTAATCTAAAAATCTTACTCTCTAACTTCATTAACAAGTGGAGTTGCTAGTGTTTCATGTGACACATCAAGTTTCACATGACAAAACCTAACAAAACCCCACACTTCTATGGAAGACAATGGTATCAGTTATCAAGTTACGTAAAACAAAATATAAAACTATGTTTTCATAGAATCGTAGAATGGTTTGGGTTTCTCTGTGGTTGATGAGAAACTCAACATAACCCAGCAATGTGCACTTGCAGCCCAGAAAGCCAATCATACCCTGGGCTGCATCAAAAGAAGTGTGAGCAGCAGGTTGAGGGACGTGATTCTCCCCCTCTACTCCACTCTGGTGAGACCCTACCTGGAGTACTGCGTCCAGCTCTGGAGTCCTCAGCATAGGAAAGACATGGACCTGTTGGAACGAGTCCAGAGGAGGGCCACAAAGATGATCAGAGGGGGCTGGAGCACCTCTCCTATGAAGCCAGGCTGAGAGAGTTGGGGTTGTTCAGCCTGGAGAAGAGAAGGCTCCGGGGAGACCTTGTTGCAGCATTCCAGTTCCTAAAGGGGGCCTGCAAGTAAGCCAGAGAGGGACTTTTTACAAGGGCATTTAGTGATAGGACAAGGCATAGTGGCTTTAAACTGAAAGAAGGTAGATTTAGATTAGAAATTAGGAAGAAATTCTTTAGTGTGAGGGTGGTGAGGCACTGGAACAGGTTGCCCAGAGAAGTTGTGGCTGCCCCATCCCTGGCAGTGTTCAAGGCCAGGTTGGATGGGGCTTTGAGCAACCTGGTCTAGTGGAAGGTGTCCCTGCCCATGGTAGGGGGGGTGGAACGAGGTGATCTCTAAGGTCCCTTCCAACCCAAACCATTCTGTGATTCTATGAAAATGCTTCCCAGATGTTCTTTCACTATGATCATAGCTAATAAAGCTTCTGTCTGACCTGTCTGAAATTGTACTTGTTTTATTATGCTCTTGGAGTCCCCAGATCTGTGAAATCTGCCTTCAGATGATTCATTGTTTTTCCGTGCAGCAATTTAGCACTGGCTGAGATTTGATCCTTCTGTATATCCTGATCATGGATTTTACTCAACTGATTATTATTTTTTTTAAAACTAAGGAAGTTACAAGTGGAAATATATAATTTCAGATGTTCTATAGGTTAAAGTTCAGAAGTAACCTTTGAAAACATGCAGCTTTCAAAATGTAAATGAAATGAGAAGCAAAATCTCCAACTAAAAAAAAATATTTAAAAAATCTATCTCATGACATGTAAATACCTAAGACAGAATTTATTGCCACCCTAGGAATATGTGCATTTGCTCCCTCTATTCCTACTAATGTTACATATATCAAAAAAGATCTCTACTACTATCACTGTACTGATACCATGTCTTATATTTATTTGTAAAAACTATTTTTTCATTGCATAGCTTAGTCTATTTAATAGCTATAAAATATGGACTAGTAACGTGTGCTTTAAACATACCTATTAACCAGAGAATTTTGACATAAGATATTTAATTTTTTTTTTTTTTTTTTACAAAAAGCACTTTTTACGTCTTTCTTTAACATATATACTATAGTTTTCCTCAAACAACAGCTGATGGTATCCAAATAAATGAATTCTCCCTTTTCATAGTAATGGTAATTATTAATATATGGAGCACATACTAGCAACTGTTTTCCCCAAGACCACTTCAGTCCTTTTACCAGTACTCTGTGTTTGTGTTTATCAGGTTATTCTCAAAGAATGTATTATATATGGCCTAATTCTCCAACAAGCATGAGACTTCAGTCTTCTTATCTATTATCCCTCCAGGAAATATCATCCTTTGATGTTGTCTGGAGAATGGCTAGTTTATAAAGTATTTAGTGTTCTACTGCCAAAATATGAAGTGAAAAGGTACTGCCTATCCACAGGCATATTGGGTATCTTAATTCTGTAAGATTTGCAGCCACCTTATGTGAATCAATTAAGAAATGAAAGTATAAGATCTGAGAAAGAGATTTAATTATTTAAAATTATTTCAGAGGAACGGTTGAAGCATATTTTACAGTCATATACAGATTACAGGTTTGGGGCTTTTTTAATCTATGAAGGAAAAAAGAAATTTAAATTACTTCAAACTTTCAAGATACTTATTCTTGCAACTACTGAATTTAAGTCTCAAACTTTCTATTTTTGGTTAAAAACCCCATATATATCCATCACTAATCTAGATCCTGAAAGAGCGTTCTGCCATGAATAATACTAATAATATACTAAGAGATGGTAAATGCAGTATGAAAGCACAGAATATCCACACACTTTTTCTCCTGTTGCAAGTATTGCATACAGTTCTTTCTTCACACGATGTGTTTTTTCTCATGTGTACCTTCTAGTGCTAGAAACATGAAAATTCTGATCATCAGGAGGCTTCTGAACGCCTTCTCGGTATCTAGCTACAAATTTCATGAAACATTCGCCATGTATGTTAATGTGCACAACACTGAACTGTAGCTTAACAGATGGCATAAAACATTATAAAATTGTGCAAGAACATTTCTTTCAAAAATGGCATATCAGCATTCTTGTGATGTTTGTTCCTTAACCTATTATGATATAGGACTATGCAAAACAATTTATTGAATGTAAACTTTGTTTTGCATGCATAACATAATTAAGACAAGTGACGTTGTTTTGAGGGGTATACATAGCTTGTTGTAGTAAATACATCTTAAGTAAAGAATTCAGATACTGGAGGGTCACAAATTTACCCAGTGTGAAATGCCATCTGTTCTTTTCATGAAAATATAAATCAATGTTACATTTTTACAAAATGTCACCAGCAGTTATGTAAAGGTACCTGTCATTTTAATGGCATCAATAACTACCTGAAATCTTGCAGAGTTTTCTGAGATGCCCTTCATAATTCAGTATGATAGACAGATAGTAGAGAGAATTCTTGCTAACTTAGAGCTAAAAGAAAAAAAAAAAAAACAACGAAAAGAAAGAACATAGGAAAAAGGTTTTAATATTATCTATGCTAGATGACCAGAAATGGGAAAGAGAATGATTAGTTATCCAGAGTGGAATCTTGTAAAATCTGAATAGCAAACCAACTAATTTTTTCTTATTGTGCCATATGCTGTACCATTAATAAATAATCCAGATAAATGGTAGTTTTACATGTTTCATGAATCTGGAATTTCATGTGTTATACATACAATTGCATCTGAATATAAACAGAGAAGAACAATTTATGTATGAAGAATCTGGGAAAAGGCAAATGGAGAGAAAAAGAATCAGTGACAAACTAGGGGATCTAATGAGAATTAATTGTTAACAATGACTGTTGATTACATATGACTCAAGAAGCCCTAGAAACTATGATCTACATGGAAATCCTGTAGAATGCGATGGACATTTTCTAAACTTAAAGTAAAAAAAAAAAACAACAAAATAAAAGGATGGAAGAAAAGTTATACTTCTTCCTTCAAGACAATATACTGCAATAAAGGTTCTGATCCAAATCCCATGATACTATTTCAAATTATATGTTCCTTCTCTTTGCTTCTCTTGATATTTGAATCCCTAATTTAAACATTATTGCTGTGCTTATATCTACCACTTACCTATTACATTCCTCACCTGTTACATTCCTTCGTAATCTTGTGTGTGAAGCCATCTAAGAACTGAAACTGATCTACTCACAAACACCTTGGAACTGTTGGACAAGATTCAGCTTCGGAAGTACTGAACTAGAATTATTAAATTAGGAGGCCATATACCTACAGTGTTGATAATTTCTTGCAGACATGCTCAGAAAAACAGAGACTACAACTCTAAAAAGCAATCACTCATGACTTGTACTTTACCACTGCAATGGTAATGAGAGCATTTATGTGTCCTGATACATTAGCGGGGAATACACTGAAGACTAAAGTTCCTTTACAATCATTCTCTAATTCCAAAGCTTGACAGTTGATCAAGTTTTTCACTGGAAGAAGAACCAGCATTCCTTTTTTTGTCACTCTCCAGCATACAAAATAGTTATTACAAAATGTAGAAGAGTAGGTGACCTGCTTCATAATAGTCTACTGCTTAAGCCTTCTTTTCAAATCTTTTATTTCCCATGTGAGAATTCTAGGTAGAAGCCCATGAAATTATTTCAACTACCTTCTACTAGCTCTCTTGTTGGAGCTTTTATGCTTGCAATAAAGTACTAAAGTAGTAATACTTTTATAAATTACTTTAGAATAAAATGCTAATAATCCACTGTACAACTGGTAGATGCAGAGACTTATTTTGTATCCCAATGTCTTGAATGATGGCATCTCTTCAAAAGAATGTTTTCTCACTTATTTAAGCAGGAACAAGTTCAGTTGGATAGCTGGGGAATCCACATATTCACCAGAAATCTGGGCAAACTGAGGGTCCTTTCCTAGAACACAGGGAGTCACAATGGTCTTCTGAAACTGGGATTTAGATACCTAAATTCTCTTTAATGTTTAGACTACAGCCTGGGTCACAAGCAAAATTCCCACTTGCCTTGAAAATTCCATCAGTATTTCACATCGAGAACCTATAAGCATATAAGATCCTTTGTGTGCTATGTTCGGATGGAGACATTCCTAGAGTTCACCGAAATCTTCATGGAAATTTGTATTTGCCTGCATGACCAAAAGTTAGGAGCCTAGTAACTTCTATTCCTAACAGGAGTGACCAAATGAGGTCTCAAAAATTATGCAGTGCGAATACCTGTGAAAATGAAATTGCTAGATGTGGTCAATATTTGTAATGGCTATGACTTTCCTCTGTACTGCACTCTTAATTAGCTTCAGCAGCCTGCTGATTTTTTATTTATTTTTTCCTTTATTTATTTATTATACTTCCCTTATATTGCATGGAGAATTAAAGTCCTTAACTAAGGCCTGAGTCAATAGTCTGCCTATTCAGCACTGCACTACTAAACAATGGCATTGCCCTTCCTACCTTTAGAATTTACCACTTTGATGCAAGAATTTAGTCCTAAGTATTTCACCCTAAATAAAAAGGAAGCTTTTGCAATGGACAGTAGTGGATCTTGAGACCTTTCTCAACACATGAAGAAAAAGATGATCCTCTAACCATTTCTAGAGCTCTTGCTTGATCACGTTGGTCGTAGGTTTATCAGATGATACTGAAACCAAAAGATATCAGTCACAAGGAGTTCCATTCATGGCAACAGTTTATTTAGGACACACGTCACTTATAGATTGCCAAGATCAGGTACCTAATCCAAGAAAAAAAAAAAATTCTCATTCATTTGCATGTCAGTACATAGCACCACATGAAAACAGCAGTGTTCAGCTAAATTTCTGAAGCAAGTATCAGATATTTGGTCTGGTCTCACAACCTCTGTGTTTTTTTGGCTCTGACTGTGACTAGTTCAGCCTGAAGGATGTGTGGAAAGGAAAATTCATTTCACAAGTCATGACATCAGTTTCTGGTTCCTTGCAGTCAAGAACCCTCTTGCCTGTTTTTTTTTTTGTTGTTGTTGTTTTTTGTTTGTTTCATTTACAAAGCAAGGGGCCCTAATTATTAGTAGAGCTGGAGAGCACAGAAAGCTACCAAAACATCACACAAAACTGAACCTATATAAAAACAAATGTCAGGACATGAATTTTATTTTTTCTCTGAGATCTTTTGAAGTTAGTGTAAGAGTGTTATGCCTTTGGGAAGTGGAGGACTTCTTTCTGAAGGCACCGACATCAGATTCCAGAGGGTAAGCAACAAACTTCAGCGTAGCCCATTTCTCAAGGGCTGTACAGGGCAACTAAGGACCATGGTTTGTGAAAACAAATCCCATATTTATTTACAGGTAAAAGTTGTTCAGAGATGCATAATTATTTTATGATGCAGTTCTGTAGTTTATCACGTAATTCTGATCACCAAACATAGCAAGTGGTGAACGCCTATGAAAAGAGTGAACCTCTGAATTCCATAAATTGGTAATAAGTTTCCTTAGATGTGTATTTAAAACTTCTGTATATCCTTTGCTCTCTAACCCCACGCGACTCTGGGCCCCGGCATGGGCAGGGCAGGTCTCTCTCAGGGGGCTGGGACAGCCTTGGCTGGTTGGAGCCTGTTGGAGCCGATTCCCCCTCCCCACGCTCATGGGACTGTCTCTGACCATCGCGAGCTGCTGGCGGCTCGGGGAGCCCCACCAGCCAGCCAGGGGCAATGGCCTGACAGACGCGGGGTGGGGGCAACAACGGCCCGTTGTGTCACGGGGCGTGGAGCCCCCAGAAGGAGCCGTCAGCACTCACCCTGTGATGAGCAGCGAAGCCGTTGGCAGACTATTCACCAGCACCGTTTGACATCAGTCTTGAGAAAAGTAGAGTGTTCAGTTGATGCTTAATTATCTCATGAGGGTTTTTTTTTTTTGTCTGTGAGCTGTAATTCATCAGAGAATCATTCTGCCTTCACGTATTTATGTGCATTTCTGTTGATTTGATTTTGGCATGTTTTTCTGATGCTGTACTTTGATCTTCAGTATTTATAATATCTGTTTTCCCTTTCTGATACAAAACTGGAAGTTACTCCCCATAATAGAGCTAATAAAAATACAGTACTGGGAACCAAATGTTACGCGAACAGGCAAACATTTTCAATAAGGATGAGGTGAGATTTTGGGGTTTTTTTTATACTCTTCTCTGATATTCTAATTTTTATTTTCATAAACATAATTTACCAGACATCTTTAATTCATTGCCATTCATGGACAGTCTATACATTTTTTTTAAATACAGCATTTAATAGATAATCTTATAGTACTCAATCACTGAAGTTTTCATATCATTTTGTAAGCTTTCTCAGACTCTGGTTGTTATTTTCAAATAATCCACCTGTTAATCCCAGCAACATTTCTTTTCCTTATTTTTGCATATATAAAAATCCAGTCATTCTTATTTTTGGTCTGTAGATAAAACAATATATGCATTTTATGTAAGATAAGATTCTGCCTTTTTACCTTTATTCTGTAAAGTGAGTATGAGATTCTCAAATCCTTCCAGGTTTGCAAGTGTTGCTGAGCATTGTATCAACCTTTGTTTCATCTCTGTAGGTAGAAGTCTGAGACCTGGATGGAGAATTTAAAATCTTTATAATGTAAGTGTGAAGAATTAGGCATCTCAAAATGTGACTCTCAGCACCAGCATAATGTGGTGAACAAGGTAATGCAGTGTTTGTAGGCTAGAGGTAATATTTTTGTATTAGGCAAACTAAGACACTTAGAAAAAATGGGTAAAGCTCAACACAAATTGTGAACAATTCCTCTGTGTTTTTTAGGTACGTGTCAAGTAGGCCGTCTGTGATGTGAAAGGTCATCAGTACCAGTGTCATGTAGGGGATGTTACAGGGAAAAGAAGACAGCGAGATGATAGAAGTCATTAATTTCCTAAGGGAAGGAGTGAATGTGAAGTGAGCAAAAGGAACAGATCTGAGGCGCATCACACCCCATGGTGTAAATTACTTAATTCCTCAATAATCTGGCCCTAGATGATGTAGCCATTCATTCTGGGGAGCAGAGTGAGAGTCAACTGAGAACTAAAGGTGAAATGTCTGCAGTCCACAGTATTGTGAGTCACCTTTTACCTCGTGATTTTCCTGTTGTTCCTTGAAGTGAACATCACAGGACAGAAACTGGTCTACCTAAATTGGCATTTAGGCACTTGCACTGTCTATCCTAAATCTCAGACATCACTATACACTCTTCATTTGGCCCAAATGTTTCTGGATGCACAGATTTTTTGTGCTTATGTGTAATCATCACCTCCGCATTCAGAATAAGATAGTTGGTAGGTCTCTTTTGAAAACCAAACAAAGATTATGGCATTCTTTGAAGATGTAGAAACTGTGGGTTTTCTGCTGCAGGTTAAAGAGAAAAATATACCTGCTGAGTGGATTTAGTCAACATAGCATTTAATCTGGATTTATGCAGGAAGCTAAAATCCCTTTAGAAAGTAATAATATCTTTGAATACTGTAGTTTTGCATGCATAAAGTGTGGAATGTATCTTACAAAGATGCATTCACGTTTGTTAGAATTAAAACTTAAATGTGCATGTTGACATACAATTTTGGTAAAGGAATTTTAAGAACATGTAAATGGAAGTTACCACTTTGATGCAACTGCTGCCAATGTTCAGAAGGGAAAAATCTGCTTATTCCAACATATCTTTTATTTTCCTTTTGGTTCCAGGACACTTCCTTCCCTATGACTTTGAAAACTACATCTCTTCTTTACATGTCCTTTCACCTAGATGCAGCTATATCTCTATTCTGTTTCCTACCCTTCATTCCTCCTTTTCTCACAAGATAAAAAAAAAAAGTCAGCCTTTTTCTTTGGGGATCTGAATAAGGAGGGTGAACAGCAAGAGAGAAGAATTACTGCTGATGCTAATTCTTCTTCTCTGTAGTCTTTTGAACCCAGCCTGAAAGCATTTTTTTTTCCCTTTCCAGTTGTGGAAAGAACTGCATGAACATTACGGAGCACACCTACCTAAACTGTTGACATTTTGTACGTATTTTTGGAAACATGCCAAGAGAGGTAAGATGGCCAAGAGGCATAAGAAATAGTATAGAATGGTATTTTGCCAAGCATATGAACCTTTACAGAAATCTAGGAGATACTAAATTTTGTCGAAGACTTCACTCTTTTTTCAGTGAGCTTTTGGACAGTGCCTCGCTAGGAGACAGTAGGGCTGCATCCTTGAGCCGTGCTTCTCACAGCTGTGGACAAGTTTAGCAGAAGAATACATCCTAACTGCATACTTTAGAAAAGAAAACTCTTCATATCCCTCTTCTCCAATTACTAAGATATAGATATAGATTTGGAAAAATCAGAATGTTTTACCCTGTTGTGCTGGTTTTGGCTGGGATAGAGTTAATTTTCTTCATAACAGCTAGTATGGGGCTACGTTTCGGATTTGTGCTGAAAACAGTGTTGATAATACAGGGATGTTTTTGTTACTGCTGAGCAGGGCTTACCCAGAGCCAAGGCCTTTTCTGCTTCTCCCCCCACCCCACCAGCGAGCAGGCTGGGGGGCACAAGGAGTTGGGAGGGGACACAGCTGGGACAGCTGGCCCCAACTGACCCAAGGGATATCCCACACCATATGACGTCATGCTTAGCATATAAAGCTGGGGGAAGAAGAAGGAAGAGGGGGACGTTTGGAGTGATGGTGTTTGTCTTCCCAAGTCACCGTTATGCGTGCTGGAGCCCTGATTTCCTGGAGATGGCTGAACACCTGCCTGCTGATGGGAAGTGGTGAATGAATTCCTTGTGTTCCTTTGCTGGCATGCGTGGCTTTTGCTTTCCCTATTAAACTGTCTTTATCTCAACCTACGATTTTTCTCACTTTTACCCTTCTGATCCTCTCCCCTATCCGTATCTGCTACATCTATGGTAGTACAGTAGATCCTCCGTGACAAATGCTTCTTTTCAGTTTCCATCTTGTACAGAGTGTTTCGTGTAGGTAGTTATGCAGCAGTGTACACGTTCAAAGTTGAAGTAAAATTGTGCACAGCAATTAGAATACTTACCTGTGAGTACAAGTCTTGGCTCAGAAAGTGCTTATGCATTTTAGCTTGTAGTTTTTGATATCTCATTTTACAGCAGACATGAAAGACATTATTCCAAAGTTTGTGACTTTACACTGTTCAGAGTCCTCAAAGTTGTCTGCTTTTACTGTTCAGAGTTCATATCCTTCCCTGTATTGTTTTTTTCAACAGTATTTTAAAACTTTCACTGAGTAAGTGCTGAATTTCTAGTTGTCAGGCCTAGAAGGTTGCTTTTCTTTATGATCATTACAATTTCCTTTGAACTTTGTTCTGTTTGCCTGTCAGATCACAACTGCTTATAGAAAAGGAAAAGAGATGTGATGAACTCACTGTGGTGAAGAATGAGAACAAAGAAGAGAAGAGAACACTTCTTGCTCAATTCAGTCAGTTATTTAATAAGTCCTTTTTTTGCATAATATTTTGCAAGAGAAAAACGTATTCATTTTGTGCCTACATAGATGACAAAAACCCCTGTTGTCATTTTTTCAGTGCTTAACAAGGCAGAATTTTTTTTTTTTTCCTGGGTTGTGTAAGGAATCTTCTTTATAGCCTTTTCACAAAGCTGAATTATAGCACCCAAAATACACAGGCTGAATGTGCTCTACCTCTGAACTGTTTTTTGGTCTTGAACACTTACCCAATCTATGACAGTGCTTTTTTGATGACTGTGTTCAAAATGGCCCTTAAGTTTAAGTATACCAATTATAATACATTTGTACCTTCCAATTAAAGGCATTGAATGCTTTATAGAAACCTAGAAGTCACAGACATTTTAAAATGAGTTAAAAATAAAATGTAAGTATATGAAGCAAGTTATATTTTAAAAAATTCTATTGTGAGGTCTACAAAAACTCATTAAAATGTTTTCTGGCCAATGGTGATATCTTCTTTTTGATTTAAGAGCTGACTTTCAAAGATACAGATACTGGAACTCCTTTAATTAGCTTAGTCACCTCACATTTTAAAGCATAGTTACATTTATGTACATTTCTTTGAACTATGAAACATGGGGTGCACAGATTTCTAGGCTAGCAACAAATGAGCTAACTCTGGAATCAGAAGCTCCAATTATCCTGTACAGCTAATTGTAGAGAAACAGGGTTAATTAGAGTGGATAGAACACCTTTCCAATGCCACCATGTTGTCTCTGTTGACCCAGGCAAGTGGCTGTTTCACGTTGTGGAACACTACTCCAGCTGCCAAAAGCTGCTCTGTGGATATGAGAAATAGCACTCTATGCTGTGCAGCTCTTATAAGTACAAAAGTAATTGTAGGTAACTCCCTAAATGCAGTTGTCTCATAACGTAAGAATAAAATACATTAATTGAACTTATAATATTTTCTGTATTTGAAACACGTTTCATCTGGTGAGCTATGCCTGGTTACTTTTTATCCCATTTTCCATGAAATTAATGTTTTTAATGAAATTTTAATTCAAACTTTCTTCTAAATCTTTGCATTTAGAAAGTGAAGCTTAGCACTTACTATATCATAGAGCTTAACAACTTTGTATCTCACTTTTGGCTTGTGATTAGCAAGTTATAGTCAGTAAATTACTGAGGCATAGATGGTCTCTTCTCTTGAAGCTCAGATATCACCTAAGGCCATATTTCACCTTTTTATAACCTGGCTTTATGAGCAAGACCAATACTACAGTGTCCACCCTGAAAAATGCCTCTTCTTCACTGTTTTCAGACTGCCTGCTTCCGAACTTCTGGAGCTTCCTAAGGAGGTAAATTTAAGGTGATTATATTACTCCAAGCTCAGGTAAAACTAACATATTGATCATTATAGCCAAACTTGATGGAACACATAGCTTATTCTTTTCCATTGTTTAAGGTGATTAATTGTAATTTATTTCAGTGGGGAAAAAAAAAAAGGTTTTGTTTTTTCCCACTTTATTGTCTTCCCCATGTTCCACATTACCAAAAAAAGCACAGGAAGAAGTGAAAGACCACATCCTGAAAAGCAACCTTGTACCAAAATAAATGAAAAACAATTAAAAAATAGACTAATGCAAGTTCTTTAAAATTTTAAAATAAATATTTTTTCAAAAACACACTAAAATTTATGAAGACAGAAGAACTCAAATATATTTTTTTATTACAAAACCTTATCAGTCACTGATAAACTTATTTTTTATTAATAAGTTCCAGTTTTGATTAGAACATGAATATATGGAATATTAGTACAAATCATTATCAAAATATGACAGTTAAAATTTGCATTCTGTGGAAAATTAATCAAAATGCATATAAATAAATATTATTTAAAATGTTTAAACACTTATTTATGGTAATGTCAATTAAATTATTCAATTGAAATTTAATTGGCTTCTTGAGCAGAAATAGTTTAAAGCTAAGACTTTTTCTATGCATATAAATTGATACTAGGTAAAAAGATCAAATAAAGAATAATGACTTTATCTGGCAAACATTTAATAGGTTGTAACATTTCATAAAATTCTAGAGGCACTTAAGGTGCCTTTCTATTCAAAATAAGCTTGCATTTAAGTATTTGCTGCATCCCCTTAAAAGCTTAACAGTAAATGGAACCATAAATAATAAGTGTTTGGGATCTTAGTTTGCAATGAAAAAGTATATTAACCTCACAAAGTCCTAAGTTGTAATGATACCTCAAAATTTATTATTTCAAGCTTCTCTCAAGAAGTACAGAGCACCTTCTTACATCTTTCTGGAAGTGCAGAACCTTCTCCCCTCCGCTTCTTACTTCTGACACATTATGGACAGTAGAAGCAGCAACAGCACTGTCATGCCCACGTGCTCTCCAGTGCTATCCTGCAGTTTTGGCACTTTCATCACCCAGTCTGCAGCTTGTGGGCACAAGTGCATGTGGGAGGAAGAGGGGTATACCTGGTTCTCATCCAGACATTCAGTGAGCTGAGAAATGCAATCTTGGACTAATGCTACGTAGTGCACCTGACAACAAATGAATTATATAAACTCACTATTTGAAAAGCAAATAACACTGATCACTTACATAATATTTTTCTTCTTTGTTTGATCTTCATATGTTTTGGAAGAGAAACACAGCACATCATACTTTTAATTCTATTGCTGGAACCAAAGTTGAAAAAGAGGAAACAACACATCAATTTATTAAAGCAGTATGCTTTAAAATGGAAATGAACTGCAGTGGATTGTTTTGCTAAAGTCAGTAAACTAGACTACTGTAACATATGTTACTATATATCATTAATTTCAAAGCATATCAGATTTTAGTACATAGTTCTTGATACTTTGAGGCTTAAATTTATTTATAAAAGAACAACAAAAAACAGCCATTCATCTTCATAACCCCCCCCCCCAAAAAAGAAAACATATTTACTGTTCTGTTAAAGATACCGGCATTTTTTAAAGTTCATAATACTGTTATTTTGTACACCTGCTATCTGCATAGGTGACCATGTATTCACACACTTAGTCTCCTAAAAATTGAGATTATTCCACATGAGTAGCCATATATGAAGATGATGAAGAGTTGCACAGTTGGCATCACAGATGATTTTTCACTCTGGGTCAATAGGTCCTCTTACAGAAGAGAGAATTAAACATTTTTAACAGGAGAATTAGAGTTCCGCTCTGGATGTGCAGTGTTGCACGTGATAAATGCTCTGTAAGCCAACTGTCCCACTTGCATTGTGGAATTCTTTGATAGATATGGTAGGCTGAATATTTCATCCTTAATTCAACAGTGTCCTGAATGTTTCAGGTTTGTTACAGCCACACAGAGCTTCACTGAAGCCAGAAGTTTCTCTACAATAGCCTACTTGTGTGGAATAAGTGACAGTGCTGGAGCTCTATTTTGGATGTCATGTCCTCTTGTCCCATTCAGTTTCATGAAATGTTTTTCCATCCGAAATACAACTTTAACCACTGTTTCTGATACTTTATTGAGAAAAGGAGTACTAAAGTACAGGAAATTACTAAATTACAACTGTTCCTTTAGGAAAAAAATACCAAATTTTTTTTCTATGAAAGATTGGTGTCCTTACGTTGTGGATGAGAGGACTTGAAATTTTCTGATCTTGCACATCAAATCAAATTGTACTTCAAATCAAGAATAGAAATCTATAAAAAAAAAAAGAGGAAAGACCACATTAGTGATATTTGGAAAAAATGTGGAGATGGAAAGAATGATGGGTGTGACGGATCAATAAGCACAAGAGGAATAGTAATTAGCATTGGAAATAATTAAAATAAATTTAAATTTTAATAGAAATTAGAAGCTAGTATATCTTGGAGGAAATAGAAGGAAAACATACTTACCGAGGAATATGAAAATTTGTGCTGTTAAAAGCGATTGTTCTAACTTCAGAGAGCAACTGAACTCCTTTTTATGTACATATATTTTATATACTTTCAATGAAATGAAAATAAAGTGTACCTTAAGTTAAAAACTAAATCTTTGGGGAGTTCACCTAAATTTGCATTTTTCAGCAGAAGGTTTTGACTGAAAAAAAACCCCACAGAAAGTGGATACCCATCATTAAATACATATTAGGAAAAAAATATTGTTTTATAAACTGATTTCCAAGGCTTGATTCTGATTGATGTTAATGAGAACATGCCATGAATTAGTTTGGTACAGTTTGGCTCAGGTTCAAGGTACAGACTCGGCACTGCACTGGAATCTTTGTAAAACATGCTGAAATCAGTGCATTTTTTATTGAGCAGGGACTACAAAAATACATTCTTTCTATAACTGCCCTCCCCTCTTTTTCATCCCTGAAAAGACTTAAAACAAAAAAAAAATTAAAAAAAAACAAACCCCAAACAAAACCCAATAAACAAATGATGACTGAAATAGTGACAGACTAGAGATTGTTCCACTCTGGTGGTGCAGAATTTGTCCCACAGGCATACCCGGAGTTATTCTGTGCCCCCTCCCACTTCATTTCCAGTAGAATAGCTATGTTCAGGGTCCGGTTCAGTCCAGTGTTTTTATTCCATTCATCCACCCATCCATTTTTCACCTGTTGTGATTGGAAAGACATTGTCTAATGTTGTAACCTCAGAATGTGCTGTCCTATACTTCCCAAGATGCTTGCAGGGCTTTTATGGATGAATTTTAGTATTGATATTACACAAACAATGCAGAGCCGTACGAACATAATCAAACCAGATCCAAACTGAGAGGTCAAAGCTCATTACTTTGGGCACAATAATGTGCTGACAAAGTATATGGTTTCCAGGCCCAGAACTAACATTTTTTAAAGGTACTGTACCTTGTAGAAGTAAGTAAGAAGACTTCTTCTGTCTTGTAGAAGACCTTATTCAAAGCTAGTTTAGATGTTGTTAATACTGTAGTTAATATGGTAGATGATAAACTCTGTGACTGGCACCCACTCCCTGTGGAATTACTATATTAGAGGAAGCCAGTATAGACTACATAATACAATTCTAGTTGATATACAAACTTCTAGTGGTTCTTCATAGTCCTCAAAAATCAGAAATTAAAAAAACAAACACCACATCAGAAGAAGTGTTACAGAACTGAGATACAAAACTAAAAATCTGCTACTCAGATTGCTAGCTAGTCCAGTCTAACTTTAGTTACTGCTCCCATTGACATCAATATGTTGCTGATGTTTTTGCATAGAACAGGACTTCCTGAGTCACAGTGAAATGTGCCATGAAGCAACATACAAAATGCAGTCAACATGAAAATGTCGATTTGTACTGTGTTTTGCAAAATGTAAGTATAAAAGGTATTTTAATACAAATCATCCTGCATTACAACCTACTGCAAAAACATAAAATAAATCCATCAAATGGCAGACAGCAGTCAACATTAACATTAATGATACATGTCAATGTTTCCTACAAAAATCAGAGATGGGGTACATGAGTAGACTTTGCTCAAAGATGCCACAACAACACCCAATTATCTTTAAACAACTTGTACATCTACAAGACGAGTCTACTTGGTACAGCACAGCAACTCTGCTTAGCGTCTGCTTACAAATGTTCATGAAGAGGAAGAAGTATTTCTGAATAAAGGGACACTTAACCAGGGATTTAGAGTCTTGTCATTTAATTTATTCATTTACCCTGTAGTTCAAATTCTCTTGTTCTAGTTAATTAATAAAATGTCACATTCGAGATTTGAATCACCAACTTTCCTTGCATAGAAAGAAAGTATAGTGCATGGAGCAAAGAAATAGTGATACCCAAAAGTTTATGTCTCATGACAGATCCTTCAATTATGCAGATGATTCAGTAGAGAAATTTCACTTATTTCCCAAATCAGAAAATAACAAAACAACACGATGTAGCTTATGTGACTCCAACTGAGCTAAGTCTATAAGCTATCTGAAAGGCAAAATTGCTTCCCCTTTTCATAACTATATTGTCATCATTTACTTTATGTATCTCTAATTAGATTAATTCATTCTTCCTGAAAAATAAATTAGTAGATAAGCTGAACATGCCCAGTTCCAAAGGGATGTATGATCAACTTGTCCTGAAAATCATTCCTTTATGTTAGTCTGTTAAAAATGGAGAAATATCACATCAGTGGCCATTCAGTCTTTACTTGAATAAAACTTTTATCCTATTTCTTTCAACAAATCTAATTTCTCTGTAGTGCCAGACGCACAAGATACAGTCTGAAAGCTACCTTTGACAAATCCATTCTGCAGCATGAAACACTGTTGTTATTTGTTATTAGCTACAATTATGGCTATATGTTTGTTGAGATAAAAAAATGCAGAGTAGTACCTCATAGAATTATATTTGACATTCCCCTTTCCTCTAATTAGTTAATTTTGGTATTAAAAAAAAACAATCCATGCTAGATGTTCCTAATCATCTTCTTGTCCTTCATAAGCATGGAAGTGGCTTTCAGGAGAATTTGCTCCATGATCTTCCAGGGACTGAGGTGTAACTGTCCAGCCTGTAGTTCCTTAAATCCTCCAATTTGTCCTTCCTGAAGATGGATTTGAGGTTTGCTTTCTTCCAGTCATTTGGAACCTTCCCCTGTCACCATGATCTTTTGAAGATGATAAAGAACAGCTTCCCAATTACATCCTTCAGACCCCTGAGCACCCTGGGATACGTCCCATCTAGTCTCATGGAAGTACGTACATCTCATTAGCTTAAGTGCTCCTTAGCTTTTTCTTCCTCTACTGTGGGTACTGCTTCGCTCCCACCAACTCTGCTAATATACTCGGTCTTCTGGGAAACCTGAGGGTAAACCTTATTAGGAAAGATGGATGCAAATACAAATTAAGTAACTGAGCCTTTTCTGTGTTCTTTGTCAATAGATCCTCTGCCCACTGAGCATGTGGGCTCAAATTTTCCTTAGCGTTTTTTATTCTGCTGATATACCCATAGCAGCCTTTCCTGTTGCGCTTCACATTCCTCCCTAGTTTCAGTTTTGACTTTCCCAAATCCATCCCTGTACATACAGCCAGTGTTTCTATACTCCTGCTTGGTAGCCTGTCCAAGTTTCCACCTTCTGTGTACTTCTTTTTCTTTGAGCTTGTAGGGGACCTATCACACGTGCACACGCACTCACACATACAAATATAAAATGGCCCAGCAAACAGCACCTGTTAGGATAGAAACGTAAGTGTAAACACTGTGTGTGAATGAAATGTCTGAAAGGGTGTCTGCCAGAAAAAATGATACTGTTAATCAGATGGATTAAACAGGGAATGACCAAGAGACTGTTGGGGAAACAAACAAACAAACAGTCAACTGGAAAAGAAGAACGAAAGACGCATGAATATTTGTGACAGTGAGAAGAGATGGTGGAGAGGAAGCAGCAGCTGTCACAGGCGGTCTCTCCCTGTCGGCAGCGTCCCCCCGGGCCGCCCCGACTGCTGCCCAGGCCGGGTTGTGCAGCCTCCCTGTGCGGCACCAGGAGCAGCCTGCGCTCAGCACTGGGCTGGCAGGGCTGGGGCTGCGCACAGGGGCTTCATCTTGGGGTGCAGAAAACACCTCCTGGGGCAACTACTTATAGAATCATAGAATCATAGAATCATTTCGGTTGGAAAAGACCTTCAAGATCATCAAGTCCAACCATTAACCATGCCCCCTAAACCATGCCCCCTAAACCATGCCCTGGAGTACCCTGTCCACTCGCTTTTTGAATACCTCCAGGGATGGTGACTCAACCACTTCCCTGGGCAGCCCATTCCAATGTTTGACAACCCTCTCAGTAAAAAAATTTTTCCTAATATCTAACCTAAATCTCCCTTGCCACAACTTGAGGCCATTTCCTCTTGTCCTATCTCCAGCCACCTGACAGAAGAGACCAACACCCACCTCACTACAACCCCCTTTCAGGTAGTTGTAGAGAGCGATAAGGTCTCCCCTCAGCCTCCTCTTTTCTAGACTGAACAACCCCAGATCCCTCAGCCGCTCCTCATAAGACTTGTGCTCAAGGCCCCTCACCAACTTGGTTGCCCTTCTCTGGACACGCTCAAGCAGCTCAATGTCTTTCCTGTAGTGAGGGGCCCAAAACTGAACACAAAACTTGCTGTTGTGTGGACAGGTCTACTAAGATTGTAGGGAATGTCGGAACTACGCATAGAGCGGGCAGGAAGGGTGCGCACCCAGGGGAACCGGCACTCTCAGAGTAGGGGCAATGCGCTGGCAGTTACCTAGCCGGCTGGAAGGGGTGGGTGTATAGGGTGGGTATATATATATGTACACAACTGTGCAAAGCAGTACATGTGGATGTGGGATTAGAAGTTCTCAGGCCCAGCTATAGAAGGTATCTATCTACTGCATTGGTTCTGAACTATGATCATTAATAAATCAGTAAACCTCCTCTATCCTGTGAACTGAGCAGATTTTCTCTGCCACAGAGCTCAGCCATGCTGAGCATCCCTGTACATTCCCTGCACATCCATGCTGTCCCAGTGTGATGCTCCCTTGACTTCCCCTTCAATACAGTGGAACATATGTTTTTTTACTTTGAGAAGGATTTCCCTGAAGATCAACCAACTCCCCCTGGGCCTCTTTGCTCTCTCCCGTTAGATCCTGCCAAGCAGATCCCTGAACAAACTGAAATTGCTGTCTCTTGTCATGAAAATACATT
Organism: Harpia harpyja; assembly: GCF_026419915.1. Taxonomy (NCBI): domain Eukaryota; kingdom Metazoa; phylum Chordata; class Aves; order Accipitriformes; family Accipitridae; genus Harpia; species Harpia harpyja. The sequence goes on from NC_068943.1 coordinate 9,490,952, forward strand.
TACTGAATTATGAGAATAGTGAGTTAAAATAGAATATCATTTTGATATGAATAGAAAAAGGAGCTTATTGTGCAGCATTCTGCCAAAGTAGAGACTTTGAATATAAATTTGATTTGGCATCTGGGAACTCAATTAGAGCAAATAAAAGGATAACCTTTAAAATTGTCTCCAAATAAGTATTTAATTTCTGCTTAATAAAGTAATGAGAGATGGAGGTGAAAGAATACATGCATAAAATTGAAGATTTAGCTATTCTGTTATTGAGAAATAAATAGGGAGTGAGACAGGAACAAAACCCATGTTCATTTTTTTAATCTATTTTGTCTGTGTCTCAAAGGGGACGGTTTCAGAATACTTGAGAGCATCAATGTCCAGCTTACACAAAAAGGAGAAGAAATACAGAAAAGAAGGTGACTAAACATGAATGTGGATTATTAAAGAATTTATATGATGCAAATAAATGTTTTGTGATCCTGGAGTCTCTAAAATTGGAAAGGAAAGCCTGGCAGATACAAATGAAAAAAGCAATATTCATTACCAGTGCAAATATCCATGGAAAAAATTGTTCTGTCCTCCTTAATACTTTCAAAGCATCTACCTGAAGACCAATTTCAGATTCATAAAAAAATATGAAGCCATTAATATTCTGTTAAATATCATACTTCAGGCTGAGCACTACCTTTCGCAAAGGAGCCCACTTTAAGTCACCTTTCTGTTGTGATGGATAGGATATTCCAAAGGATGTGCTTGCACGTAAACATTGTCATGTTTGATATCGTGGCATTGATGTGCTTTCACCATGAAAGAAAGTAGAGTATGAAAGGGTAGGTTATGAGACTAGCATACCAGTTACTTATCAGTAACTCCTAACGTGCAAGCTCTTGACCCATTATAAACTGAGACAAGCAAGACTGCTTGCATTTACAGCTTTATCATTTTGGCAACTCTCTCTATGACAGTTTCCTTGCATTAAGGCCATATTTATGTGAGAAATAAGCACTGGTTTTACTTATTTAAGTGTTAAACCAATTTGAGAAGAAGTCCTTTGTTAATGCTATTATTTCAACTGCAGTGGCTTATTACAATTTAGTTAAAGCTGATTCCTGTGTCAAATTTTATTTTAAGTGAAACATGATTTTCTGTATTTCTTTTTTCACTCATTTTATTAACTATATTTATTGTTGAATCTCTGATGAATCCTTTCTGAGGCTGTGAGATTCAGTGCACAGCAGGGGGCATATCTCCTGTCTGGTCTGTTAGAGCTGACTTTGGCACACGCTAAGGTACAGGGGGCTCCTCCTTTCCCACCCCGATGGAATTTGCAGGTTCTGTGTCCCCACGCCTCGAGATCAGTGAGGCCAAGCACGTATTCCCAACAGGTGCACACACACACACACACACCTGCGCACACGTATATACAGTAAAAAGACACCCATGTAAACAAATGCAGAGGTCAGCACCTTCACCAGCACCCGCAAAAATATTGCCAAAACCTCTTCTTCCACTCTGGCTGATCAGGATCAAAAGCCACCAGTGGAATATACACATCCTCACAGGCAAAAAGGGACTGTCCTAGAGCTGGTCTTAAGCACACAATGTATCCTCGAGCTGGCCCTAGTCTTTAGTTTCCTCCAGTCGTTGACCTCTAGACACATGGTACCTTTAGGCTCAGGGTCCTGCACCAGCGGCTGGCACTGCAGCCTCTGCTCCTGCTGAAGGGCTAGGGCAGCTTAGAGGTTGCTAGTGTTCACACACATACAGGCGTGTGCATGCTCAGAACAGCAGTGCATCCTCACAGGAGGTAGTTAAAAATAAGATTTAATAAGAATATAGGACAGACTACAGTGATCAAGCTAAGAGCTTAGCTAAGAACACTGTCCAGCTGCTGGCTTACACAGTTGGATTCCTTTATCCCCTTTTCCCTGTATTTCTTCATGCTTGTTCCCCTCTGCTCCACCTTGACCCCCCTCGCTCCACCTTGACCCCCCCCTTTGGTCCTTCCTTAAACTTTTTACAGTAAGTCTCACAAAGTCTCACAATGCTCTTAAAACATCCCACAATGTTTTACTTAGTCCACAAATTTTCTTCACCCTGCATCCCATAGTAAGTCACACACCCCTCTAGGCAATAAGCCTCATCAGCTTTCATGGTGCACTGGGTAAAGATTCTCTTTCACTGAGTCACTTTGGTGAGTTTCACGCTAGACGCTAGTCTAATCATCCAGTTGTTCTTCTTGGGTGGTCTTCGAAACAGCCATTCAGTGTGCTTCTCTCCACTGACTAGGTTATTGGGATTCCTCCACCCATCATTTCTCATTTTATCCTTGGTGGGTCTTCCTGTGTGGTGTGATTAGTCAAACAACCTGAAAAATACAAGACTAATTGGGTTTTTTTGTTTGTTTTGGTTTATAACATGAAAAAAGTCTTAAAGACTTAAATTACACTTAATCTTAATGTACAGTCTACTTGAACCTCCATGAAGAGTACTTAAATGTAAGTGCCTAGAGCTGTACTACATATGTATTTAAATAAGCGGTCTTATTTTCAGGTGTGTTAACAGCCATAATATTTCTGGGCACTCATGACTTTTGAAAATCAAATCACTTAGTCAAGGCATAAGCTTAAGCAAATTCAGACTTGTTACTTTCACTGCTTAATAATTTAAGTACCTTCAAATGGGTTTAAAACATGAAAGTAAAAGAATTATTTTTTAATGCAAGAAATATTCATTTTGAAATGTAAGTTAGCATCAGATTAAATTTTTGTGATGACTTGTTCAATGTCAGTTTGTCTTGGTTTCTCCATCCCTAGATTCTTCACAAAGCACTAAGGTTTTTGCACCATCTAATTTTTGGCTTCTAACTTGTATTTGTATTTACAAAAGGGTCTATCTGCTATGTAATAATGGGAATATGTCAGTATTACTCCTAAGATCTCAGCTGCATAATGTTAGAAGAACCTTTTTTTCTGTTAAAACTTGATGAATTTCTTCATCCATTCCCCTGAATATGACAGAGGTACAGATCTGAAAAGTGTTTAAATAGTTTAGGTCCACAGGTGATGAGGTTTATAGAAGACTCAGAATATAAGTGCTGTTGTACAGTCAGCAGCAATAACAATTCCCCTTAGTGACCTATATATTTTCAAAAACTCTTTGAAACTACTTAAGAAATTTTGTTCAGTGAAACACTGAGGAACTTGTCATAAATTCTTATGAAATAGACAAATGTAAATGGAAATAAAAGTGTGAATTTAATGTCATTCTTGTCTGGTTTTCATACAGGAGCCAAATATTTTTTGCATGTGTTTGGGGCGGGGAAGAACACAAAAGCAGAATCAGTATTGCACTGTTCTGAATGTATCTTCAGCAAAAATTATAATAAAAATGAGATTTATTTTTCTTGGAAAATATCTTTGGATGTCAATCTTGTAAAGTTCCCACACTGTACCTTTTGGAACAGATGAGCTTAGATGACTATTCATATGAAAATAACAAACAATAAAGTAATCAAAAACCTTTCATGAGATACATCACTGTTCACTATTCATTTGGAAAATTACCATTTTCCCTTTATATAAGATCATTTAGACTCCCAACTGATAAATATGTTTAGTTTTCACACACACATGGGGGATATAATCTAATAAGCTACATTTGAGCAAATAACAAGCCTCAGCATTCAAATTGCAGGTGGTGAGATTGTTTTTTAAAGATGATTCAGTCTCCTGTAAATTATTTAAAAATCAACTTTGCTTTGTTCTATTGAGTCATTCAAACCTGCAGCAGAAAATAGTACCTAGACAGAGAAAAACAAGTCAGGCTCTGTGCCAGGGTTCTAACACTTTCACCTGGTGAAAAATTGATAATTTGGATATTGCATCTTATTTTAAGATTAGTGTGTACGTAATCTAGATACATTTTGACTTGAAATTTAACCACTGATCTTTGGATGTATCACAAAAGGCTGTAATGATAGGCTGCAAGATGACTCTGTCCTTCATATTTCAGAAAGGATGCCTGCAGCAGTCCTCCAGCAATGTGAAGTCTCACTGTCTGTGTTCCAGAGAATTCATCATTTTTTAAGTGCTGGATTACACAAGCTTCCAACACAAGTTAAAAAAAAACAGGTTTTTTTCTGAAAACAATTATAAGGAGTATTTTACTATATAAGAAGTTATCATTCAGCCTGTTTATAATGAAATTCTTCAACAATGTATTGTGCTAACAACGACTAGACCAAGTTCCTCAAACTTACGGATTGCTACATTTCTCAGAGCCAAAATTACTCTGGACTTTACCACCCTGACTGCAAGGTCCTAAAAGTGCTCAACTATTATTATGTTTGTTGTTGTTGAATTCTAGCAACACTCAAAATACATGTTTAACTACATCTAGGCTGAGAAAATTTTTTAGCTAATAATAACTCATGGGCATTTTTGTATTCACAAATGCACATAAAGTATTCAGTATATACATACAACAAGTATGTGTTAAGTGCAGTCTTCCTAACTTGTAGCAAAGTACCATTACTAAACTTGTTTTTACAATATATATTTGGAAATTCAACAGATATTCTATTCTTCAACAACAAAATATGAAATCATGCAATAAAACTGAAAAATAAAGGTGTTACTTTCACTTTGCATGTTAAAACAAGGATTTTTACACTTGTTAATCCAGAAGGGACTCCAAAATAAACACAAAATCATCACAGTCATTCACAAAAATATATACAAGCAGCTCACTGTTACTCCCTATTGATTATTCTTCCAACTTAAATATTAGCATTAGTAAAGTAAGAACGAAACTCATCAAATTCAAACAAAAAACTCACTGGACTTAAACAGTTATAGCTGCATATGCCTCCTGAGAATTTGATTCCATGTGATTAAGATGACAAATACCTCTGCAAGTATGAACACAGAATACAGCAGACATTTCAAATGAAACTGCCTGGGGCTTAAAAATATGACCAGAATTATTGCCTGCATCCCACCATTAGTTCTGTAAATTCTAGAAAATTAAATAAGCAAACAGAAACCTCAGTTAAACATACATTTCTTATTTTTTATAAGCATCAGTTGGAGTTTTCTTCTAATTTGTTTGCTTCTTCTGTAAATAGATATCAGTATGCTTCTGTGATTTAGGAATGTTAATTGGTTAATAACAAAGACATTTCTAAGTTTGGATTAATTTGTGTTGGCTTTTCTTCTCACGGTATCATCCTCACAAAATCTTAAAATATGTCAGTTATTTCTCAGATAAAGTAAGTGTCCTTTGAGAAATAAGACTTCTATTTTCTTTGCACTATTTAAAATAGCTGAACTGATTTTCAGATGACACAGAGACAAGGAGAGATATAAATTTAACCATTGTAGCTTTCTACAAAGATGATGTTCAAAATGGATCTGAGATGGTGAGAGAAATATATCTAACTTGTTTCAAGAATTACTTTTTAAGCTTTGATAAGAATGACTCCTTTTGAAAACGATGAGTTTAAATTTAACTCTCTGACTGAAAAATATAACTTATTTAATACTATTACCCATATTTGTTAAACTTCAAGTTTTCTTCAGTAAAACTCTGTCACTCAATCAAGTTCCAGCTAAAGTAATGATATTTTGAAGAGACTTCCACAGCAGTTTTAATATGTGATTTGTTCTTCTGAAAATTCAGGACCTCTGAGGCACAAAGGTAGTTTGAAATCTCTGATAGCATATCCTGGATTCTCCAGAAAGCATACATTATTACTTTTCAAGAAATACAGAAGCTCTGGCTAAATCTACATCTTCTTTTTATTTTAGTAGCCAGGCCACATGTGAGGCCAAATTAATACCATCAAGTGTCTAACTTTTTTACCTTTTGAAGGACAAGCAGACCAAGACTGGAAATTATGGGAGAAGAAGGTATGCCCTGTGCACAAGAGGACATTATTCCCCTGGTTATGAGGATGGGTCTTGACTTGGCCATCTCTCTGTCTATGTGTCTATGATGTGTGGCAATAAGCAAATGAAGAAGATCAATGCCTTTCCTGGGAATGCCCCTATGTTTCCTGCTGCAAAGCCAGAGAGGATCAAAACCAGGCTGCCTGCATGAGTACAATGAACATATCGATTAGGGTCTTGGTAGTACTTCCAGCTTCTGGTCACTCCCAAGGTGAATCAGGAGGAAACAACTCATAGCTCATTTCTCTGAGAAAAGCTACCATTTTGAAAAGTACAGGTGATATATCAGGTTTAAGAGGAGATGCTATGCGCTTCTGCACTTGTTCAGTGTTTTAATATAAAATAGATTTGGGGCTCATCCTGATCTTATCAAACTTGGTGGAATTATGCTGCATTTACAGTGATAACAGTGAATTTAGTCAGATATACAGATGAATGTATTCTGCTACTACATTTTCCTGAATGAGCAGGTTTCTTCCTAGGAATACCCAAAAATATATTAAAGAAATTCTCAGAATAATACTATGAACATACTAATGCCTTTACGATAAATTCTTAAGTCCCATTAGACATTTAATGAGCACTGACATCCACCTTAGGAATACTTTTGTGGTAAATATTCTCTAAAAACCTAAAAACTTGTAAAAGGCTGTTTAGTATAGCTCTTAGAAAGCTTTTGTAAAACATCCTAAGGCATGTAAGGTTTGGTTTTTTTTTAATAAATGTATATTCACATAGTTAGGGATTAGGAACTCAGGCATTTAGATACTAGTAAATGAACAATACCTCAGCAAATTTCAATCGGTAGAATCTGATTTCTGACAACTTTCCTCAAGCCTATTTCTAATCCTGTTGCTATGGAAACATTTTTGGACTGCCAAACATGCTATAAGGAACATATAAAGTATCATGTTTTCAGCTGAAATATCAAGAGTATACTATCCACTATTGTGTATTATTCCAGACCAATGTCATTAGAATAATCTACGTTGGTAAGTTCCCAAAAATGTTCATCCAAAAATCTTTTCTATTTATAAAAGCTCAGAAATATACCACAATGCTATCTGAGAAGAAGCAGAAAAGCCTGGATACATCTGTCTACAATTTTGCTTTAAATTATCATAGCTGTTTTACTTTCTGCACCAGACTTCATAACTGACAGTGCCTACAGACATTAGAGTCCTGAATGGATTTGAGGATGTGGGACTGAAAGGGAAGGCACTGTGGTGGTGCAGCCCCCGCCCCGGGCTACCTTACGGTGTCAGGACCAGCCAACATTGTGTTCTTGTGCAGTGAGTTGGGACAATTTGGTACTTTCTTATCCTGGCTACGATACAGTGAGTTAGGATGATTAGGCACTCCCTAACCATACCTGAAACTCCTGCTGCCTGGATCATGGCCCACCTTGGAGGGTGCCAGAATTACCTGACAAGAATTATGGCCAGAATAGAAATACATTGACCAAAGTCAATCATCTCGCGATCCTATAAATACTGATCCTAAGTAAGACCCTTTGATGTCTCTGGGATCGCAGCAGGCTGTGACCCAGTATCTCCCTCTGAGTTGGGATGCCTCTCAGGGTAGATTTCAAGAGGATTTTAAGTAGTAGATGTCATGAGAATTTTAAAGAGCAGGTTTCATGGTGATTTTTAAGGGTAGTTTCGCAAGGATTTCCAAGATCACCTGCTGATAGATGCCGATGGAGAAGAAGGGTTCAAAGATCATCTGCTGATAAATGCTGACGAAAGAGAATAGTGAGTAATTCACCACAATTCGATTTTGTGAGGTTTTTAAAGATCATTTGGTACCAATAATTTACTATAATTGGCCAAGAGAGAAGAATCTCTATTATAGGTTAACCTCTATATCTGTGTGTGTGTGTGATTTGATTTAGGAAACTTTGTAGTACTGAGAGCAAACTTTATTAAATCACTCTGATAAGTAGCAGATGATTCAGTATTGTTAAAAATCATATAACCTAATCTTGTGACTTACCATAATAGTGTTAATAAATCTTAAATTGCTGCTACCTCAGAGTTGTATAGGGTCCATAATCACTCATTCCCCAACAAATTGGTATAGTAATTTAACAGGAGGTTTTCCTTACCCTTTGTATCCCTTCTATTAGGCATAAACCATTGTCCAAGTCTGAGACTAAGTTTGGATCCAGCCACACCTAGAGTCCTCTCTGAGATGGAGTTTACAAAGCAAGGGGGTCCATTCTGAACCTCGTGACTCAACGTGAGGTTTTTCCTTATCCTTGTATTAGTTCCATTAGACATAAACTGTTGACCAAGTCTGGGACTATGTTTGGATCCAGCTGCACCTAAGCTCCATCAGGAGACTAGAAAGCAAGGGGGTCCACTCTGAACCTTGTGACTCAACCTGAGGGTCTCCCTTACCCTTTTCCATCTCCAGTCTCTGTGTGAATCATTCCAAATCAATTCTAACTCAATTTTCCTTTGTATGTTTCTTCCATGTAGTAAGTAATAGAGTGAACCTTGCCATTGAACTTTGTTAAGTCACACTTTTTACAAATTCACATTAAAATCACTTTCGCTAATACCTTTGACGGTGATTCTTTAAGTGATCTAAACCACTCCATCCATGACAGGCACTCCAAAATACTTACTGACAAACAATTTTCCCAATAACCTCATCTAATAAATTGATGACATCAGTTATATAGCACCAAACCTCATTAGTTTCCTATGTAAATATTTTTACACTGGGATTTGAGAAGTTTGATTTGAAAAGTTTGTATTTAAATTTTGAAAAGTTCATTGGGATTTGAGAACACCACCATCTTAGCTTCCTCCTGTTTGAATCCTGTGAACTTATTCTGAAATAAGATCACTTATACAATAAGATACCTGATGGTTATTCCATGTCATAGTCCAAATGAATTTCCTGTGTCAAAAAAAGCTGTAATAAATGGCTTTAAATTTGACTGTTACCTCTGGGTTATTACTTGAGTTTTAATTTCTGTTTTATTTTCCTTCCACTGCCATTGATTTCTGTTATCAAACAAAACAGTCTTAGGTATAGAGTTTAAGGGGGCAGTCAACATGATCCAAGGACTTTCTTTCTGAGCTTCATTTTTTTTTTCTACCTTCAAGTTTCTGCACCTAATTTAAACAGTGAGTTTAAACACTGACTAGAATGTGCCAGTGTTGTTTACATGAGTGGAGTTCCTTTCAAATATTAGGGACTAAAATGGGTAATGAAACAACCTTGGATGTATTGATACAACAAACGTATCCAGAGGCAACCTGTGCACTTGACCTCCACAACCCACATGGTTGAGTGACAAACCAAATATGTGATCTTACAAGAGGATTTTAATGTATTTAGGATGGTGCTATGAGCCAGTAACACCAGAACTGGAAGTAAAGCCTGGCAGACAAGCAGTTTGGCTGAAGTGAATGAACACAGATATGCTCTTGCTGGAACTCTGCAAATGAGGCTGTATGTGTATGTGCTTTGCTGCTGCTTTTTGCTTCTGATCCATTTTGCCTATGGCAACAGCAAGACTGATGCCCATATCATAAATAAAAGCAGACGAGGAAAAAGTACCATGGACTGAGAAATCCAAATCTAGCCTCACTGAAGTTGGAGCAATAGCCTTATGAACAACTATGTTTATGCTAATATTAGTATAATGTAAAAGAAAACCTATATGCAGTATATCTTTATGGCACAACCTAATAAAATCAGCCATGTCCAAATCAAGGAATGGATCACTGTCCCTCCCTGTCTCTTCAGAAAAGCTGTTAAAGCCTCTAAGACCTCTTGTAAAAATAACACAGACTAAATAATATGACTCAGATCATGCAGATGCTCAGATCTGAGCATTGTGAAAGGACCATGTGCCCTTGTAATTCCAGCCAAAACAATTTCCTGCTTAACCAGTTTTAAAGGGTAGAGAATGTAATTATAAATCAGATATGTGGCAAGAATTCAAAGTGGTGGCTGAAACAGGGGGGCAATGGTGTGGGGTGTCCCTCTGTGCTGTTCTTTTCCTCTGAGTCCCAGAGATGATGCCACGAAACATTCTGGCTTCTGGTTTGTTTGCTTTAGTTGCTATGTTCAGTTGCAAGTACCTCCACAGTAGATACATACAGCTGTATGTGCATCATCACTGATCTGAGCAAATGAGATATTCCATTTGTTTACAGGGAAAGAAAATCCATTAGAATGAAAAAGTTTTCTAGCCTGAAACATTATACTTAACTTTAATGTGAAAAAGAACAAGAAAACACCTTCTTCCTACTTCTCTCATTATGGATTAATAAAAAAGTACAAGCCTGCACTTCTCCTGCTGTTGAAATAACTTCAATGAAAAACTCTGCTAAGGAAGTGTTATCTTGATAGAAAGGCACATGTTGTTTCTATGCTGTCCTTACCTTTTCCCATCTCCTTTCTGCCCATGCTGAGATATGTTTATTCTAAAGATATTGCTGATTCTTTTATGTATATTTTTTGAGGTAAGATTTTAATTACCTTGTTAAAATTCCCAAAAGATTAGTTAGGTTTTAATTTGTTCATTTGTGATATTTAGAGTATTTCTTTTTAAAAAATTTCATGTACTGTTTGTAAGAAAAATATCTCAGCATGCCCAGAAATTATTCTGACTTCAGGCTGATAAATTCAAAGAAATCTCTGTCTAAAATCTTAGGTTTTGGCTTTGCTAGCTGGCCTAACTGTATTTTCTCCAGACTTGGGGAACTAAGAGATGGAACTACGCACATGACAAACTTATTTCATGCCCACACTTAAATCTTCCTGCAGATACTACAGGTTTTCATGAAAAACCCATTGGCTGTCTCAGTGGAATATTGAGCCTGCGTTTATGGAGATCAAAACAGGAACTATGGAGTCCTTCATGTATTGTTGCATGGGGTTGAGTGCTTTAATATGGCTAAAGGTATGTGCAGTTTTAGTTTGCCTTTTTGCTTGCAGCCCACACACCCTGAAGCTTTGGTGGCAGCATTTAGGCCATGTGCTGGTGCATTTTGAAGCACTGTTATTCTGTTTTCCCTGAGAAAGTGATTTTTTTTTTTTTTACATGCAAATCATCCTGCTCCCCTTCTATTTCTTAACCCTGATGCTTTTTAGCTTTAATTTGTAATCCTGTACTAAAGTCTCCCCCACCCCTGTCCATCTGGTATCTTCTAGACTGTTGACTCCATATTACAACAAGATAGATAATGAGTGGGTAACAGACATTTTTATATCCAACAAATATTACTCAAATAGCAAATATTCACAAAGCTTAGCAGCCAGTAGGCAACCCTTGCACCTAATTATTATTATTCAATCAGTGCTAACAGTGTAATCAAAGAAAGACCACCAACATGAATTTTGATCAGGTATCGATGAAAGGTATTGTTCTTCTAAGGAAAAAAAAAGAGTGTGGTCGTGGTTGTTGACATGATCGTGAGACCCTCTGCTGCACTGGAGAGGACACCCACAAGAGGACACTCACCTGGGACCTACACCTGGCTGTCTCTGTGGCCCTGCTTCTTTCCCTAGGGTAACCTTGAAGGCAGTGCACGCCATCAGCTTCAGGTCTGAAGAATAAAGCTTTGTGCATGTCAGCCTATTACAAATTTTTTTGTGCAACATTATAAATACTTCCACACCAGCTGCATATTCAAGTAGTTTTTATTACAAATGACCTATTCATTAAGCGAAGTTGTCCAAGTGATGGAAAAATAATTTGGTGCAGAGTTTTCCAATTAAATAAATGTGTTTAGGATTAATATGAAAATCATTTGTTTGTATTACTGTCCAGTCAGTGAATGGGCATTCAGCATAAAAGAACAGACAATAACAATACATGACAGTAATTTATGAGTCTACGTCTAAGCCTTCTGATATGATCATACAATAAATGGTACCTATGTAATCCATGGATCACTCTTCCATACAATAGTTACTCCCAATTGCATTAATTAATCTGTGTTTGGAAATGCAGTAACTAAAGTCTTAACTGAAAGATTTCATTTGGATTCCTAATGGATCTGCAAAAGTTACTGCTGAACTAGCACCACTATGATATTTGACTCAGAGAGATCATGCAATCCAAAGCACTTCTGAATAGACCACACAGATGTCTCTTCTGTGGGGGAAACCTGCTTTTGATTTTTTTCCCTTTTGAATAAAGGCTTTGAAACCTGACCTTCATGTTCTATCTTTTAGTGAACAATGATAACAATCTATTGATTTCTATTATTAAAAGGGGCTAGAGAGATTAGAAACTGTCTTTTTTTCTCTTTGGTTTGAAATCATGCTCATGCCAGGACTCATCTCGTGTCAGAACTCTCTGGAAAGCCAAGACACATTTAAAGTAAATAGGATATGACTTCTTTGAGCTAGGGTTAGATTTATACCTTTTAGTTCTCAAGTTTGTTCTTCTATTATCCACAAAACCCCCCAAACCAAACAACACTCCACCCTCAAAAGAACAAACCAAACCAAACCACAACCCTGAAAAACACAGATACTCAGATTTATTATTGAAAACAGCCATTGAGGTTTGCAGTGTATGAATTTTAAAGTGAAATGTTCAAAAGTGCATGATGCGGTTTGACATAGGATTAAGATTTCCTAACATGTACAATATTTGCATCTAAAGATTAGTGCTGAATTCATCTATGCTGTGTGGATCACCTTAGGTGTTTGGTTAGTCTAATGTGGTCATGTAGGCTCTCTATCATTAATGGAGGAATTTTGTGCATTTCAGTGCTAAATTCTTGCCTCTTCATTTTACTTGGACAAAGTTTCTAATCCTGAAGCAGGTTCTACTCTCTGACTACATGTAAATATTTTCCTCCTCTACAAATCGGAGACTTATTTTGTTAGATTTCCGATCTTGTAAAAACATTTTAGTAACAAACTAAAAACACTTTCACATTTCTGTGGGGTTATAGAAGATTATAAATTAAAAAAAAATCTTACTAAATAAAAAGGAAGAGCAAAGGGAAACGGGGGGGGGAAGTAGAGATGTCATTATATCAGCGATTTTCTGTACTGCACTATATTTCATCTGTGCCAAAGTCTGTATTCTGAAAAGGGGCAAATTTATGGATTTGTTTTGGGTCTGTGTGGTGGGGTTTTGGTAGCAGGGTAGGGGCCGCAGGGCCGGCTCCTGCTGGAAGCTGCTGGAAGCTTCCCCGGCTGGGAGCCGGACCCGCCTCTGGGAGAACAGATTCCAGAGGGGAAACCTGCCGGGAGTCGGGGGATCGGGATGGGAGAGGAACCCCTGTGCAGATCCCGAGGGCAGGGAGGAAGGAGGGGATGCCCCTGCAGCCCGTGGGGAGACCAGGCGGCAGGCTGTCCCCCCCCAGCCCACGGAGGGGAGCGGGGGAGCAGATGCCCACCTGCAGCCCGGGGAGAGAGGAGCCCACGCCGCAGCAGGGGGTGGATGCCCCCCAAGATGGCCGCCGCTCCCTGGGGAAGCCCGCGCTGGGGCAGCCTGGGACTGAAGGACTGCGGCCTGCAGGAGGGACCCGCGCCGGGGCAGTTTGTGAGGAACTGCAGCCCGCGGGAAGGATTCACGGTGGAGCAGTTTGTGGAGGACTGTCTCCTGTGGGAAGGAGTCACGGTGGAGAAGTTCATGGAGGACTGTCTCCTGTGGGAAGGAGTCACGTTGGAGAAGTCCGTGGAGGACTGTCTCCCGCGGGAGGGACCCCCCGGCGGAGCAGGGGAGGAGTGCGGAGTCCTCCTCCCCCTGAGGAGGAAGGAGCGGCAGAGACAAGGTGTGGAGAGCTGACCCCAACCCCCCGGGAGTGGGGCTGAGCTGGGAAGGAGGGAGGGCTGGGGGGAAGGTGTGCTAAGGTTTGGGTTTACTTCCTGTTATCCTCGTTTTGGTTTGATTGGTAATAAATTGATTTTGTTTTTTTCCCCAAGTTGAGTCTGGTTTTGCCCGTGACCATAACTGGTGAGTGACCCCTCCCTGTCCTTGTCTCGACCCACGAGCGTTTCTTTATATTTTCTCCTCCGCATCCCACCGAGGCCGGGGGGGGGGGGTGGGGAAGGGGGGGAGGAGTGAACAAGTGGCCTCGTGGTGCTTTGTTGCCAGCTGGGCTTAAACCATGACAGGTTTTTAAAATACCATTGCAATTTTCTCTGACAGGTTTATTGAGAACATTTTTTGCTACAGTGAAGAGCTCCTATGGATAAAATACTGGAGTTTTTTCCAGTGGCCACTTTAGGATTAGGGCTTTATTTTAAAAAAAGTTCATTATTCCCAGATTAAAATGAAGTGTATAGGATGTAAAAAATAAATCTTGGAAATGTCTGCTTGATCACTTAAAAAACTTAGTATCTGACTATTTACTTATGAAAAGATACTCTGGCTAGATAAAATGCTGGATTTCTTCACTCTGAGACATTTCTTTGGTTTTGGAATAGGCAAAATGGTTAGGTATTTTATGTATGTTTCCTTCTGTTATCCACCTCAGAATCTTGCAAGAGGATCTATAACAAATCTTACAATGCTTTTCAACCTGATAAAGAAATGACTTTATGATTTTTCTTTTCTTCTTTTTTCTTTCTTTGTTTTTTTTTTTAATTGTAGGCATTTTTATCAGAAACACTGTGTGGAATCAGAAGAAGAAAGTGAGTCAGACCTGTTAATTATTTGAGGAGCAAAAGCAGTTGCAGACATATAAAATTAGAACTTTAAATCAGCTTTTACTTCAGCTACAGAACTGAAATCATATGGACTTGAAACAGGTGGCTGAGAAACAACCATGTTCCATCCCATGGAGCATTATTGTACAAATAAAACATTGATGCTCAAGACTGTTAGATTTTATAGTGTATTTCTACACTTTACTTTCTTCACTGTTGTTCAGATATTATACAATAGGTATTTGGTCTGCAAAGAAATAAGGCACTTAAATCCTGATTAATTGTCCCTGTAGGCAGTTGCAAATGAAATGAAGATTAGATGTTAAATGGCAAACACCGTTCTTTACTCAGCTTCTGTTATACTCAAAGCCCTTTCATTTTCACTATTAAGTCTAGGCAGCTAAGGACTTTCTAAACTGTTGGGGATCCTGACTGAAGATAAGTGCCTTCCTACAGTTACATAATTAAGCCTTGAAGAGAGAAGGACTTATGATTTACTCTGTAATCTATTGTATGTGACTCCCACTCAACTGCCAGTTATGGCTCTCATCCTTGGGCACTTAATTCTCCCCTAGCGTGAGTGTAAGAGTAACCTAGGTAAGTAATTTGGGACTGTGGGTTCTTGCAAATGGCAAAACTCCTAAAAATCAGGTATTGCTGTGCACTGTGAACTTTTAACTCAGCATCCACAAAGCTTCCTGTGTTCTTTTGTGGATATACACCTCAGTTGCTCACAGTTTGTAAACAACATATTGAATCTCAGATACTTCTAATCTCCTTGTAATTATTGCAGGAGATTTTTTTTTGCAGCACTGGGATTGCTGCCATGACTGTAATAGGTAATCTGAGGTAACTCATTTTCCTGGTTTATGCCTCATGCTTTCCATCTCTAAAAATCCAGAAATTGGATATGACCTATTCTGTTAGGGGCTCTGTTGTAAATAAAAGCTCCAAGTGTAATATGCAGTAATGTATTTCCCATCTGCACAAATCTCTCATTCAGATTCTGTGCAACAGAGCGTCTGTGTTGCATGGTGTGGTTGTACTTGAGCTGGTTTAGTGCTAGCAAATAAAAAAGAACCTGAAGCCAAATGACATTGATTAGCTCACATCCACACTGCTTAAGGCTAGCACTCCTTATAGCTTTGTTGCAGAGACAACCAGTTGCAGGTAGTGACCTAACAATTAATTAGTGTAGAAAATGGGAAGACATTGAGTTCCTAGTCCTTTTTCATTTATCAGCATAGATCTACACCGAGATCCCTGAAGTAGCTCCTTAGGTGGTATGTCTAAGCCCAGTGTTCTGGAAACAACAAATATTATTTTAAATTTCAACCCCATCGACAGTTTGATGATTAAAGCATTTTTTAGACAAGAAAAGTAGGTTTGAATCTTCTAAGGAAGTGTAACGAATTGAATCTGAGTGTCTCATAAATACATAAAAAGAAGACAGCTCCATTACCACAATGCTTTTTAAAGTAATCTAGATGTTCCATCAGGAATGCTTTCTGGGCTGTGGAGATTTTCCAACACATTTATTCCTGTATTAATGGCTTAATTTAAGACATGCTGAATGGTCTGAGTGATAGTGGCTTAATTCCTGCACAGCTGCTGGTTGCTTTAGTTCCTTTCTTGAGAGTCTCAGTGTATGTCTATACTGCACAATGCACTGCCATTCACATATGCTTGGACAAACTACCTGTAGGCTAACGATGATACAGAGACCAGGTGACACGGCTCGGCCTTGGTCAGTTAGCTCTGAGGTAATACCACCTGGACACAGCTATACTGCTTCTAGACTGTGTGTCTGGTTTTGCTCTGTGTAAACATACGAGCTCATTTGGAGCTAGCTTAGAGCTATCTGAAATGTCATCGGGCAGTATAGCATAGATGCATCCTTAGGCATCTCACTCATTTTACTGAAGTAATTCTAAGTGATCAGTGTGAGCTCTTGCAGTCAAATCAAATTCAGGTATCAAAGACACAGATCTGCATCTTAGCCAATTTCTATCAAAATAATGATTTTTATCTATCCTCTGTCATCTAACAGCTGCCTTTAAAACATACCTGCCACAATTATGCTGATTATTCTTATCAGGATATACCTATATGTGCAAAATATAAAGGTCTGGAGAAAACATAAGAGGAGCAAGATATTTTCTATGTGAAAAAAAGGAAAACATGAAACAATCTTCTGATAGTGTTCATATTAGAGAGGCAACATTTAGAGAACCTACTAAAAAAAAAAAAGTAGTCAGAAAGATTTGTGTTGAAGAATGAAATCAACATTGCAAAAGGTCAGTCATAATTAGACAGCTGAAGAAATGTCAGTATTGCTTGAAGGGACTGACTAGAATCCCCTTTACAACACTATGAAAAATACGACTATTGATCTATACAAAGTGAAGTCTTGCTACATCATGGTATAATTGTAATTTACTATGGGGTTGTAAGTGATATTTAATCCATTTTTAACTCTGGGATTTACATACATTTAAATGCTTTAGACTTTGTTCTAATTTACTCAAATAAAGGTGTTATAAAATTCTGTTATATTTCAAAGTGAGCATATGGATTTGTGTCAATCATGAAAACTGTAATTAAACCAGGAATAATTCATTATTTAATTACTCTGATATTATATCAGAAAGAATTAGAGACCTAAATTAATTTATTATCTTATTACAGTTTTTCCTTTGAGCTGCTTTATATAATTTGAAACAACACTTGCTGAGGGGAAACAAATGTCAAGCAATGGGTCAAATTAGATATGCTTTTCCAAATACAATTTTCTCTTTTCCTTAAGCATGCAGGAACTGCTGGAGCAGCTTTCAGATACGTACAATGTTTCAGATAAACGTTTAAACATCTTAGTGGTAAGAAAAATGAGACTTTCATACAAAAAGATGTTCCCAAAATTAATGTACTACAACAGAAAATGGAGGTAAAGAAAATGAGCAAGTTGGTGTTTCAGCTACAAACCCCTATGGGTAAAACACCTCAATGTTTGAGCTTCCCAATGGACATTCAGGAACATCAAACAGACGTTGTCAAGTGTGAGCAAATTTCATTATTCTCACGTAAAGAAGCTGCTGGCAAGGTTTGAGTTATACACATGAGCATTCTAGGGACTGTTGGTCCCATAGAGAAGAAAACCAAAACCAAAAATTGAATACTTTTACTTGCGTAAAGTGTTTCCTATCTTACTGGAGATGATGAAACATCTAGAGGAGCTTTCTATTCAGTCAGACTTTGATTGATAGGGCCAACTCTGGCACATCTGAGGTCCTTCACAGAAAACTGAGAGAGAGTCTACTACTGAGTTTAGTCTTATTCCCATCAGATTACATTTAAGACACAACTTCTTCTAACCAGTGCTTTGTAGAGATTATTGTGGGGAAAATCAAGATTGTTGAAAAAATAAATACCATATTTTGACTTGAACTCTTAAATCTGGTTTAGGTATCCTGTAATAAAATGGAGTAAGTACCATGTCTTCAGCAGGCAAAACCACAGGGCATATCCTCTTTCTACCTTCAGTTTGAAACCATGAATGCAAAGTACAGATTGCCCAGTTAAAGCTAAAAAAATGTCATATGCATTATCATGTTCTTTAAAATAAATTATTATAGACTACCATAAAAACTAAAATATCAAGCAAACAAAAATCTAAGAAAAAAAATCGGAAGTCTCATGATATTTAGGACACAATTCTGTAGGTATCTGGTTCCATTTGAGAAGTCTGTGGACATCCTGCCTACAACCTAGCTGCAGTCTGAGAAGGGCAAAAATGTCTCTAAAGTCCTGTGACAGTTCTTTAACAACTTAGGTACACTGCAATACCTCAAATACTTAGATTACACTAAATAATCTTGTACTTTTGTAACAGAATCTCATGCTAGGGACAGATTTAACTCAAAAGAAGGAATAAATTTTGATACCTACTGTTTGGATGTCTAAGCTTTTATTATTATCAGTGGATAAGTCCCTAGTTTCTGTTGACAGTATTGAAGAGGATCTTAATTCAGTGGTCTAAATGTAAGACTCTAATGTCATCTCAGATGCTGTTGGGTATCCAGGCTGTTACTTTGCTGGGAACTTTTTAGGTAAACTATGATATTTCAAATGAATGTAGCAGCATGCACGTGAACAACAGTTTTCTAAGTACTGTGTGAGCGTAGACACCTAATTAATATGTAGATATCTCTATTTAGGTTTTTTTTTCTTCTGCAATTTCTCATGGACCTTGATCCTAGCAAAGGTTTCCATTAATTTCCCTGTTACTGTTGAATCAGCCACGCTGGCCCAGCTTTCTGTCTTTCTGGAGATGGCTTCTTGGGTTGCCCTTCAGGACTTTCTCTTGCAGGTGTAAGTGGATTCAGGAGTTTGTCAACTTAGGACACCCAACCACCTAGTCTGGCCTGTGAAAACTATTTCAGAAGTTGGAGAAGGTATTATCACTGATATTGCCTGTTTTCCTGCTTCTCATACTGCCCTTGTAGGCATTTTAAGGAAATGAAGTAAATTGTCAAAACCTGCGAGGCTCCAAACTTCTCATGACATCAGTAGTGAAAATAAGATAGCTCTAAAATATTTTAAGTATTGTCTCTCTCAGGTTAATTGTATCTGCTTCAGTTTTTCTTTGAAATATTTTTAAAACAGAAAGAAACACTGCGTGGAACAGAACATTCCATTTAAACTGATAAATAGCTAATAAGAATTATCTATCTTTTTTTTTCTCTTTTTTTTCCCCTGTTCAGCCCTCAGTTCTTTTTGCTTATTTCACTTCTAAGAGCTACAAATACACTAGAAAATATTTATTACATAGTTGAAAATCCAAATACTTATTTTGCAAAATAGATATTCCATAAAATTCTGACATTAAACCAAATGTATATTAAATTAAAAATCTTCATTATAATTAAAAGAAATTACAATATTTCAAAATATGCAATGTTTTTTGAGTTCTATGAGATTGCTTTAGTTTATTTGGGTTTGGGTTATTTTAGTCAAAGGAAATTAAATTCCAGTTTATCTTTGTAAGTTGAGATACCGTGGTAGGACTTTATACTATATAATTAACTTGACAATGTTCTGAGCAGGAATTTCATTCATTCACTCTATGAATAACAGGAAATTAGTTCAAACAATGACACTGCATAAACCATTAAGAAATAACAGAATGCTTGATGCAAAAAAATTTACTTGGCATACTGAGTTTAATATATGCATTTATTTAAAAAGTGGAGGGACTAACTAAAAAGTAATCAACCCTACAACCTGTATGGAAACTACTTACTAACATTTTTTTCTTCAAATTGCTGTTTAAGAAAGCTTTCACTAATTATGTAATAAAGTCTACATACAAAAATAAGTACATGAAAAGATTTTGTCAGTCAAGATCTTGGCTGTATAATATTCTCATTATAAGATTACAATATTCACATTGCATACAACTTTGTAAGCCTTACTTACAATCTATTATCAGAACGTAGGTGAAGTTCCAGCCACACTTTCTTGAAGAAAAGCTTTACTACGTTCTTTATGTTGTCTAAATATTCACATTAGGAAAATATATATAATAAATGAGTGCCATTATTATGCATCTTGCTTCTTTTCTTTCTGAGACTATGAATCTTGGACATTCAAATACTTGGGCTCAAAATAAAAAAGGAGAGGTTTCTAAAATCAAACCTTCAGTCTGGTAGTTTTCTTGCTAGCATGCACAGCTGGGATCTGTGGAAATGAACCCCCTTCAACTAAATATGACATCTGTATCTATGTATTTCCTGAAAAAGTGTTGTAATCCATTCATCTTACTCAGAAGACATGCAATATTTCCCAATTGTAATAGGAAAATAGTGATTTCTATTCAGTTACTGGGGCGAGGGGGGGTGAGGGGAGGAGAAAAAAAAAGAAAAGAGAAAACACCTGTTCACACGACAAGATGCCAGGTTATGAATCTTATGTGCATGAAGGTACCTCCTTTGAAACTTTGATTGAGCTCTTTAAAATCCTGAGCTTTCTTCATGAGTTGTAGACCTTATCATGCCTAATTTGAGGATCTGTATTGTACTATGGGGTGAGATTTGTAAAACCTGTCTTGTTGTCTTTTCTGAAAAGTATTTTATGGTGTACAAATAAATAAATAAAAATATATAAGTATATAAGTTTATTTCTCTGTCATAGGAAGAGTGCTTAATTCTAACATTTTTGGTAACTGTTCTAATTAGTAAGTTGTTACAGGATATAATGTGAGTGCAGAGAGAGGAATGAATAAAGGGAGCTGGTGGAAGAAAAGTCTGTATTTCATGAAAAAAAGGCTAATTTGTTTATGCTTTAAAAGGTCTCTACAAGACATATAACAAAATAGATTTGAAGGGTTTAAGACTAGTTAGCCTAAGTGACTTCAAGATAGTTCTAGCTTCTGCTAAGCCCTTTTTTTAGATCTCTGAATCTCCTGAGGAGGTTTATGGAGAGCCTGGATATCACATGGGGGGTGGACTCCATCACCCAGCAGGCGCTGGTTCCATGTCTCTGCTGCCCAGATTTCAATATCTTTCATTACTATCCATTTTCAGATTGGTTTATTGTCTGTATATGGTGTAGTGCAATGTGTCTCTGAACAAAAGAAAATATAACTTAGACCAGTATCTACTTTTCTAAATCAGGTATAGGAGAAAAAATGTGCTATAATAACACATCCAAATATATACAAAAGTTAGGAGATTAAAGCTGTAAAGTTATTGCCACCAGATCCAATAGCTTCACAAAAAGGTTCTAAATGAAAATGTGATGAGGAGAGACAAGACCATAGATTTAAATAAAACTTCTCCGATATAATTTACTTCCAATTCACAACTTACTATTATGGTTCAGGAACACTTTAAAAAATTCTTTTAATGTCAAATCTGAAGGGTATTATTAGCTAGGAATTCAGACAGATAAGCCTACTGCATGGTAGTCAAATC
The DNA here is from genome assembly GCF_026419915.1 of Harpia harpyja. NCBI lineage: Eukaryota > Metazoa > Chordata > Aves > Accipitriformes > Accipitridae > Harpia > Harpia harpyja. Next base: position 9,512,508 of record NC_068943.1, read on the forward strand.
CCAGTGCAAAAGAAAGGCTTTTATAAACTGTTATCTTTGATATAGTAGCATCTTTAATGAAGGTCAGTGCTTGTTTTTATTTGTTTTTGTTTTCTTCCTGTGGTATATAGATCTGCAATATTATTTTTGGTCTCGTTTGGTTTATCATTCCCTCCAGGACTACAATAATGTGACTAGATAGAAAAGAAGCAACAGAATATTTGTCTCAAAATTACCTAGGCATAGGTGCATTATTAACTGTAACTTCAGAGAAATAGTTGATGATTTTTTTCTTGTTCCCTTCATATTCAGCTATACAGCAGATGTTTTAAATGAAACCCAAAATATAAAAATGGATTGTTTTATATGGGTCCCCATAGATATTAACAGGCATAAATTTGAATTGTGGATTTTATGTTACATGCTATTGATTTGAGGCAAGCATTTGAAATTACTCGTGAACAGAGAACAAATTCATGCAAGTTATATCCAGCTACAGAAATCAGAAAACCTTTGCATTATTTCTATCAATATTTTAATTGTGAAGCATTTATTTTATTTCACAATGTATTATATTTTCATCTTTAAAAATAACCATTATGACAACAGACCACAGAAAGACTTATATCTTTTTGCTTCAATTAAAAACAAAAAATTATTTAAAGGACCTATCCTGTAATTGAAAATTGTCTGGTAATTGGATAAAAAGCATGACATTTTCTGTTTCAGTAACTGCTTAAACATTTTTCTTCTTTTTTTCCTTTTTTTTTCTTTTCTCTCCTTAGAAGTGAGAGAGATTTGTACTGTACTCTCCTAGGGTAGCCTTTTCCCAGTTTATTAAAGTGCACTACAAAATCATTCAGTTTAGAAGGTAAGTTTGTATCTATATTCTTATTGCTTTTATTCACAGGTTCATCCCAAAGTGACTGTATCACCATCCTACTCTAAACAGAATAAAAACCTTTTTATAGTGGTTATAACAGTAAAAGAAATCGAAGGCAAAACCCAGGATCAGGCAACACAGCACTGAACTGAACCCTGATTTATAAAGACAGTATTTTGAACTAACTGTCTTCACTAGACGCCTGTGTGGTTTTGCATTACTTATATCGAAACACAGTGGGGTAGCTAAGAAAACATCTTTAAAATGTATCATATTATCTCTGAGCTTTGTTATGAATTAAATATTAAAGTTACAGACTAGAATATGAAATTAATTTATTATCTCATTATAAAGGAAAAACAAATGCAAAAGGGGGGGATTCCCTATTTCCTAAAGATGCAAAAAAAGATCCTTATTTTTCTACAGAATTCCAATTGATATATTCCAGAAAATAAATTTTAAACATCTGCTAAAGAGATGGTTGCTAAAATAAAGATTGCAAAAAGATTGCAACTTTTTTTGGCAAGCTTCATTCACTTAAATATATCCCCTGAAATTGTTACATAGTTCTAAAAAGAGATGTATGTGATGAAGTCTTAAAAGAGTCTAATTTTTCCCAATATCCAGTAACATTTTAACATAACTTTCCTGTTTCTATCAGTAGTAAATATAATTTTATCATCATAAAAAAGGGTTTGCTTTGATGATGTTAGTCTGAGAAATGGGAGTCTACTACACCCGAGGTTCTGACTGCTCATGATCTTCTATGTCTGGGTGCAGAGAAGTTTGGATAAGGAAAGTCTTTCCTTCTGCTGGTGCAGAGAGCTAGGTAAGAGAGAACTATGGTTCTCAAAGTAGGAGAAAAGAGTTAATCAGTTCTCACTTAAACTAGATAGTCTAAATTATTATCTACTTCTGTCTTCTACAGCCTAAAGCCCTGTAACATCCATTCAGATTTACAGATAAACCAGTAGAGAATGACCAAGGTATTTATTATGATTTTATTTTAAACCAAAAGAAGGTGAAAACATGAAATTTTATTAATTTCCCCTACACACACACACCAGTTCAGAACTTATGGTTCCTTTTTCAGAAGATATTCACCACAAAGACCTGCAAAACTTATTGTAATTATAAAAATAATGAACAGTATTTAAAAATCTATCAATAATTTTTTCAAAGATAAAAAATTAATATAATTGACCAAAAATCATCAGAATAGCCATAGCACTCAAAAAGCATAAATTGCACAATTAATGTAAGTTTTGTGATAAAGTAAGTTTATGCTATACATTATTTTCGTTCTGAATGCATCAGATATTATTCATAATTCCCACAGGACTTTGTTAATAAGATGTAAAAGCTAGAGCTTATAATAGGCAAGGAACAATATCTTCCCTAAAGCTCTGAGAAATCTCAAAAATATTTGAAAATGCAAAAAAACCCTAGGCAAGAGTTTTTTCTGAGGTTTTACGCAGTGCTTTGCTTTACCTGTTTTGATGACATCTTAAAAATCGAGCGCTCTGTTTTTTCCTTCCAAGTAGCAATCATACCTAAGTTTCTATAATATTTTAAACTAATAAAGATCAAGTCTTATGCATTTCTGTTTAAACACTCTGTACATTACTAGGAAGTCATTTTTGCTTCACAAGTCTCTGGTAATATTTTTTTTTTCCTTTAAATTTTGTTTCAAGTTCAAAATATTACAGAAAAATAATGTGATAAATTTCATTGTGTTTACTGACTATTAATTCTGCATGTTTTATTTCTGTTGGAAAATGAACAAGACCTCATGTTACCTCTTTGGAAACATTGGCTCAAATCTTTGCCCAAAGTGAACTGAAACTGATAGAAATTCTTTATCCCCTTCCCAAGTAAATTTACTGCCAATTTAGGCTAAGCTGCCCAACATCCTGTATTAGGTTTATGTGGCAAGGTTTTGGTAGCAGGGTGGGTACAGGGGTGGCTTCTGTGGGAAGCTGCTAGAAGCTTCCCTCATGTCCAAAAAAGCCAATGCCAGCCAGCTCCAAGATGGACCCACCACTGGCCAAGGCCGAGCCCATCAGTGACAGTGGTAGTGCATCTGGGAGAACAGATTTAAGAAGGGAACAAAAACCTGTGCAACAGCAACTGCAGCTGGAGAGAGGAGTGAGAACATGTAAGAGAAACAGCCCTGCAGACCCCCAGGTCAGTGAAGAAGGAGGAGGAGGAGATGCTCCAGGCGCTGGAGCAGAGATTCCCCTGCAGCCCGTGGGGAAGACCATGGTGAGGCAGGCTGTCCCCCTGCAGCCCAGGGAGGTCCACGGTGGAGCAGATATCCACCTGTAGCCTGGGGAGGACCCCATGCTGGAGCAGGGGGATGCCTGAAGGAGGCTGTGACCCCGTGGGAACCCCGCGCTGGAGCAGGCTCCTGGCAGGACCTGTGGCCCCGTGGAGAGAGGAGCCCACGCTGGAGCAGGTTTTCTGGCAGGACTTGTGACCCCGTGGGGGACCCACGCTGGAGCAGTCTGTGCCTAAAGGACTGCAGCCCGTGGAAGGGACCCACGCTGGGGCAGTTCATGAAGAACTGCAGCCCGTGGGAAGGACCCACGTTGGAGAAGTTCATGGAGGACTGTCTCCCATGGGAGGGACCCCACGCTGCAGCAGGGGAAGAGTGCGAGGACGAAGGCTCAGTAGAGATAATGTGTAATGAACTGACTGCAACCCCTATTCCCTGTCCCCCTGTACTGTGCAGGAGGGAGGAGGTAGAGAAAATCAGGAGTGAAGCTGAGCCTGGGAAGAAGGGAGGGGTGAGGGGAAGGTGGTTTAAGATTTGTTCTTATTTCTCATTATCCTACTCTGATTTGATTGTTAATAAATTAAATTAATTTCCCCAAGGCGAGTCTGTTTTGCCCGTGATGGTAATTACTGAGTGACCTCCTTGTCCTTAACTTAACCCACGAGCCTTTCATTGTAATTTTGCCCCCCTGTCCTGCTGAGAAGAGGGAGTAATAGAGCGGCTTGGTGGGCACCTGGTGGCTAGCCAAGGTCAACCCACCACACATCCCAAACTCTGTATCTTACCTTTGAAGTTCTGAATTCCAAGGCAACTATAATTCAGTAAACTTATGGGCATACAGGTCTTCACAGTGTCAGGGAATCCAGGAGCTGGTTGTTAATCAGCCTAGCAAGGTTAAACTGTATTAAAGAATGCAGTCTCAAGTGTGCTCATGGATGTTTCCCATTGCTAGATATCAGTGAGTCAGACCAGAGAAAATAGGAGAGTAGGAGACGGAGTGATCTGCTAACACCCCAAATCAGCAGATGTTTCTAATACAGATAATAAGTGAGGAGAGTATTGTGGTACCAGTAGAGCAATGATGTCCAAGTGAAGCCTGAAGAATAACACTGGAGCTGAAACTGAGCAAGCAGAAAATGGTAGAAAGGGGAAGCTGGAAAAGCAGGAGGCAATGGCAGTAGCAGCTGAGGTCTTAATCCAGGTCCTGTATGTCAGGGATTGAAGCCATTTTTTGGTCTCTTTTCCACTTACCTTTACAAAGAATTATCACAACTTCCCTTGTTTCTCAGTGGCCAAGAGCCTCGTCTTTCACCTGTTTTCTTCCAACATGACTGAACACAGTCCTGAGGAAGCCACCAATCATGTTTTCTACTCCTTGGCCAACAGCATGACCCAATAATACAATCTTCCGTTATCTAGCATGCTCCAATTCACTCCTCTGCTAGACATCTCCAGAATGGTTTTATGATTCCTGTCACATGATTTCCCAATTCTCTTTTCCTTACTTTTAACAGGAAGACATATATCAAAACACTCTGGAATATACTATCAGTCAAAGGAAATGGTTTTGTTTGGACATGTTTAGAAGCTTCAACCTGTAAAACAAAAATTAGTTAGCTGATCCGTTTGAACAGAAATATCTTTGCAAATTTACCAGAGCTATGTGCCAATTTTCTTAAGAAAGATTCAGCTAGGTTTTGGAATCACTAGGAAGTTGTCCTACATGCATAGTCAAGACTGGGTTGCAGTGCTGGACCTAAGTTCTCCCTGTGAAACTAGTCTATGTAAAAATGCAAATGTTTATTAATGCAATGTATTGTAACCTATATTCCATATTTTTTTTTTTTTAGGAAGGGAATCCCTTTTGAAATGATGTCTTTAAAATCCCAGAGATTAGAATCACTTGCCTGGTGTTGTAAAAAATACTTCCCATATTTCTGCTAAATGTTCCTGAAAATCCAACAGATACCACTTACCATATGGAGCCCTGTAGCTCACTTACATATGGTATTGCCATTGCTACTAACAGCATACAGGTTTTGCATTGAGTTAGTAAGGCCTTGGGACTGAGGTTTTTCAGGTTTACTTTGCCTGAACTTGTCTTGACCTGCCTGGAGTTTTGTTTTTATTTGGTTTGTTGTTTCTAAAGATCATTGGCTGTGCCTAATTTGTATTACTTTTGCTAGTCTTTGTATGGTATGACTGTAGCTTTCATATTAATAGTGACAATATGTAGTTAATCTGTGTAGATATTTACGACTCTTGCACAATGATGTAGCGTATAGGAAGTCAGGACTGGTATGATGGCAGAGGCTTTCAGGGGTGGAGACACAGAGTGTGGTGTAGAGGGACACAGACTGGAATGATAACAAGTGGGGCATGGGCTTGGTACTGGAGATCCCACAACCACAAACAACTCACTAGTGGTCAGCTGAAGAGACGCAGGCCAGAATTTGGATGCAACTGGGCTTGGGGTAACAAAGAGTGAGTATGTAGCACACATAAATACATCACATATGATAAATTCAGAAGCTACATGGAGTTGCAAAGCAATGAAGAAACTGTAAACTGTTAGAAAACATAATAATAATAAAAAAAAATCTCCCAGTGAATTCTAAGAGAAAGGAGAGGAGTAAGAGGAGACACCATCAACATCAGTCTTCCCAGCGAAGCACTTCAAGACAAGCTGCAAATCCCAGCCCTTACTGGGAGAGGACTGGCACTATTGGCCAAAGGTCCATGGAGGTAGTGAGAGAGTGAGAATGACACAGAAAAGAGATAGGTACTAAGTGTGAGTGTGTAACAATTTTAACTGCATTATTATACTAATAATAAATTTTTCACTTAATGCAAAATGTATTTCTTGTTTGCCCTACAAGATTTTGTGCATAACACATAGAACATATAACTAAAAGCCTAGAGGTTATTTTCCTCGTTTTAGACAAACTACACAAAAATCAATCTTTTTTCAGTTAAAAAACTATACAGTTTATGATGGTAAAATCACCAGAATAATTGGCTGGATTAAGACTAAGAGGTACTCTAAAGTGTACATTAATCCACTTATGGTTGATGTAGACTGTAAGAGCAACCCACAAAGACTCATAAATCTTAATTATTGTTCACTTTTTTAGATAGAAAGGTGTCTTGATTATGAGCAGCTGAGCAGAAGCATCAAAGAGAGATTCTCAAAACTCTCATTGATAAACAACTTTTCTGTGTGTTCATTGAAAAATGGAAGACTTATTTACAAAAAGAGAAACTTAGTCAAAATAATGGATATTTAGAAAAACAAGGTTTGTTACCAAGGATAATTCTTGTCAAACAACATCCAACTGCAGAAAAATGAACTATTTAACATTATCTATGATGTGCTATGTTCTTTAACATAAAGGTAGTGCTATAAAAGCAGGATTGCTTTGATATGTCTTGTTATGATTCTTAAATATTTTTTAAATAGAACATAAATATGTTCATATAAAGAAAATTATTTATTTTATATTATTAATCAGTTAGGACCGAGTGCCACTAAGTTTTGGATTCATATGATTCACAGTGAAAAGATTCACTATCAGGAACAAATCCTGAAGTCCTTGAACACACCTTTTTATTCCTACTAGGAAAGAGGTAAAACTCATAGAATAAGGAAATAAATGATGAGTTTGTGAATTTTAAACAGAAAAGGACAGCTATGCTTGACTGATTTTTAAGAAAATATTTACAAGGAATGAGCAGGAAAGTATAATGATTAGAAAGCTGAAGAGTATATATTGGAACATATGACTATAATAACAATTGCATTATATGTTTTGATGTAAATCCTCAAATGATTGTTTTACAGATGAACACAGTAATGCAGAAACTCTCATTACATTTGGTCTGCTGAACCTAATAAGGTAATTCAAGCATCATTTTTTTACTGAGGCTAGAAGAATTCAAATGTGTATTAGCAAAAAATCCCTTTGTACATTAAATCCTAGCAGCACTTTTCTGGTGACTACTTCTAACTTGCAACTGCTACATTGCACTCTTTCCTCAAACTACTGATTTAGTAACTGTATCAAATTAACTTTCATGCTGGCTTTAAAATATTGTTAGTGGCAATTAATTTACAGCTGTTCCAGTATTAAAACCATCTCAAATACCCATCATTGTACTTTTTTTTTTTCTGTTTTGTGCAATAATGACATGCATTTATTTGGAATTTATACCAGTTTCTTTGGAAAATATTTAAAGTTGTTGATGTCCTATAAGTTTAAAATCATAGTTAAAATAACGCAATAAATTAATATATTTCATCACTCCCATTATTTTGCATTCTAAGAAAAAAGCTATTAGAAATATGATTGAAATCTGATTTTTTTTTTTTTCTCTCATAGATGAATCATTCCAGTCTAAGACAGGTGTTTAGGTTGAATTGCATTCCAGGGGTGCTCCACTTCTGTCTGTTGATCATAGAGGAAACTCCACTGACTTTGACCAGACAAGTAACTTCAGTTAACTGATGTCTGCTCAAATAATTTTTACAGTGTTAAATAAACAGGGCAATACTAACTGTTTCAGCATGTTTCATAAGCTAACATGCTTTTTCACTCCACCTTGCTGTCCTTTCATAATACAGCTAGAAGATGTGAAAGAGTACCTGAGATATATCAACTTCACTATGTGAAGATGCAGATCTGGAAGATTAAACCAGTGGATTCACCATTTGCCTTTGACCTAATTAAGGAAACAGATCAAGACATGTACTGATTTTCAGGGGCAGTAGGCATTTATCTCCCCTATGAATATCATCTGCAATTGTTGTTACTCAAATACCTGCTTTCCCTGGTGAACTTCTTTTAGGGATATGAGGAGTTAAACTAGCTTAAAGACTGTGGCCATTTGCCTCTAGCCTTTCCTTTGCTTGAGACTTCTAAGGTCAGTGTGCTTTGACCTTTCATGACTAGACATGGACAAGAATAATTTCTTTAGTGTTATTTTAAGATTTTCATTATAGACCCAGGAATTTAAAAACAAATTGCAACTACACTGAACCAATTACATCTGTAACTGAAGACATTTGAATATTATCTTTAACAGCTCATTAGGAAAATGTATAAAAAACAACTTTAATTTTAATATTTTTGAGATATTCTGGACCTAATCATGCTACCATTGAAGAAAAACCTAAAACTCCCACTGACTTCAATGGGCTCAGGATTATATACACAGCAGGGGACAAGACTCAGTAATCCCCAATGTCCTTTTCATCCCTATGTTACTACAACAGGAGCAAAAATCTGCAGGAAGCATGATAATGTCAGGGTTGTAAGGCTTGAGAAGTTTGAAATCTAGGACTTCCACATGAAAGATATTCTTTTTCAGAAGTACAACTAATATAAATGAAGCTGTGGTTTTGAAATTAAGTTTCTATTTGCTATAAACATTAATGACTACAAGATACTAATATATCTGATACAGATTTGCATTTTATAATTATCTTGGCTTAAGATTGTGATGGTTGTTTGAAGTCTTTTCTTACTGTGAAAAAGGGCAGGATTTTAATTAGTTTTATTTCCAGCATTCAGCTGATGCACATGGGTGACGAAGCCAAGTGTGAGACATGGAAATCGTTGTAAAGTCTTTACTGCAGTATGAGTACATTTATTCAGTGCAGAACAACTGGAAATCAGCTTGAATGCCCTGTCAATGTAACTAACTAACTCAACCTCCTCTTTTGCATTTCATGTTTTTTTCCTCACTAACAACAGCAGCAGCTGCACTAGTCTAAGTTCCCAGAATTATTATTATGATATTTTTAAAAAAAATCCTGTTCTTGAACATTCAAATGTTCTAATTCTAGGAAGAGGTAACTGCATCAATTTTTCAGATTTGATGTCTCCACAGTTTACACAGCTTCGTGATTGCCTACATGCCACCAGATTGAGAGCAAAAGATTAGTAATTAGAGGCCATGTTCAAATCTCAGAGCTGAATTTAAGCATTGTAATTACTGGGTAATTCATAACACTGAAAATGGGCATTTAGGTATCCTCCACCGTTTAAAGAGTGATTAAGAGTACCTGATTCAGGGGTCTCTTTCCTCTTTATAGGGAGCCAATATACCTCACACAGCCATTCAGCTTTCTGTATGAAAACAGATGAATGATTATAGTTAGTACATAGAAAACAGTGGTAACAGGACTATAGCTGGGTTCCCTCAGCTCTCTCCGGTAATAAGCATCTGGCTCAATCCTCCCCACTCCCCCCACCATGTTAGCCATCTGCATCCACCTGGGATTCAGAAGACCTCACCTTTGTTGGAGAACAGATGATGAACAGAAACAAAGCTTGCACCTTCTATAGAGCAGCCAGTTTATTAGATTACTTACCCATAACATGGAAGACTTTGGTTCTTAGCTATGCTTAACTTGAGAGATGACTAATCTATTATCTCCTCCCAAAACAGAGTCAGATTGTCTCGTTCTCCTTACTCTACTACTGCCTTGAAAAGCCTCCTGTGCAGTGAACAATTCAAAAAATAAAGAAATCTGACTATATTAGTTCTGCTATATAAGATGGCCAGGCACTTTGTCACAGTCATCCATGCTTAATGTTCATCTGGCTTAATTTTGGACTGCTCCAGCTAGATCTCCAGTGATGCAGTCAATAGCACATCTTAGCAGTATAGATGCAACCAAGAGATGACTCTACATTACAGTGTTCAAATTCAGAGCAGAAGCACACTTTGTGCAGTGAATATCCTGATTGCCCCCACCTTTTCATTTGGATGAAGTAGTCTTGGAGCATCTAAATGGAATTACTTTAATCTGAAACTGAATTAAAAGATGTGATCCAGGGGCACACTGAATGCACTTAACTGCCAATGGGTTCCTGTCAGTTGGATCCTGACATTAATTTTGTTGACTTTTTTTTCTCTGCATAACATTTGCAGATGAGGATATTATTTGAGGTCAGTTATGCTTTAAGGTTTCAAAACCAACTGTATTTTCCCAAATAAGTTGTACTGTAATTTCTCATACTTTCAGACACCAGTATTTAATACTACACATTTTTCTCTGAGACTGTTTTTATACTCAGAACACACAAACTATCTCCATCACAGAAAACCTCAAATGATTTTTTTTTAGTGTATGTTGGACTCAGAATTCCTCTATAGGAGACATACTTTTTTTTTGAATAATTACTTTAACAAAATGCAGCAGCACCATCTGTCATAAAACTGGTGTTACAATGATATCACTTTTCTTTAGAGACGTATAGCTTTTCAAGGCTGACTAGAAACTGTATCCATATAAATCTCATTCAAATTTATTACCACGGTATGGCTGAACCCTGTCTTTGAATACCCAGCACAAAGGCCTTATTTACTGTTTTTTGAAAAAAGTAAGTATCTTTTGTTCGTATTTTGTTTTCAAGCATTAAAAAAATCTATTTGTCATACCATGCCTGCTATCTTTCTACCTTTGGTAAGAAAAAAGACTCATCCCTACAGCATTCACTGCATCCATTTTTGTTTGTGCTATTTTTTAAGCTGATAACTAATCCAATTACTTCTGATTTTTAATAGAAATACCCTTAATGACTTACATGGACTTTGAAGCAAGACTTTAGATTACCATCTCCTCTCCACTTAGAATGTCATATATTTTTAAATGCAGTAGTTCTTGAAATATGAATGTCTTTGCACTACAAAGAATGTATTCTATCAAGGGCTCATTAATTATGATTTCTTCTTATTAGTATTGATAATGAACAATTTTTGAATTCCATATACATATTACTTAAGCCATTCACTGAGAGTCTTGGAGAGCCACCTGTCTTCTCTATCACTCTCTGCAGTCTCTCTGTATTTCCAAAGCATTTTGTCATTCATACCCTGTATAGTGTTACTGGTTCTGAAAGAATGATAGCTATTCTTTAAAGGCAAAAAACATGGTCCAGTCAGTATCATCAAATGCAGGTGGCACAACCATACATTGATTGATGTCCAAGAAATCTATTAGATGTTACACAAATGTAATGCAAGTGATAAATAACAAAAATAACATACAAAATTATGCATAGCACTTTAAAATGTAATAAAATTGATTAAAATTAGTCTTATTTATGTATTTTTCCTCTTGAATAGTCATGTGACATTTTTATCAGTTTCATTTTCTCATCAGTATGAAATGTATTCAGCACGTTTATATGCAGCATGAATGGAGTCCCTTAACTCTTCAGTGATTAAAAAAAAAAAGGAAAGCACTTTTTCCTGGTCTTGTCCTTTGCATTCAGGATAGCAGTTACCTCACAAATATCAGACATCTACATTTGATTCTTCACAATTACATCTGACCTACCACTTAGCCTGGTTTCATGCCACTGGAGAGAAATATATGTTTTTAGGAGCTTCAGATCTGTCCCATTTAGAAGCGCAATAGATTTACCTAAACAAAGTTCATTAGTGACATCTAAGACTCCCTAGGCTTGCAATATCCACATGGGGCCTGCAGGTCTGAGAGAGGATTTGTGGAGAAACAGTGCTCTTGTCAATCAGTAGTTGGATGCAAAAGGGGTACCTCGATGCATTTCAATGGCTCTAGGTAAATGAGTTGAGCTTTAGATGTCTTATTAAGATTAGACTAATCATACACTTGAAGAGCTTATTTTCTTTAAATGGCTGCAAACAATGACTACATTCAGTCTACCTTTGAGTCTTAAGGCCTAAATTGTGCTATATACAATGAAGTTGTCTTAACAGGAGGTATGCGTGTGAGCTCTCATAACAGCTGAGATCTAGTCAACACAGTCACTGTGGTCTAGAAAGTTTCTCAGTCGATCAATCTGTCTTAATATGAAGCTGAATCACCTCTTTAATACTTGTTTCTCAAAACTGAGCAGTTAAAATCATCCATCAAAAATCTTGGGTATTAAATACTAAATTCCATCATGAGATTAAATCTTTGTGCTAGAAATGTGTATTTACATTGTCCCAAAAATGTAACACTAACTACTACCTAAAGACTTCCTTGCTGCCAGCAATTTTCTGCAAATGTGTTCAGTATCTATTATTAGCTTTAAATAAATGACTGTCAACTTGTTTCCTAATGACTATCTAGATAACTAGCAATTTTTCAGCTGACTAGTGAATTTCCATTTTGTTTAAGTTTTGAGCTTAATTTTTCAATTTGTGGAAGGAATTAGCGATATGTAGTCTTCTGAGACAGTTTAACATGCCTATGAAGTATGTGTTTTATTTTACATAAAGAACATATTTCTATACTAATGTTTGACAGTGAATTAAAAGAGAGTTTCAGCCAACCTATGAAGACAGAGAATGTGAGAAAATAAAATCAGAAAGCAAAAAGAGGATAAAAACTGGGAGAAAGTATAGGTGGACATTCCCATACAGGATAGCTTGATCTAAAAACTGCATTAATACATTTTTCCTTTGGTAGAGGCATACAGATTTCTGACAACTGCAGTTTTAGTTACTGGTGAAAATGATGCTGGATATGGTAATCAGTTCTATGTGTTCTATATAACATGTTACCTATTCCAAGCAGAAACTCTGCAGTGAATTCTGAAAATATGTCAGTCCCCCTAAATAGAACCTGCACAGCTGACTTATATTTGAGACAAAGGATAATTTATATTAGCAAGAAATTGTTAACAGAAATAGATATAATTACTGAAGTTCTGTGCAATTACAAAACTGAGCAGAGTTGTTTCCCTAATAAAATAAAATAAAAAAGTTTTTATAACATTTCCCCAAAGTTAATTTAATTAATAAGATTTTCAGCTACACTATCTGTCCTTATTTCTATACAGCCACTACAGTGTTAGTACATGATAATACTCTTCCATTTTTATCAAACTTATAATGCTATGTTTATGTTCAATATTTAATGCCTATTTTTATGTCTTGCAGAAATTGTTTGCCTTCTTTCATTTTGTTGCCCAGTCTAGTCTCACTTTTCATACTGATATTTCAACTATATCTTACATATTATCATGTTTCCTAAGTACTAAGGCAATATTTATTGTTAGTTATTATTTCTGCCATGACAGGCTGAGGATACAAGCAAGAAAAATTTGAGGAAGGAAAGAGAAATTATTTCTTAAGCAGTTTGTTAAGCACTGTATCTATCTACTTCTTGGCTTGAGAAATTAGCGTGGTCAAAATGTTCTGTTGATCTGTTAACTTGGCTTCTGGGATAACAGCAGTGCTGCCATCGGGACAGGTTGAACACCAGCCCATCACTTGTACAATTAAGATTGTTACTCCTTGCATGATTTTTTCTCACCTTCCAGTAATTTTTCTGCATTTTATTATGTCAGTTTAAGTTTTTACTAGCCCAAATAATTTTCTGCTATGCCTTTAATTTTTAATCTTCATTAACTAGCTTCTTTTCTAAATCTTTCACAAGCTCACTGAAAGACGCAAACAACTACAAAGATCTCTGTGGGATTTCACTAGTAACCACCTTCTGTAGAATAAAAGACTGTTATTCAACTCTTTCATTTCCTACCTTTTATCCAGTTTTTAATCCACAAGACTGTCTTCCCTGTTATCATGTAGTGGATGGATTTCTTACAGAGCCTTTGCTGAGGGACCATGTCAAAGCTTTCTAAAAAGGCTACCATTAACTAGATCAGCTTGTCAGCACTCTCAGACAGCTCTAATAGATGTGTGAGGCATCATTTTCAGGTAGAATAGTAGTACTCTTTTTCACTGCATCATATGTAAATACATATACATAATGATTTTTAACAAACTTTCATTCCAATGTTTACTTGGAATTTTGGAAAACATCTTAACATTTTTCTCTTATTTTTAAAATGGATAAACACTAACTTTGTGAGACTCATTCATTTTGGACAATATAATGATCCAATGGTCCATGTAAGGTGTATTACATGAAGTAATAATAGCCTAGTAGTTTGTCATCCCCTTAAATAGTCTCATCATAGGGTGACATATCTGTGATACAGTTTTAATATTGCACCTGCAATTTTCACAGAGAAAAATATCATACAATATTTGGCTCTAAAAATATCACGTGAAAACCTTAGCAGAAGCCAAAAATTTACAATACTATGTTAAGAGGAATTAGCCAAGAAAAGAAAAAGATAAAGCAGAAAGTAGAAAAACATTATTAAGCCACAGACCATAGTAACAGTGTGCTCAAATCTTGAATATAGTTTCTAATTCTGCTCACATCCACATCTCAACTTCTTTCTCCCTTATTCCCAGATAGAGAGAAGGCTAAGAAACACATACAAAGACAGCTAGTAAGCTCAGATTCATTAAAAGAAAAACAAAACAAAACCCAACAACAACAAAAAAACTTAAAAAGTTTAAATACCTTTTCTTGGTTTTGAAATGATACTTCTGAAAAGGAATACAATAACATTTACAAAATCATGTAAAACATGATGATGTGAATTGGTGTGAACCGGACTTATTATTATTACATAGAATTTGACTATATCAAATGAAACTTGAAGAAAGAAGCTTTAAAAAAAGGGGGAAAAAAAAAAGAATGGTTTGTACCATACAATGGTTTCCAAAACTAAACAGGGATTAAAGTGAGTTATTAACAGATCAAAAAACAATTAGACAATGTTAGGTGAAGAATCAATCACGCTCTACTAAACAGAAGGACCATAAAAGTTCTTATTAGGTTGTAGATTTTAGGATAAAACTGTATCTTTTGAAGGGAATCCTGGTTTTGTCCTGTAAACATAGCTTGGAAAGAGGAAATTGTAATTTTCACAATGGAAAAAGATGGCTACTAAAACTCTGTGGGCCTTTGTGCTCATACAGCTAGAAGACTTCTGCTTTTTAGGGCTACATTTGATCCATGCATACTAATCAAAAGTAAGTGATGTGCATCAGAAAAACGCTTGAAGCATTTTGAACATTTTTCCCCTCTAGAGTTTGCCTTTTTTTTTTTCATAAACCTCACAATTTTCCACAGTAAGATACATCCTAATAAATCTTTAAGGTGAGAAACATATTGCAACAGCAGCATACTTGATTTCTTATCTTAAGGCCTCAGTGCTGTTTAGAAATGTTTTATAAATAAACTGTTTACACATTCTTGAAGGAATATGTTACCTTATTTTGAAGAAAATTTTGATCAAGGATCATCAATCTGTTTAAATAAACTAATGAAAAGATCAGTATTCAACAAATTGCTCATAGGTTTTTGTTTACCTCAGCTGAAATTCTAGTTCAAGGATTTCATTTGAAACCACTCAGAAAAAATTAGCATCTCATATGATCTTGCTGTTAATGAAATAAAATAAATCAGCTTTAAACTGGAACCCACTGACCACCTTGACACTGGATAACCTTTCCTTCTTTTTTTTTTTTTTAAACTAAAATTATGCTTCTGAAAGATCCTGTATCAAGAGCCCTGGGAACTGAAATTCTTTTTGTATTGACAGATATATTGAACAGATAATGTAAACTGTTCAGACAGCATTGGTGATCCTATGCTATCCTGACAGCATATCTTGTCTTTAACACATTGAAACATTCTGAAACTGAAATGGCACATAAAATTTCCAGTCCTTGACTATGCTTAATAGAAACATTTAGGTCTACAGTTTGAAAGTTTTAAATATATGTTTGTTTTGAGGCCCTACTCTTTAAAAACTGCTAGTTTATTTTCCGAGTAAATTTTAGGCAAATAGATTCTGAGCTGCTGTCAAAAACTATGAATAATCCCTGATGTTTGTAATATAAAACCAAGGAACATATAGCCATAGAATTATAAAAAAATGTTGTTTAAGAGAGATTTCTGAAGGCCATTTTGTTAACTTTTCACTCAACGTAGACCTGTTGCCAACATGAGAACAGGCTGGCTGTGGCTTTAGCTGAGTCTCATAAACCTCCATAGGTGCAGAGCCCATGACTGTTCAGGGCAACCTGTTCCAGTATTGCACTACGCTTTTAGTTACAATTATTTTCCTAATGCCTAGCATGAACCATTCAAGCCACGGTTTGTGGCCATTGACCTTTGCTGTATCGTCTGGCCTTCTTCCTCTTTGTGACTTGCCTTCAAGTAACTGTAAGCTGCTATGAAATTACCTGTTAGCCTCCTCTTCAGGAGTCTAAGCAACCCCAGATCCCTCTCCCTGTCTCCTGTAAGACACATCATCTAGATAGACTCTTGACAGTCTGGGTAGCCCTCTGATGGACCTCTCTCATATCTCAAAATGCTTCTTGAATTAGGGACCCAAAACCTCAATGCAGTATTCCAGAGGTGTTATCACCATTGCTGAATAGAAAGGAATAATAATTTCTTTCAGTCTGCTAGCCATGCTCCTCCTGCATGTGGTATTTGCTTTGCCTTACTCCCTCCCTAACTTTTCTCTCTTGTGCTGCTGGCTGCCCTTCTCTCTCCCGTACCGTATGGTACCGGCTGAAGTCTGAGAGTAGGCTTGGTCTATGAAGACCAATGCTAAAAGATGTTGCGTAATTCAACATTTTCCTAATCTTTCTATGTCACTAGGTTGTTTTCCCATCCTTCATCAGATCCCGTTCTTCCCTGAACTTTCTTTAGCAATTAGCATGCCCATAGAATCCTTCTTGGTACCTTTCATGACCATTGTTCGTCCTTGTCCATCCTGCTTATGTCCTTTTTCAGCCCCTCAGTTTTTTGGTCCTTCACTGTACCCTTGCTTCTACCTTGTATACCGTCTTCTCCCAAATCCCATCTACTAGGCAGGAAAAGCTGAAAATGTTCAGTGAGAAAGTTTTTTCTTTTTTTTTAATAGCATCTGAGCTAATTAACTAATGCAGTTAATTGTATTGATACTTAAAATAAGAAGCACAACAATTTTAAGTATTTTCTTTATAAATGCTCTCATGTTTAATGGTTCAGTTAATTTTTTCTGTGGGTTTTTTCAGTCTCACTTTTGATGTTAGATTTTTTTCTAATGTTTTCCATCAAAGGTCTCTGGCTCTCAGACTTAATGTCCTCATGGCATTTTTATTCCCCATTTTGTATTAAATAGCCCCACTAATTGTTTCTGGTACTGCTTTTTTTTAAAATAAAATATGGGATATACTTTTCCATTTTAGGATGAAATTTTGCAAACCCTTAATGATAGTATATATACATACATATACATCTTCTTTGTCATGTCTCCTCTCACATTGTTCCAGAGATGTTCAAAAAGAATGCAGTATTATCTTGATTTTCTAAATCTAAAATTACATATTATTCCCAAATGAAATAATGTAAATATCTTGGGGTTTTGATGATGAGCTCTGTGTTATATGTGCTGGATATTGAAAACCTAAAGGTAGAGACAGCAACCTACACAGAATTTTGTTATTATTCAAGCACTGATGATATCAACAGAATTGGTTAAAATTAAAGATAATGGAAAGGAAATTAATGTAAAAGAGGTGATTTTGCAGCACCAAGCATCACTTTAGACCCTGACTCTCCTAGATACCTTTAAAAATCTGGACATAGCACTCCCAGCTCTTTGAGGTAATTCATCTGACCAGAGGTAAACACCTATGGTATAGATCCTCTCATCTGAAACATTGTTTTTCATATATGCCAGAGAAAGAAATAGATGTATTCTAAGATGAATTGAATCTCAGAAGAGACAGGTGTAAAAGTAAAATTTTAAAAGTTAGGACTATGTCCCATGAACAACTGTCCAGCCCTTGCCTCCATTCCATGGTTCCCTTTTATTTAGCAGTACAGAAGTAGCTTCTGGGATTGAGCACTTCTGCCTTCTCTCTTTGAGAGCAACTGACAACCTTCAGCTCCTTAAATGGGAATCTAAAACTACAGATTTTCTCTCAGTGGACTGTTACACGTATTGCAACACAACAGATTATCTGACTGCATAATGACATATGAACACACCCAGAGTGGAAAAACATTTTAAAATTGACAAATACAATAAGCTCTCTAACTTACACAGTTTGCCTTTCATATTTTCAGTCACTCAGGCACGTAATGCTATTGCCACATGTAGTGAGTCTGGCTGTGACAGAGTTGATTTTCTTCATAGCAACCTGTATGACGGTGTGGTTTGTATTTGTGGCTAGAACCGTGTTGGTAACACACCAGTCTTTTGGCTGTTCCTCAGCACTGCTTGCACAGCACTGAGGCTTTCTCTTTTTCCTGCTCTGTGCCTCCCCAGCAAGCAGGCTGGGGTGGGCAAGAAGTTGGGAGGGGGCACAACTGGGACAGCTGATCCGATCCACAAGAATTCTCACTTTCCTTCCATTTTCTCCCTATTCCATTGGAGAGAGGAGGAAGTGAGCAGCTGTGTGTTTGGATGTTAACTATGGTCAACTCACTGCACTCCAAAACAGTAGTATCATTTTGTACAAATACTTTAATTGTATTGTTTGTCTAAATTGAAGACACAAAAAATTACCTGATCTTTTATGGTTTCCAGACATAACTTAAACATTTAAATTAGTAAATAAAAGTAGATTACTCCAAATTAATGGGACATATTTAACTGTAATTTTAATGCTTTCAATTTTAATAACTTGATGCTATTATATCATATTTACATTGAGACAGGTGGGATCAGAATCTGATTTTCTTGCCTCTAGACTAACATTCCATCACAATGGCCTTCTACCATCTTGTATGAAGAAAGTTAATAAATAAAACACTTTCTTAATCTATGTAGGGTATGAAATGAAAGCAATAAAATGTTGATTTCTTGATAAAGTATACCAGGACATTGCAAGGGTTAGTTTGGTTCAATGGCTCTATATTTGATATCTATCTGCAGGATGCCCTTATTTTTCACAGCATCTTTCATTTGCTATATTGAATCTTAGGAAACCGTGAAGACTGGCTGGTATCTTCTGTGTCATCAAGCCTAGCATCCAGCTGGGAAGTGGACTGTATCTTTTCCCGAAAGTTCTGTGCTGGTTTTGGCTGGGGTAGAGTCAATTTTCTTCAGAGTAGCTAGTATGGCTATGTTTTGGATTTGTGCTGAAAACAGTGTTGATAATACAGAGATGTTTTCATTACTGCTAAGCAGGGCTTACCCAGAGCCAAGGACTTTTCTGCTTCTCAGCCCACCCCACCAGCGAGCAGGCTGGGGGGGCACAAGAAGTTGGGAGGGGACACAGCTGGGACAGCTGACCCCAACTGACCAAGGGATATCCCACACCATAGGACGTCATGCTCAGCATATAAAGCTGGGGGAAGAAGAAGGAAAGGGGGGACATTCAGAGTGGTGGCGTTTGTCTTCCCAAGTCACCATTACGTGTGATGAAGCCCTGCTTTCCTGGAGATGGCCTGTGGATGGGAAGTGGTGAATGAATTCCTTGTTTTGCTTCACTTGAGTGCATAGCTTTTGCTTTCCCTATTAAACTGTCTTTATCTCAACCCACGAGTTTTCTTACTTTTACCCTTCTGATTCTCTCCCCCATCCCACTGACGGAGAGTGAGCGAGCGGCTGCGTGGGGCTTAGTTGCCAGCTGGGGTTAAACCACGACAGTTAAAAACTACTAAAGCACCACTGAATGTTTTTTTGTGATGATTCTTCTGTTTCTGAAGATGAATGCGCTACACGAAACCATTACTTTACACAAGCTATTATATTTTTACTTAACTAGTAGGTCACAGTGAAACTGCTATTTTGGTGACGTGAAGACAAAGCATGTCTTCGGTGGAGATTTTTCTTCGGTTAAAGGAAATCTTAGATGATATAAAGCAAGCACTATATCTTTCTAATCAACACCATCCCCAGCCCTAATATAACAACTATAATAAGTTTCTGGAGTACATGAGTAAACTACAGATACTCAAAGATCAGTATCAAGTCAAGATACTCAAATATGTCTTAGGGACTTTGTACATATATAGCTATATCAAAATTTCATTCTTTTAATGAATGCTTTCCCTTTCTTCTCTCTTACTCATTTTTGAGAAGGGTGGTCAGCTACAGCTAAAGATCAAACCACTGGACTAACGAGATCCCAATGGAGTGATCAAAAGAGCTAGGAAAAAATAATACAGTACCTTTATTTTACACATGGAATTTGGTGATGTAATTTTTGGTACACAGCGTACATCTCAACAAGTCATATAAATTCCCTTTAATTTGCAGTATTCTGAAGCTATTAATTACTACTGGCAGGTTTCCAATTTCTTTAATTCTTCTTCAGCATTTCTTTTCCCATTTTTCTCTTCAAAATATCTGAAAACCAATTTTAAAAAAAATACGTATTTTCCAAGAACTAGAGCATGAAACAATTTTCCAAGTATATGCAGCAGAATAACATTCTGAGATACAGAAAAGACATACACAATGACTAATGGCAATGGTCTTCTTATGTAGTTAAATTTTGTAAGACCACTGATAGGATAACCCTAAATGACTTCTTAATTAAATGCTATTGAATGCAGAAAAAAACTTTGCTTGATTGGGCTTCAAACATCATTCTTCTCAGCTGACAGATTCTTACATTTTTTAGATAAGTTTTATTTCCTGCTTACAATTTCATTCTTTGTTTTTTTCTTATGTTGAAGTATAACATTCATACTACAATTTAAGAATTCTTCAACTGATAAAAAAGTAGCCTCCCAGAGACAAGCATATTTTTGCATAAAATGCTGTGGATCTCTGCTCCGAGTCCTGACTTTAACTTAATAGATGTTGTCAGAGTCACCCCAAAGAGGTAAATAGAACTATAGTGTTTTAAATATGATTAATATATGTATCTGTACATTTTACTTAAAAACAATGGATGTTAAGTGTGAAAATTAAGAAACTATGTAGCAGTTTAGATAATACATTTTTCTATACCAAAGCCCCTACTAGTAAGAGACCTGAGAAATTTGGTGATTTTTACTTACATTATGAACTTTGGGCCAAAAATACACAACAATGCTCTCTAACACCTATCAGCAACTTCTTATATACTGACAGAAAATACATTATCCAATTTGGCTGTGTATGTCTATAAATGAAACATCAAGTTCAATGTTCTACGTTTGGCACTGGTACTTTCATTCAACCTTAATAAAATCAAAGGGATCACTTCAAATGAATGACTCCATAATTTTGCCAAAGGATTTCTTAATACTGTGGACAGGGAAGTGCAGAATGTGAAGAAGTGATTGATGAGAGCTGTTCTGATATTGCAATAATGAAGGTCATATTATCTGCACAGATAAACATGACCAATTACTTTACCACAGGAAAAAAAATCTGGAACAAATCACTGCTGAAAGCAGCTGAGAACAAATTAGATGATGTTATCCTTATTTCCCAATCTGAGTATGACATAAAACCAGTAGATTATCTGTCAGTCCCCAGACCATTTGACAGTCTCAGATAACGTTTGGAAAAAACTCAAAATTTGGGGATCAGATCCTGCTTGGCAAAAATCTACTCTATGCAGAAGTTCCCTGTAAAGGAAGCTGCAATGCTGATCTCTCAAAGAGAACCATAAATAAAATTTTATACTATTTATACAGTTCTGTTAGCAATGGATTTTTAGTTACAGATGTTGCACAATAATTTTTACACCAGGCTTGACTAGAACAGTTACTTCTATCCAACAGAATAGTGTTCTATTTACCCATTCTATTTTACAGTAGAAACTTTATCAATTATAAGAATCATACAGCTGCTATTGCTTTTCGTACTGCTCACAAATATTTTAGAAAACACTATCACAAGTTCTCTAAGCAAAGATACTAACTGCTAGGTTTTTTCTTACAGCTTTGACTTAGTGTTTCTATTTTTATTTTTCTGTCTCTAAGCTTGATGAGTCATTACTTTATATCACCTCACACTTCATTTAACCATGTCACATCACATAAATGATGTAATGAAATGTAGCATGACACAGAGTTCTACTATCAACTATTGTAAAATTGTAAGTCAGAAAGCATTGAAATAGTGGCTGCACTAAACTAGACACAGGAAAAGTCACAGACATGGGAATCAACATACCAATGGAAGTGTTTCCTCAACAAGATGTGGAAGACTTACCTGCCACTCTCAGACTGAATGGAACACTAAATATAGATAATTCTACCTGGTTATTTCATGCCAAACAATTTACAGAGATCATACCAATAAGACTGACCCATCTACAGAATCAACTCCAGTAAGAATATTATTTTCCTTAGAACAGGATAAATTGAAATGAGGGGGAAAAGCTTCTAATTTTCATATGAATTAAAACCAAAACTTTGCAGATTTGGTGTTACTTGCTAAATTTCTGTAGAACTTTAATACAGTTTGTGTAGACTTCAAGATTTAGTCTTGAATTTCCCACCTGGTGTTCAGAACTCTGATTTTTCTTTTTCTTTTCTTTTTTCCCGTGGAAGATAAGAAATACAAAAATTTGTTTTATTCCTGTTTTTTTACAGCTGAATATGCATAGTGAAACTGAGTGATGATGACAACTTCACTTTTGAACAACCTGAGAAGTTCTATAATGAAAAGTAAAGCCTTTAAAATTCTTTTGTGAAAGCAGTTCAGGTATCTCTTTTTTTTCTTACTATTTCTGTCTGCCTATTGATCTAAACTTAGTGTCTCTATAATTTGCCACAACCTAAAACCATGTACACAGATGTCTGATAACTTGTTAAGCCACAGTAAACTTACTGTGAAGCTGGATCATACATCTCACCATTATTTCATAAAGGAAAAATGTGGCCCTTTGTATTTTTGCATGCTGTAGAGAGAATTTTCCATAAATGTTGGCATGCCAAATTGTTCAAATCAAACTGTAGAACAATAAATTAAACTTTTTTCCAGAGCTCTGTTTTTCAGGTGTAAAGTCTGCTAAAGATCTAAGAGTATTAATTAAATGAAAAGGAGATAAGTATTTTCTGAAAAATAAATGATGTCATGCACAGTAAGTAGCTAAAACACACCATGATGAAATAATTCAAACAGTGCACAAGTAATACATATATGCAGGATAAACAAATGCCTAAAGGTTAAATACCAAATCAAAAGAGGAGAAAAAAAAGAGTATTTGAAAAGGTAAACACCTTATTACACTATGTTTCTTCAAAATAAGTTAAGAATTTAGGCAAAAGACCCCCAAGTTTGTGCATTCTTTGAGGTATACAATAATATAAGCTTGTGTGTTAACTTTAACAATAATTTGTTCTTGGAGCACAGATATATATTATATATACAAGATTTATAGTGAAAATAAAGCATAGACATTTTTCTGTATGAAGATTTTATACAGAGTATACAGTGCAAATAATATTTTACTTATTTGTCACTTTCAATGTGTATCATGGAATTAGAAAAAATTAGGTCGGAAGGGACCTTCATAAGTCAGTTAGTCCAATCCATTGCTCAAAGCAGGACTGGTCAGATAAGGTTGCTCAGGGCCATGTACAGTCAAGTTTGAACTTCTCCAAGGATGGAGATCCCACCGCCTCTCTGGGCAACCTGTTCCAGAATTGGACTATCCTCAAGAGAAAAAAAAAAATTGCTTATATTTTCCTTATATCTGATTGGAATTTCCCACATTCCACCTTGTGTCTCTTAAATCTTGTCCTATCACTGTACAACTCTGAAGAGTCTGGCTCCATATCCTCTGTGTCCTCCGATGAGGTAGTTGTAGACAGTAACAAGGCTCCCAGAGGCAAGGCTGAGGGCTGATCCCTCAGCTTCTCATTGTAGAATGTGCTCCAACCCTGACTGTCCTGATGGCCTCCACTTGACTTGCTCCAGCATGTGAAAGTCCTTTTGTTATTGGGAGCCCAAAACTGGATATAACACTCTAGATGTACTGAACAGAGGGGAAGTATCATGACCCTGGTCCTGCTGGTGACACTCTCACTAGGGCAAACCAGGATGTATATGGCTTTCTTTGAGGCAAGGATGCACTGCTGACTCACGTTCAATTTGTCCACCAGGACGTATCAGTTGGAGGCTTGTTAAACCGGAAAACACAGATTGCTAGCCCATGAGTTTTGTCTGAGCTGATAAGACTGTGGAGTCAGGCATATATACCTCCACAAAAATATCTGTAGAAGACTTGTTAAATTTTATTTACAACATACAGCCAAGTGGTTCATGAATGACCAGATCATATTGCAATGCTCACTCCTAGTGCAGTAGCAACATGTCACTGTTTCAAATCTCTGAGGAAAAACAACAACAAAACCAACAAAAATTTTGTAATTATTTGCACCCCTGTTTGGATGTGAAAGACAAATGGAAGAAACTCTTAACACAGTAATGTTTATTCACATATGAGAGCAGTCTGTTGAGTGAAAAGTACTTACTCAAGTAGGAATGTACTTTATTTGGCACACCGTGTATTTTATTTTTTGACTTTCTCTCCTTTTTTCCCCTTTTCCCCTTTATGCATTAAAAAAAAAAAACCCAAACAAACCTAAGAATTTGCTACTGCAAACTTTTACTCATATGAGGGCTACAATATCTACATGAATAATTCACTCTAAGTGTCTGAAAGCTATACAGAGACTTAAGACTTTGAAGGTACATATTCTGTGTGCTTTGCCTTATTTGATATTAAGTGATTTACTGTATTTAACTACATTTAGCTACTATAAGAGGTAGTTAAATAAATTGCTGAGTTAAAATAAAATAGTACTCCACCCAAGTAAAGTAGTAATTTAATGGAAGAACTAATTAACCCTTAACAATGGAAAGAAACACAGGTTTAGGAAAACACATGTCTGAAAGAAATCTGCTCTTTAACCTGCTCTGCCGACCTTGTTACTAATCATAGAATCATAGAATCATTTTGGTTGGAAAAGACCTTCAAGATCATCAAGTCCAACCATTAACCATGCCCCCTAAACCATGCCCTGGAGTACCCTGTCCACTCGCTTTTTGAATATCTCCAGGGATGGTGACTCAACCACTTCCCTGGGCAGCCCATTCCAATGTTTGACAACCCTCTCAGTAAAAAAATTTTTCCTAATATCTAACCTAAATCTCCCTTGCTTCAACTTGAGGCCATTTCCTCTTGTCCTATCTCCAGACACCTGACAGAAGAGACCAACACCCACCTCACTACAACCCCCTTTCAGGTAGTTGTAGAGAGCGATAAGGTCTCCCCTCAGCCTCCTCTAATGCCTGTATAAATTTAATATCTTTTATCTTACAGCCACTTGAATCTTCCTGCCTTCTTCTCATGGAAGAATATATTGTAAATTCTCAGTTTTTTCAGACTGACCGTTCACAGCCTGATTAATTTATACCTGCTTCTTCTTGTGTCAGTGCTGATAGTAATTCATTCTTTGCATATTTATAGAGAAGAAAAAAAAGTCCCCTAAGATTTTATGTTTCTATGCTAAACATTTTGATTTTTCTTATTTGATAGGTTCTTCTTTCCCTGAACATTTATGAATTTAACAAATCTGAATAAAACCTTCCTAATGCTAAGTCACAAGAACTGAACACCATATTTTTATGAGGACCATATTAACCAGTTCCTTGCAAAACGTCACTGAAACTTCATTACCTGAATGAAAAAATTATGCTCTCACACTTTGGAGGATAACTAATTTTTTTTAGCTCTTCATTGTCTATTCTTCTTATGGAAAACTAATATTCCTCAGCTAATTTCAACTGATGTTAGTATTATCTGAGTCTATGGTACTATTATCTATTTATAGATATATATTTATATTAGTCTAATAAAAATGATAAAAGCCTGAAACAACTTAATGGCCTGAACATACATTAAAAAACATGCTATGAAAATACGTGCTTTGGGCAAAAAAAGGGACCAAAATTATAGACTCCTCAAACACTTATGTCCCCACAGTGCTTGCCTGGGGACTAATGACAGTGGCTCTAGTGATTGCTAGCCAACAAATTGCCAGGAGTTACAGTAGAATATGAGCACTCTAACACACTTTCTTTACATTTTCCCCATTGGATGGGCAGAATATCTATTACCCAATTCTGGATTACTTTTTGATGATAGTTTATATAATCTCCAGATGTAGAGAGACCAAGACTACAGAAACACAGAACATATTGCACTGTTTATCACAGCATACCTTTTTCTAGTAACAGTGACAACTTTTCGTATACATGGTATTCTTGAATATGGTACTATTTATATAATTAGGATCACAGTATCAGAACTATAAACTATAACAAACCTCAAAACTGAATTCTAGCAAAATGTTTCTGATTGGACTGGTAACACATCTTAACTGGAAATCCTGAATACAAAGACATAACCTGTTATGGGGTTTGCATAATACTAGAAGGCGGAGGAGGAGGAGGAGTGGGAGCTGTAGTATTGCTGATGTTAGTTATTTCTAAATATAATTCTTTGCAGTAGAAGTAGACACATATCTTTTCAATTTATTAAACAAATAGCTAGTGAAACTTAGGAGGCCTTATTCATTAAAAATAGCGGATTTTATTTAGGATAAAACCCAACATGTAATATTTTTCTTTTGGAGCTTGTATTAACAATTGTTTTAATATAAGTCTCTGAACTTACATATATATCAGCAGAATTTGTGTCTCAAATCTTTATAAAGGCAACATCTGAGTAGATCAATACAAAAATTATTGTATTCTCTTCATTATGAGAATAAAGCTTGTCTCTATGCAGAAAAAGTACTGCTTAGTAAGTAAAATTCTGTATATGAACAAGTGTGATTAAATGTCCTCTTAGACTGAAATAAACTAATTCAAAATATATAGAAAGGCATCTGAAGCAAAGAAATTAATGATATGTATTTTTTGTTGCATCCATCATGCAATTATTGCATGATGTTTTAGAAGAAAATAAATAATACTCTATTGCATAGAAGTAAGTTCATATACTGTGGAAACAATACTTCAGAAAAGATATATTGCTTAAAATAAAAGATGGCATCCTGTAACACTAGAAACACAAGTATGTATTCTAATCAAGTCCTTAATTCAAGGGCAGAACAAAAAAGTGGTGCTTCAATAAGGTGAGGCAAAATTAAATAGTTTATAATGTGAATGTTTTAAAGTGAGATTTTGAGACATAATCTAGTTTAGTAATAGGAAAGGAAATTCCTCTGTTTCAGTGAAAACAGTCACACAAAAGAAGGTTTGAAGGATTGTAAGAACAGGAGCAGAAAATCTGAACGTTTTTGTTCTTTTGTTCTCTACTTGTTGAAGTAATTCCCTCATTCACTGAACAGAGAAGTAACATACAGAAAACATGACCTAGAAAATGTCTAAGAAAAATACCACTGCCACTATCGCAAGAAATAGCTGTCATAGATGTCATGCCTCACTAATCTAGAGCTTTGTCCGGACTAAATTGTGAAAGAAAGTGTGGTATGCCCAGGCCTTGAGTCCTGGTTTCTCAGGACAGAAATTTGTTAGAGCACTACTGTATTTTCTTTGCATATGCCTAACATACATATCAAGATACGTTAATGCAGTTTTGAAATGACCAAGGCATTGATCTAGACTCCAATATTCAAAATAACTTTTGCTAGCAGACATGAGATCAAATACCTAACCAGTCATTTTCTTCTCCAGCTCTTGTATTTTACACATGTGAAATAGTCTGTAGGACACATTGCCATCAAATAAGGAGCCTAGCTACTGACTTATACAGCTGTGGAATTTCAACTGACCAGCTTAAGTTGGATACATAAGTAAATTTGCTCCCATTTCTTAACAGTAATAACAGCTAAATACAGTTTCTCATATTAGAGTGCTTTCACTTATTATTTAACAAGTACAGAACATGAAAGGGTTTGTGATAAGCCATCAGGAGCTAACAGCTATCTGCGTTAGGTATTGTCACCACCAGAAATCAGAACAGCTCTACTGAACGCTTCTCAATACTGACACAAAACCTGTATTTTTTCTACAGTGCTTTCATTGGAGTGAAAAAGGCAGATGGCATACTATATCTGTCATTTTATTATTGTAACAGAAAAGGGGAATGAAAATAATCCCAATAATTAACAAATTCATAATAAAAAATTCTAGAGCTTTTCAGTAAACAAAGAAAGAAGAAGAAAAAAGATCATTACGCTTCTGCTATTTGACAGCTTAATAGTAAGAGTAGAAATCTTAGCTTGATGCAGAAATGTGCAGTTTTCTAGTAAATCCAGTCAATTATATTATTTAATTTTCTGTAGTGCAAGTAGCGCAAGCACAAATATGGACCTTGTCTCCTCCATCCAAAAATATCAAAACTGTCTTAACACCTAATAAAAGAAGAAATTTAGAAAGAATTGCATGTAGTAAAGTCAGCAAAGCATGTCAGTCTCATGTAAGCAGGTATATGGACACTTAGTTCAGATGTGTGATCTTGGTGGCCAATTTTAGCTCAGGATAGAGGGAAAAGAGGGTTGCTGGAGAATGAATCTTAAAAACAGAGAGCAAAGGATTCGTTATGGTGTTTTGTCACTGTCTTCAACAGAGCCAGAGGAAAAAGATCTGACCAGAAAGATCTAGGGTGTTGTGGGAGAGCTCTGGGAAGCAGAAACCAGCAGACAGCAAACTGGGGAATAATTGAGCTAGAGTAGGTTCAAAACCAGGCAAGAATACAGCTTGGTGCTCTCCTTTCATTGACGTTTTGGGGATCCTGCCTATGTATAGCACCATGATCACAGAGAAAAAAAGTGTCAGAGTTAATGTAGATTAAATTGTTTTCTCATAATTATTATTATACTGATGTTTGTTCCTTTATTTGATCTTTGATGACAATAAGACATTTTCAAAGATTTCTTCATCGGACTTTACTTAATGTATGGAGGCTTTTATTCTGCACTGTTACAAATATGGGCCATATCTTAGCTTCATCTCTGTTCAATATGGTTTTTTGCTGTTTGAAAATGTCCCTAATGATACAGTTTGCTGTTGAAGAAAATATATACATAATTTAAGAAAATGGTTAAATAGAAACTTTATTTTGTCTGTTAAAAACACTAAATATGAACAGCATATTTACACATTTGTTAAAATCATAGAATCGTAGCATGGTTTGGGTTGGAAGGGACCTTTAAAGGTCATCTAGTCCAAACCTCCCCGCAATAAGCAGGGACATCTTCAACTAGATCAGGTTGCTTAGAGCCCTGTCCAACCTGACCTTGAATGTTTCCAGGGACGGAGCGTTGTCGTGGTTCCAGCCCAGCCAGTAATGAAGGACCACACAGCCGCTCGCTCACTCCTCCCTGCCCCCCTCCAGTGGGATGGGGAGGAGAATCAGAAAGAAGAAAAGAAAAAAAAGATGGAACCTTGTGGGTTGAGATAAGGACAATTTACTGGGACAACACAAAAAGAGAAGTTACAACAGCAGCAACGGTACTAATAAAAGAATGTACAAAACGAGTGATGCACGGTGCAACTGCTCACCACCCAGAACCCGACGCTCTGCCTCTTCCCCCACCGAAAGCTAAGAGCTCCCCCCAGCCTGGTCCCCAGTTATATACCGAGCATGATGCCGCATGGTATGGAATATCCCCTTGGCTAGTTCAGATCAGCTGTCCTGGCTGTGCCCCCTCCCAGGTTCCTGTGAAAATTAACTCTATCCCAGCTGAACCCAGGACAAGCGTCTACCACCTCCTTGGGCAACCTGTCCCAGTGTTGTTGCTTGTCTCCTTGTCTCAAATGAAATTTAATTCAATGTTTTCTGCCTGATCTGTGTGTCAGTTCTTTACTGGGCAGAAAGTGACATAAAGCCATGGACTTATGCAAAGCTGACCCAAAGTAATGCAGCCAAGTGTATAGCTCTGTACTGTTAATGGAACAAGACAACCATCAAGTATGTGGCAATGGATTAAACCTTTCTGATCCTTGTTAAAAGAAAAAAAAAACAGAGAAGAAACAACCGATGTTCCTTGTTTCACAATGTATCCTCCTCTCCAGTACCTACTTTGGTGACACATCTTGCTTTATTATAGCCACCTACCATAGGAATTGAATTAATACACTCATTAATACCTTTTATTTCATTGTTTACATGAACACTTATTTCTATACTAACAATTTCCACAAGCTTAAAGACATCTTTAAGGCTATGATAGGAAATCACTTTTACAAATTGATGGGGAAACATTGAGCAGCTGGCTATTCAACCCAAAGTCCCAATTCAATATTCATTATGCAAAGTTCAGAGTAAACCCAATATTGTTGAGATTAGGTTGAGTTTATACAAATTTCATGAGGTAAATATGAATTCTGAACATAAAGTTAAAATAACACATTCTCCTGTGGAAAAGAGGATCCTATAGTTGCAAATAACATGTAAGAAATGGGATGAGTTTTGAGGGTTTTTTTGCCTAAAGAGGAAAACCACATCAATGTTCTGATGAAACAATTAACTGAAACAATCCTATTTTCACTGTAATCACAGTTACTCAAAAAGAAACAAACAAACAAACAAACAAACCGCAAAATGGACAGGGATGGGACCTAGAGAGGGTGAAATGACAGAGTGAGGAATCCTTGTGTGCCGCCCTGGCAGTTTACAGCATGATGCAGAAAAGTGTCCCTGCAGGAACTGGCAGAATCTGTGAAAAGGGGATGAATACAGCCTACTTGCCGGGATAATTGTATCACACAAAGAGGGATAAATTAAGAAGTTATACATGTGATACACCATCTGTGTCTGTTTTTGTTATTTTCTCCATATACATCTGTTTCTATTCAGCTATAGGGCAACACTCCATCATATTATACAGACCAGAATAATATAGAAAGTTCAGTTTTGTTGACAAAAAGAAACTTCTCTTCCTAAATATATGGTAAACCAGCAGAGTAATTTTTGATCAGTAACCTTTGAAAATCAAAACAAGAGAGTTGATCCAAATATATTCAAATTTTATGTTTGATATTTTTAACTCTGGATTAAGATCTCTGGATTCCAATATGTAGTTATAAGTTGAGTCAGATTCTACACTGGTAGGTGCTTTTTTTCTGGTTCCAGCTGGAATGTAACTGAACTCTGGAGAAAGAGAGAAAAAAAAATATCTACACTATGTACATACGGAAGTAAAACCAAAAAGCAAAACAAAGAATTATATCTAATTATATTGATGAACTTTTATGATTTTATGTCTGATCTCCGGTCCTAGTTGGAATCTGAACTTGAGGACTGTCTCTAGTGTCTTTCTCACATGCTCCTCTTCTGATCTTCAAGCACAGCTTCATAAACTGAACTAGTCAACCACTACTTGGTGTAGTTACAGAGTTAGATAATGCCACAGAGTATTTTGTCAGGCACATTCAGAGGTGATCGATGTACCTGTTGCTCATGTAATTTCCGTATTATTTTTTGTCACCCAGATAATTATACGTCTAATGATGCTTTAAAACTGTTTAAAATTCTGCAGTTTTTTAGATGCATTCAACAGCTGTAATATCACATTCAGACCAAGAAGTAGAATCTAGTTGAATGCAAGAGCCTTGCAAACCTGGACAAACAGTGTCTAGTTTGGGGTTGCAGGGGAGAGTGGAGGGGTGGTACCTATTTTTGCTGGAATCAGAAAATACAATTTCATGCAGCCACTGTAAACTGTATATGTATAAAATAGATAGGGTCCTTCTAAGCTCTAATTGTGGAAATTTAAATACACAAATGTGTGTAATGTGGCCCGTTGCCACAAATCAGAAGAGAATTCAGGAGGGAAAAACAAACCAACCCAGCAAATTAAACCTTTTTTTTTCTCATTCTTTCTGCCACTGTCATAAATTCCATACTTTCTAGGTGATCCTAGCAAACTAATCCTACCTATTTTGTAGTACTCTTTCAAATACTGATCTCAACCAGGTTTTAGTATGTTCCTAGTGAATTATCTTTTTCACAAAAATCACATTCAAAATGTAGCCTGAAGGCAATGTTTAGTCAGCAACTGAATACAAAAAGATTTCCAGACTCAGAAGTCTTATTTCATCACTCCATTTCACTACCTTACTGATTTGTAACATATTTGATTTTAAAATAATGAAAAATCCTAAAAATAATCTGAAAAGACGACCTAACAAAATATTTGTATGGCTGAGAACCACAAAGAAAGGAGCTGTGACAAGGACTTCAGATGTCAACAGTACGGTATTTGGAAGACTCGCCAGATCTTGGGCTGATCCTGGGATGATGTTAGATTCTACGATGAATTTTTTTCTTTTGTATTAGTTTTGGTTGACTCGTTTCCTTCCACAGCAATGCTCTCATCTAACAGAGCTCTAGACTGAGAGGCAGAATTGTTTCTAAGATGCACGTTTTAGGAATGAGAGAACATCTCTGAATGAACACATACCATTGCATTTAAGCAAGACAAAGTATACTGGCCAAGATGTCTTTAAGATTTCCAAAGAAATTCCACTACTTTCCCTGACAAACTTAGTGCTAACTGTTTATGCAGTTATGTTTTCTAGTATCAAATCTGAAGCTTCCTTGCTTCATATTATATTATTTCTTGCTCTACCCTCAGAAGATATGGAAAGCAATCCATCACTGTCTCATTTTTGCAGTTTCATATATTTGAATACTGTTGTTTCTTCTCAATCATTTCTTTTCTAGACTAAAAAAACTCAGTTCCTTCAGCTCTTTCTTACAGGTCATATTGCCTAAATCCTTATCATCCTTCATGCTCTCCTCTGTGCTACATTTGTCAATTTATTTCACCTTATTGCCTCGTTTGTGATTTGTAACATCAGATCCTTTCCTGAAATAGTGTTTCCCAGCTGGTAATGAGCAATTTTATGTTTTACCTTTTTTTTTTTCCCTCATTCTTAAATATATTTCTTTGTACTTTACAGAATTGCCACTTATTAATTTGGACTATTTCTTCAATTTGTCAAGATCATTTTCAATGACAGTGTTGCCTCACATAATTACAATTGTTTCCCAGGTAGTGACATTCATATAACTTACTTCTTTGCCATTATTCAAACTGTTAATATTGAATTGCACCATCTTCACAGGAAAATCCAGAATGACCCCACCTAGTATGTCCCCTAATATTAATACAAGTTACTGATGAGAAGAACTCTTTGGATACGCGGGGGGGTTCAGTCGGTGTTGCACCCAGATGAGAGTGAGACATGATGAACTAAATCTTGCACTCTTTAATCTCATAAAACCAAAGCAAACATCAAGTATAACTTAACTCCAAAGACTGCCGCAGGGAAAAGGGCTAAAAAAGGAGGAACACTTGAGTAAAAACTGGTGAATAAACAATGTGCAGATGTTTGTGCTTACTCACTCCAGGCACAGTAAGCTTACCCTAACTGAGGGCAATAGCTTCCAGTGTAGTGTACCAGAGTTAGAAAGCTAGTAAGAATAGAAAACCATATTCAAAAATCTTCTGCTAAGTGGTAAGGATTTATGGTCAGTTGCGAAAAAATGTAAGACATTTCAGACTTTTTTCTTGTATTCTGAAAAACTGAGCAAGTTTTCAATTACGGACAATATATATCTTTACTCTTGCCAGGAGCTGAACTAACAGAAACTCTTAGCAAAGCCAGTGAGTCTATACTTCCAAGGAAAAGCAAGCAGCAGGCAACCAAGTGAGAGAAACAGCAAGGAGTAGCTAGCAGGAGGAGCTGGCAAAGTGGGACACAGCTAATGCAGAGCAGCAGAGCAGGAAACAGAACAAGAAATAGCAAAACATGGCTAGACAGACAAGGAGCATGTAGTTAAGTGAGGAATGCACAGTGTGAGAGGCTGAAGCAAGCCAGTCACATGAAACATTCAGCATCTGCTTGTACTCGGCTTTGCTCTCCAGAAGCACTTAATCTGAAGCTGTAAGGTGAGTGCACTTCAAGGAAAGAAAAGGGAACTAGCTGGTTTAAATATTCATTTCACAGGAAGAAAGGGCTGTAAACTAGTTATACAGCCTGTACTTTATTTACAAATTGGATATGGTATTTTACCGTATTTCTCTACCTTATATTTTTTCTCCCTTTAATAAAAACATGTTCTGTGAATCAAAACAATTCATACTTGTGAGTGGTGAAAGTCAGGTCAGTGAGTATCAGTAAGTTTAACTCAATTTTCCCATATTTCTTGGTGGGAGTTGCTCTAACTTTGAGCCTAGCCCTTCCTTCCGCCAGTCAAGGCCTGGCAAAATTGCTATATAATATCGCAGAAATTCCTACTTGCGGAAAGAGAAACAGTAGCCAATTTTGCTAAATTTATCTTACTTTTTATTTTACTTTACTTTTGGTATCCAAAAATGTAGTTCTAGTTTAGACAGCTATCGCAGCTCTTCCCTGGTTGAGACGAATGCTGCATGACATCTTCCACTAGAAGATGAACTATATAAGTAGCTAAAACTTTTCCAATTATAAAGATTCATCTGTCAGGGAAGGTAACCAAAGGTGACTCTTTGATGTTGTGACTGCATTAATATTGGTTTAGAAGAAAAAAAGAAAAAGAAAAAAAGAAAAAAAAAGAAAAAAGGAAAAAACAAAAAGAAAAAAGAAAAAAGAAAAAAGGAAAAAGGAAAAAGAAAAAAGGAAAAAAGAAAAAAGAAAAAAGAAAAAAAGAAAAAAGAAAAAAAGAAAAAAGAAAAAAGAAAAAAGAAAAAAGAAAGAGAAAGAGAAAGAAAGAGAAAGAGAAAGAGAAAAAAGAAAACAAAAAAGAAAAAAAAAGAGAAAGAGAAAAAGAAAAAGAGAAAAAGAGAAAAAGAAAGGCAGACCATTCCTGGCCAATCAAGGAACCTCATTTTCTTTTAACTAAATCATAAGGCATCAGGACAAGTGGAAGGAAGTTGGAGGAGGGGGTGGAATTCAGTCTCTTTTGTTAGCATTGCCTAAATTCGACCATTTTAGAAGAAGAATAGAATAAGGCCTTGAACAAAGCTGCCTTACTCCAAGGTAAGTGCTAATTCAGTCATAGGCTGAATAGCTTTTCTTAAGTTCCTTTTCATTATCTCAATAACTATATAAATATTTTTCAGAAAGTGAGTTTACTCAGACTCAGAGAAAACTTCAAAGTCACTTAAGATGTGAGAAGCCATGACTGAAGAAAGCATAGAGAAGATAATAACTTGATTCTTTCAAGGATTCGGTAATTGCTTTAATGAAAACTAAGGGAGGAAGGGTCAGAAAATTGTTACACCTTTATATTGACACTGTCCTACTTTTAATCTCTGGGTGAGTTTATTAGTTTTGGGCTTAGTATCCCACTAAGCATAGCAATTAATAGAACAGGATAATGAAGCTTGTATAACCTCAAAACCACCTCTTAAATGGATAAAAGTAGATAACAGCCAGTCTTGTACATTAAAATTTTCATTGCAAAAATCATTATGTATAATTTGAAGTCACGTTCACAGTGTCTGTATTTAGCTTGCTTTTTTTTTTCCTGTACTGAGTATGTGCTCACAAAGGGGGCTTTTGTTGTCCATAAGCAGCATGGATGTTGCAATTATTCTCTATAAATGACTTGCAAAGGGCTGAACAAGAGCAACAAGGTCTTCTGAATCTCTCTGCAAATTTCTATCCCCAAAACTGATCATGATAATGTAATATTCACAATTTCTATCATCAAGCATGATAGAAGTAATGTATCAGGTTGCTTTCAACCCAGGATTTGTTCTCAGGCTGTAGGCTGTTACAAACCATTCACAATCCAGGACTGCAAATTACCATCTGCAACAATTTTCCAGAGTATTTGCATTTCTGAAACACTGGCACTAGTGAATTCATTTACCACTGCTAGTTTACCAAGTATCTCAGATAAGAGATTGTTCGTGGAAGCAATTCTGAGCTATCCATCAAGAATGACTTAGATAAGGTGATAGAGCGACTCGTGCATATTACTTAGATGCAGAATTAATCAGGGGGGCTCCAGAGTAGTTAAGGAAATTCAGTACCACTGGAAGCACAAATTTAATCTTTAATAATGGTGATAGCTGCTGCAGGCTCAAGAGCAAGACATAAAAGTACCCAATCTTACATTTCTGTGCCATCAAGCTTCTTCCACCATCTTAGAAAAAATGACATACAGCTAGGAGTCTAGAAGGTTATAGATGCTTTTTTAAGAAATCTAGTTATTGACAATTTCTGATTTAGGACCTTGGCTCTTCCTTAATATGTCAGGCACATTTTTATAAGAAAAAATATCTTTGTTACTTGTCCAGTCCGCCTAGATACGGGTTACCAAGGACAGCAGCACAGCCTGGTTCATTCCTGAGGTCTTTCCTGCCTTTTTCACATGTGTGGTCTTGACTAGATTGTGCATTGCACAAAATACAGGCAGATTCCATCTCCCTTTTCTAAACCCACATCTGGTTCTATTTTGCATTACACTGTGAGATTATTTGGCACAAGTATACTTGCAAACGTAGTTTAGGCTGATCAGCTGCTGGTCACAAAATCAAAGAATGGAATGATTGAGGTTGGAAGGAACGTCTGGAGGTCATCTTAGCCACCATCCCTGCTCAGGCAGGGCCACCTAGAACATGATGTCCAGGACCATGTCCAGATGTTTTTTTAATATCTCCAGGGATGGAGACTCCACAACCTTTCTGGACAACCTGTGCCAGTACTCAGTCACCCTCACAATAAAAAAAGTTTCCTGTTGGAACCTCCTCTGTTTCAGTTTGTGCCCA
Organism: Harpia harpyja; assembly: GCF_026419915.1. Taxonomy (NCBI): domain Eukaryota; kingdom Metazoa; phylum Chordata; class Aves; order Accipitriformes; family Accipitridae; genus Harpia; species Harpia harpyja. Next base: position 9,549,186 of record NC_068943.1, read on the forward strand.
TTGCCTCTTGTCTTGTCACCGGGCACCACTGAAAAGAGCCTGGCTCTATTCTCATTGCACCTTCCTTTCTGGTATTAATATACATTGATGAGATCCCTCCTGAGTCTTCTTTTCTCTAGGCTGATCAGTCCCAGCTCTCTCAGCCTTTCCTCATGACAGATGTTCCAGTCCATTCCTCACTGTAGTGGTCCTTTGCTGGACTCTCTCCAGTATGTCCGTGTCTCTCTTGTAGTGGGGAGCCCAGAACCGGCTACAGCACTCCAGGTATGGTCCCACCAAGTGCTCAATAAAGGGGAAGGATCACCTCTCTTGACTTCTTAGGCAGTACTTTGCCTAACACAGCCCAAGATACCATTCACCTTTTTTTGCAGCAAGGGCACATTACTAGCTTATGTTCAACTTGGTGTCCACCAGGACCCCCAGGTCCTTTTACACAAAGCTGCTTTCCAGCCAGTCAGCACTCAGCATGTAGTGGTCCATCATGAAAAATTTGTCATGTATCACTGGAAAATAACTGACGTGAATCTGTGTGCTTTCCCTGAGATACATTTCTTCTGAATGACATTTCAGTGGTGTTCATATCACCTAGTTTCAAGTATCCACAAACTAACAGATAGAATTCACCCTCTTGTGAGAAAAATATAGAAAGGATTGATTATTCTATAACACTTCTTATCTCATGAACAAGCAAGTATTTAACAAAGATGTAGGCACGTCTACATATAGAAGCCTAAACTCAAGAAAGTAATTTAGAAAAGTCCAGTCTAGCTTTTATAGGAAATACGACATTATCCCAAGGGAGAAAAAGCAATCAAACAAACAAACAAAAACAAACAAAACCCCCACGTTTTGGGGCGCTAACAGCTATGTTATTGGGAATGCTCAATTGTCAACTGCACTCCTGTCTTTCCTAATCTTATTCCCTAGGCACTTATCTTCTGCCTAACATCATTTCACATTGAGCACCTGTAGCTCCTAGGTCCAAGAAGAACTTAGATATAAATGCTCAGACTGCAACAATGAGAGTTGTGCACACCCTTTGCAACACGGCTTAATCATCAGACCGGTCACTCATTAGGTAGGAGAACTGTGTTCTCTCTCTTAATTGCAATCCATATCTTTCCCACCCCATGAAAATTCCTTACTGAAACATAAAAAGCTGGTAAGTGGAAGAATACTTTTCAATGCACTTGTTAAAGGCACAGAGTAGCCAGAAATAACAACATTCTGAAGCCATAAAAATGGGAAGATTAGGTCCTCATTGCTGGGTACAGAAGTGAGGAATGAGATACCAGGAACTCTGCTCTCTAGTCTTTTATCTTTGATTGTTGTGGGGTTTTTTTTATTTTTTTTTTTATTTGTTGAGGGGTTGTTTGTTTGTTTCCTCCAATGATAATATTACTCAAATCAAGGAATCAAACCCATGAAAATAAACACTGTAACACACCACATATCCTTACCAATTCATGCCACTGACCACGTTTGTTCTTATCACTACCTTCCTTAACATGTGTTGGTCAGATTTGTATGTTCTGGTTTGTGTCTCCTTTGGCCAGATACCCTTAAAGGAGCAGACACTCTCCTTCCACATACCCTGACACTCAGCTAGTGAACATCATGACTTGCTACTGTCTCCACTTCTGTTTTTATTGTAAAATTAAGTTGAGAAAGGAAGAAAACTTTATAACCACTCAAGAACACATAAATCTTTGGGTTAGTAGCAGAGATTTAGCTCCAGCTTGCTCAGTGTTCATACATTACTTTCCAAACGGAACCTACCAGTATGTCTGGGAGGCTATTTTTAACATTTTGAGCTGTCAAAATGGATTGATTCTCATAAATAATGTGAAATTTAGAGTAGCTCTTTGGTAAATAGAAGAGGGATGTTAATCTACAAATAATTTAAAAATTCATTAAAAATAACATGCAAATTGTTTTGTTTCATTCCCCAATGGATGGGGATGGGGGATGTCACCAGTTCTACAAAGAGAACTTTATTACCAAATCTTCAGTTAGATTTTCCAACAGTGCACGCTATAAATCTGACTATTGAGTACAGATGATAAACTATCAAGTACAGGTGATAACTCATATGTTGTCAGCATTTCAAAGCCAAAAGAGAGCTTTGCCAGTATGTCATATATATCTATCAAACTTCTTGGAAACTTTTTGACCTTAGCTTATAGTCATGGCTTTAACATCAAGAAGATTTAATCTGTCATTTGTAATACTCACTGATTTTCTTGGACGGCTTAGTATCCCATAGTAGATTGAAAGAGCTGAGTATGACAAATTACAAAGTCAAATATGTAATTATTCAGAGGTGAAACAGTTAAATTTGCAACAGTATGAGAATCTGTAGTGACTGAAATTTAGATCTGCCTTCCCTGTAATTCGTATTCAGGTTACTAGATTGTTGTCCAATTCCACTATCATCAATAAGAATTTGGAAAAAGAATTGCACTTGACCTATATTGAGAGGGCAGAAGATCAAGTATAAAACCAGACATTTAAGTGAATATTATAAAATCATTCTATGGAATGACATTCAGACACCTATGATAGGCAGCTTACTGCCACTAATTTCCTAGGAACAGAAGTAGAAACAGAACAAATTACTCAAAGGAAGTAAAAAGCAGAAAAAGTAGAACATTGACAAGCTAATTTCTCTTTTCCTACAGTACTTCCTATTCTAATAGACTACAGTGATTTCCAAATAATAGTCATCAAGAAAGAATGTGGTGATTATACCAAATATCAACCAAAGAAAATTAATACTATTATCTTGATGTGATTATGTTAATGTAAAGCTTTCTTAACTACTCTCATTATTAAATAAGTAAAATTGTTTACAATATTGGGGGAAAAAAAAAACAAATGGCAGAATAAACAACAAAGATTTCAGACCACTGAGAAAGATACTAAGCCAAAAACAGTTTAGATGTGAGTACACTTTCTGATGAAGACACAGACTGTCTCTTGTGGGTCTTCTTTTCAGTTTTGTAATTAAAAGATTAGACATAAAATTTTGGTTGTAAGCATAGAAAAGATATTTCATCGTGAAGATTTGTCAAGAAAGTATCTAAATATAAAAAATAATTTAGTTACTTCATAGTTACATAGTACCACTGTTATCAAACGTCTCTTGATATGCTGAATAGCAAAACAGTATCTAATCTTAAAAGCCTCTGAAACAAAACACTGTCAGGCCCCTGACCCCTTCCTCTGCCTCCCAGAAACTGAAGAGGTTACTTTTTCTGTCATTTCTGTCATACAAAAAAAAAAAAAAAAAAAAAAAGAAGAATTAAAAAGGGGGAATCCCAGCAACATCAACAGAAGATTTTTAGTTGTTGATTGTTGAAATTTATTTAAATACATTGAAAATGCCATTCCAATCAAGAAAAATTCATTCATTTGGATTGCTTATTCTCTGAGAAAAGAAATAAGACCTCACTGAAAAGCTGAATCTTTTTCTGCACTTAAATATATTGCTTGCTGGAGCATTTGTCACATTCCTGAAGCAGTAATTGGATGTTCAGTTGCTGTTTTTTATAACTTACTGTTTGTTTTTTGGTTACACTTAAAATACACTCAGGATTCAAACCCTCTCTTACTCAACCATATGCAGAAAGAAAAAGAAGTATCTTTTTTCTGAAAAAGCTTTTGACCTTGTTATTATCTCCTTATCCACAGCTTGTTTTCTTTAGTTTTAAAACATCACCATATCAGCTACTGAGAGTGTAAGATAACTTTTTTATGTTTGTAGATATTTAATAGACTGTAATGATTTATGGTCTCTTTTCTTTTCTGGAAATGTAGTTTCTACACTCTTACTTCTGTTCCTGAAATTCTCATCACTCATTTATTTTTGTCCTTCTAAAACTGAACAAGAAATGCTCTGTGTTATTCCTAGGCCTTGTGATGTTCCTTAGTTTTATGTGCCACTCCACTTTCTGTTCAACTTACAGAACTTTCATCTGAACATGGCCTGCAGTCAGCAATTATATGTTGGCCAGTGATCTGCAAGATAAATGTCTTTCATAACGTTTTGACTTTTACAATTTTACAAATTCCATTCTCTGAATCATCTTGCATCTTGCAAGTGTTAATCTAGGAAGTAAAAAACTTCAGGCGCTTACTATTTTAGTTTTTCAACTTTGAATCCATTCAAGTGGCTTGCTTCTGAATAGGTTTGCAAGATAGATATATCTTCTGTCCTTTCATAATAGAGTTTGCTGTGAGAAATAATGCTTTATTCCCCCTCCATCAGTTTTAAGCACATCGATTCCATTTTCTTGTTATGGGTATCCTAACTTTGTTATTACCAACACAAATCAAATAATTTCCTACTTATATCTATGTATATACAGTAGAATTTTCTCCGTTACAACTCTGATACATAGCTTACTTGGTCATATAGAATAAGACTAGGAAGCAGTTTTAGCATAATGCACTTAGTGTCTCCAAAACAAGCAATCCAATAAAAATGAGATAAATCCAAGCACAGAGCATGTCATAAGTTATCTGCAACCCTAGCCACAACAGTAGTTGTTAACAAGTTTGAATTGACATAAGTTAATGTGAACTTTCCTACACTAATCTAACGTCTAGATTAATTCATGTTTTACTGTTAGTCACTAAAAAAGTTGAATTTATCAAAATCTGTATTATAAATAGTCTAACAGCTTACCCTTAACGTAAGTCTAAAGCAAAAGTGAATTTGCTGGCAGACATAGTAATGTAATACATTTAAGCGGAGCAGGAAGACATGCTACTTCCTTACTGTGAACTTGCCTAAAATACTTCGGAGAGTAGAGCAGAGACAGGTAAAGTCTTTGATTGCCTGGCAGCTGCAACTGTCCTCACAAGATCTAGGAAAGGTGAAGTTAAAAAGGTTCTGCTCATTGTATATATTCAACTGATTCCTCCTCCTGCCACTCCTATTTCTTTTATTGTAGGATAATGACATTTTTCATTAAAAGAGCCAACTGTATGTGGAAAGGGCAATGAAGCTATGTTCTTACAGCCTCTTCTTACATCTTTAAGTGTTTCTTTCCATTCTCTTAATTTATTTCTTTCCCTTGTCAGGCTGAAGCTGAAAAAAAGAAAATCCTTATACTCTTCTTTTGTGTGAGCTAGGAACAAAGATGAACTCTGCTTCCTTGTTGAAAAGGTTTTCTCTTTTGAAGCCATACGCTTCCTAAAGAATCTCAGGAATGGATTCCTATCACTGAATTACTTTAAAAACTGGCACTAAAGGGGAGACAAGGTGTGCTGGTTTTGGCTGGGATAGAGTTAATTTTCTTCATAGTAGCTAGTATGGGGCTATGGTTTGGATTTGTGCTGAAAACAGTGTTAATAACACAGGGATGTTTTTGTTACTGCTGAGCAGGGCTTACACAGAGCCCAGGCCTTTTCTGCTCCTCCCCCCACCCCACCAGCGAGCAGGCTGGGGGGGCACAAGGAGTTGGGAGGGGACACAGCTGGGACAACTGACCCCAGCTGACCAAAGGCATATTCCAGACCATATGATGTCATGCTCAGCAATAAAATTAGGGGGAAAGTTGGTGTGGGGGGGGAGGCACTGCTCGGGCACTGACTGGTCATCGGTTGGTTGGTGGTGAGCAGTCATTTTCATTTGCATCAGTTGTCTTTCTTGGGTTTTCTCTCTCTCCCTCTTTGTTACTCTCCTTTTCATTAAAAAATATTATTAACGTTATTATTGTTATTATTATTACTATTACTATTTTATTTCAATTATTAAATTGTTTTTATCTCAAGCCATGAGTTTTCTCACATTTACCCTTCCAATTCTCTTCCCCTCATCCTGCTGTGGGGGAGCGAGCAAGAGGCTGTGTGGTGCTTAGTTGCCAGCTAGGGCTAGACCACAACACAAGGGGTTTGAATGTACAAGACAAATCTATATGAAACTTGATAGGGGCTAACTGTATATATTTAGAGTGAAGGAATTAATGATTAACAGATTTTGCTCATATGTATAGAACCCTCAAACAGATTTAGGCAAGATGTAGGAATGACTAAACAGTAGAGATTCACAGGACCAGTTCTTCAGGCTTATCTCATCTGTTTCTGCCCTGCCTTTTATCCTGTCTTCTAGGAGCTTCCTCAGACAAAAGGAACACGTGAAAAATATACATATGAACTATGAAACGGGTGTTGTGATTTGTTTCCTGTTTGTTTGCTTGCTTTGTTTTTCAAGTATTTACTGTTTTCTGGCTTGATTCTGGATGACTTTCCCAAGTGCATAAAATATAAATATTCATTTATACTGGATCTTTTATTTTGACCACATGGAGAATGGTTTAAGCCATTGCAGTACCTGAAAACAACTCATTTGATGTAGAAAATTAATTTGTCCACCACTTAACAAAGAATGTAATCAATCGGTTATGAGCTTAGTCACACACAAAAAAGTAAATGTTAAGCTAAATTATTAAATGAGTAGCATGAAATATATTTAGCCACATCCACTACTTTCATCAAGAAAATAGCATCTAGCCATTACCCTGACATCTCCTCAGAAATGAAAGATGCTGTTATGCAATTCAAAGCATGAATTGTGGACAGTTTTCTAGTATTTTTCTGTAAATAAATTTAACATTTGGACAACACAGGGAGGAAAAGGAAAGTGTACTGCATTTTTTCATAAGAATTAAGTTTTTTTTAACTGCAAATTTGGTACTTGTAGTCTCTTCTCCATGTGCCTGTAACAATTTTATGAAGACCGATTTTTATATCAGATCCTTCATGCAGTAAGTGATAAAAATAAGGAAAAGAATGGCCTTTCTAAGCACAGCTGGCTATATACTTTCAGAAAACATTACCTTCCTCTTTTTCTGATGCGTACCATATTATTCAGAATAAGATTTTGGTGTTAAAAGATACATGACTGGTTACATTGTCTTAGCCACGGTTGTGACATGAAGGCTAAGAATATATTATTGCCTTGTTACTCCTGTAACTGTGCAACAATTATAAAGATTCACAAATGACTGAAGAGAAGAAAATAAAAAAAAACTGAGGAAGGTCTGTAAACTGAATCTTTTTTTATGATAGACAAGAAACTCATTTGAGTAAATGACCAAGGGTTTCTGGCTAGAATAGGAAAGATAATGTAGTACTTATGAAGAGCTCCATAACTAAATTCCTCTGCAAAAGTGTGAAACTGCATAGCAGAAATGACTAATTCAGGAGCACAAGAAGTTTTAGCTCTATTGCATTAGGTTTTTTGTTGGCTTTTTTCTTTTTTAAAAACAAACAAACTTTAACAAATAACTGTTTGATTTCAATTCAATCTGCTTCTTAATATTATAAAATATTTCATCCTGTACATCTCTTATACACAACCAGAGATACAGAATGTCCCCTGAGACCTTTATTCACAAATAGTGGATTTAACTAAAATTAACTACACCAGCTTCAGTTTTGAAATCACTGACCATGACAAAACGCTATATAATGTCAGTTTATCTCAAAATCTTAAAAAACAACAAAAAGCAGGAAACAGCTGAAAAAAATGAAAACCCTTTTCCACTGTAATTGTTTACCCATGTGGCAGAGAGCAACAAACTACTGAACTGATACTTGATACCTCAGCGTGATTTCAGTATTTCCAAGAGTCATTCCTATTTTCCCATCTCCATCCAAGTTTTCATTACCCACTGAATAGATTCTTGCATTCCCAAGTATTGCCATTCTGCTTTGTGGTCCTGCTTCAGTCAGGAAAATTCTTCCTTCTCAAAACACTAGAAGAGAGTAGTATGTTTTTCCCATTAATTACAGTATTCTCTTTTTTCAGGTTATTATGTTCAAGTTGGGCACAAGGTGGAACATAAGGAGTGTCAGTCTTCAGTTAATGTATTTTGTGGATATATCAAGGTCCCCAGAAATCTTTAAAAAATTTGAGAATCATGCAGGTACACAAGTCATGTCAAGAATAAACGCCTGAGAGCTTCTAACAGGCTGGTTCTTTTCGACTTCTTAGCCCTCTGCTTTCCCACACTGATTCCTCCCAACTCCCATTTGATCCCCATTTTCCCTGCCTCTGGGTCCTCACCTAAACATTGCAAATAAGTAAACCTCCCCTCATTCTTGAAGGTGATCTGGAGAGCCTCCCCTGCTGACTCAGGGTGACGGGTGTCCCTCCGGCCCATGGGGATGAGGCGCTCTAGGGACAGCCCTGGGAGGGCTGGGGCAGGGGCTCGTCTCTCTGACTGGGTTACTGGGGTTCCCCCACCTCCCATTGCTCCTCTGTGCTCCTCCGTATTGGTAGAAATAAGCCTTTAATCATGTAAAGTAGCAGTCACCTACATATAAACAGTTGTTTTGTTTGATTGCTTTAACTAAGTTTGATTAAAAGCTGCCAGAAACAGCAATATTACTGGGTTCTCATTAGTCAAATACCATGAGGATTTCTTATTTAAACTATAACTTACCTTTACATGTCACCTTCAGTTCTTTCCTTGCCAAACAGACAATAATCTCTTTGATGAGAATCAAGCTGAACAGTAGAAGGTCTGTGCTTGCTTATGAGGTAAAGGAACTGAGTATAACACTGTATGATAAATGAGTATACTATGGCTTTTAGAAATACAATTTCAACAGACAAAAATATGTATCTTTTTAAAATCTGAAAGGGTGTTGTCAGCTTACCCAATTTTAATTGCAACGGAGGACCAACTGAAAGTGTCTGAAATACAGTGTAGCATAACAGTATTTTCAACACTGAGAATGAAATCTGTAAGAGATCCTTTTTTTACTTCTGAAATACTTTAATGATCCTTTTCCAGTCCAATGAAATTTAGCCTACATTAATGTTGTACTAAATCACCTGAGTAAGCAACAAGACAAAGCACACATACTGAGACATAAGCAAAGCCATATTCTCAGGCACCAGATGCTCTTACTGCACAAGTCGTTGTCATTAAAATGAACAACACATACTCCTTGCTTGTGACATTCCATCACTTATGCCAGGTTTCTGATAACAGGCTATTTCCAGGCAGTGGCTCCCAGCTGTGTTGCTTCATTTCTATGCATGGGCTGAATACATGAAGTTAGACTATGTGCAGGAGCCAATGTATTTATACTCTGTGCTCTTCTTAGTTTAGGTTTTACCCTGCCAGGTCTTGTTCCTGACATAGAACAGACACATTGTGGTTTTATTTTCCTTTTTTTTTCTTTTCTTCAGTTCTGTGTTTATACTTGACATATCTAATTATTGAAGAAATGCATTATTTTCACAGAAAAATATTTTATAGAAAATGTTACAGTTCATGTAAGAGATCCTAAAGAAATGAAAAATCTACAACAAATTATCATATGCAGATTTACAGAATAACAACAAACAACAGTCTCACTACCAGCTAGTTTGCCAATACTGACAGCACAATACTCAAGTTTTCAGTTTTCCCAAACCTTGACATTGCTTTTTCCATCATCTTCAATTATTCTATGAGAACTGATTCCTCATATTTTGTTGTTCAATTGCTTAAAAATTTTGCTATATTTCATAATAAAAAAAAATGATGTGCAAACTGGATGGAAGAAACAGGCCTATAACTTATAACTCTCAACTTGTTAAACAAGAAGTCAGGTCAGCCTGTAACAACATTCAGGTAAATAAAATTCCCAATAACAAGGGCAATTTTTATAGCAAAACATGAAAATAAAAACAGGTTGGAAAGTTAAGCCATACCCAAAATTAATGATGGTACCTGGCTGTATGAGGGAAAGTCACATTCATGAGTGCCAGAAACTGTCCACGGAATTATACCTGCACTACTGTCTAATGGAAAATGAATGGACAGCTAAGAGGAACCACAGTTCTGACTTCTCCAAACTAAGTACTCTGTCTACAGCTCTGGGGAGTTAGTTGCACTCTTATTTGGTCTCCTGGACTGACGTAGGGTGTTTTTTGCATTGAATATTATATCCAAACTCCTCCACAGCCTCCTAAATGCACACTGTCCTGAGATTAATTTATGAAAAGTTTACTTTAGGTTGCCCTACACACAGCTTTTCTGCCAGCAGGGTAGCTCCTTTGTGAGTTGAATAATCTTATCACAGTAGTCAGAAAACCTTGTGAGGTTAAATTCTTAATCAATGGCACCAGAACTTCAGCCAGCATGAAATGGACACATTCCTTAAAAAGGGAAGAAAAGCACCTAAAGATTTTCAACATTTACAGCTAGGTTCCATCAGAATTAAAATAAAAAAGGGAGAATCTTTAAAATACAACAAAATCAGGTGTGTCGTATAAAACATTAAAATTGAAAGATGTGAAACAAATCTCTTTCTGCCCACTGTGTCCCTGCCAGTCTTTTAGGGTACATCTTTCAATCCTAAATTCAGTACCATTTAGCATCTTTTCCTGGTTCCTCAGGGAAAGCTTTTTACTTTGTCATCTGACCTTGTTCTTAATGACTTCTCAGTCCCTATGTGTGCAGAGGCCTCCCTTCCTCCTACATAATTTCCTCCTCGCCTGTCCCACATTATGTACCACAGATTCCTGTAACTGAGCATATGCAGTTGCTTGCGAGGAAGAAGCAATCTATTGATCTTTCTAATGGTTTCAGCTGATACAACCCTAAAGGCAAAGTACACAGACTCCATCTACACAGAGCCTTTTACCAAGACGTAACATACCACAAATTATATATCAACAGCTACAATATCCAGCATAGACATAAGCCACACAGACTGGCCAATGTTCTTGGCCCAGAACTGTTCCTTTGACCAGAGCATTGAAAAAAAAAGGATAAAACTTTAATCTCCTAAATACTGAGGCTTATTTTTTCAAAATGTCTCCGTGAAAGACACTCAGGTATATGAAAACAAGGTAAACCATCAAGATTTATTTTAGATGTCTACTTATGTATGAGATACAACTAAATGGTTTTGCCTATTTTTCCTTTTTAACTATAGAGGGTGTAGAAAATACATAACAGATAAAAATCTGGTCAAGCAAATCCAATCTCCAGTGCCTTTCCTACTTATGGAATTCTCTGAAAAATATTTTTTTACTTCTATTGCAGTTAGGACACTAATAAGCTTTTTTGTTTTTTTAAAAAGTTTGCTATAAATCGCAGATACTGTAACATCGGAAGAGTGATACTAAATAGAAAATTCCAATCAGTTACGTATTTCGGTGGCTAAATCTGCAACAAACAAAAGATTTCAAAGGCTTATCTCGTCAAGAATGATTTTGACATTTTTGTAAAGTAATGTGATGGGCTGACCCCAGCCAGCATCTAAGCACCCACACGGTGGCTCTCATTCTCCTCCTCCCAAGCAGGATGTGGGGGAGAACAGCAAAAGCTGAAAACTCATTGGTCAACATAAAGGCAGTTTAATAAGTGAAGAGAGGAAAAACAGGTAATGCAAAGCCAATCATTCAGCATCTCTCACAAGCAGACTGATGCCCAGCCAGTCTCCAAACAAGGGCCACCTTGGAGGACACCACCACTGCTTTTTACTCTACTGCCAGTTTTTATTGCTGAGCATTACATTATATGGTATGGCATATCCCTTTGGCCAATTTCAGGTTAGCTGCCCCAGCTGTGTTCCCTCCTAATTTCTTGCCCACCTCCAGCCTACTTGCTCTAGAGAAGGTCAAACGGGAGGAGGGGGGGATGATTTAACAAAAAGTTAGGGGGGCTAAAAAAAAAAAAAAAAAAAAAAAAAGGTAAATTGTAAAGCCTTGATCTGTTGTAAGCAATGTTTAGCAATAGCCAAAACACTGGTGTGTTATCCATACGGTTTTAGCCAGCAACCCAAAACACAGCACCATATGGGCTGCTATGAAGAAAGTTAACTCCATCCTAACCAGACCCAGTACAGCGACTTCCTCGTCAAAAGATAACCTAGTTTTGAACATGAAACCATGGTTTCTCAAGTAGATTTTTTTACTACTACAAGCAAAATTGATTCAATCACAAAAGATGATGACATACACCTATTTTTGCCATATAGAAAGAATGAATTATATTGATTGGACTGCAGGAAGTACTACACACAGTATGTCCCATAATACAGCATGGAAACACATCAGCTGCTAATTGAATTAGAAAGTATATTGCATTCTCTAAATTCTGTCAGTTCTTTTATCAGCCACAGAAGAAGGTACACATTGTGCCCACGATTTGGGCATGGGTGTGGGAGGTAATGATAAAGGTGCTAGAGGAACATGCTCAAATGCTTAGCTAGTGTCATGAGCATTTCAACACCAGCAATTGCACTCAGTGAGGCATATGAAATATGCAGGACATTTTTTAATTCATAAATTATGTCACATGAAAGTGCAAACTCTGTATAAAATGAAAAAAATCTCAGTGGCCTGTTAGACAGAGATTTATTTCTTGTTCTTCCTTGATATAAAACCAAAGTTACACCCCTAGCTCATAACTGTTTGGCAGACATATCAGCTTATTCTCAAAACTACCGTTCTCAGCCTTTGTCTTTCAGGACTGTATCATTCAGATTTTGTTACTATAACTGCTAATAAGGAGATGAGATTCTTGGGGGATAATACTTCTCATCGTGACTAAGACAGGATGATATCCTCATGGGTGTTCTCAGCCTACATGTTAGGAACATGTTTGAAAGAATAGCTGTAGAAGCAGCACTGAGAAATAACAGATAGTCCAGATTGATCTGATGTTTGACAAGAACAGAAAGACTTAGCTTCTCTGAAAAGATCAATACGACTGACGAGGAAGACTAAAAGTACAGACCTGGAGGTAAGCTATAGTCAGCAGATGCAGTGAATACCACACCTCTCAGAAATAAGACTAATCTACTCCACAGTGTTTAGCTTCTGAGATTGCAGCCAGCTGGAAAAAACAGAGACTCAGCAAAGAAAAAAAAATGTATACAAAACCTTTCTGTTCCTTCTGCACTTGGACTCAGCATGATTCAGTTAGGTGAGAAATAAGCCTTTTGTTGCTTTGCTTTAACAGCTAATTTTGTTTTATATCTGGTTTTATTGTTACTTAGATCATAGAGAATAAACTGGCTCCTCAGAAAGACCATAGTTATTGGTGTTCTTTGTGAAAACAGGCATTCTGTCTCCTGCTAATTTCACTTCTAACATCCACAAGGAGTTTATTTAAAAAAGGTTTAGTATTGATTTTATTATTGGCATTGAATTTCTAGAGTTAAAATATTTTGAACTTGAATTCTACTCAGTGAACAAATTCTACTTGTTTATACCCTATAAATAATATATTGCAACAAATCATAAATGCTTTTTCAGTACTAAAATTACGGAATATTACCATATATTAAAACGAATAAAAATGAAGAAAGATTTTTTTATTTGAAATTGCAACTAAGAAGAAAGAAAAAAAAAAGCAACAAATCGCAGATGATTAAGAAAACACATGTGCACTAGCAAGAAAAAAGAAAAAAAAAATCCAAGTGGGAAATCAAAGAATGACTTTGAAAACAACATCCTTCCTCCAAATTTAAGTCTTCTCATGCCCATTATCTTACCCCCTTTTTCTTCACACATACTATCTCTTTGCAAGAGATTTTTTTAAAGCATGAAAGAAAGAAACAGCAAGAGTTTTGACAGTTCAAAACCTTGTTATCATGTCAGTTCATGTCCTCCTTTCTGGAGACCATTCAAACATCCAAACAGAAATAGTAAGTGGATGTCTGGCAGAGGTGACCAGTGCCCTCTGATCTGGCAAGGAGAAACAAAGCAACATACCCTAGAATATGTCAGATGATATAGGCATCTTAGTTTAGACAACAGAGTTGCAGACTTTGTGTCTTTTTATGATGGTTCACCTGAAGATGGAAAAACAAAAAGGCAAGGTCAGGAAACTGTGACACTGCCACATATCACATTAGAAGTGGTCAGTCAGCTCACAGCCAGTTTGGGTGTGCAGATGTATTTGTTTTCATCAAAAAATTGATGGAGGAGGTTTCTCTGGATGCATTTAAGGTAGATTTTACAGTTAAAAGACAGGTGAGAAAAAGGTGAGAAAATTACAGCACAAACTCCCTCTTAGTTCTGCCAGGCACAGAATTACAGGTTTGGCCTGTATCTTCTGTGTTCCTCCACTGCCACATTCATATATCCCTAATCTGTCCTGTTGGAGTTCTGCTGACCAGTTGTTGGAAGAGAAAAATAGCTTCCTAGTAACCTGGTGATGAAAAGCAAAGCTATATATTCATATTTTTATGAAAAACATTTGTTTGCTTCTTTCTCACTTTTGTTTTCTCCATTGGACAATTAGGATCTTTGTATCTGGTCATTTGCATAAAAAAGCCATAAAATTTCATTTAGAAATATTTGTACACTGTCCCAAGACACTGACAAAAACTGTTAAAGCAAAATTATTTTCCCTCCAATACAAAAAATCCAGCCTCAGTTTAAGGACTCCAAGGTATTGTAAATGTACAATGTCTACCACATCTTCTGCTAACCAATCTAGCACATAAAAAACTTTACTTTTCCCCATTTTGCACTTTGCTGACTGCATCTTCTAGTGACTGTACCTTGGGCTAGTAAATTAAACACTGTCTACTATTAAACACCTTTCTGTGACAATACAGACCAGTTTCTTCAAATCTTTGGTGGCAGTGCTAGTAGTTTTGTTGGGCAGAGCCAGGCTGGTTAGCAGATAATCAAGTGTTAACCAGGCAAGTGCTTTCTGTTAAATTTGCATCCCAGTGCTTGAATCTCCCAGCACCCATCACTCAGTATAGTCTAACAGTCTACTGTATTGTTCAGTCTTAGCAGAAGGTGGTGCATGATACGGGACGAGATACATCCAATCAGTGCCATGTTCCTTGGCCCAGGTGTCTATGAGGTTGTTTCTGAAATGAGTCCTGTTATCTGATTCCATTTTTGTGTCATGTTGCCACAGAACTTGTTTTTCAAGGCCCAGAATAGGGTTTCCTCTGACTGGACGCCAGCCTGATGTAACCCCATTTACTGTAACTCTGAGCCCGACCCATCAGCCAATTGCTCACCCAACATATTATAGACTTGTCTAGCTGTGTGCCGGACATTTTGTGCAGAAGGATACCGTGAGACAGTGTCAAGAACTTTGCTAAAATCCCCAAACACCACATTTACTGGCTTCCCTTGGTCAACTAGATGGGTGATCTTGTCATAAAAGGAAATTAAGCAGGACTTTCACTTCACGAACCCTTGTTGGCTATGACCAACGACTGCGTTGTCTCTCAAGTCTGATTAAGACTGAAGTCAGAAAAGCATTTAGTTCTGTATTAGTTATTAATCAATAGAAAATATTTCAACTTCCCCAAACTAGTTGCATTACTTACCTAACAGGTTACATAGTCATAAATCCATTTCCATTTCATTTCTAAGTATATTGCAAGTCCAATTCAGAACACGTGTATTAAGAACGCCTAACCCCATGAATTTTAATAACATTGTACTGATCTGCATCTAAAGAAAAAGTACAAGGAAGCAGATTTTATATATCTGCGAAGATTTTTTTATTTTAATTTACTTTATGGGATTGTTTCCAAAAAGTATATATCTAAAATAGTTATAAGAGGTTAGGTTTTTCACTGTAAAACAGTCACTAAGTAAAGAGTCAGATAAGAATATTCAGTGTGTTACTGATGCTATGAAAGTTGGATCTAGGGGAAAAAATGTGGTCTTTTAGGATAATCTAAATTAAACAGACTCGAACCTTTAGTTCTTAAATTGTTTTTTATGATCTTGCTGAGACAACTTAGGTAATACAGTGGTATTATGCTCACTACAGGAAAGTAAAGCAATAATGAGAATTAGCAACTTGTACTGAAATATGTGCAAGATGATCTGGATGAAGAAAAATGGTAGGTTTTTATTCCCTCATAAAAAATATTAGAGGCTCAAGTGAAAAGAGAGATATAGTGTATACAAGAATCATGAATGTATAAAAATATTATAATATATACCCATGACAATGGTATCATAGCCATATTTCTCTAGTACATGTTAAATGCATTTACATTATTTAAATAAACCAGTTTCAAATGTAAAAGTGTAGTAGATATTGTAAATCTAGGGACCGACCCCACAATTATTTACATCTATGTGTTTATTTATCCAAATATTGTATCATAACTTAATTTATTTACACACACACACACAAAAATCTGCAATGTGTGTTTTAAAATTTGCTGCTAAGCAACAGTTAAATATATGAACCCTAAAATAATAATGAAAACGTATGCTGCCATTAGGCCTATGCAGATTTATAGTGGGTAAAAGTCTAGCACATTAGTTATAAAGATTTCCTTTCCACTCTCTCCACTACTTTAAAAGAGAAGACTTTTTTCCAAATGATCATAGATGAGTTAATAACACAGTTTTTACTGACAGTAAATGGAATTAAGATTCTCTGATAAAATAAGTGCTTTGAACAGTACACTGTTTATAGCAGAACACTTAATATCACTACTTTTTACAAGGTGTTCCTGCTTTTAGAGCCAACATCAAGGTAAGAAACTAGATTTCTGGGTTTGAGTTGCAGTGTACCAAAAGGTGACATAGCCTTTAACTTAAAACAGCATTTAATTATATGCTGAGGCCTTAGATTTTTCAGAACATAGTCATGGTGTCAACTGGAAAAAAACTCTATGGCAGTGATTAATCTGTGTCTATGATCACATATAGTATATGAAGTTTTCATTTATGCACAGATGTATCTGCACATAAAAATAAAATAACTAAGCAATATGAAAACCTTAGAAGTAGGATAATAAGGTCTGTCAGAAAACTAAATCTAAAAGAAGTCTATTTAAATCAAGGTAATTCTTATCATTTATACTGGTTCAGTTGCTGGCTCTGATTTTTAATGTAGGTGGGGTCAGACCAGATTTGAACACATAGCCTTTTGAATTCATGCTAGTTTAATTTTCCACAGAACACTGTTTCAGAAGATGGTAAAGATGGGAATTAAGTGCCTATCTTTTTTGTGGGCTTCCTATGATTTTAGCTTTTAAAAATCCCTGCACCTGCAAGAAAACCTGAGAAAGACAGCTGTCAGGATTTTAGTTCCTCAAGAAAATATTTTTATAAGGCCCTGACTTATAAAAATACAACATAATCAGTAGCTTTCATTTACTAGTGGAAGCAATACGTACACATGATTTTTGAATGAGAAATAGTTTTGGTTTTTTTCCTGCAGGTTTAGAAACCAATTTCACAGAACATTTTTAAAAGTTATTCACCCATATGTTCACATAATTTTTCTGTTGTTCTTTCCATATGACCTAATGATCTCACATACACTTTTTTCCTACTCTTAGTCAAGTGAAATTTTCAGAGTGCTACAGTGTCAGTCTTACACTTTTTAAGTAAAAGGTATATCACAAAATTTAGTAAAATGTTTTCAATATTTTGAAAACTATTTTTTGTAACTTTTCATGAACTGCTGTTATGAGCTCTGTTTTATTAGGCAGTTTTATGAAAATATAACAGATTTCCATGATGATAATTTTTTTCCCAGTTTAAATATATGTACAGAAACTTGATTATAATAAAATTGTTTTGGCATTAATAACTAATTAAACTACTAAATCATCCTGTGATCAAAGTTCAATTTTAATTCCCAGAAATAAATAATTATGGAAGTTTATTTATATTTCATGTTCTGGTAATCATAACACATTTGGTAAATATAAGAATTCATTTTTATCATCTAAATATAACGGAGAGACAAATATTCAGGTCCTGAAATTGGAAAACAGTCCTACCTTTGAGTGTTTAATATAGCCTTCTTTTATTGTTGTTTATTGTGATTTTTTTTTTGATTGGCTTTTCTGTGTTTTATAGATTTTACCTGGCAAGTTACTTATAATATGTAGCTCCAGTTGAGAGAAAAAAATTGCTAGTATATAAAGTATTACCAATAATCAAATATCACTTCAAAGATCTGTAAGGGTGATTGTGAGGATAAAAGCTACTCAGAATTAAAAATATGATGCTGAAGGAATAGCATGAAGATTGCCTGTTGTTATTTAGAAGTCTGGATTATTTGCACAATCCCTGATAACCCCACTGTATTTCGTACAACAGGAGAACAGCAGGGACTTTTCACTCTTTTGTGACTAGCTGTTGCTTATAAAAGAGTGAGGTTGTTCTCAGGTTGAGCTATCTGACAGATAGCTTACTGCAGTGTGTGGGATTTAGATTTCTGCATTTTTACTTGGGAGACTATAATACTGTGTAAGGCACGAAGATGAAAAGTCATGAAAATTTACTAGCCCAGGGATAAAATCTGTCCATTGTTCTTCCTTTATGGAAGCAGAGGATAATTCAAGGAAACAAAACAAATACAAAAGCAAAACAAAAACTTACCTAAGGGCAGTTTGTTATATATTTGATCACCAGTACATCTAAATTACAAAAATTCTCTGTTCTTGCCTTCTTAGTTACAAGAAAATCTTCCTTTCTTCCTGCACTTATCAGACTCACTGTGTTATTTGAGATGAAGGTAATTAATCTTCAGGTTCTTTCCTAAAGGAAATGCTTAATGACTTAGCTAAAATAAATGTATAAGCATAACACACACATACGAAAAATTCATTGCAGATCCAAATGGACCAGCTGTTTGTACACACACAGTATATATTTTTAAGTGAAATACTCTCCACACAAGGAGAAAAATACATTTTTTACATCATCTTAGAGGATGAATTGGCCAAAATAAGATCTCTAAGATGATAGGAAAAAGGACATGCAGCAAGAAAAGAAAGAAGTATTGGGTAGGTTGCTAGCCAGGGACTTAGCACACCTGATTTTAACTCTTCTGATAGGCTGGGGCTATCTATTGTCCTGTGATAAGACTTTTAGGGCTAGACTCAAAACAGTATTTTTGGTCAGCTCTTTTGGAAAAGGCCTTATTTTAGGCAATCTGGACTTAACATAAAGCAGTATTTCAGTGCATTAAGTGCAACCTGCATGAAACGAGTACATGAAGTCAAGACATCAATATTAAAAAGTCCTGCCTTAAAGTATTTGAGGACATGAATCATCTATATCTGTATAAATGCGGAAAAGGCACCTGCCTGTAATCTGATGACAAGTGACACTGAATAGCTGTATATATATTAGGTAGACCTAGTCCCTTTGTAGTGCCTCTGCCTTGGAAGAAGGCAATTCACATGGTAAAGAACACAAACAGGGAATGAACTGACAGATAAATAGGACAGACAATCAGGAGTCCAGTGCATGAGTTTGGGAGACAAATCTAGGTTTTGTAGGGAAAATTCCTTAGGCACTTGCAGTTAGGTTTATTTTACATAAATTCAGTTGCCTGGAGGTCACATTTCTAGTCTAAAATAATGTTTTGATTCCTCTTCAGTTCACAGAAAGATAAAGCAGCTCACTATCTCAAAATGAGTTATTGTTCCTCTAAAAGAGCTTTTCTATTTCTGTTTGGAGGAAGATTCAGATTTCCAGACTGCAGAACCCTAAAATTAGATTTCTGAAAGTAACGATCTCTATTTGAGTTAAATCTAAATTGGGGGGTGGGGGGGTGTTGTTTGTTTTATTTTGGGGGTTTTGGGTTTTTTTGTTTTTTATACAAAGGAGATATAGTTCTTGATTCACTGCCTGACCAAAGGAATTTAAAGGAGGATTTTTTTTAAAAATCAGGCTGCTTAAGCATTTTGGAGGCAAGAATGAAATCAAAATAAAATATGCGATGGAGCATCAACAGTCTAGTTTCACTGTATCTGAAATAAAGTCTTCAATAATGAATTTCAGGTTAGTAGCAGCGTTTATCTGCAGCTGTGACTTATGGAACTAGTCTAGGAGACACGATAGCACTCAAACCTGTCCCCCTGTCTAGCATTTTCCATTAGTCAGCTTAAGGTAAAATCAGCATAGTGATGCTCAGAGATTCTGTTCCCTAAAAGAGATGTAAGAAAAGTCTTGCTGAACAACTTGTTTTCATGGTAGTGATTGCTGGAGTATACAGGCTACAGCACCTTACCTATATATATATATATTTTTTTTTAATACTTGAGATTTGAAGCATATAAAATACATTGCAACAGAAAAAAAACACTTATTTTCCAGGTCATTTTGACATGGAAAGAAAAAAAACAGATGGGATTAGTTATTTAACTTTAAAAGTATGAGAAAAAGGTCTCCAGATCTCAGCTAGTCATCCTTGGATCTTTTTATAACCAATTGAGAGAAAAAGGGGCTTCAAGGTCATGATTTATCCCACCCTGAGGTATGTATCTAAAAGTAGGTTAGATCACTTATGCCCTTAAAATATTTCTTTCCACTGACTGCATATAGATCCAGGAAAGAATAGCTGACATGTCCACAACTGATAAATAGGTTCGTCCGTCAACCCTGTATTAACTTCATTTCATATAGATCAGAAAGAATCTGAGATACATCTTTCATCCCTCTCTTCTGAACTTTCTGATTTTCCTTTAGAGTACAGAGCCACAGGAATGTAAAAGTAGCTACTTGATCCTAAGACCAATTTTCTACTTCTCTATTTGCCCCCCTTTCTGATATTACAATTTTGATAATATTATTTTTATAACTTATGAATACTCTTATTAGGCAAGGAGATAATTAGGTATCACTGCAAGAGTCCATGGGTTAATTTACAGGTTATCTAGCAAGCTAATCCGTTTCTTAAAAAGGATGTTTTCTAAAGTCTCCTCCCTGAGAGAGAGAACTTTTAAGGCTTAATAAAATACTGTTATTACTTCTGTAACAATCCTTTCAGATTTCTTCCCAGCACAGAGACTGAAAAATTAGAGTGGATTCACATTTAAAATGGAGTATTTAGTTAACCTAAGCAAACTGGACACATATAAATCCATGGGCCCTTATGAGAAGCACTCATGAGTGCTGAGGAAGCTGGCTGATGTCATTGCAAGGCCATGCTCAGTAATCTTTGATCGATCATGATGACTGGGAGAAGTGCCTGAGGACTGGAGGAAAGCAAGTGTCATTCCCATCTTCAAGAAGTGGAAGAAGGAGGTCCCAGAGGAATGCAGGTCAATCAGCCTCACCTCTATCCCTGGGAAGCTGATGGAGCAGCTAATCCTGGAAACCATTTCCAGGCACATGAATGACAAGAGACTCAGCAGGAGTAGTCAGCATGTATTCACCAAGGGGAAGATATGCTTGACGAACTTGCTAAACTTCTACGATGAAATAACTGACCCGGTAGATGAGAGGAGAGCAGTGGATATTGTCTACCCAGACTTCAGTAAGGCCTTTGACACTGTCTCCCATAAGATTCTCATAAACAAGTTGTTGATATATGGGCTAGATGAACAGACAGGGAGGTAGACTGAAAACTGGCTGAATGGCCATGCGCAGAGGGTGGTGATCAGCAGCACAAAGTATAGTTGAAGGCCAGTAACTAACAGTGTACCCCAGAAGTCTGTACTGCGTACAGTCCTGTTCAACATCTTCATTAGTGACCTGGATGATGCGGCAGACTGTACCCTCAGCAAGTTTGCAAGCGACACCAAACTGAGAGGAGTAGGTGATATGCCAGAGAATTGCGCTGTCATGCCAGAAGGACCTCAAGTGACTGGAGAAATGGACTGGCAGGAACCTCATGCAGTTCAACAAAGGGAAGTGTAAATTCCTGAACCTGGAGAGGAACAACCTCTTGCACCCAGCTTGAAAACAGCTTGGCAGAAAAGGACCTAGGGGTCTCGGTGGACACCAAGGTGAACATGAGCCAGTGATGTGCCCTGGCAGCAAAGGCGGCTAGTGGTATCCTGAGCTGCATTAGACAAACTATTGTCAGCAGGTCAAGGGAGGTGATCCTTCCTTCTCCTTTATTCAGCACTGGAGAGGGCACATCTGGAGTATTGTGTCCAGTTCTGAGTGGAGAGAGACATGGACATACTGGACAGAGTCCAGCAAAGGACCACTAAGGTGATGAAGGGATTAGAGCATCTCTTATAAGGAAAGGCTAAGAGAGCTGGGACTGTTCAGCCTAGAGAAGAAAAGACTCAGGGGTATCTCATCAATGTATATAAATACCCGAAGGGAGGGTGCCGAGAAGATGGAACCAGTCTCTTTTCAGTGGTGCCCAGTGACAGGACCAGAGACAATGGGCACAAACTGAAGCACTGGAGGTTCTCTCTGAACATCAGGAAACACTGGTTTTTTTACTCTGAGGGTGACCGAGCACTGGTACAAGTTGCCCAGGGAGGTTGTAGAGTCACCGTCCTTGGAGACATACAAAAGCCATCTGGACATGGTCCTGGGCAAATGACTTTTGGTGGCCCTGCTTGAGCAGGCAGGTTGGACCAGCTGACCTCCAGAGGTGCCTCCAAAACTCAACCATTCTGTGATTCCATGAACCTCAAAACAGAATTCATATTTTGAACATACATGATTATTAAAATCATTTTAAGAGTTATAGTTCTGCCATCTTAATTCTCAGAACAGGTAAATAACTAGGAAAAAATATTTAAATAATATTTCCACTGCAGACTCTCAAAAAGTAGAACATAACTGCCTGAAGGGCACGGATTAATGAATATCAGAATTTCTGCGTTGTCTAGAAAATCTGTCTAATAAAGAATTATTATATTAGTCTAGAACTAGCCTGCAACAGAATATACAAATTTGTTTTGTACTCTTTTTGTGAAATCAATGATGAATCTGTAAAGATATGTAATTTTACATGTCAGAGCAGCTGAAACTCATGAAAAACAGACACCACACCTAGACACTTTAATTTAGGGGTATACAGTCTGGAGTCAGATTCCAGCCTTGATTTCTGCAATCTTACTCTATTTTTTCCAAATCTTTTCCACCCTTGTATGTTCAGAAGTATTTTATATTATTCATTTACTTGTATCTAAAGTAACCCCCAGAGGATGTTCTAATTAACTTGTCTAATGTCATTGGGTTTGCACAATTAGATATATGACCAACTCTAAAGATTAATGTAGATGTTCAGGTGAGCACTTCTGAAAATTAAATTGGCTGGTAGTCTCTTTGTCTTAGCCTGACCCTCTGTGTCAGCATGACCTTCCCACATTGAGGTGACATTTAGAAGTAATAATCACATCCACAAAGTAATTCTAGCTCTTCTAATTCCCTAACATAAGCTGAATTACCAACTGAAGCAAACAATAGATTACTTTCATGCAAACAAGCTTTTCAAAACCAGTTTCATCTAAATGCTTTGATTAAATACTTTTCCCTGGGACACCCAGACCCTGATCTATCATGATAAAGCATTTCCTGGAGATTTTTAGTGAAGTCTAATAAGCTTTCATCACTTTGATACTAAAGAAATTTCATGGACATGAGGGAAAATAACAGTTTAAAATGTGTCAAAACTGAATAATCAGTCCTTGTTTGTTTCACTGAGATGGCAAGTAATATAATTAAATGCGCTGTGCCTTGTTGGCACTTGAACACACTCCTTTTATCTGGAACTGCATCTGTGATTTAAAGTTAACCATAAACAATATTCTTCCCTTTCTTCTCTAAGTGCCAATTTATTAGTTAAAAGCCTGCTGCCATATGGTGAAACAGTATCAGCTGAAAAAAAAATCAATTAAAGTAAGCTTCTAAAGAAAGATCTTTCAGAAGAAAAGTTTATGGGATTTTCAGTAACAAATACTAGTATTTGAGTTCGGTATTTAACTTAAAAAAACCCCAAACATTATTGTGTAGGGGGAAAAAATGAATAAACAAAACCAAGGAATAAGCATGCCCTTTTCATCATGTCCTAGTCTGACAAGTTGCAGTATACTGACAAAGCCTTTCCCCCTTAAATTGAATTCCAGAAGCTTTATATTAGAATGAGGTAAAACAGCTGGCAGGACTAGTCTGCCCAACTTCATCAAGCCATTATGGTAACTTCCAAATTAATTTCTACTCAGGTGTCATGGTTTAAATTGAAGATGCTTGCAGCTGTGTTCTGAAAGAATTAATCATTGGAATGTATTTTAATTGACTGGAGTTGTAAATGTATTGATTCATAGCTCACTTCCATTTGTACTGAGATTTTTCATGATACCTACGTCCTTAAACTAAATCTAGTGGAAAATGTAGGATTGAACTGCATAGGTCAGTGTGGCTACTTCCAGGATGAGTTACCAACTTTGATTCAAGGCAACTGTCTGGCCTGTAGTGACAATAACATGTGCTGAAGTGCTTCTCAGTTTGAAAACAGCTAGTTAAGATGTCTATTTCAAAATGAATAGTTGAATGATCACATACTTGTCTACTAGGTGCAATGTTGTTTGGTGACTTGAGCAAACAGCCAATATGGCTTGGCCCATTGAATTTCAAAAATCAGGAGGAAGTCAAGTTTTTTCTCTTGTCAAGGAATTAAATGCCACAGCTACTTGTTTTGGAGAAAAATAGTTATTTCTATTGAAATGATTGAGGTGAGAGTGACCAACATCCATACTGTTTTGCGTATTTTTAATTTGCCTTCTTGTTTTCATTAAGTTATATGAGTCTTAATTCTAAGGATATGCAAGTTGCTAAAACATTTAAAAAACATGATGTTGAGCTCTTTTCTTATGTATGTTTGCTCCAAGTAATGACATGAGATCTTTGTGTAATTTAATGGGCTACAAAATTTAAAAATGCTTACTGATTTATGAACCTAAAATGTGAATTGCTATTCCATTGCTTTGTTATGCCACTATGTGATACCAAGATTTTAAAGTTTTCAAAGTAGACTAGGAGAATTAGAGTGTGGCAGTTCTCAACCACAAAATTTCTGGAATATACATCTAGAGTCTTTCAAGTTACCTGAGGGTAGGCTTAAGAGTTGATAAACTAGAGAACTTTTTTTTTAATTTGGAAAGCATTAAGACATTTTAAATGTTCCTGGAACTGAATACAATATTATATTGTTAAAATTAATGAAAACAGTAGGAATGGAAAACAGAAGATAGATTATAACAACTTACTGTAGTGAGCATGTTGAAATAAATATTTATTATTCTAATTAAGTAAACATTGGGACAGTTTCCAAAAGGTGAGTATTTATACAATTATTTACATATAAAGCTTTACATATAGAAAGATATTTAGTTTTGATTCAATTCAACATGGAAAATATTATGCAATCTCTTGTAAAAAAATTTTCTATTCTGTTTTCACAAAATCATGAAATAGAGAATCATCTCAATATATAGGTAGCATGCTACTGATAGGATAGGAATAGAGTTAAGTAATTAGTAATTTGAATGTTAACAGGGTTTAGTCTGACGTAAAATTACATATCTTTACAGATTCAAATTTGTATATTCTGTTGCAGGCTAGTTCTAGACTAATATAATAATTCTTTATTAGACAAATTTTCTAGACAACGCAGAATTGTTACCAGAAGGAAGCAAAATCAGCAGCTTGCTTATTGTCTTTTGTAGATTGAATAATGGAGCAATGACTCATGCCCAAGGTACCAACCTATCTCTGAAACCAGTGGTATAAAAGCTAGAGTAATACAAGAGAATCAAGACTATGTTTTAAAATATATTGCAATCAATTTATTAGACCCTATTAACAAAGCTGAATGAATAACTGCCTAACTTAAAGCTTGTTGTCTACCTAAGCTAGTGAGACATTGCTTTTTACTAGAACAAGCATATCAGAGAGGGTAAACGGAAACTTATGAGCATTGTTAGTCTATGTTGATTTTGATTTTTCAGGCTAACCAAAAATGGATTCACAGTGAGCATTTGGAAACATTTTTCCATTCATCCTGCTGAGGAATTTGTCTGTTACTTCCTGTGTTTTATTTTTCCTTGAGAACAGGGATCTATCTGTTGCACAGGTTCAGGAAGTACCATACAGAAGTATAAATGAAAATGGTACTACTTTAATTGTTTCTGCAAAAAGAATTTTTTTTTCCCCCTTTTGTAACGCTTCCAATAGACTTTCCACAGAAGATTGCCAAAGACACCCGTTACGGAAATAAAGAAAAGACAAAAATATCCTACATCATTTCAAAGAAATTAATATTCAGGAAATGAACCAATATTTTTCCAGACGGGTAGTTCTGAAAGTATCGTGTTTCTTCCTTGATTTTCTTGGAAAGGTTTACATAGACTTGCAGAAACACAAATGGTCGGTAATGATTCTAACTGGAAGACTATTGCACATCGAGGAGTTAGTGATCCACCCAAGAGTTAATGGTGAGTACATGCAGGCCTGTGCTGTGAATAGCACTTTGCCTTCAGACCTGTGTTGTGCTGAACATATTCCTTGGCCACTGGATAAACTTAGCCAGCTAATCTAACAGATGAACCCGTAGGCAGCTCCCACTTGGCAATGACCTTACACCACCTGCACATCCTTCTCGTTATGTTAAGGTAAAGCAGCGTGTTCTCATGTGAATATCTTTGTGCTTGACAGTAGAAATGACGAATAGACTTGTCTTCTAAGAGCATGCTATCAAAACTCTAAAGACCAAAAAGGCAGGGAACCTCTTCATGGACAGGATCTGTGCTATGCGCTTTGCCTGAATTGGAGGTCCATCCAATGCAGCAAAACATACAAGGTTATGGGAGGGATGTAAGGTTATCTATACTCTTAAGAAACAGTTTTTCTTGTTAGCTCTAATAAATTGTATTTTAATCAATACCTTACAGTTTTTGAGTGCCTTTTTTATTAGGACTATCAGAAACACTTGCACAAGTGCCTTACATCATCCAATTTAGATAGAGATCAACAAATTCAGTAGATCAAAGAACTTTATTTAGGATACTCTTATGAATACATTTTTGGGGGATTTGCATTTGGTCCAAATCTTTAAATTTTGGCATTAAGTATTCATTTTCAAGGTAAATATATAGGAAAAGGTTAATGGCTGTGAAAGCATGCAACTTAAACCAATATAATACCAATATTTTATTTTGTCTTTAAAGACTTCTGTAAAATAGATCCCTAGCTTCACATCCAGGCACCAAAAGGTATCTGAATAGTAATCTATATTGAGCTTTCAAGTTCCTTTATTTTTATGTATATTATAATTACATGTGAAAAACAAGAAGGTGTTTGCTTCCATATTGATTTATCTACCTGTTTTTCAGAACCTTAGATGTTTAAAAGCACAAATACCGTTTATATAATTTGGATCACATTTAAAATAACATCTGAGAATAATCTTACTTTTTGACTCTTAACTTCAACTTGGAATCAGCAGGATTTAAGTGCATGCTTAAATATTTTGTTATGGTGCTAAAAAGCAAAAGGTCAAATTTTTTTTTTTTTTTTCATTTAAAAAAGTAATAGCCCATGATGCAAGATCTTTGAAATTTTCCTAATCTTTTTTACTAACATTTCTGGTTACATGCAGTTAATTAATTTCACAATCTTGACTATTATAGAAAATATTTCATTTGTTTCATTACAGCTGGGTCTAAATTAAGTATGAGAGACAAGTGTTATACTAGCATCTCAGACTTCTTCGCCATTAGTGACTTCAGTTTACGTTTTGCTTGCTCTCTCTTTTCTGTTGTGATAGGTTATATGATTACAATGCACACTTGTTCAGGTCTTTTGTTTGCAGTAGCAGTGGAAAAAGATTAAGGTACTTATACAGATGCCCTACCTAAACCAATAAAAACAGTACTGAAGATATAAATACCTGTAATCTAAGAAATGTAAGCCTCAAGTTTGCTCAATGGGAGAAAAGTCAGTTACATATTTACATTTTTATGAAGAGAGATCTTGCAATATTTTAATGTCCCTTCCACACACTTCTCTAATGGGGCATATGGTATGATTTCATGTGATATAAAAAGCAGAGCTACTGTAGCATGTGCAAGCCAGCTGTTCATTTTCCTGACAGCTTGCACAAAGCCTGCAAAGTTGAACTTTTTTTTCTTTTTTTTCCATTTCTCCACAAAGTTAGTTGGAGCAGTTTAACAGCTGATGCAAAGAAAAACAGCCTTTACTATGTATTTCAGAATGTTTCATTTCAACACGTTCTTTTTATTAGAAAATCATTTAGTTTGTGTCTTATATTTAAATAAGCTTAATAAATATACTGGTTCATTTATAATTAGAAGTTCATGATGCAATCAGTCTGAAACAAGTGACCAGGATAAATGTTTAGGGATTATATAAAATTAAATTACATTAAATATTTTGATTATAAAAAAACCTCAGACCACACATATAGACAAAGTGTCCCCTCCCAGGACACTAGTAAGTAGTGGAGATGTCACATGAATGTTCTGAAAAAGGGTGACCCTATGTGAAATATTAATAATAGAAGTTAGTATTGTACCTTCTAAAGACTTACTGGTGTGCAGTTCTTTACATGGTATGCTAAAATAGAAATGTTCTTAACAGAGGAGATGGTACCTGTATACTCTTAAGCTTGGCAGGTTAGGGACTGTACCTGCTTACGTATTTGCTATACTGTGATTTGCCAGACAGTTTTCTGGCACGGCGACCAACTGTGTGCACTTCATTAATCTGTCTTAGCCTTCAAAACTGGGTGGTCCCATCCCATTGCTAGCTGTAAACTGTCTCTGGCCAATACCCTACCATACTATGTGCAGGACTTGTTTGGAAGAATGCTTTTTGACATGGTCTAAAACTGTCACTAGGCATGATTTGAACAGTTCTGCAGTACAAATAGCCAAACTCCAGGGGCATGGAATGTTCTGTTGCAATATTTAGTTTTGAAGGATGCTTCTTTCCAGCTAAAAAACAGTATTTGCCTTACAATAACACTCTGCTCACACAGTTATGATCCTGTAACTCTTCACACAGTAGAAACGGTTTATTCACTCCTTTCTCAAAGGCTTTTTGAATATATTCATCACATCTAATTCTTTCAATTCTATATTGAAGTTATCTACACTTAGGCTTTCCTTCTAGTCAACAGGAAAAAAAAATAGGCACTTTAAACTCCGCATCATCTGACTTATTGTACAGCTTACTTTAATTTTAAAGATTAAATATGCCCTAAAAATACCAGTTTGTTCTCTTCTGACCCTAAGTAGAGACTAGATATTGAGCTCAAAAGTAGGTGTCTACATTACAGACATTTAGACCAATTCCTCTCCAGACACATGAAAGATTTTTGAAAAAAAGCCATCTTCCTCCCCCACCATACTTTCAGGATTAGTAAACCTGTGTTAAATCCACTTTTCTTTTAAATCCCTCTTACAGATGCCCTAAAATGAAGATATTTATTCATATTGGTCCAGAATCTTGATAAACATATTGACATTTTGTTATTGTGGCTATACGTTTCTCAGTTTTGGCACAATCTTGCCCTGTATCTGTTTGATTGGATTTACTACCGATCAAACCAGGACAAGGATAGTGGGAAGTAAAACCCCGGCGTGGGCTCCTCTCTCCCCGGGCTGCAGGTGGGCACCTGCTCCCCCGCTCCCCTCCGTGGGCTGGGGGGGGACAGCCTGCCGCCTGGTCTCCCCACGGGCTGCAGGGGCATCCCCTCCTTCCTCCCTGCCCTCGGGATCTGCACAGGGGTTCCTCTCCCATCCCGATCCCCCGACTCCCGGCAGGTTTCCCCTCTGGAATCTCTTCTCCCAGAGGCGGGTCTGGCTCCCAGCCGGGGAAGCTTCTAGCAGCTTCCAGCAGGAGCCGGCCCTGCGGCCCCTACCCCCGCTACCAAAACCCAGACACACAAACCCAAACCATTCCACCCCTCGCCTCTGTGAATCACCTATTTAAGAATTATCTCTAAAAATCACAAACTTCACTCACATCAACAGAAAAGACATCCCCACAACAAAACTAACATAATCACCTTCACAATACCCGACAGTGGCGGGCAATTTACACCCAATCCAGCCCTCCCCCCTCCACCAGAACTGCAACCGCCCAAATCCCAGTCAGTGTTCCACCAACACGGTTCGGTCCCCGTTTTGCCCCTTACCTCTCCCAAGGACCACCCTTACCTCGAATTACTCCTCTTGCCCCGGGCCGGGCTCCAACGCGGACTGCGGTGGCTTCAGCCCCGCCGGCACCAAAGCACCAGGCGGCCGCTCGCTCCTCCCCCGCCACGGTGGGACGGGGAGGAGAGTCAGAAAGGAGAAAAGGAGGAAAAAAAGGCAGGTGGAGCCTCGCGGGTTGAGGTAAGGACAGCCGCCTGGGACAACACAAGGAGAGAGGTCACAGTAATAACCGCAGCACTAAGAACGGAACAGGCACAGCGAGTGACGCGCCGCGCAGTTGCGGACCGCCCGCCACTCCGCCACGCGCCCTCCCACGCGCTCCCACTTATCTCCTGAGCATGACGTCACGCAGCATGGCCCGCCCCTTGGCGAGTTCGGGTCAGCTGTCCTGGCTGTGCCCCTCCCGGCTTCCGGAGAAAATGAACTCCATCCCAGCCGAACCCAGGACAGGACCAAATGGAACGTCCCTGAAACCCAGACGCACAATGCCTACAAGTGAGTACAAAAGCATCCATTTTTGACAGGTGCTGTTGTGAAACAGAGGTAGAACTGTTATCTGTAGCATGAAAAAAAATCTTGAAATATATAAGCTGACTTTTCTTTGGAAAATAGAAGACAACATAAACCATTGTTTTCTGCAAACGATGAAAGTATAGACCTATGAACTCCAAATTAAGTGTGGAAAGGAGATTTTACATGCATTGCAACCTCTGATTTGAAAGTCAGTTTGAGCAACTGCATTGGCAGATGAACTTTTCCTGTGAGAAATTGCAATAATTAGGCTACAAAAATAACTTCTGAAGAGGCAGTACTTATAAATATAGTATTCCACAGGCTGAGAGTTACAGGAATTATGACTTCGGGTCTATGCATGCACAAAGTAGGAACTATTAAATAATCATTGTCTGAGATTGGTTGTTGCTAGTTTCTTGAAGAAAACCTCGACTAATAACATTCAGAATGTGAAGAAATAAAAGGAAAAAAACCCATGAAGCGTGATTCACATTTGCATTCAACTTACTTAATATCAGATTCTAAGTAAATATGTAAATATGGTGAGCAACAAAAAATGTAAAGTATATTTGGGTGTTTAAATATGCATTATCTATTATTTTACATGAAATACACTTAAAAGATACAAATATACATAAAATGAGGAGTATGTTAACAAAAAGAAGTTTGATACTGCTTTTCACACAAATATAGCATTGTTTAGAATTTTTTTAAAATACATTCTTGTCAGTCTTTAAGACAGGCTGGTACTTAAAAACTTGCCATTGTTACTCTGTAGTGGAATAGAATTTCAACAGAATTTCTTCCAGTGGAATTTCAACAACAATTTGTTGACTGCAGCTCATTTATGCACACTCTTGGATTTCAACTGTGCATATTGAAACACTTGCACTGCTTTTCTGGTAAGTTTTTTTTGTTTTGTTTTGGTTTGTTTTTTTCCCAAATGACGTTAAGACCATCTGTCAAATTGAGAAGTGAATGATACATTAGTTGAGAATGATATCTTTGATAATATACGTATATACCATCTATGCAATAAAAATATAAAAAAAATAGACTGCATTTAAAAATAACAACTATCTATTATTTAGAAGGTTCTATGGCTTAATTTTATTATCTGGGGGTTTTTTTGTTTGTTTATTTTTGTTGTTGAGTTGGGTTTTTTTATCTGTGTCTTGGAACATAGAATCATAGAATCATTTAGGTTGGAAAAGACGTTCAAGATCATCGAGTTCAACCATCAACCATGCCTACTAAACTATGTTGTGAAGTACCTTGTCTACGCGCTTTTTGAATATCTCCAGGGATGGTGACTTAACCAGTTCCCTGGGCAGCCTTTTCCAATACCCGACAACCCTTTCAGTAAAGAAATTTTTCCTAATATCCAATCTAAACCTCCCCTGCAACAACTTGAGGCCATTTCCTCTCATCCTAGCTCCAGCCACCTGACAGAAGAGACTAGCACCCACATAAATTATCTGAAGAAGCAATAACTTTAATGTTATGTCCCTTCTATATTTCACTAGCTAAATATTAATTATTAATGCTTCAGAGATGCTCTACAATGAGAAAGATCTTTAGTTAATGGAGATCAAAGTAACTATGTCAGCTGGAGTAAAGCACATCAAAATGAACATTTTGAGGTCTAACTCATTATCTATAAACTATAATTAGGTTTCCAGATAAATAAATAATTAAATCATAGCATTTGATTTTAATATTAGATATCTGTGCTTCATTTATATATCTACTAATAACTGAGCTTCTATAAAGCAAACTTGTAAAATTCCCTAAAACCCAGAACATTTAGACCATTGCATCACTACTGTCATACAATAGCTGCAAGAAAGGAATTACATGACACAGATATGTAAAGGACTGAGACAATTTGTAGCTAAAAGCAAATGGTAAATAATACTATTAATGCATCTGTGTTCTTTATTCGGCTATATGATGTGAACTAGTGATTTCCAGGGAGGAAAGGATTTTTTTTTAAGAGACAAAAGTTCAATTAACACATCCATACTCTTATACTAGTGCATGCTGGCTCCATCTGACTGTGTTCTCAGGGTTCTTAAAAATGAAGAAAAAAGTTACAAGGAAGGTATGGAATAAGAAGGTGGCAGGCATGTGCTTTTGGACCAGAATGCTTGGAAACATACCCAGGTTTAGTAATATCTATACAAAATCATACCTTAAGGAGATATATTACATGAAAAAAATGTACAATATGCTTTTTCTGAATGATCAAATATCAATCATGAACAACAATTAGATTCCAAGATAAAAAAAAAATAATTATGTCTCAACAATCTTCTTACTTGACTTTGATTTGAACTTTAGAACTATACATTAAAAATGACATCTATAGTAGAACCAGATATTTTATGGCATTGGCTAAGTGTTTCAAAAAACACTTGGTGATTTGTGTTCACAGATACATATCAAACACAGTCAATTTTCTGCTAAGATTAGATTGGAGCTAGAGCTATAAAGACATGCACAGACAACAAAAATGTATTGGTACTGTATAACCCACTCCTCAGTATTTTATATTAATGAAACATTTAAATTCTGACTTGTTCTTGCAAAATTTCAGAAGTTTCAGAACTGGGATTCTTTACTCCTGTATATATATTTTACAAATCCACAGATTAGCTATTGCTGTAAAAAGGAATGGAATTTTATGAGGACTGAAATACTTACACTTATAGAAGAATCTCATGGCACTGTGGTTCATGGTGCAATCTGATGATCCCTTAGGCCATATGCTTTCTTCTTAGTATCATCATTCCAAGATTTATTGACTTGGTCATTCTAGAAGTAAGAAAACAGATTAGTGTTCTGAACAGCAGTTTGATTTGGACTGAAACAATATTATAAAAAAATTCTATGAACCCCAAACCCTGCTTTCTCTATTTTCCTCAGCTCTGATTAACTGCTTAGTAATATAAGACCAATTTTTAAAACCAAGTAGACAACGTTATAAAAAGAATTTCAAGATTAGCTACTTTTTCTTTGCCCTCTTGCCACAGAATGCAGGATGCATCAGGCTTAACTTTCAGCCTTTCCTTAGATCCCCATATTTATGGGAATCAGGAACAGGTTCAGAAATCTGTTCCAAGGACTGGGATGGGGACAATTCTGAGTGGCAGGAAAGTAGCGATGAGCAGAGTTTGGTTTCTTGTGTTAGGAGGTGGTACTTAGATCCGAATGTAGAGAAACTGTGGAACTGGGATGAAAATGGGATACAAACAGGGCCTGAGAGGAAAAAGAACTAAGTCTTTTTACAAAATAGTATCTCTGTGGGATGCACTTTGAAAGTGTCTATCGCCTTCTGAGCCAGAAATTAGTACAGGGTTCAGTGTTCATAAACCTGTCCTCAAGCATCCTGTTAGCATTGAAGTGCATACTTACTAAATGTGACTAATAACTTTGACTTGGAGCTGTGGGAATGCACTCAAACAGGGGTTGGGGTGTGTGTAAGTGAGGGAGGGTGGGGGGCAGCTGGCTTTGGACAAAACCAGAGAATCTGATCTCGAAATACAGTGTAACTTTTTATGCATCCAAATGCATCCAAAGTTACCCAAAACACCTGTAATGACAATACCTATGGAGATGTTTTGGCTACTGTAATCTAAATATCTATTAAGTGAAAATATGCCATATCAATCACATTTAAGGAGTATGGCAATAAGATGAAATAAAAAGGGAATAAACCATTTTCATTACAGAAAGGAAAAAAATCTCTATTAATAGTTAAGTGAATGGATAAGTTCTGTTGGGTTTAGCGACTACAGAAGTGGGGATATCTATTACAAGTGAAAAATGTAGATTATAGCCTGGAGGAATCCAACATGTCAAGCAAGTCTAATGTCCACTTCACCATTCAGTAGGCATTCAGCTGACTGCAAAGCATCATTTCTCAACTTGAAGTTCATGAAGAAAAACTGCATATTCCTCACAGAACAGATATTTAGGATACTAAACATGTGGACAGTTAAGATAGCTTGGATGCACAGACCCACATCAAAACACATAATATAGAAATAAGTGGAGAAAAAATAGCACTCAAAGCATCAAATGAGAAATTGATGATGTTCGTGGTTAATTAGTTGAATGATACTGATAAATAAGGGATTTTTGTCACCAAAAATCCTCCTGTTCATTTATAGATGTACAGGTTAGCTAGAGGCATAAACTCAACATCCAGCACTTGATGCTGGTATTTACACCTACACTGTAGGTGTTTATTCCATGGAAATGAACAGAAGTGATAGTTCTGCAGATGTTGACATGAATATTACTGCCGAATGAATATATCTTCTTGAAATTGCTAGCTGTTACACAGTGTGAGTTTAGATGTACTTTTTTCCAAAGCAAATTAAGAAAAGGCACTTGTGATAAAAATGTATTCACTTATCCCTGAATAGAGTAACATAGTAATTCAAGCTGTATCAATCTTATTTTCCTGCTTGTGAGGCCTCTCTTTATATGCCACTTACAGTGTTCCGTGTGTTGTTTTAAAATGTTTTCCAGCATGACTACATTTACCAAAACAACCTAGTATCTAGTGGTGTAAATTCAAATTCCCTCCCTTCTGTGATCCATCCTTAAGATTCTTAAATGCCAAGCAACATTTTTTTCAGCTAAGGAGTGTAAAAAGTGCTCTAAGAATGCTGGTACTCCTTATGAATTGTGCTGAAAGTCCAGTAAGTTAAGCATTTTACATGATTCTAGCTTCTGTTAGTGAAATATTTTTTGTACTGCTGCATGACACTGCACTGTAACATGCATTTATCTGACTTTTTCCTGTTTCTGAGCCTCACAGAATGAAGTCCAGCTGATCCTTAGGAAAAGAAAGGAAAAAAAAAAACCCCACAACCCACAACTCTAAAATACAGAGTTCTAAAATATCATATTTACTGGCAGTACTATATCAAGTGAAGGGAAAAATGTGAAGAAATAAGGGCTTTATCTCAAGAGCCATATTTGCATATAGGTCACCATAAACTAGCTTTCTATTATCTATCTAACTCCCATTTTTACCATGCCCTCCTGAAATCCTTCTGCTGCCTAGTATGGAATCAGAAATACCATGCCCTATGGTGATTTATTTCCTTTAGTGTTAAAGAATGAAACAGTAGACATGACATTAACAAAAGCTGTAACTTTCTGCTATCGTATCATTTTGCTATCATATATCATTGCTTCCTAATCCTGCAAAACCCCATAATGCCATTTTCCAGTCTCATACTGTAAAAATGCTATCTAGTTAATACATATGAAGGATGGTATCAGTCAATCTGATTTGTATGTCCCTTACACATTTGGGTCATCATCCAAATAAAATGTTTAGGATTTTTTTTCCATTTAGGTGAAAGCTGTGGTGTGGACTGAACAGAAACCAATTTGAATAATCAGTGAGAACTCCAGAAGGCACCATAGGGCATATGGGCTTGTAAGGGCTGTTGTAGTGTTAAATGTTTTTATACTCAGTAGAGGTAAACAGTATTTTCAAGGTCTCCAGAAGAACATGTTGTTTGTTCTTTTAGGAGTATTTCAGAGTCATAAAGCTCTGTTCACTGACTGTGAAAGGCGTTTAGGAATTTAGAAGATTTTCTCACTTGATACCTGTAATTCAGATCCCACAAAGTAAGAAGTCTGCATCTCTTCCCAGGTGACTCAGTGCGACCAGTCCTGCACTGTGAAGGACTTTAAGAACTTTGCCACAGAGAAATAGAATAAAATCGGTAATTTCCAAAAAAAATGCTACTGCGAGCAACAGAACTAACTTCTACCTAGAAGATCTGTTATTGTCTGTCAGATATGGTCATTCTGATGTTGCCATTACATTATTAATTAAACTCTTGTCAATTTTGAAAATAAATATTATGGTTAGCTATATTTAAAGAGAAGGTAAGAGTTCAGACGCTTTCCCCTTAAAATTTTGCTTTAGTTCAAAGCACAGACAATTGTGGTGTCCTATGCATACTTTACTTATATGCTAAACCATGCTTTTTCAATATTATAAATTTTCTGTATTACTTCTACCAAAACTCTGTGTATACTTAGGATGAATGGCAGATCTAGGAACACTTGCTGGTGTTTTAAAAGCTAGGGATGCAGCACTAAGACGTACAGCTTTCATTTATCTTCAAGACCATATGCTTGATGTTGTATTGAGAGTTATTGACAGTTTGTTTTTTGGTAACACACAAAAAATTACCACAAAGAAGGTAATGTAATTGTTTTGTTCTAGTACATTAAACTTTGTACGAAGTTACCATGATGGAACAGTAAATGGAATCAAGATAATTTGACTTCCTTTTTATCTGGTGTAAAGGATGATGCCTCCTAGATTTTAAGTGTCATTGTTTTTCATCAGCCACTTTCTGTGAGTTGTTGGATCCCTGGTATTCCCTGTAGTGAGATTCTGGTGTTCTAGATCTGGGCATATAACCCAATATGTTCACCAATCCCCTCACTGTATAGGAATGAAGGAGAAAGATATCCTACACTTCTTGAATGTTCCTCCCCAGCATGTAGAGAAAAATATCTGTGTTGAAAATATTGAGAAATGTATTTTACTTTGACTAGCAGGTGTGTAAGGGTTAAAATAAGAAGATTAAATACTTCAGAATTTTCAAAATTTATTCTATTCACACACTTTATTCAATATATACATGTGCTGATGGAAATTTCTCTAAAGCAGAGCCTTAATATATTATTCAAAATTTTAGTAGTCAAAGAGGGAAACAAAAAGTTCTGCTTCCAGAATCTTATGGTTATAATTCTGGTATCAGAATGTTTTGAAAAACACTAATTTTTAAGTTTTCCTTGTAGGTAAGCAGAAAATATTATTCAATGCTAATAATAAAAAGAAAATATTCCCCATTAACTGACCTGCTATTTTATTATGTGTATGCATGCTCTTCCTATTAATATTATTTTATTATGTATTTACTTTTAGTATTTTTATAATTTATAATTATTCATATTATTATTTAATATTTTATTAGAGCTCTTGTGTTCTAAGAAAAATGTCCTTAAAGAACTAGCAGCTCTGTTCGGCTCCTTTATTCCTGAGGGCAGTTTCCCAGAGGGTCCCATACACCAATTTCTTAAACAACTGAAAGTTCACTTTCCGAAAATTCAGGGTCTTGCCTTTATTCTTCACCTAGTCCATATCACTCAAGATTGTGAATTCCACCAGGGCATGATCACTGCAGCCCAGGCTATCACCAATCTGGACCTCTCTAATTAGTCCATCTGTGTTGGTGAGCAACAGGCCCAGAAATCCTTCGCTTCTGGTAGGGCTCTCTGTCACCTGGATTAAGAAATTATACTCTATGCACTCCAGGAGTCTGCTGGGCTTCTTACAGCTTGCTGTGCTGCTTTTCCAGCAGATGTCAGGGGGATTGAAATCCCCCAGCAGGATCAGAGCTTGCGAGCGTGATGCTTCTTGTAGCTGAAGTAAGAACGCTTCGTTGGGTGGCCTGAAGTAAACACCAGCCACGAGGTTTCCTTTGATGGCTTGGCCCCTAATTTTCACCCATAAGCTCTCAACCTGTTCATCACTGGTTTTCAAAGGCCACTCTGTGCAGTCAGTACATTTTTTTACAAAGAGGGCAACCCCCCCACCCCTCCTTCCTTCCCTGTCCTTTCTGAACAGTTTATAGCTGTCAATTGCAGCGCTTCAGTCATGCGCTTCATCCCACCACGTTTCAGTGATGGCAACTAGATCATAGCTTTCTAGCTGCACAGTGGCTTCCAACTCCTCCTGTTTGTTACCTGTGCTGTGTGTACTGGTATAGAGGTACCTCACTTGGGCTATCAGCTGTGTCACCTTTTTAGAGGAACATGCCCCAATTCCTTTGAGGCATTTCACAATTGTTTTTCCCTGTTGATTTCTAACACAGCAGCAGGCCCTGGCTTTTCTGTTACTCAAAACTCCATCCCCTTTCCTGCTAAATCTAGTTTAAAGCTCTCCTTATAAATCTGGCCAGCTTGTACCTAATGCCTATTCTGAATTTACTTCTTAAGTCCCCTTTTCCAAAGGAAGCACTTTTCATTTCTCTCCACAAGCAAACTAAACAAAGAAATAGTAAAATTTATTTCTTTCATTAAATACCTCACAGGTTAGAGAACTCATTAAAAATGGAAGAGATCTGCTATATCTTTTCTGATCTTAAAACTCCCCTTTCTTGGCATCGTACTTCAAATACTAGTTCACAGGCCACTCTAGGTAAAACAAGTCAGGACGAAAAGCCTCAGTCTCTCCCATTGAAGTAATTGTACTTCACACCTATGACAAAGATTGAAAGATGTCCTTGGAAAGAAAGTGAGAGTGAGACTCTTTAACCTTATGTTCAGGATATTCACCTGGGCAAAGAAGTCTGTTTTCCTGGACTACTCTTAAACAAACAATAGTTTGTTCTACCAATTTTGTTTGTTTGTTTATTTTTTGTTCTTGACAGATATTGAATGAAATACACATACTCATTCCAAAGATTTCCTTCCCCTGCACTGAGTGCCTTAAGCATTAGACAAGTGAGTTAGGATAAGTGGAACATTAAAGGAAAATCTTTCCCATTAATATCTTATCCTATCTGATGCTTGGTATATGAGGCATATGCACATACAGGTTTGTATTCCCTCAGGCAGACCTGCAACTCATTTCTGTGCTAGTTTAAATGAATCTGATTTTATTTGAAATAGATTGAAGTACTGACATGGTCAATCACCAGTCCAGCTATGACTAACAGCTGGAAGCGCAGATGAGCAACTTTCTGGCCTGACTCCAAGCCAGCATTTTCTAGAGAATAGTTCTAAACTACACCCTTTATAGTCACAAACCAACAACAGTACAGTCAGTCTCATGGGCTGTTCGCACACAGGACCTTCTTAACTCCATCTCTTGTTTTCCCATGTTGGCCAGTGTGTTCTATGCGCACTCAGGGAGTTAGACCTCATGTGTGGCATCAATATTGGATTAAGGCAACTACAAGTAGGCTTTATTTCCTCTTGTGTAAATGACATTATCTACATAATGTTTAATAATTGTTTTTAAGAAGAATTACCTAAGCAATATATATGTATTTTTAAAATATACCAGATTAGATTGGCTAGTGACCAAAATTTAGTATTGTCTCACAACAATTTGATTCTGCCTTTTTTCTTCAACATGCTTCATGTAAATTTATATGTATCTGCAGACGTACTAAATATGTTTTGCATTTTTGCTGCCTTTGGAAAGACTTTTTCCTTCATTCTTTAACATTCCTTTTTTTCTAAGAAAAAGAAGCTCTCAGGTTTAAAAATCTTCCTTCAGTTGGTAGATAAGGGTAAGTAATCATGCCATAGGCAGAAGCAAACCTTTGGTTCCTAGAGGCGTAGCAGTGGATGGGATTTGTTTCATGTGTAGTTATTTTATAAAGAGTAGAACAGAGTGTAAGTTCAAATCTGTTCATCATCATGACTTCTAATGTATAAGTGTCTAATTAATCAAATGCTAAAAAATAGTCCTTTCTGTTTGTGATCATAAAATGTGCTTGACTAGTTCTAACATTTTGATCCCAGCTTTTTTTCTAACTCAGTTTTTCTATTGACATCATTACTTTCTCAAATGCGACTTGATAAAATAAAATATAATTGACGTTGTAGGTCTGCAAAATGTGCCAGATAAAAGCTGCTGTTTGACATCCACCTCTGATGCAATTATCTTCCAATGAACACACCAAGCCAGAACTACAGGCATCCTTCACCCATCAGATCAATCTGTGTCAATCCACATATTTCCTATTAAGTTTTTAATCTCTGTTTATTTGTTTAAGGTTATATTCATTTTACCATTTTAGAAATACAGGCTGAAGTGTTGAAATTGAATCCATGGAGGTTCTACTACAGATGTCTCTCTTGTATATTTGCTTTTCAGTTATCTTTTAGTGCTTCACAGGAGACCAAGGTTGTTTAAGCTCATATCTTTTTGAATTGTGAGACACCCAACCTTTCTCACTTTCATCTGTGTGACGCTAATTGAAATAAGCCTTTATATATATATTTTTCCACAGCTGCTATCTACACTGGCGTTTCTTTTATTTGATACGATTTATTTCTCCCGGTCCTTGAGGCTTGTAACAAAGTTTGAGTCATGCTTCAGACTGTCAAAAGTGGTGGTATACTGTCTACTAATTACTGTCTCTGCTGCCACTCACTTCAGTGCCCAAAGGAATCTTCAGAATAAATTCAGCTTGGGTATAATATCCCAAAATAATCATTTACATCCAGACAGGGATTTTGTGTGAGAAGTTTTGGGGGTTTTTATTTAAAGTGAAATTGAAAATTTATTTTTCTAGAAACATATTTGGTAGATTATGTGATAAAAAAATCTTGTCTCCACACCCACAGAGGAACACAGAGAGACCATGGCAGATGAGGAGCCCCAAAAATATTCTGTCTGGCTATTCCCAGGCCCATCACGGCGGCCATCAGCCCATCAAAGGCCCATCTTCCCAAGCCCAGAGAAGCACAGGGGGGCATGACGGCAAGCGGGAACCCGAACTGCGGACTCAGAGGAAGGGACATGCTGTCCGGGCCCCTGCCAGGTCTGTCCCAGGAGATCCTCAGCCCCAGTGTCCATGCGTGAAACCCATCAGGAAGAGTCAAGGGGAGAGGTTCTCTAGAACGCCTTTCAGACTAAAGGGGGTTGCTGCCTAGGGGTGTGGGACCCATTATAAGATGCAGAGGAAGAGCATTTTGGGGTTGCACAGGGCTCATTATGGGATGCTTAGGGGAGGTACCAAAGGCAGGAAAAGGGAGGGGTTTAGATAGTTTTGGGAGGAACAATTGTGGGAAATAGAGGCATAAGGGAATAAAAGGGTTCATACATGTGGAAGCAGGAGCTGTTCAGTGTGTGTCATGGTTTAACCCCAGCCAGCAACTAAGCACCACGCAGCCACTCGCTCACTCCCCCACCCCAGTGGGATAGGGGAGAGAATTGGGGAAAAAAAAAAGTAAAACATGGGTTGAGATAAAGACAGTTTAATAGGACAGAAAAGAAGGGAAAAT
This sequence comes from Harpia harpyja, assembly GCF_026419915.1. Lineage (NCBI taxonomy): Eukaryota > Metazoa > Chordata > Aves > Accipitriformes > Accipitridae > Harpia > Harpia harpyja. The sequence continues at coordinate 9,590,679 of NC_068943.1, forward strand.
ACTACTACTACTAGGAGAATATATAGAATAAGTGATGCACAATACAATTGCTCACCATCTGCTGACCAAAGCCCAGCTAATCCTGAGCTGTGGTGCCTCATGGCCAGCTCCCCCCAGTTTATATACTGGGACTGATGTCTTATGGTATGGAATAGCCCTTTGGCTCATTTGGGTCAGCTGTCCTGGCTGTGCCCCCTCCCAGTTTCCTGTGCGCTCCCAGCCTCCGCTGGGAAGGCAGCATGAAAAGCTGAAAAGTCCTTGACTTAGTAGAAACACTGCTTAGCAACAACTGAAACATCAGTGTGTTATCAACATTATTCTCATCCTAAATCCAAAACATAGCACTGTACCAGCTACTAAGAAGAAAATTAACTTTATTCCAGCCAAAACCAGGACAGTGTGCTTGTCTAGCTACGCCCTGTGCCTGATCGGTGCCATCTGTCCTGTCTTCGTGTTAAATTCCTTTCTGACTCTTCCCTGGGTGAGGGCTCTCTGTCCTGGGTGTATGGGGGTGTGAGTCAGACCATGGGCTGGAGGTGGTTTAGCCTTTTTGAGCTCCACCTTCAGCTGTTTTCCAGTAAGGGGCTCTCGTCCATGTGCATGTGTGTGTATGGGAGTTTGTGGTGCCAGCAACTGGAGTGACTGCAGGTGTGCGAGCGAGTGCGTGATCGTGAGTGAAGATCAGGTCGAACCAGCCAGCGAGGAGGTGAAGTGACCTCGGAGTGTGTGTGTCCCTAAGGGCCAGCTCTGGCTGTGAGAGCACCTGTCTGTCTCTAAAGGTGAGAGCATGGGGGGCTGGCTGTGGGACCGGGGGGGACTCCTGGAGAGCTTGGGGCGGTGGGAAGGAGAAGGGGTGCATATGAATGAGGGCATCTGTACTCAGCTGGAGTGGGGCTGTGCTCTGGGGGCTCCTATGTTCAGGTGGCAGCAACTGGGCAGACTGGGATCCAGGGGCAGCTACTGAGCAGACTGAAAGTCTGAGCCCAGCTGCTGGAGGGGTCCACCTTGTACATACATACAGATAAATGTATATTCTCACCATTAGACCACCATCTTGCTCGGCCAAAAGGGAGCAAGATGAGACCATTGGTGCTGTCTGTGTTCCTGTGATTGCTCTGAATGATTGTCTGTGATCTGAGGCTGTTGCCCATGTATGTATGTATGTATATACGGGGGGGGGGGTGCACTCTGTGTACTTGTGCCTGCTGGGAATTTTCAGCCTTGCGATGGGTTGGACCTGGGGGTATGGAGCTGCAGCAGCCACATCTCCCTCGGGTTGTCAGATCCCGAATGATATATTTTCCTCTAACAATATTAAGCATTAAAATTTGGATTTCAAAGTATTATTTTAACTTTTTGTCATTTTTAATACAGTATTTTATTTTTCTGTATTTCATCATCCGTAAGAAATTTTTCATCTGTCCTACTACAGACATTTTATTTTATTATCTTATTCTAGACATTAAGGATTGCTGTAATTTAAACATTTAATCTTCTACTTTGATAGAATCACTGACTGCTGGCTATTCAAAATGTTTTAAGAGATAAACTAAAAGAAATACAATGTGAAAGCACTTTATTATACTTTGACAGTAACAAATAGCAAAACTGCAGAATGTAATAGCAATATTGCAGTTTTGCAAAATCATGTGGAATGACATTAAAATAAAGGTAATTCCAAAATAAATTTTAAAAATTAAAAGGTAGAAAACAAAAAAAATAAATCCCTGAACTGTTCTGCATAAACAGTATTAACTGCATATCCCCTTAATTTTATTTTATTCCTTCCCTGTATTTCAATCTGTAAGGGTTATGTTACCACTGGTTTCTAATATTTTTAAGCACATTTTAACATAAACAAAAATATTTAGAAAATTAATCTCAATTCAGTTTTTCAGGTTTAATCCTGAATTAATGAGAAGTCTTATCAGTCACAAAGGTCAATACTTTTACGTTATATAGTATGAAAGGGAAGAACTTGAGCTCAATCCTTTTCAGTGTTCTGCTAGAAGTAGATAAGAGGGCCTAAATTTCTTTAAGAAAATACTATGCTAAAGTAATAATGTAAAAGTATATAGACATTTTTAAAAATAAAACTTTTCTAAGAGAAGTGAAACCACAGCCAGTCTAAAGTCAAGAAACATACAAAAATCTTATGCAGAAACTAAATCCTGCACCTGCATAGTTTATCAGAACATGATTTCAAACTATTTCAAAGCATGTAGAAAAAAAAAAAAAGTGCTAAACTGCAAGCTGAAATATCAAAAAGGCCTCTCCTCCAACAGAGTGCTGGTCACAGGCATGTTTTGCAATCATCTTACCAATGTTAACTGACTTATTGTGTTATATTTGCAAAATATATTTCTACTTGTTTGGACAACTTTGAAAACATTTCCCTTACAGTTCTGGTAAGTAGTTTTATTAGAGATGTAACACAGGATAACATTGTAAATTTTTGAAAAAGAATAACTGCAGGTTGCTTTTGCTTGGTACAGTAGTTCTTCATTCATTTTAGTTTTGCTTTCTCCTCAAAGTGCTTGGAAATGTCAGTGTTATTTTAACAGAATTTGATTATAACATTGATGTTACATCTCTCAATAAAAGATGGAGTCTTAATGCATCTTGAAAAGCATTTGAGAATCATAAGTCAGCAATCAATTTACCTGTAATAATTTTGCACTTCCATGTCATGTAAGCACTTTGTAGAATCATCCTTTAAGACTTAAATATATTGCTATCTTATATTTTCTTACATGGGAAGAGGAACACAAAGAATTCTAAAAAAGAAGAGCAAAAGTGAACAATCTGTATGTTCTTAAATCTGCTGTGAAATGTTCAGGATTCACAAAGATGTAGTTAAAAGTCAAAGCATTTCAATTTTTTTTTTTAAATCAAAATTTGGTTTCTGTCTTTGAATTTTTGGTATGTAATTAGTAACTTTCCAGTACTCTGAAATGTGAGTAAGAATGTGAGACAACAAAGCTAAACTTTAAAAAAATCTCATACTGGAAAACATATTTTTTTCCAAACAGCTAAACTATATTAAATAATAAACTCAATTTGAAATTATCTTACGAATGTCAACTGCTGCTGAATAATGTTTCTAAAACACAGAAGGCCTTCAAACCTTTCAACAGTGAGGAGATGTATCAAATTCTACATCACATTATCATGAGAAATAAGCATGGATTTACATTAAAATTATTTCCATTTATTTTTGTATGGAAGCACTATCATTCATTTATTACATATATTAAACAACAAAGCATTAACACAGCTATGTGGTTTCCTATTCCTAAGCAAACATTTCCTATGTGCAATTTATTTTCAGTTAAAATAAATGTTTATCTGCTTGAGTATTATATTCCTGAAAACAAGGAAAACAAGCAGTTTTTCAATGGCAATACCTAGAATACTGGAAAAAGATAATTACTAAATAATTACTATCGTGTCATAACCTTGAGCAATTAGCAGCTTAAAGGGTAGTAACTGTACTGATGAAAGTTGCATTTCTTGAACTAGAGTCATTTAGAGCATGTATTCCATTAAAAATAAATGTGTTTTACTTTCAGGTGTCATCCTTTAGGAAAGAGAGAGCACTACCATGAATATTTATTTATTGCTGAATTCCAAAGACCCCAAGGGAGAGTACTTTCATGCATACATATTTATTAATGAATTCAAATTATTACTAAGGGATACAAGTGGGAAGAACCACCTAATTTTTTTTTTTATAAAAAAGAAACTAAATATCAAGTGTCAAATTCAACTTCAGATTTTTCCAATTTAAATGTCTAAATGTAATCTAGGGGTGAAATCCAGGTGCTTAATCTTGATGCCATAGTACCATTTGAAATGCTCAGGTGTTTCATGCTTGATCTCCACCTACTGCTACAGAAGGGTGTGATTTTTTTATAGGTGCTTTACTTGTCAGCCCAGACAGAGATCCCCTATATGCTAGGACATCTTAAATGGCACAAGACCATTCAAGGTAAGGTAAATAAATACAGCTGACTATAAAATGAAGAGCTAGTCTTATAACTACATTGACTGTTACAGGATCTTAGGCACTTTATTCACAAATAAGAACACCATATAAAGTAAAAGGCCAAATATAAAACAGTCTAAGTGAGTTTAAATTAACATGACAGTGACTCAGGTCTATAATATGAGATGAAGGAGGGAATGTTAAGGGTAAATGTGAGGCAACTCATGGGTTGGGATAAAGACAGTCTAATAGATAAAGCAAAAGCTGTGCAAGCAAGCAAAGCAAAACAAGGAATGCATTCACTGCTTCCCGTAGGCAGGCAGGTGTTCAGCCTTCTCCAGGAAAGCAGGGCTCCATCATGCCTAACGGTGACTTGGGAAGGCAAATGCCACCGCTCCAAACGTCCGTCCGTCCCCCCTTCCTTTTTCCCCCAGCTTTTATCTCTGAGCACACTGTCATATGGTGTGGGATATCCCTTGGGTCAGTTGGGGTCAGCTGTCCCAGCTGTGTCCCCTCCCAACTCCTTGTGCCCCCCCAGCCTGCTCGCTGGTGGGGTGGGCTGAGAAGCAGAAAAGGCCTTGGCTCTGTGTAAGCATTGCTCAGCAATAGCTAAAACATCAGTGTGCTGCCAAAACCGTTTTCATCACAAATCCAAACCATAGCACTATATGAGCTACTAAGAAGAAAAATAACTCTATCCCAGCCAAAACTAGTACACATTGTCTTTCCCCCCCTACAGTTCAAAAGAAAATAGAATATAAGGATACAAAAAAAAATCCCTTTACAATGATGTACACCATTATCATTCAAAATGCTTAATATTTCCCCTTGTAGCAGAGGCTAATGTGCTATGTTTTATCAGAGGCAAGGTATTACCTCAAAAAACAACCAACCTTCCCACCCCCACACCATTATATAACATGTAATATTATTGAGGAAGAAATAAAAATATTTTCTTCCTTTTCCTCTCAGTTGTTTTATTATTGTACCTCCTTTTAGGGAAGAAACTTCCATGAGATCAAATGTGATAGGTACTGTTCTGATTTGAAAACATCTTGCACTGGAAAAAAAATAGCTGTGTAAATGCAAATGTGAGTCAAGTCCTGTCATGCAGAAATGATTTAGTTACATGGACAATATCAGTGATTTTACTGTAGAAGATAACTTTTTCAAGAAAAACCTTGCATGATGATGGATGGAAAAATATATTGGAAACATTTATTTCTTAACTTTTTCCTAAGGGGATTTTGTTGTTTTGTACATAAAAGTAGCAACAGCCTCAGTTACTGAAAACCTGCATCAATCCTCATGAGATACACAAGTTGAGCTGTCTTAAATAATGAAAATAGCAACAATCAGTATTGTTTGATGCAAGATCCTGAATTTAAAAAGTTATCCTAAAAATTTCATTTTCAAGGTTAAATTGGTTCTATTTGTTTCATTTTCATTTATTTTAAAAAAGAAAGGAAGAAAAAAAGCAAAAGCTCATCTTTTTAAAAAGCTTTTAAATTATAAAGAAACAAAAAAAGAAAGTATTAATCTGATGCAATATAAAATATATATACGTTATAGCTGACTAAATCATCCTAGGTTCCCTCTCATGGCCAGTAGAGAGAAATAGAAAATATGACTTTAGAAGTATATTCTAACATATGTTTGTTTGTGGTTTTTTTTTAGGGAACTATGGACTTTAAAGTTTATTGATTTTTTTCCCCTATAGAGAGCCTAGGTTTAATTTTGAATCTACTAACATATGCTTTGTTGAAGCCTTCCTGATGACTGTTTATGACTAATGTGTTGCTGCACACTGAAATAAAAAAGGCTTAGAAATCTAAATTCACAATCAAAATTTTAAAAAGCCATCTCCCAGACTAGTACAGCATTTTCTACAAGAGTAATTGGAATAATGTAAAAGGTAACAGACTATTATTAGGGCATCCTTTATTGCAGTGAGGTGAAGCAATAAAATGGCTTCATTTAGGCTTCTATATTCTCTGTACATCTGTCCACATTATCAAGGGAAAAGGAAAGAGAAGATCAAAATAAAATACTGGAATATTAGGTAATATGATACCTTTACTCTTGTACATTTTCGTCTCTAGGGACAAATGTAATGAATGTGTGCCTAAACACCGCCATTCAAAAACCACAGTTATGTACTTTCATGCCTTGAACGTTAAACAATATTTTCACTTCTGACCATTTCTAAGCTATCTAGCTAATACTGGGTAATACGTCAGGTGATAATCAGAGGGGAAACAACAGCTAAGAAATATTCAGGAGGTTCATTTTAACAAAGATGCCCTGGAGAATGAAAGGATACAAAAAATGTATTCAAGTTTTGAATTTCTGACAGTGCAAAAACATTATGCTATCTTTAGGAGCAGTGTTCCAAAGCAAAGAGAAATCTCATCTACTTTAAGTAGTGTTCTTAAAAATGTCTGGTGCAGAACCAACAAGCTTAAAATATTTTGAAAGTTAATACTCCATTTTATTGGAACCTATTAAAAGGAAACAAAGGGGAACATTTGTTGTGCCTTGAACCATTGCCACCTGAGCGTATGTTGTCAGGTTTTAACTTCCCCAAAGAGTTAGTCTGGATATAGAATGCACAGAGTGAGCTCTAGTAAAAAATAAAACATTAGAGCAAGCCATCAAGTTGTACTACATCGTTATTTACAGCTTTCCTAATTAAATTCTTCAATATCAGTGAATGCTTCATACCATATCAAGCAACACCTAACAGACTGTATATAGTCTTTGTATGCTTTTTTCTCACTTAATTTTTGTGTTTATAGGTGAAATGTTTTATACTTACATTTTGTGTGCTGTTGTTTCTCCCCCTCCCCCATCTGAAATATGAATGAAAATATAGCTAGACCAGATTTAAGAATATTTGGCAAAGAAAAAGACTGAAAAATACAAGGAACTAAATTAGGAAAAACAGTTAGGAAAATATTCCTTTACCATCCTGTGGTCTAACTGAAAGCCCACTAAACATTTTCATTGACTATAGCAAGTTTTAGTTCAGGCTGTAATTAAACAGTTAAGAAATGGTAAAATAAGGAAAAAGGCATTTCTGCCTAACAAAGTTAAATGACTGATTACTATCTTGTACCTTCGTATTTTTTCATCACACTACATAATCCAAAAACAATCAAAGCTGGATTCAAAGAGAATTGAAGTTGAACTTTGGGTTTATATCTCAGCTCTGTGATTTGAGCTGTATTTCAACATCTGTGTAAAGTTATTCTACTGTTTTGACTTTGCAGTGGAAACCACTTGCCATATTACTGAAAGAGAGAGAGAGGAGAGAGAAATATAAGAAATAGAAAATTTTGCCTGTAGTAGGGAGTAGGCAGACATCTTATAGAAAAGAATGACATTTACATATTGTTTATGTTTGATCACTTTGAGATTCTATGAACGGACACTGAATTTATAATTTATTTTTTTTTTGTACTCTGTGAAACACCATTCTCTCTAAAAGCAAAAGACTTGCTGTTCAAAAAGAAGCATTATCATGAGATTAAGACAAGGCTTTACATTTCTACACACCTTAAAACAGTGTTGGTAACCTCTTATCCTCTAACTAATGTTAGGTTGTTCAGCCCTTGTCTTTGTGCTCTGGTATGTCATGGGTATCAATTACCTACCCTAATGAATTCAGACTGTGCAGCCTGATATTTTTGTCTTAGATATAAAATTTGTCACCTTTAATTTAGTAATGAAGAAAGAGTTAATAAGGAGAAAGTAACACAGTGATGCATTTCATAGATGATTAATTGTATACAATCTATTTACTGTATAAATTCAAATGTGCAGTAATTATAATCATGTATACGTAGAGGAAGAAATAACACTGCTACAGTGTACTGTATTAATTAGTCCAAGAGCACTGGGCGCTCTTCGCCCGACAAATAACATAATAGGCTTGGTTATATACATTTTTAATTGATTTTTGTTTGTTTCTTTTAAGGATAATTTTAAATATATAGAAAATATGTATTTTATGATTATTTGATTATATTTACATTTGCACAATTCTGCTGATTTTATATATCTCTATACTTTCTACAGTATACTGGGATGAAAATGCAATCTACTGTCCTTCAAATTGTTGGATTACTTTATTCTTCAGTATTCTTTATACAACTGAGCACGTTTGGACTCAGAATCAGATGGCTAGCCATCCTTAGTGATGCTTTTTTCAATAAGAATGGAACTCACTCTCAAAAACTATGAGGTCAGCTTTATGAAGTAATTTTGATTTTCATATTAGTGACAGTAGCATTACATCGCTGCCCTTTAAAATTCAGTTTCTATCAACTTCTAGCAGATTCTGGGAAGACCTTATGAAAAACAGTCATGTTGCTATGACATGTTTCTTAAAATATGTATTTTTAAGAATGGAAAGAAGAGACATTTTCTTCTAGCTTTGTCTGATGGTTCTGATCCAATTACCTTTTAATTGTGAAATTTGTTTCAATGTCTTTTGGCATCCTGCCGCTTAGTCTAGGTATTCAGTATTCTCCTGCTGCAATTACTACTTCTTTGGCATAATTAGGAGAGTGAGGCACAAATCACTTACTCCAGTCTGATTTGGAAGAAGGGATTCCAGATTTCCTACAGTCAGATGCGACTGGCAAGAGCTATGGGACTTAAGTTTTGCATGAATAATCGGCATGAAGCTCACATTTGTCATCTCATTATAATTGTGGTGTAACTGCATACCAGGACTGTTCCTCTGTGCACATGCAGTGCTCTTGTCATGAGTTCCCAGGGTGGTCCAGGACCTCTCCAGACAGTCATCTACAGCAATGAGCTAGCAGACCTGTTTGAAAGAAGGGACCATCTTGAAACTTCTTCCCCCAGCTTTACATGGTGAGCATGAGATCATATGGTCTGGGATGTCACTTGGGTCAGTTGGGGTCAGCTGTCCCAGCTGTGTCCCCTCCCAACTCCTTGTGCACCCCCAGCCTGCTCGCTAGTGAGGTGGGGTGAGAAGCAGAACAGGCCTTGGCTCTGGGTAAGCACTGCTTACCAATAATGAGAACATCCCTGTGTTATCAACACTATTTCAAGCACAAATCCAACACATAGCCCCGTGTTACCTACTATGAAGAAAATTAACTCTATCCCAGCCCAAACCAACACATTAACAAAACAGAGGAATTAATTTTCCCATGAGGATTGTCATAAAATGAAAATGAAATATGTAGAAAATCTATCAAAAGTACATACTGTCGTGGTTTAACCCCAGCCAGCAACTAAACATCATGCAGCCGCTCACTCACTCCCCCCCACCCAGTGGGATGGGGGAGAAAATCGGGAAAAGAAGCAAAACCCATGGGTTGAGATAAGAACGGTTTAATAGAACAGAAAAGAAGAAACTAATAATGATAATGATAACACTAATAAAATGACAACAGCAATAATAAAAGGATTGGAATGTACAAATGATGCGCAGTGCAATTGCTCACCACCCGCCGACCGACACTCAGCCAGTCCCCCAGCGGCGATTCCCCGCCCCCACTTCCCAGTTCCTATACTGGATGGGACGTCACATGGTATGGAATACCCCGTTGGCCAGTTTGGGTCAGGTGCCCTGGCTGTGTCCTGTGCCAACTTCTTGTGCCCCTCCAGCCTTCTTGCTGGCTGGGCATAAGAAGCTGAAAAAATCCTTGACATTAGTCTTAAACACTACTTGGCAACAACTGAAAACATCAGTGTTATCAACATTCTTCACATACTGAACTCAAAACATAGCACTGTACCAGCTACTAGGAAGACAGTTAACTCTATCCCAGCTGAAACTAGGACAAAAATAAAAAGATCTCTTCTTCCTGATCTGTGAACATTACAAGGTGTCCAAGGCATGGGCCAATATTTCAGTTTGTATTCCGGACCTGTAGCTTTCTGTTCAAAGGAAGAACTGTGAGTCCTTAATAGGAACAACAGTTAAATTGGTGTTCATTAACAAGATAAATTAGAGGAAAAGTACAGGGGGACAAACTGTCCTTCTGTAAACTGAAGTCTGCCGAACTCTTATCCTATTTCAGACAGTGACCAGCTGAAAGCACCTCTAGGTGCTTTGCCTTGCCTTTCCTTCCCTTTCCACTCTGCCTCACCTCAACTTGTTTGAAAATACGTAGGAGATAATGCAGGAAAGGGCACTAAAATCCAGATGTTACGAAAGTTACAGAATCAATCTAGATGAAATACAAATTTAAAAGCCAGAAGTCACCATTTTCAGAAAGATAGAATAGGTGCTGCAGGGAATGCCTGGAATGGCAGAAGGATAAGAGTCAGAGTAACAAATATAGAAATAGCATAAGTAATGGTGGAAAAGCAGAACAGGAGAGGACATGTGGAAGGTGAGTAGCAAGGAAGACTATAGCCTAGATCTCTGTTATTGTGAGAGACTGAAAGAGTTAACGTCTCCAACATGGGGGGGGGGGGCAAGTTCTGCATAACAACGCACCTGCATAGCAAGGATGAACCACAGGTGAAGAAAAGCCGGTCAGGCACCAGGCTACCCCGTGCCGGAGGTTGCGCAGATTCCCGGTTCTGACGTGCTGAGCGGGGCAGGTCACCCCGTATGGGCAAAGATCAAACAACGGCCATGTCTGTAGGGAGGGAGAAGTTACTCCCCAAGCCCACCAACCCCTTTCCCGAAGGTTCTGGAAGCACGAACCGCCCGTCACACCTCATTAGCCTAATGAGCTCGAGTGCCCGCCCGAAGGAGGGGCCAGGAGAGGATAATAGGGCGCGAACTGAAGCCCCGCGTGCGCGCGCCCTCCGGGATGAGACCCCTCGGCTGAGGGGAGCAGCGCTGGAGCCAGGGCTGGTGAGAGCATTCTCCTTTCTCTTTTTATTCCCCATAATCCCTAGACTTCATCCCTTTCGACACAAACCGCTGACCAGGTCTGGGACTCGGAGCGGATCCAGCCGCCATCGGGCTCCTCTCCGAGAGGGAGTCTGGAAAGCGAGGGGGTCCGCTCTGAACCTCCCGGCCCGACGGGAGGGCTCGCCTCGTTCTCCTCCCTGAACTGATGTATATGTGGTTACCGCGGGTTACACGGGCTACTGCGGTGGTTTCGCGCCAGTTCGTGCTGTGAGAAGCCCCACCACGTGCTGTTACACCTCCCGCGTTCAGGCTGCCTCTGCCATGAATAAAACCGCCAACTGATCGTTGATGTTGCTTCACCTTAATTCGGCCCGAGGGAATTCCGAACTGACCACAACTCCCTGGTCTGTCCAGCCCGGGTTGTGACAGTTACCAAATATCAGGATAAAGAGGGGAACGGTAGTAGGTGGAAGCAATAGGAGCTGAAAAGTGAGAAAGGAAAGGTAACTTGAAGGATAAAATGAGTGGAAAGAAAAGAGAATAAAAAGAACAGTAGAAATAGAAAGCAGGTAGGGTGTGGGAGAATTCAAGTATTATATCAGCTTTCTCTCTGGAGACATATACAAATGTATATACAGACAGAGCCTGGGAGAATTCTACAACAAAACTTCTTAATGATTTCTGTCTTGGGCACAGTTTGTTTTCACCATCAATCTGATGATGTAGCACACTAATACATCATCACAGTGACAGCACTGTGATGATATACTACACTAATGCATCATCAGAATAACTGTGATAAGAGCTGTCACTCTGGTGATACATTAGTCTGGTCCATCACAAAAGAAACATGTATTTCAAAGAAATGTAGTATAGATATCACTAAATTTTTGTTGCCACTGCTTATTTATTCATTCACTTTCATAGAAGACAATATCAAAAGTAGAATGCTTTTTAAATTACATTAAGTTAAAACCAATAAAAAAATGTTAAATAAAGGAAGGAATACTTGGGCATATACAATAAACGAGGAAGTGGGAGCTCAACCATTGATTATAAAACTTTGAAATAGCACATGCTACCACATTTCTTGAAAACTAATGTAAAATGATCACTAATTTATTCAAGTGTTTTCCAGTGTTCCCCCATAAGTAGTTATTTGATATCCAGACTCATGCTTGTAATAACTTTTTTCTACATGTATTAATATACATTAAAAACCACAATGATCCAAAGCACATATAATTGTCAATGTATTAAAATAGAGAAGGTCTCCTAGGTAAAGAATCTATCTTCATATGTATCTGGAAAGCCTCTAATATTTCAGTGATATATATTATTACCAGCATGAGTGGTTTTGAAAAGGTAAATAATCTGAAGTATGCCTGAATTTGACTTTATAAGCACAAAATGAAAATATTAATCAATACTTCTGACACTAAGTTGCTCCACTGCAGTATTATTGGACCCTCTGTGGAATAGTAGGAGTGGATGATAATCTGTAGGGTTCACCATGCTCAGCAGCCTCTCAGTGATGTGTGAATGCAAGACCCTGGTAGGCAGCAAAATTCACTAGAGAAATTGACGGCAATGGGTTCTTTGGTGCCTCTCAGTAAAGAATCTCTGATTACATACTTTTCTGGTGGCACTGGTTCTAATGTGGGTGGGCAGTTAGATCAACTTTGCATGGTCAGCCTCCCCTGGATCCTCCTCCATTACTCATGTGCTCTTCATTCTTCACCCCCAGAGCATCATATCTGTCATTTAGGGACACTTTAGAGGAAAAGGGAAGGTTATTCTTTCTTCCCTGAGCAGTAACTCATCTTGTGAGTTACTTGAGTCAGCTGGCTCAAGGTTGAATTCAGACTTACCTTCCCCTTGCACAGCCTGAAGGCCAGGCTGTCGCTCAGCCTGGGACAGCGTGCAGTACAATGTATTGATCTCCCGCTCGCGTTCCCAGATACTGCCCTGCCTGTTGAGTTCCTCTTGTAACACAGCTACTTGCTTGAAGAGTTCTTCTAGCTGGGCACGCTTGCAGCTATGACATCCACCACTGCCTTCAGGTGCTAAAGGGACTTCCAGGTGCTGGAGCTTCATGGAACCTGAGGTTTGGACAGCTATTTCAGTCCTTGGGAGGTCTGCTTGCGTGGAGATGTCAGCATAGCTAGGCAGTAGTGATTCTGTTTGGGTTTCATCCTCAGCTTTGCAGTTGCAGCAGGTGAACACCATTTTCTTTCAGCAGGTCACAGTCACCTTGTAGTTTTATAAAATGGTAATTCTTTTGAAAGATGCGATCCTTCTAATTCCCTGGAGACCTCAAGCTTCCAGGTAGGCTTGCGCATCCACCAGCTAGCTGGGGTGATTGTCGGGATTGCACACTAAGTCTGCGGGTGAGCAGAGCAGGCAGCAGCCTGACAATGGGTGAAGCGTAGTACTCTGCACATGCAAACTGCCAGTGCACACTCTGGTCACTGGCTCTCCCTAGGGACCAGTTATATGTGGCCACTCACGGTTTGAACTGGCCACAGGGACCACAAGCACTGCCCCACTCTTGCCTGCCCCTCTTGTGAGACCTGTCACTGGATGGTTGGTCTCTGCCTTTACCAGTTAGTTTAAGTTCTGTAGTGTTTAAGACATACACTTGGTAGACATGTTAACTGTGAGACGGTATTTTATATAGTGTCCTATTAAATTGCGTTGGAATAAGCTTAGTTTTAAAAGATCAAAATCACATAGAAATGTAGTTTTTATTCTGCTGACTAGTATTTCTATTTTTTTAAATATTTTCTTAAGCTTTTGTGCTGACTTGGGTATTTCTACTTGGTATTTTTCCTACTCAGCACTCTTTGAGATCTTAAAGCAAGAATTGAATATATTTCAGTGAACATCAATCTTGTCACTCTGCTGGCAATTAATTAATAGCCAGACAGAAACCTTGGAGCACTACATATTTAGTTTATTGATTTTTGTACACTATTGTATGTTATAGCTTACTACACAGACTTTCAGTTGTCATACGTAGAAACTGCATTAACTGCTGACAAGTCTGCTTCTTATATTAAAGTGTCTTGAAAGAATGGAGCAATGAAATTTGGATAATTAGAGATTAGAGCAAAGAGGATTTGAGGGAAAAAAAGTAAAAACATTAATTGTTAAAAAAAAAATCCAGTATCATACATCACTTTATTTTAATACTCTCTAAAAATTAACATCAACACCACTTTGTTTAATGTGGGAGCTAGAAAAGCTTTCTCTCTTTCTTTTTACCAGTGCCTACAAATTTAAAATAAAGTCCTACAATATAAAGAATATACTAACATTTGTAGGCTCAGCAGAGGTACTGATTTTATTACAGACAATTTTCTCTGTATCTTGCCCCAGGGAGCTACTCAGTTTGCCACAGGTGATACTCATCTGCCTTTCTCTCTGTCTAGGAAGGCTAATGGATTCATTATGTTTCCTGTTGCTAACATGCCTTTCTGCTCCCCATTTGCCAACAGTCCTTTTGCCAAATTATTTAACTGACTAACATAATTAAGTTAAACCCCAATAAATTGTATACTTAACTAGATGTTTGCAGCTTTTGAAGAAGGGCCTGTGTGTCCTCCTCCCACAAAGTGTGTTTCTTGCCAGTAATCTCACAATTCTTGAGTTACTGAGATGTTGTAACAGTAAGATACCAGTGTGTGTAAAGGAAAAAATGAACAGAAATACTGGTACATTCACACAGAGGATAAGAAGAAAACAACAAAAAAGAAAAGAAACAACAACAAAAATTCTTATATTTTTACTACGATTTAAATCACACCCTTGAGGCAAAACAGAATGATTAAGTGGGGGAGGACAAGCTGTACTGGGTGTAGGTGGCAAGGTGTTGGCAGTGGGAGGCTGCAGAGGCAGCCTCTGTGAAGAGAGGGCAGGACCTGCCCTATGTTCCTTGACAGCCGGCTGAATATGAGCCAGCAGTGTGCCCAGGTGGCCAAGAAGGCCAACAGCATCCTGGCTTCTATCAGAAATAGTGTGGCCAGCAGGACAAGGGCAGTGATTGTCCCCCTGTACTCGGCACTGGTGAGGCTGTACCTTGAATACTGTGTTTGGTTTTGGGCCCCTCACTGCAAGGAAGACATTGAGGTGCTGGAGCGTGTCCAGAGAAGGGCAACAAAGCTGGTGAAGGGTCTAGAGACCAAGTCTTATGAGGAGCAGCTGAGGGAACTGGGGTTGTTTAGTCTGGAGAAAAGGAGGCTGAGGGGAGACCTTGTCGCTCTCTACAACTACCTGAAAGGAGGTTGTAGTGAGGTGGGTGCTGGTCTATTCTACCAAGTAACTAGTGATAGGACGAGAAGAAATGGCCTCAAGTTGTGCCTGGGGAGGTTTAGATTGGATATTAGGACAAATTTCTTCACTGAAAGGGTTATCAAGCATTGGAACAGGCTGCCCAGGGAAGTGGTTGAGTCACCACCATCCCTGGAGGTATTCAAAAAGTGTGTAGACAAGGCACTTCAGGACATGGTTTAGTGGGCATCGTTGACAGTTGGACTCGATGATCTTAAAGGTCTTTTCCAACCTAAACGATTCTATAATTCTATGTTGGACACAGCCAGTTCCAGCCACCTCCACCACAGGGCACAGCTGAACCCCTCAGCCAAGATGGTGGCACCTCTAGGAAAGCGCATTTAAGAAAGGGCAAAAATGCTGCCCAGTAGTGTGAGGATTGAGGGGAAAAAAACATGTGAGAAACAGTCCTGAGAACACCCAGGTGAGAGAAGGAGAGGGAGGAGGTGCTCTGGGCACCAAGACAGTGATTCCCCTGCAGTCCTTGGAGAACCCACAACAGTGCAGATATCCACCCTGCAGCCCATGCTCCAGCCCATGCTGCAGCAGGCTCCTGGCAGGAACTGTGGCCCATGGAGAGTAGCCCATGCAGGAGCAGATTTTATAGTAGGAACTGCAGCCCCTGGAAGACCTACGCTGGAGCAGTCTGTTCCTGAAGGACTACAGCACATGGAGAAGATCCATGCTGGAGCAGAGGAAAAGTGTGAAGAAGAAGAGGCAGAAGGGAACTGTTATGAAGAGATTCTGTGTGAGCCAAAGCATGTGGGGACC
The DNA here is from genome assembly GCF_026419915.1 of Harpia harpyja. Taxonomy (NCBI): domain Eukaryota; kingdom Metazoa; phylum Chordata; class Aves; order Accipitriformes; family Accipitridae; genus Harpia; species Harpia harpyja. The sequence continues at coordinate 9,606,620 of NC_068943.1, forward strand.
TGGTGCCACATACGTCATAAAGAGCTCAGTCTTCCTGCAGTGCCAGTGGAAAAGACAGATCTGTGGAGAGTTCAAGGAAGTTGAGCTAGAAGCTATTCAGAGATATCCAGAGAACTGAAAGCATCTGCCCTCCCATGTTTCCCTGGAAGTTTGAAGATGAAGCCTGAGTAACCTGATGGAAACAGGTATATATGATACATTTTCTTATGGAATGCCTTACAGATTTATGAACTGACCAAGGAAATCTCAGATCTGGCTGAGAGAGCTTAAACTGAAAGACATTAAAACTAATGTCTTTCCTTCCTGGTAAGTTGATACACACTGAGTCCTTCAATCTAGCCTAGTTTCTTGTTCAGCAAGTTCAGTGCTTTCCTGGATTACAGCACAGCCCTGCTGTCACTTTTGAGGCTTGAATTCAAAACCGCTCCTTACCAAAGGGAGACCTGTGGTTCTCTAAGTATCTCCAAGAGTCTGTGCACACTGCCAGTTTCCTGCTTGCTACTTCTCAGTCCTGACATTCCATGAACTTCTCCCTGATGAACAAGTACAGTTGCTCAAAGGAAGAGGCAATTTCTTCCTTCTAAACATTTCCATCAAATTCAATTTGCTGCATACTGGATACGGCAAACATCCTCCTAAGCAGTTCTTTCAAACATAATACACTTGAGCTTCATGTAAGTTGTGAACAAACAAATTCAATGGGCATATACTCCTCACAGAGTTATTTGATGGAAACAGACAAGTTTCTGGCTTCATAATGTAGATTATATAACTGGAAAAATAATAAATTCCAGAGATGGATTTCCTTTTGTTGCTATTGCTCATACTGGTTTTGTTGGTAACCTTGACAGTGCAGGCAAGGTTCCAGGACAGGCTTAAACCAAAGTGAGAACCCAAGCTGAGAGTAGTCCTTTATTTGGGCTTTACAGTGTTAAATCCCCAAATATATCTCTGTTCTTTTTATTAATTTACTGCATCCTGGACAGGCTTTGTTAACATAGTTGTTATTTCATGGCCCAAAACTCCAGGCTTAATCAACATAGTTCCACCTATGTCTGGAGAATTGTCATGATTTACATTAGCTTAGAATGTAATTTGTGTGCAGGGATGTGAAAGGTGGACATGAGTGCTGCTGTTTAAAAAAAAAATAAAAAAGAAAGATTGATGAATAATGCACGAGATGTCTATGCCTTCACAGTTTCCATGGGTAGGCAGTCCTCCTAAACACCAATGTGTCCCATATGGCAATGGAGATTACCTGCTCTGCTCAGCCTCTCCCACCAGAGCACCTCAACCCTCCCTCATTGACCATGAGGTTCCCTGTGTGGCCACCAGAGCCCTAAGGCACTCTTCTGGGGGAGGATACTCATCTGTTTCTCCCTTAAATTATACAGTCCCCATGTGGGGAAACAACTGAGATCTCCAGTGTCATCCAAAGATGACAGAGATTTTTGCACAGTATAAATGGTGTCTTACTTATTACAGCACCTTCACAAAAGCCAAAGGTTTTTATCTGTTCCTGTGAAAGGGTATAAACCACAGTTTTCATTTGCTGTTCTAGTCACCAGACTAAAGAGATACATCGCAGCCCTCCAGATAAATCTTGTCTCCCTGTTCATCCAGGAATGCAATGGTGATGAGTCAAAAAAACGGACACCTGTCTAATCCATGGAGCAGAATGGAAAGGAGCTTCAGATCCCTGGATAGTCACTGGTTTTATTCAAAGTGTGGCTTTCTGCTCAAGAACAAGTAGAACTTCACTGCACTCTAAATAGTCAATAAAGCAATATCAACAATGCTTATTTTGTATGAAGCCCGAAAGATTCTTTATCATAAACAGTGAAAGCTTAAAGTGATCATTTTTAATGACAAAGCATAATCCTAATTCTACATATGTTGAATTTAACAGAAATTTGTAAACTATTGGTAATGTTAAAGCAAGTGCTTTTTGTGGATTGAGGAATTTCTTGACAAATGCACACAGCAGAAGCATTTAACTTTAAATGAATTAAAGCATTGTCAGGGACTGACAAATACAGTGATACTACTCCACTACCTTCATGATAGGCAAAAGCTTCAGTAAATCAGATCCTACTGAGTATTTCTGAAGCTAGTACATACATTATTAGGCACTTCCATATTGTGCCATCAGAGTCCATTAAAAACTGAATTCCCTTCTTCAAGTTGGAAAAATTCTGATATTTTAACATTTTTAAGATTGAGGTACTATTTTCAAATGCTGAAGTTTTCAGTGGTATGTGAAACTCCAATATATAACTGTTTAGAAATACTTAAATAGTTAAATATTACTTTTAGACAATTTCAAGCAATTCAGTCTATTCTGAACTTAGTTTTTATATTTCTTCATGAAGTTAACAACTGAGTATCTCTTTTGCGCTTTCATTTGTACACAAAATGATTTTTTAATGATGATCAGAATTATTATTTTTTATTATTATTTTTGCCAAAGCTTTCTTTTTCATTAAAAAACACGTTACAAGAAAATACCAATGATCTTCACCAAAATTGCCGTAGAGATTTTTTTTCTTAACCTAAGGGAACTTACAATACAGTTGTTTTCCAATTCCTACAAACAAGCTGTAAAAGCAGTTTTCTTTTTATCCTGTGTTCATCACCCGGCTTTCTTAGTGACTCCACTGTGGCACTTACGGTAATAAAAATTGCTCAGGCTTTACAAAATATTTATAAGGTGGCTCCTGTTGGGGGTTTTCTGGTATTAAAAAGTACTTTAATTTCTAGGCTAGGTAATATGATGAACAACTTGCCAGCAGTTTGCACTGCTGAAACAGCTTGCAATTTATTAAACCAGAAAGAGAAAAGCAAAGGAACACTTATGTAATACAATAAATTTTCTTTCTTTTCCATTCAGCTGGTTATTTCCAAACATAACTTTTGACCTGTCCTCTTCTTTTAGAACATACTGCAGTGTTTGTGTTATTGCTAAGTGCAGCATATTAATACAGGAAGAGCACAAATATATATCTCTGTGTGTGTGCACAAATTAGAATTGTAGCAATGTGATGAACGATTGAAACTACATCACTGGATATAAATTGCTAGATGTCTGACAGTTAAGTTATTCTTACCAACTTTTCCAAGTTTCTTGAATTACTGTCAAAGAAATCTGCTAGTGATGAGCCCAACACCTTGTTTCTTGAATATTGAGTAGACTTCCTTGTATCCGGGACTATTTCCAATATGCCTTACAGTTAGCCTTATAGTCTATTTTGCAGACATTTTGGAACTCTGCAACCCACAATGTATTCAAAGCATCTGCATAAGACTTGAAATGCCTCCCAGAGACAACTTCATGTGTTCATTGAGTAATGATTTCTAAGACCAAAAATTTTCCGTGTGGTTCAAATATGATTCCTCTTGCATGTCTGCGAGTCAGTTCAAGCATATGGCTATTGAAGTACATAAAATGCATGTGATGCTGTATGAATAATTACGCAATCAGATACACTGCCATCATGCTATATATTCAGGTTTTTTAGTCTGTGCAAACAAACAAGACAATTTATATATTGCACAGAAGTATTATACAGATTAGAGAGTGCTTTATTACATTATGGTGACAAAAGTAGACAAAATGTATGGCCAATGGCTATTGGATACATTGGTTTGCTAGTTTTGTGCATTGGTATCATGAAATGTATAAATTTTCAGTTCAAAGAGCAAATAATTGATTGATGTGTAGTTGTGTTTTCAGGGTGCTTGGGGGTGTGGTTTTTTCAGTGTAGAACTATACTTCATCAAAACAGTTCTTAAACAATTTATATCTTTATAGGTCTGGTATTAGCTGATCTTACTTTGCTCGGTCATGCTTTTGGTTCTTCATGAAATGAATGTCCAATTATGCTTAAACCTCTGAAAACTGGGAGATGAAGAAGTAAAGAAACAGAGGTCTAAATTATGAAAAATCGCACACACCCCTCAGATCTCTAAAATTTAATTTCATCTCCCTCAATTTTACATTAGCTATAGAGATATTTTAAGGAGGGAGTGTTTGTGAAAATAATTAGAGACCAAAGAAATGTATGCAATGAAACCTAGTGATAAGAGTGCAGATAAACTGTGACTCAAAACTTTAATAGGGGAGAACAAGATAACTGCTATAGAAAAGGTTCAAGACCAAGTTCTTCAGGCTGTCTAGGTATCTATTCATATTATCAATGCAACATAACTTAGTCTAAAATTTACATTTGCTCAGATGAATTATGCTACATTGAATTAGTCTAAAATGAGGTAAAATTAATTTCTCCCAAGAAGCTTAGCTTAGCTATTAAGCACCTAGCCCCAGAAAATTGTTTTAATATGGTCAGAACAGCTTCATGGGCTACCTTTATAGTTATTGGAATGGGGCAGATGTCTCAGAGTTATGCATAGAGCTTCCCCCCTCATATTGGCATATCCAGGTTTTGGTTTTTTGTTTTAGGAGAATGGCTGCTGAAAGAGTCCATACATCTCTGTGAGGAATGTGAATGTCAGTATAGCTTTTTGAGAAAGCAGCTGGTTACAGCCAGGCAACAGAAATTCCAGGTAGAAATGTTTCAAACTTCTGTCTCTTAATAATGTTGGCCCTCTGAATCAGGACCCCACCCCAGTAACATTCAAAACACTGAATACTTTCATGACGAGAGACACTAAAAGACCATGGGCAATTTTTCTGAAGTCAGTTAATAGGCCCATCTTGTTTATAATTGCCTATGGAACATTTAGACTGAGAATGGGGAGCCTGGATTATATGTCCTGGTCTTTCTTAGGGTTTTAAATATTCGTTTATCCATTTTTAAGCAATTACAATCTCTAGGCAGTTTTGAAATTGAAGTATTTTACTTTCTTAATAAAGCTGAATCATAGTAATTAAAGGGCAGCTACAAATTGGACAGAGGCTCTCTCTTCACAAGGAGCCTCGTGGAGAAGTGTGGTGGGTTGACCCTGGCTGGATGCCAGCTGTCAACGAAAGCCACTCTATCATTCCTACTCCAAAGCTGAACAGGGGAGAGAAAATATAATGAAGGCCTTGTGCATCAAGATAAGGACAGGGAGATCAGTCAGCAATTACTCTCATGGGCAAAACAGGCTTGACTTGGGGAAATTAGTTTAATTTTATTACCAATCAAAATCAAGGTAGGATAATGAGAAATAAAAACTAAATCTTAAAACACCTTTCCCCACCCCTCCCTTCTTCCTGGGCTCAACTTCACTCCCGAGTTCTCTGCTTCCTCCCCACCAGCAGCCCTGGGGAATGCGGGTTGGGGTCAGTTCCTCACACATTGTCTCTGCTGCTCCTGCCTCCTGAGGGGGAGGGCTCTTCACTCTTCCCCTGCTCCACTGTGGGGTCCCTCCCATGGGAGACAGTCCTCCATGAACTTTTCCAACGTGGGTCCTTCCCACGGGCTGCAGTCCTTCAGGCACAGACTGCTCCAGTGCGGGTCCCCCACGGGGTCACAAGTCCTGCCAGCAAACCTGCTCCAGTGTGGAGCTGTATTTAAGCTGTAATATGAAAAAAATGGGTGAACATCACTGGCAGCCAAAAACCCCCAGGTTCTTCCTCTGTCTCTGGAAATTTTCTCTCTCCAGTCAGCACAGTTCTCTACAACTCTATTTCTGACTCAGTCTCATTTGACTTCAGGAAGTAGAAGTTTACTTTAACACTAGATTCTTATCTGCTCACATGTTACTGTGTGCAGTGTTTCTCAATTCAAGATACTTGACTTTGACCCACAAGAAAGACTTTTGAATTGACACACATAAACAACTTCATTTTGATCTGGCTTAGATAAAAGTTTCACAAATAACCCAAAGAACAAACAAACTTAAAAGCAATTGTCAGAAGCATTGACTATCTTTTTTTCCGTATCAATAGTATATACCTACCAGCCAGCCACTATTTTGCCAGGAGCCAAGGTGCAAGAAGGATGTGGTCCTTGCTTATTAGGATAGCAAGGTTTTCTAAGAGGAGGTTCCAGTTTATTCAGGTTAGGTGTGGGTTTGGTTTTTTGAGGTTTTTTTAGGGTTGGGTTTCGGGTTTTTTTCAGTAGCCTTTGAGATATGGCCTCTTCACAGCATAGCTTAATGTTTTGTTAGCACAACAGCCATCTAGCTGATTTAGAGTAAATAGTCACAAATACATTATTGTCCTAAGGTTTATGAATAGTTCACTCAAAGAATAATGGTCTGTTAGACACATACTTGTGTATACATTCAAGTTTTTTCAACAACTTTTTATTAATATTTATTCAATTATGGCAATATCACTGGCACTTTTTTTTTCTGGTTAAGACACAAAATTCTACAGCTCTGAGCAAAAGCAGAACTTCAATCAATGTTGTATTTGTGTCTCCTAGTGGTCACACTGTCTTGAGGCATTTTCAACCACTATATCTATAATTTGTCCTTAGAAAAACAGGAAGATTGCTCGGGAATTCTCTGGGAACAAACCAGGCATTCTCGGGCTGTCGTTCTGGTTTTGTGAGTGTTTCACGTATCTCAGATGTCTGCTGACTGAGCACAGAAAAGGCAACTCTATGGCAGGTCATTAGTGCCATTAGTCAGCTTTGTGGCTTATGATATCAATTAGTTTTTCATGATGGGCCAATAGGCACAGGTTTAAAGCCTATAAATCTTTGATAGCTATATAATTTGAGGTTAATTATTGTGATATGGAGAAACCAAAGTGGTTCAAAGCCTTTTCTGCTAAGCTTTTTCCTACTAAAACTTTTCTGTTCTGGCAAAGCTGGAACAACAAGCATACACATGCTGATTTTGAAGTTATTTTCAGTATAAAGTTTTCTGAGATTCAGCATGGACTTTCTGATCAGTGAATTATAAAGCAAAGTAGAAATATGGAAGACTCCGTAACCTGCCCATTTCAATTTAGAATAAATTATTTCAGTACAATTCTATTTTGCAAAAGTTTCAACGGTTTTGTTTTGCAGTCCAGAATAAAGACATATTTCAAAAGCTCATAACTTGCTGGAAAACTTCTGACGCTCACCCTACGACTTGCCCCAAACCAACAGAAATTACTATAAAGAGTGGAACAAATCAAGTATCATTTTTTTAATTAAGTATTTCTCTCTTTTCATACTTTCAAGGAATCTGACAAAAGCAGACTATTTTTTACACCTTCTAAACAGTGATACTTGCACATGCTACAAAGTATTAGTCTGGATCCGCTTTGTTCCAAGTTCTGCAAATTAAAAGCTACGGATCTGGTAAACCAAAAATAAACAGAATTGGAAATTTCTCTGATTTGCAAACTATATATAGCTTTGTTTATTAACAGCTGCATGTACCATTGACAATACATTGATATTTCATCATATTTATTTCCAGAGGCTGGAATTATTTTCCACCTACGATATTGGTAAGTATCACATTGCGCTGAATGGCAAATGGCGAAACTGTGGAGACATAGTCTTTGTTTTAAAAGGATGTTGTATTAGAGCTAATGACAATAGCAAATAATTTCAGCCTTCCCATAAGCTGCAAAATTCGTCCATTATCCAATACACATAAACTCTTTTTCAGATGCTGTTTTGGTATAAAGCTAGTTATTTAGTGTCCTTCCTATCTTATCTACCATGTGGGTGGAGATAGTAAGCATTGAGAGACAGCGGCTAATACTATTCATGAATGACCAGGTTTTTATATAATAATAATAGTAATATAGATCATGTGGTAGGGAGTACATAAAATTCAATTTTAGTAGCCTGAGTGAAGGATTTTCATAGGATTCTAATCGTGCTGAACTCCTCCTACTGAAAATAGAGTCACCACTGTAAAGTGAGTCCATTTTTAGGGAAGCTTCTGGCATGTCTTCTGGCATCATTCTCTCTTTCCAGTGACTATGGAGGAGGACAGGTCAAAGAAGTGCCTTATCCAATTTCTTACATTAGTTTCTTAAATCCAGGGTTAGAGTATTTTTCCTAGAACAGAGTTGGAATCCACTGTGACTCTTCATATTGCTACAAATATTTCTACTACCAATAACATTCTTATTCTGTGTGCGTGTGTGCATTTATAATTTCTTTACATACATATATACGTGTTACACAAATGTTACAAAACCCTAGAATTGTTTTATTCTTAATTTTTTGTTATTAAATTTTCAATCATATATAAATATGTATTTCTTTCATATATGTACATTCTCCCACTATTTTGTTGAGTTCATCTATAGCTATTTTCTCTTTACCCCTGGTTTCCGATACTACAGAATCACTCTATTTCCTGGTGACTTTTGCAGTACAAATTCCAACACTGTTTTTTACAAACCATTCTGATCTTCAACTTTACTAACATTTTGGTTTTGTGCTGGGGTAGAGTTAATTTTCTTCATAGTGGCTAGTATGGGTCTATGTTTTGGATTTGTGCTGAAAACAGTGTTGATGATAATTAATACAGGGGTATTTTCACTATTGCTGAGCAGGGCTTACCCACAGCCAAGGCCTTTTCTGCTTCTCCCCCCACCCCACCAGCGAGCAGGCTGGGGGGGCACAAGGAGTTGGGAGGGGACACAGCTGGGACAGCTGACCCCAACTGACCCAAGGGATGTCCCACACCATAGGACGTCATGCTCAGCATATAAAGCTGGGGGAAGAAGAAGGAAGGGGGGGGGACGGGACACATTTGGAGTGATGGTGTTTGTCTTCCCAAGTCACCATTACGTGTGATGGAGCCCTGCTTTCCTGGAGATGGCTGAACACCTGCCTGCTGATGGGAAGTGGTGAATAAATTCCTTGTTACGCTTCGCCTGAGTGCATGGCTTTTGCTTTACCTATAAAACTGTCTTTATCTCAGCCCATGAGTTTTCCCACTTTTACCCTTCCAATTCTCTTCCCCTCCCTACTTGGGGGGAGTGAGCAAGCGTCTGTGTGGTGCTTAGTTGCCAGGTGGGGTTAAACCATGACATTTTATTTTGGGGAAAAAAAAAAAAATCTTAGAAATAGTTCTTCTCTAACTTCTTGAGAGAATCTGATTTTATATTTTTACCATAGAAGGTAACCAAAGAGCTGAAGAACTTAATTGTATTAAGATACTATTAGAGCATTAATTCATATGGTGGTTTAGAAGCCTATTCTATATTAAAAAGTGCTGGCTCATGGAGACTGGAAAGAAAACCACAGCATAAAAAATAAAAGCTCTCTGGGTTAAGCCTGATATCTCCTACAAAAGTCTCTGCAGAAAAAACTGAGCTGAAGATGGAAGAAATGTACTATTGGGCAAGTAAATATGAACTGTCAACACTGTTTTTACTTAAATGTTATTTCAAGTTTGTCCTGGTTTCAGCTAGGATAGAGTTGATTTTCTTTCTAGTAGCTGGTATAGTGTTATGTGTTGGATTCAGTATGAGAAGAATGTTGATAACACACTGATGTTTTCAGTTGTTGCTAAGTAGTGTTTAGACCAAGTCAAGGATTCTTCAGCTTCTGGTGCCCAGCCAGCAAGAAGGCTGGAGGGGCACAAGAAGCTGGGAGGCGACACAGCCAGGACAGCTGACCCAAACTGGCCAAAGGGGTATTCCATATAGTGTGACATCATGTCTAGTATATAAACTGGGGAGAGCTGGCAGGAGGGATCGCTGCTTGGGAACTAACCAGGCATCAGTCAGCAGGTGGTGAGCAATTGCATTGTGCATCACTTATTTTGTATATTCCAATCCTTTTATTTATTATTATTTTCATTTTATTATTGTTATTATTATCATTATCATCTTCCTTTCTGTTCTATTAAACTGTTCTTATCTCAACCCGTGAGTTTTACCTTTTTCTTTCCAATTCTCTCCCCATCCCACTGGTTGGGAGGGGGAAGTGAGTGGGTGGCTGCATGGTGCTTAGTTGCTGGCTGGGGTTAAACCACCACAAAGTCATATTCTTTTGCTGTAAAATCTAAGATTTTTTTTCAATTTATTGTATGGTTTTAATCTCTGTAATTCAAGTAAGCTTTGAGTGTTTTCCGTTATTCAATAACACTGAGAAAATCCTTAGTTAATAAAAATTTAATACAATTTAAGCTTCCCAAGACCATTAAATCTCAAACTCATAATGCTATCAAATGCGCATGTCACTGGAAGAGATTCCAAATTTAATCTTTAGGCATTCTGAAGCTATAATGAATGGAAATCTCTGTAGGAATAAAAGATAATTCAGAATCAGGTACAGAATATTCTAAGTGAGAATTACCAAACTTTATCTTCATTTAGCACCTTCAGTGCTCCTAAAATATTGCAAAAAAATAGATGCTAATTACGTAACTTCTGGGCATTTGTTTCTAATAGTTATTGTTAGTGAATGCTCATAATTATACTACTATACAGACATGTTAGATATGTTAAATGCATTCTTTTGTAGTAAAGTCAGTGAACATTTGCTATCCTTGGCACTGAGCATTCCTTCTCTAGCTGAGTTAAATTTAAGCACTATTTTGTTCCATGTAATCTGGATCTAGACTGACTCTCACTAACAGGAACTGACCAGACATCTTTAATTAGCAAGCACTTATGCAAGTTTAATCATTTAAAAGGGATTTAAGAACAATACAAGGCCTTTGGTGATTTGATCATTAAAAGTCTACACATTTTTTGATACTGTAAATGTTGCATGAGGCTGATTTAATTTTTAGCAGAAAGAATCACCTTCTTCCCTATAGCTTGAAGAATGTTTTTAGATGCAATCATCAAAACACCAAGAATGCCATTTAAAGTAGTTTTTACTGTACCAATTCATGACAGTGGAATTGCATAAAGTTTGGGATTCCTGGAAAGTTTTTTTACGTAAGCTTAAATTTATAACATGTATTGCTGTGCCTTTCTTTTTTATGTATCATCAAATGTGTCTAATGATATGTTCACTGCATAGCATTGACTGCTTCATTCCCTCTGATCAAAGTAGAAAGGAATGAAGCAGTAAATTAATTTTGTTATTGTTTTTTCCCTAATATAAATATCTAATTATTATACAAATAAATTGTCACCTAAATTCCAAGACAATGAATTTTGTGACTTTAAAATGCCTTAAATTTTTATGTCTACATATGTACAGTAACACTTCATTTGGAAGCATTGAGAAACTCAATTATTGACTGATAATTAAGCCTGATGAGGATTTTAAATCTCATCCAATCCCTTGAGTAGCTTGATCAGCTAGGCTGAATACACATTGATGGGGTGAAACTGTCCCACACAAATTACTGCATCATAGAAGGTTTGAGATTGTGTATTACACATGTACGTAAGCCTGAGGGAAATATTTTCCTCTAACCTCAACATTTTCCTGCTGGTTTTCTTTAGCCAGATCTTTGTTTAGCATTTGGTGTGATGCAATTCTGAAGTGCCGATACTCTGAACACAGAGCTAAGGTATATGATAAAGAATTAAGTTTTACTTCATGGAGTGGAGCTTGCCTAGCTTCTGAATGCGTAAGTGCTTTTCTTTTAATTTAGTCTTAAGCGACAAGCCTATGAGCTTTTTATTATTATAATGTTATAGTATTACATTATAATTATAATTATATTACATATTAATGTAATTATATGATATTATATAATTATGATATAATATTATAGTATAGTAATACAAAGTTTAAAACTGTTATTACAGTCTAGTGAGTGTGAATTGGTGAACTAAGACTACCAAACTATGTATTCTTGTTTTATTTTCATATTGAATTTTTTGGCATAGGGGCCATACCCTTCAATGTTTATTTTTGTAGCAGTTAAGGAATCTGTGGTGTTTCTGTGGGTGTTTCATTACTGGTTTTGGCAATCACTGCATTAAGAGATAAGAGATAACTAAGTCTGATAGGTCTCTGACTTCAACTGCTTTTCAAAACTATTAGACTGAATATGAGATTATCATAACAACAGATCCAGCAAAACAGTACATCTAATATTGGCTTTCTCTGTAATGGATTTTAATATATTCCATAATAAGTTGATTATACACCTATATTAGCTTTTATTATAACTATATTTTTCAATATAGTTCTAATTCAGCCTGAAATGGAGAAGTTTTCCTTTAAGGAGCTGTAATTCTGAAAGCAGAAGTTTTGAAGTAAAATTATTTTTCTCCCCAGATAACTCTTTTTTTTTTTTTTTGAAAAGGCAAATTTTTCTCAGGAAAAAAAAAAAATCCAGAATAAAATTCACAGCTAGTTCAAACATGTACAACTACCATTAGTATAAAATCATAATTTTTGAAAGTGATTGAAAATCTTCAAGTTGACCTACATAAATTAAAAAAATAAACTTCTCTTTTGAAGTCCTTCAAAACTGTTGTAACTATTCAAGTGAGAACAGATTATTTCTTTGGCTGAACATGACTGATTGTTATGGATGCACGACTAACCAAATCCAACAGGTGTTAAAACTCAGATTTATTCTTCAGCAAAAGTTAGTTAGAGGTCCGATAAGGTTCTATAAAATCACAGGCTCAATGATATAAAGAGAATTAATACTACACGGCCGACTTAAGAATCCCCAAGATTGAAAGCGATGGCTCAAAACGCGCGTATCACTCACCTAAAGCTGAGGGCTCTCTCCCTCGAGGAGTTACCTCGGGCGGTGCCCCGGCCCGAGGGGGAGTCCCCGACTGCAGACCCGCTGCTCCGAGGAGGACTGATTCCCACGTGTCCTCCGGCGGGACCCCGTTTATACCCCTGTCGAATCTGACCTGTGGTCATTTAATTCTATTGGCCAGGAGGGTCACCTCGGTGTACCTGGTGCATCTCGATTGGCCAGTTCAAATTTCAACCTGCAGCCTCCAGGGTTTCCTTCCCCTTCTCCCTTCCTGGAGAAGTTTTGTTTCCTGCTGGCAGGATGGGGGGGGGGGGGGGATGTACTGCCACACTGATCAAACCCTATTTGTCTTCTGTTCCAAATAGTCTTCTAGCACCTCTTATGTCCTGGATTTCACTAAATATGTAATGTTGTTACCTTCAAATTATGACATTTATCTGTCCAACTTATCCTTTAGATCTCTTAAAAATGTAAGACATAGAATCAGACCAATTAGGGAACATTGGGGCACTCCTAGGTTTGGGGATTTCACTGCAGTGAAAATGAACTGATAGCTTTGGGGGTTTGGGATGGGGGGGGTTGCTTGTTTGTTTGGTGGGTTTTTTTCATTTACATCCCTTCATGTTCATTTACATCCTTTCACATTCATTTGCATCCTTTCATAGTCCTTGGGTTTATATCTTTTAGGTGCTTGAGATGAATGGCTTCTTACATCATATTCTATTTAATAGCTCCTTATAAGTATATTGCAAAAAACTAGGTAAATTAGGTTCACTTACAGTGCTGTCTACCTCACAAAAACATTTGTAGAACTGTGATAGATTAGTTGTAACTGACTCAAATCATTCAGCTTACGCTTTATTGTGACAGGCCTTCTAGTTCAGTTTTCTATAATTTCCCTGAATTTACTAAACACAGAAATGAATATAATGCTGAACATAGCATTGAGCAAATTTACTTCTGTGTATACTCTGCTTATATCTAGGCCTTATTTAAATTAATTGTGCAGTGTTAACCTCAGTCTAATTTTGCACATTTTTTCTCACACATTCAGGTGTGCACACACCCCTGAAGATATTCCTAGCTGAATATGAAATATTTAATTGAAATATTGTCTTGAACAGTGATTTCTTTCAGTTCATTTCAACATAGTTGTGAGAAAACAGTGAGCAACATTGTAAGGGTTAATGATATAGTTATTTTTCCAGGTGAGACACGTTTTAGACAAATATGTTGCATTAGTTATTTCAATACATGCCCTACTGTGAAGAGCAGTGCTTGACAACAGCTCCAAGCGTAAATCCAACTGTGTTAATGGTGGCCCATTACCCTCCTTTCTGAGTAAACGTAACTTTAGAAATAAGCATTCTTTGCATGAAATAATCTCCATTAAACATTACTCAATTATAAGCACTAATCTATGTAGATTTATAGGATTTTGACAGACAACTTCTTGAAATAACAAAACAGGAAAGTCTTTTAGAATCAGCAGTATACTAATAAAGTTGTTTGGCCAACTGAGAGTAAATATTTATATGCATATATGTGTATGCATATAATATATGCAAATATGTATATATAAATATGTGTATGTATGCACATACAAACACACAAGTATATATTGCTAAAGAATGTGGGAGTTCATACTTTCGTTTTGCTGTTTTCTTTCACTGCTTCAATTTAAATTAAAGTATGGCCTTGAAATATGGAAGAATTTATGTCTGTGGCAGATACAAAACACCTAGAAACTGACAAAGGAAGATATTAACAGCAGTTATTCATTGTATTTATTACTATTCAAGACTATTTCAATCTAAATAATCCTTCAATAAGCAGAAGAAAAGGTCTATCAATATCAAATATTGATAGCTTCATATATCGTCTTGTATTTTTACGCACAACTGCTATTGAAAAGCATCAAAATTTTATGGTCGTTCCTCTGTGGAGAATGAGATATTATATTACAAATTACATTCTAATTTTAAGCTAGTTGGCCAGATAGTCATCATTGTTAATGTTTTGTAATAATGATTTTCACTGATAGCAGAGTACACTGACCATACAAATTTTATTTACAGTGAATTTTAATTTAGTTCAGTTCAGTCTATACTAAATTTATAGCTTAAAGATTCTGTAGTGGCTTTTTTCTTTCAAAGAGGAAGTGATCATCAATGGCATAACTCTCCGCTTGTTTTTGTGGCAGTTTGCTCACTGACTTCATTGTAAACAAGATTATGCCTACCTTGCAATACATTTGCACCTTGTAGTAGGCAGCAGAATTTGGCACGTAATGTAACTAAATATTTATTACTCTTATTTTATTGTGATTGATTGTCACTGTTTCAAGGTTTTTTACATGCATGTAACAGGTTGCCCAGACTGCAGGGGTATATTTTTAAAAACTCTCTCAGGGCCCATAGGACTCAACTATTCCCTGCTTTTCTGTCACCTCCAACAGATCTTTCCTGATTCTTGCTAGCCACTGGAAAATACTTTTTCTTTCCTGACCGCCTGCACTACTATCTCTAAAATTAGGATATGCAGATTCTGCAGAAATACTGTGCTAGCTTTCAGATATTCTAGAACCTTGTGCTGGCAGCTTACCACTTGCCTGGGATGGCCTAGTAGGACAGTGCAAGGGCAATACTCCTTTGGGTGGATATGTCATGAAATTAAACACTTGGAATCCACACTTAACAAAACCCAAAGCATGGCAAGTGGCAATTCAAATATTTATATACAGCATTCCAAATTGAACAGAACAATGATAAATCTTTTAAAAAGGACAGAAGTCAGGAAAAAAACCCACAACAATTACTCTGTTCATGCTAAGATGAAATCTGAAAGGCCACTATTCCTCTCACTACATTTAGTCCTCTTGAGAAAGATGTATTTTTGGCACAACCAATCAAAGACTCAGTAATAACTCACGTGGCCAACACTAATTTTCTAGAGTGTAGGCTTCTTGTCTCAGCTTGCCACTTTGTGATCTTCATTGTCATGGAAGAGAAATAGGCACTTCTAGAATCTCATCTTAAAATAGAAATCTAAAATATACAGATGAATTCCATCCTTGTAATGTTTTTTTTTCTTGTTTTCCATTGACTACAAAGGCATCCTAGAACAATTGATTCAGATGCATCTATCCATACTGTAAATGTTTCTGACAAATTAATTCCACACAACAAATCTGCATGTCCAATGTCTCAGTTTTATTTCACTGATCTATTTTCAGTTAAAAAGTAGTTCTCTTTATGCAGTCTCTTCTGGAGTTTTCCAGGGATATCATTTAGATCAATTTATTCCCTAAATCCTAAGTAATTCTAAATCTCTCAGAAGTTAGTTCTCATCTGTCTTACTGTGGACCTACCTTACAGAAGATAAGTAAAAGAATCATAGAACAGCCCAGTTTGGAAGGGACCTCAAAAGATCATCTGGTCCAACTTTTTGTGGGAAAGGGAGCCTAGATGAGATTATCTAGCACCCTGTCCAATTGCATCTTGAAAACCTCCAGCGATGCAGACTTTACCACATCCCTGGGGAAGCTGTTCCAGTGATTGGTTGTTCTCACTGCAAAAAAATTCTTTCTTATATCAAGATGAAACCTCTCCTGGTGCAACTTGTACCTGTTGCCCCTTGTCTTCTCTATGTGCTCCTTGTGAAGAGAGAGCCTCTGTCCTCTTTGTAGCTGCCCTTTACATGCTGGAACACTGTGATTAGGTCCCCCTCAGCCTTCTCCAAGAAGACAAGACATTCAGTCTTTCCTCATAGGGCAGGTTCTCCAGCCCTTTGACCATCTTTGTGGCCCTCCTTTGGACCCTCTCCAGTCTGTCTGTGTCTCTCTTGAATTGTGGGGACTGGAAGTGGACACAGTACTCCAGGTGCAGCCTGACAAGCACTGAGTAGAGTGGGATGATCACATCTGTATCTCTGCTAGTAATGCCCCTGCAGATGCAGCTTGGTATCTGACATGCCTTTGTTGCTGAAGCAGGACATTGCTGACTCATATTAAGCTGGTTGTCCACCAGGAGCCCTAGGTTCTTTTAAGCAAAGCAGCTCCCCAGCTGCACGGATCCTAGCCTGTACTGAGCTCTTTGGATGTTATTCCATCCCAGGTACAGGGACTTGTCTTCATTAAAGACTTGTCTTCATACAGTTCTTGCTAGCCCACTCTTCCAGCCTGTCCAGGTCTCTGTAAGATGGCTCTCCCTTCAAACATGTCCTCCTCATCACCCAGTTTAGTGTTGTCAGCAAAGCTGGTGAGGGTGCCTTCAATGCCATCATCCAGATCATTTATGAAGATGTTGAACAGTGTGGGGCCCAGTATCGATCTCTGGGGAACCACATTTGTGACAGGCTGCCAGTCTGAGTAAAAAACATTGATCACCACCCTCTGAGTGCTGCCTGTTAGCCAATTTCCTGCCCATCTCGCAGACCACACATCCAATCTGTATCTTGCCAGTTTGTCCAGGAGAAGGCTGTGGGAAATGGTGTTGAATGCTTTGCTGAAGTCCAAGTAAACAACATCAACTCCTCTCCCAATCTCGACACAAAAAGTCTTTTTGCTGTAGATGGTGATCAGCTTACTCTGGCATGATTTGACTTTTGATAAATCCATGCTGGCTTTTCCCAACCACCTGCTTCATTTCATTTGTAATAGTTTCTAGGAGGACTAGTTTCATTACTTTCCAGAGAATTGGAGTAAGACTAATGGGCTGGTAATTTCCTGGGTCCCCTTTTGGGCCCTTCTTATAGTTGGGTGTGACTTTTGCCCTTTTCCAGCCACAAGGGATAACCCCTGATCTTCACCACTTTCAAAGATTAGAGACAGTGGCCTTGCAACAATGTCAGCCATTTCTCTTAACACCCTGGGGTGGATTCCATCCAGGCCTATAGATTTGTGTGGGTTGACCCCTTGCAAGAGGCCACAGACCAGCCCTTCCTCCACTACTGGTAGGTTGACACATGCGTTGTCATAGCTACTTGATCCTGTGATGGTAAAGATAGAGAAAAAGAAGGTATCGAGAACCTCTGCTTTGTCAGCATTAATAACTAGTTTCCCTGCCCTCTTTAGCAGTGGACCTACTTCTTCCCTGTGCTTCTGCTTATTGCTCATGTATCTGATGAGCTCTCTCTTCTTCTTGACATCTCTCTTGGCCAATTTCACTTCTAGCCGAGCCTTAGCCTTCCTGACTACATCTCTACATGCTCTAGCAAGGTTCTTGTAGTCCTCGATGCCTATTTGTCTGCCTTTCCATAGCTAGTATGCTTTTTTGCTTTTAAGCACATCCAAAAGCTCATTGTTAAGCAGGGTAGTCTTTTGTTCTGCTTTCTTCCTTTCCCTTTGTGGGAGATGGACTGTTCTTGCGCTTCCAGAAGGCTGTTCTTGAATAATTCCCAGCACTCACAAGCTCCTTTGCCCTACATGGATGCTTCCAGGGAATTCCTTGTGGCTGAAAGTTGGTTCTTCCAAAATCCGGGGTCTTTGTCCTATTACTGATGTTCAGTGTGCTCAGCACAATCTTAAACTTCACAGTGTGATCTCTGTATCCAAGGCTACCATTGGTAATTAGGTTGTCAAGTGTGGTGAGTTGACCCTAGCTGGATGCCAGGTGCCCATCAAAGCCTTTCTATCACTCCACCTCCTCAGCTGGACAGGGAGAGAAAAAAGGCTCGTGGGTCAAGATAAGGACAGGGAGGGATCAGTCAGCAATTACCATTATGGGCAAAACAAACTCGACTTGGGGAAATTAGTTTAATTTATTACCGATCAAATCAGAGTAGGATAATGAGAAATAAAACCAAACCTTAAAACACCTTCCCTCAGCCCTCCCTTCTTCCTGGGCTCACCTTCACTCCCTGTTTTCTCTGCCTCTTCCCCCTGAGCAGCACAGGGGGATGGGGTTTGTTGTCAGTTCATCACACATTGTTTCTGCCACTCCTTCCTCCTCAGGGGGAAGACTCACACTCTTCCCCTGCTCCAGCATCGAGTCCCTCCCATGTGAGGCAGTCCTCCATGAACTTCTCCAACATGAGTCCTTCCCATGGGCTACAGTTCTTTGTGAACTGTTCCAGTGTGGGTCCTTCCCACGGGCTGCAGTCCTTCAGGCACAGACTGCTGCAGCACGGGCTTCCCATGGGGTCACAGCCTCCTTCGGGCATCCCCTTCTCCGGTGTGGGGTCCTCCATGGGCTGCAGGTGGATATCTGCTCCACCGTGGACCTCCATGGGCTGCAGGAGGACAACCTGCCTCACCATGGTCTTCCCCACGGGCTGCAGGGGAATCTCTGCTCTGGTGCCTGGAGCACCTCCTCCTCCTCTTTCTTCACTGACCTTGGGGTCTGCAGAGTTGTTTCTCTCACATGTTCCCACTTGTCTCTTTAGCTGCAGTTTGTTGCGCAGGGTTTTTTTCCCACGTCTTAAATACATTGTCCCAGAGGTGCTACCACTGTCACTGACTGGCTTGGCCTTGGCCAGCGATGGGTTCGTTTTGGGGCCAGCTGGCATTGGCTCTATTGGACACAGCGGAAGCTTCTGGCATCTTCTCACAGCAGTCATCCCTGTAGCCCCCTGCTACCAAAACCTTGCCATACAAACTTAATACATCAAGTAAGTCTTCTCAGTTTGTGATCAGTAAATCTAACGATGTGCTCTTCCTAGTTGGCATGTCCAGCATCTGTAGCAGGAAGCAGTCCTCAATGAATTGCAGGAACCTGATGGACGAGTTGTGCACTGCTGCATTGTTTTCCCAACAAATGTCTGGGTAATTAAAATCATCCATGAGGACCAGGGTCTGTTGGCCTGAGACTTCCTTGAGCAGCTGAAGTAAGGTTTCATTGGCCTCACCATCCTGACTGGAAGGTCAGTAACAGATACCTAACATAAGATTACCCCTTGGTAATGATCCCTCTAATCTTGATCCAAAGGCATTCAATAGAATTTCTGTGGTCTCCATAGCTCACCTCCATACACTTGAATTTCTCTTTTACATAAAGTACAACTCTACCTCCTCTTCTTCCTTTCCTATCTTTCTGAAACAGTTTGTAGCTATCAGTTGTGGTCTCCCAGTCATGTGAGTTCTCCCACCAGGTTTCTGTGTTTCCTATGACATCATAAGTCTCAGACTGGGTACGGAGTTCCAGTTCCTCCTGTTTGTTGCCCAGACTACCTGCATTGGTATATGTCCACCTGAGGTGGCTAGACTTAGTTTTCTTGCCTTTGCAAAGGGTTGGGAAGCATTCCTCACTACTCTGGTAGGTGCCCTCACCCACCCAGTTGCTTTTGAATATGCGAGCGTCACAGCTTTGAATACTGTCCCCCAAGTTAAAGCACAATTTATGAAGTCAGCCAATCTACTAGTGAAGATTCTCCTGCCATTTCTAGATAGGTGGATCCCATCTCTCCCCAACAGGCTGTATTTGTCAAAGAATGTCCCATGATTGTAGAAGCCAAAGGTCTGGCAATGACACCAGCCATGAAGCCAGGTATTGATCTGGATGATTTGTCAAACTTATGCCTGCACCCCTAACTCTGACTGGCAAGACAGACATTTAGCTGACTAGTTTCACTGGGTTAAAAAACCATAAACAACCCCAAAACCTAGCTATTATTTTCAGTAAATTACCAACCATTTCCTCTGCATCATTGCCTGCTATTTTCTAGTTATTATCTTCTTTAAACATGTACTACTAGAATTAAACACAGTACTTCACAGAGTATCACAGATACATACTCAGTGGTCCTTTGTACTAAGGCTTTAATATTTTTCTGTCTCACATGGAAACAACTTTTTTATTATGGGTCACATTAGTCTTCCCTTTTGTGAATAATGTCCTACATGCAGCTTTCTGCTTCAGTGATATTTGCAGCTACGGAGCGCCTAGCTGATAGCAGAAATTCTGGTTTTAGTCCCTAAATTCATGATCTTGCACTTTCTACAATTATATTTTTCCCATTTGCTTTAGACCACTGTTCATACAGGGTTATACAGTTCATCCTGGATCACATTCCAGTCCTCTTCTGTTTTATGAATATCTCAAAGATTTGCATCATTGTGGCATTTTGTTAGCAAGTTCTGGATGGTTTTCAGCATAATGAATTAAAATATTAACAACCGGAGGACTAGCCTACTATCAGTGTCTCCAACCTGATTCCCATTGCATCAAAATCAGTTGTCATCTTTCCAGCTCTACTTCTAGTAGGATTTCATAATTTATAATAAGTAGGCTTTATTTTTTCTAATTATGTTTGGTTAATTACATTTTATTATTGAAGTAAAAGGAAGATTCATTCAGTGTTGTAGATAGAAAAGTATTCTTTCTTTTTTGATGTTTCCTAATAGCTGCCAACTACATTCTTCCATGTTTGAGGAAAAAAAAGCACACAAACAAAAGATAGTAAAAATGAAAGCAATGAAACTTTTTCATTGATCTTGGACATGTATTCAGTGACTACACTATTAAGTTTTTAGAAATATTTAATGCATTGTGAGTAGTCAGAAGGAAATACAATGTGCTGTTGCTGCCAACTGAAACTAATCAAAGAAGTACTACAAAGAAATCCACAGAAGAGAAATTACCTGTGCAGAGCAACTTCCTAAGTGACTGACATGGGGAAGAAAGCTGCAAGCATATAGCACCACTAACGTTATTAATCTGAATGACAAGTACGAAAAGAAAAGATAACAATAGATGCTGACAGTGCACACCATCAGCAATGAATCAATTTATCTTGACACTGACAGTTTAGAAAGGACATTCATCTGATTACGTGGTTAAATACCACCATTATCTGCATACAAAAGTGGGGCAGCACAGCTTTTTCTTTTTCCTTTTTTTTAATGTTACAAGCATATTTTTTCTTCCCTTTCTTCCTCCCTCCCTCCCTCCCTCGCTCTTCCCTTTCTTTTCACAGAATGGCTGAGACGGTAAGGGACCTCCAGAGGTCATCTTGTTCAATCCACCAGCTCGGAGCAGGGTCACCCAGAGCCCATTGCTCAGCACCACATCCAGTCAGCTTTTGAAGGTCTCCAAGGATGGAGACTCCAGAACCTCCCTGGGCAACCTGTGCCAGTGCTTGGTCACCCTCACAGTAAAAAAGTGTTTCCTGATGTTCAGATGGAACCTCCTGTGTTTCATTTTGTGCCTATTGCCTCTGGTCCTCTCTTCCCTCCAACCCCCCCCCCCGACCCACCCCACTTCCTTCTCTTTTTTCTCAGTCTTTGTGTCTCTTGCTTATTTGGACTTTCTGATTTAGTTTGTTAAGCTTTTTTTTAGAATAATTTCACTGTCTTTGGTCAATTATTAAAGCTTTTATTAAATTTTGATAACTTTCTGGAAAAACACACAGTGAAAATATATTCATGATCAGTGCCATCATCTCCATCATATCATCATCACCATGAGAGAGGGAGATTCTGAAGAATGAGAGCATTGTGTCACAAAATGTTTACTTCATGCAGTGTGACGACCAAAATACGTTACTCAAAATTGCAAAATCACACATTCCCGTAAAATGTAACTTGGACCATCCTTGTGTGCAGTTACTGCTTTTTACAACGCTCTCTTGGGAGGAAGAAGAGATTTATTTGTGTTCAAGAAACCAAACTTCCTGGCTCCAGAGCAAGTGCTGTCATCCTAAAGGTATTATATAAAAGCTAGGTGGTGGCCCAACCAACTCCTCTAGCTGTGCTTTAAAACAAGGGCAAAATTTATTGCCTATGGCAGGCTCTAGGCTGCAAATCCTAATAAAACCTTAGTCAGGATTTCAGGTACTTAGTTTCCAGTGCTTTAGGTGGAAAGTTTATACAGAAAATGTGCTCATCCTTGTTCTAGAAAAGCAGAAAAGACCTGTGCCGCATTTTCTCCCCTGTACATACTTGGGGAAGTGTAACAAAAACCTAGGGAGAATGAAAAGTCCTCCTGGACTCCAGTGTTACTGGTCAATAATAC
Organism: Harpia harpyja; assembly: GCF_026419915.1. Taxonomy (NCBI): domain Eukaryota; kingdom Metazoa; phylum Chordata; class Aves; order Accipitriformes; family Accipitridae; genus Harpia; species Harpia harpyja. The sequence goes on from NC_068943.1 coordinate 9,629,116, forward strand.
ACAATGTCTTCTTGATCTGTTTGCTTTAAATACATTTCAGAACGTTGAGGGTTTTTTTTATTGAATACACACTTACTATATTTATTATCAATACTGCACCATTTCACAGGTTTTTAATCTTTTTGACAGATAAGTGAATATTGTTTATTTTTACAGCCATTTTTTGATAATCATTACTGCTTAAATTATTTAACCAAACTTTGTTTTACGTTGTTAATGGGCACCAGGGGATAACCTGTACTTCCTGTTATTTTGCTTTCTTGTAATGGATTATTAACATTTTTAGGCTACTTACATATTTACATACTTTCTATTCTGTTTTTAAAGGAAATTACTGAGAGAACTCCAGTAGACTCCCTCACTGCAAATGTCATTCTACTTTCCCTGTGAATTAATCTACCTTGAATAAATCAGTAACCCTTGTCTGAACTTCCTGCATTGTTCAGTCTCAAAAGAATACTTAGACCTAATTCTTGTTTGTCTCTCTAAAATATTCATCATGGGACCATATTTTTGAAAGGGAGCTACCATGTTACATTCTTCCTTAATTATAGTCTGCTTTTAAAATTAATCATAGGGAAAATAATATTTTACCAGTAGAGGGAGATATAATACTAGCAAAATATTTTTCTTTTACATGATTTATTACATGCTGGAGGAAGATTTTTTTATTAGGATTTCTTTGTGTTAGCTAGACAGATATTTTCAGGGCTGCAAAAACATAAGCATCCAAATGGCAATGCTAATGGAATATTTATAGCCCAAAGTATTTCCTGGAGACTAACTGAAATTGCTCATAACAACAAAAATTTCAACAGATCTACTGGGATCAAGTTTAGATCCTTTGTCACTAATTTCCTGCATGTATTAAATTAACGGGTAGTGCATACACAAGCCATGCAAAGTAGTCCATATTGTTTCAGAATATAAGCATGGAAAACTTTTTATTCTAGTAAAATCATACCAGCCTTATTTCCATTGCACTTACAAAATTATATTAGACTATTTGTAGTTTTTATAGTCTGAACAGAGGCTCTGCCTTTCAATAAAGTGAGATAGGCATGTCCAGAAAAAGAAAATCAAGCTCAGGCTCCCCCAAAACTCCAGATGAGATACTTTGGCCTCAAAAGTTTTTATTTACCCCTGTTAATTAGGGAGTGAAACAGTTTCTTGACTCCTAATTCACAGTACCTTTGTAATCTCACATTTTATGGATCTTAGCATTTCTGTTCCTTTCCTTCCCCACCTTTATTTCAGCTTGTTAGTTGGTTATATCTCTGTAACAGACTCTCTCTTCTGTAGTAAAGGACATCACACAACCTCAGGAACAATAAAGACACAAATGACATCCCTAATTATTGCTGTAAAAATACAAACCAGCAACATATCCCTTAAGTAGAAAATAGATTACATTCACTGACATGTTCAAATACAATCTTACTGTCTACAGTAGTGAAGGGCTACATAAATGTTCTCATGGGACAATATTTTAAAGGCTTAGACTGTGTGCTCAATGGACTGCCATATGGATTTCAAATGAACTTTTTATGCAAATACAGTACATCTGGCACCATTATTTATTCTCTCTCTTCTCTCCCTTCTTTCCCTGTCTCTAAAATAGTGTATGCTATTTAAATAATATCAGAAGGGCAAAGACTTAGAGGAATTTTATTTACAATTTTTAAATGAGAACTTCTCTAAAGATTAGCATAACAGCAGCAGTGTTACCATTACTATTCTTTCTACACCACTATTTATGAAAAAATTAACTTCCAAAAGCAGAGAAAGATAATTTACCATCTTCACTAACTTATACATATCAGCATGTCACATATAACTTCTTTGTTTTTCATGTCATCCTATTTTTGTCCAGTCTTTTCTGCTATTAGGCATTTAAACTGATATGGCTTTAAATTCTGTATGTATGGCTTTTTTTTTTTTTTCAATGGGGATTCTGCAATTATCTCTGCAGAATCCTTATAATATGACAGAAACCCATCCATATAGTGGCATACAGATTAAAAGAAACTGTTCACCTCTGTGACCTTTCAACTTTAAAGGCATCATGTTTTTTTCTGAAACAAGCTTTTTTCTCTATTAGCTAGTAGCTGATACAAATTGTTGGTTTACAGTCTATGCTTCCTGGAATAGAGAAGCTTTCTTTGGGTAGCTGTTTTCACTTTTAAATCAACATGGAATTTCAAAAGCAGCAGAAATTATGGATCTTTCAATAATTTGGTACATTACCCTGTCTAGTCTTCTCTGTTAGTACCACAGGCAGAAGTGGAAGATAAAATTAAAAAGTGATATACAATGTCTTATGGGATTCAGGTTTTTTTTTTAAATTATTAGATAACAGCAACAACAAAAAATACTTCTGACTGCAATGTTTTATGTGGGCTATTCTCATCTTGATATCAATATAACAGTTTTAATCATCATTTTGAGTACATTTGAGTAAATACTTTTTGGAGCTTGGAGGCAAAACTAAAATATTGCCTAAATTATTCCGGCTACCAAGGATGTTCACAATAAGATAAATTATATAATCAGAGATGTACATTAGAAAAGCCCATTAACTAACTAAAACGAGACTTGTTATAATTATGCCATATAAGATAAATTAGCATATATTTGATTTGTTTGTACTGTTTATCTATCACTGACAAACAGATTACACAAAAATACTGTTCACTTAGCAGCTGATTTGATTAAAACTGCAAATACTGCATCTAAGTGTTGCTGAAGAGTAACCTTTGTTGCTTAGTAACACCACATAAAATTCTAGTGGTGACATAGAAAGCTAGAATGCTGCTGACTATTAATCACTGAATTTGCTATGCTTATGAACATTTTGCTTAGTTTGGTTTAGTATATTTTACTAGTTTTAATATTTTCTCATAAAATTTGCCATCAGCATTATCACAGTCATTTTTACACTTATCTACATAAATTATTAGTTGATCTTGTGTAACACAGTGCAGCACATTTTTATTAATATATGAAAACCAGCATTCTGGTATGTAATAAAAATGGAAAGTAAAGAGTTTTATCTTCCTATACAGGACATGGAAAAGAGAAATCTTTTTATCAAACACAAAGATCCTTATTAGGGAGTAATAGGCAAAAAGGGTTGTGCTTCTAGTACCATGGTTTTATTTACAATCTGATCAACATCTGGCACTGAAAATTTAACATACTGAAATTTGTTTGTCCAGTGTTTTCTTCTTTATCAGAATGTGCCCAAGATATAAAGGTAAAAATCTTATAAGGGATTTTGAAATTAGGATTTGGAAAGAATTAGAGTGATTTGCATGGTGGCTTTAAAAATAGATCCCACACTTGTTATCTCTTGATATTTCTTGCTAACTTATTAGATTTTCAGCATTTATATTAGATTCCTGAGGGACTTCAGTTTTTCATCTGACTAAGCAACCTGGGACTACATCAAAAGACCCAATTTCTTTCAGATATTGGAAATTAAAATGTAACAGAAGGCTAACTTCAGGTGGAAAATGCATCACCATTCAGTTACTCTGACTGTATGGAGATGTTTGAGAACCATAACCCTTTCCCCTTAGGAATAAATAGTTATGGCATTGTGAAAGAACATAGACTTAAATTAAAATAGTGCAGTCATACACTGATACGCAACTTGAGTTGCAATTTCAATTATAAATACCTGTTTTCTGGAGTTTCTAACTTGGTCATAAAACTTTGCTCAGGGCTAAACAGTGTTGCACGAGGTAAACATTTACAGAATAAGCTATTGGGGTTTTGTCTGAAAAAAAGGCATACAGAAGAACCAGTACTATTCTTTGTGACTAAAATGCTGGCTAAACATAATTTGACTGTTACTTAAAACTATATGTATAAAGATTTCCTAATATTTTTGGCATATTGGACAAGGAAGACAAGCTGCATAGCCATTGGGACTGGTGATATACAATGATGATATACAAATTGAAAACACTGCATCTAAAATCAAAACATGTTTATGACGGAAGAGCAGGATAATCTCCCTTAGAGAACTCTGGGGAACCAATAGGTGAAATGCATCACACTCTATGTTCATAAGTACGAAAAGTGATTGGCAAATACTGATATTTATAAAGAGGACAAAAATTGATCTATGTACCTCTGAACTTGTTTGTCCTTAAATTATGCAAGTTTTTAGAACAAATATTCAAGGAAAAATTGTTAAAGCCTCAAGGAATTAAATAAACATATAATGTGAGCTAACATAGCAGTATACAGTATCAGATTACAATACCTGTTTTGTTGTATTGAAATGAAAATATTAGTGGAGGAGTCATAATTGGAATTTATTGCATATTGGGAGCAGTCTCAGTATCTCAATCTTCAATTCTGACCTTGGCTCAAAAGTTGAAGTGAGGTAATGAAATTAGATGATATCACAAAGTTGGCAGTCATTTTGAATAGAGGGGAGCAGTGAAATATTATACATAAATAAATGAATAGCCTTCGAGAGTGAAGTAATAGGATGAGGGGGAATTTATGAGAACAAAGTGAAAGTCCATTCATTTAGAGACTCAGAACAAGAATCTGTAGTGCAGTCTTGGACCTGGAAACAAGCTGGAATTTTCTCAGCTGAGAACAAGAAATGAAAGGAAAACCAGGTATTTGTATATTTATAAAGTATGTTTATAAGGATGATAGCAAATCAATAATGGATTAAAGCTGTAAAAAGGGCAACTATGGTCCCCCAAATCAGTAAGCAAAATGCTTCCAGCTAAGCAGAAAGTCTTAGTACCTTTGTGCAAGACATCAGTGAGACCTCATTTAGAGTCAGTGTACAGATTTAGTTACCTGAATTGAGGAGGGACCATGGGCTACTATGTAGAATTTAAAAAAAAAAAAAAAAATTTGAAAAAGAAACTAGCAAAACATGACTCACTTAGCAAATTATTCATAGATTGTGTCTATCCTCTCAAGTAAGACACACTAGGGCAAAAGCTCCAGCAGTTGATCCCAGACTATCCACACCGCTTAGTTCCTTGACTCTAGTTTGGACTGGTCCAATTAACTTTTTCCAAGAAAAAGCCTCGCCATTGTTCTGAGGATAATTCACTCCTGTGACCACTCTTAAGAGTCGGTATGGACAACACAGAAGCAGATACCATTTGACCTGCCCTACTTTTTGTCAAAAACTCTATTAGAAGGCTTTGCACCACAATGCTAATGATATTTATCTTCAGTTTTACACCATTAAAAAAAGAGACTATACTATAGTCTCAGACTTTCTGAATGAAAACCAACAAAAAATCATAGCAAAAGTTATGTGTTTTCTAGAGTCACAGCAGCAACACATCCTTGGAAAACCAGGGATGAATTTTGTGCAGTCAATCTGCTCTGGAGTAAACTTGCTCTAAATTTCATGGACACGCATCTTTGTATTCTTCCTGACCACAAGTAGAAGGGTGATGCCCTGGAAATGATGTGTTTAACAATACAGACACAGCCAGAGGCAATATATTTGCTCTCTAGAAATGCACCGGAGACAAACATTATGAAAATAAATATTTAACTCAAGGACAGTGTGGGCACAAAAGCTTAAGTGTATTCATAGTCACAAATACACTGAAAATTAAAAGCAATTATTTAATAGTGACACAAGTGAAATTCTGGAGCAGCAACCCAAAGAAAACAGTGAGTTTAAGAAAATACAAACAGTTTTTAAACAAACCATACTGAATTTATGAAAGCCATTTTATGAGATGATTGCCTGCAATAGGAAGAGACAGGAAGGACTAAACAATGAAGGGAGTTGTTCTCAGGCTTATGTTCGTAAAGTGAAGCATATTTGTGATTGTATAAAAAGTTAATAGTTTATGTCACAAAGTTTCATATGCTTCTGATTTTAAAGTAGCACTAAACTTCACAAACTAAAGATGAACTTTAGGCCTGGCCTTCCCAAAAGCTTGTTACTCTACTTAACTTTAACTACTTACATGATGAGCATTTTTTTCAGTGTAGTTATCAAGACTTTCTTCATTGTCAGTAGAGAAGACACCATTCAAAACTATTTTGGCACTTACTTCAGGTGCATTATCTCAGAGTCACCCTCTGAAGAAACCTGTCTTTATTGATTATAACATGGACATAGACAGTACTGTTGCCTATATATTTAACTTTTACACAAATATATATGATAAGGTATAACTAAAGAATAAATGTTTTTGAAAGATACATGCTTGAAAATCTACCAATAGCAATTTCTCAGATACCATTCAGCATGAACAAAAATGTAGTCATTAATGGTGGATTTTATACACTTCCTTTACTTCTTATTTGCATTTATCTTGTATATATATATGTGTGTGTGTGTGTGTGTGTGCAATTTTGAATTAAATTTTAAATTAACATTGCCACAGGATAAATACCTTGAATGTGACCCATGACATCACTTTTCCCATCTTAAAATGATAACTGTTCTCTGCATTTTTAGTCCCCAGAATTTCAGGGCTATAATAAACTGACTGCAGCATCTTCCTTTTCTCCCACGAAGAGTGACCAGTCTTCTAAACTCTTGAATTTGTGAACCTATGTATAAATGTGATTTATTCTTCCATTTTCTATCCCACTATCTCACATCTCTGTCATTTCTTGCAAACATAAAAATGGTTATATTGACCATTCAGATGAAAGATCCATCTTGACCAGAATTCTGCCTAGGAGAGTGAACAGCACAAAACGCAGGAAAGATCACCAGAACAGGGCAAATGTGGAACAATATTTAACAGCATTCTCTGTCAAGGTGTTGTAAATTGTGCTTCAGAGACTTAGTGAGCGAGAGGTGGTGACTTCATATTTGTAGAATATTTTTTTCTCTATTAATTTATGCAAGCACTGTCTGAATACAGAGAAGTTCAAGGACTTCGATACTGTATTAGACCAGGAATCCGGCTGTGTGATATCTTGTTGTGAGAGGAGCCACACAAACAGCCCAATGGCATGACATACAAATACAATGACTTCCTTAATTCCTCTCCTAGACCTGAGTTATTTTCAGCTCAGTGGATTTACTTATGTACCCAGTTATCCCATCTGTATTACATTTCTTGTTGTTAAACCTTGAGTAGATACAAACTTTAAGCATCTTTGCAGTGAGTCTTTGGTGCTGAGTTCTGTATGTTTACCGATTTTCCTGTGAAGAATCATCTTTTAGTACTTCACTTAGATGTTGATAGTCTCATTTGATGTTCAGTATTTCATATATTAGAATGAACTGTCGGCCCATCTGTACTGTCTTTTCATCAGACTTAGAACTGTAGTTTTCTTTCCTAGCCCCCTCACTTACCTGTTTCCAAGCAGGGAAGTTTTACCACTCATACTCAAGTGGAACAAACCTCATACAACAAAACTGTTCTGCAACTTTTGTCATCTTCCCTAATGGCCATATTCAAGATGTGTTTGAAACAGGAATTTACACTGGAAAATGATTTTATTTTTTTTCTTTTCTAATAGTTTCCAACATTTGCTTTGATTTTTTGACCACTACTGAACTGGTGCTAGTTTTTCTTTACTACAAGGTCTCACCTCTAAGGTAATAGCCAGTGCACGGTGAATATGTTATGTGTTTGCTTTTTTTCCAACCACTTTATAGTTGTCTACACTGATATTCATTTTCCATGCTGTTGCATAGTTTCTTGAAGCCATAAACTCTGTTTTTGAAGGTTTTTCTGCAGTTCTGCACAGTCCAGCTGTATGTCCTCATTAACTAGAATAACTCCATACTATCAGCAATGTTTCTGCACTTGCTGCTCACATCTAGTTCATTTATGAATATGTTGAATAGCACAAATCCCAGCACAGACCATTAGTGAGCTGTAGTGACCTTTGGTGACCATTTATTTTACCCTGTTTCCTGAATTTCAGCCACTTATTTATCCATTCAAGGCCATTCCTTCCTATTCCGTGGTTGTTTACTTTGTTTAGGAGACCTGAGTGAAAGGATATGTCAAGAGCCTTGTGGAAATCCAGCGAGATTGACCGAATCATCTTTACCCACATTTGTAGACCATTTCAGATTATGTCGATAGATTTATAAGGCAAAACTTCCTAAAAATAAACCAATTCACTCATTCCAACTAAATCACACTAATGAAGCTATTAACTAATTCAGTTCTTCACAATGTTTTCTGCTAATTTACTATTAATTCTTCAGAGTTCCCTTTAGAAAATTTTTAAACAATTGGCATGCCATTTGCCACCTTCCACCTTCAGGCGTTCAGGAAGTTTTAAGAGATGCCAGTATTCAGGATAATGCATTCTTAATTTGCCTTAGAGCTCTTTGATGAACACTGGTAGATCCCCACAAGTAGTATGGTTCATTTTATGTTTGTTCCACAACATCTTCTGCAACAACTGTCTGATGAGTCCTCCAGAAGTAAGGGTTAGGGCATGGGGAATAAAGTTTCTTTCACAGTATAAGACTAATGTGAAGAATTTTTGTTTAGCTTCTTTGCAATGGCCTTGTGTTCCCTGAGCACTCTATTATGTAGTTTGGCCTTACAGACTCTCTAGGAGCCTTTTTTCCCTGTTGCATTTGAAGAAAACTTCAGTACTGGATTTTATCCTTTTTGATATCTGTTCTTCAGATTATTTGTGGACTTTTTAATTGTGCTGCTGCATTTAATTTGCTATAATTTTTTTTTTCTGTTTTCTTAAGTTGTGCATGCTATCAGATTTATTTGAAGGCTGTCTTCCTGTTTCTACCAAGAAATTACCATGAAAACACTTCTGGTTTCAGAGCCATCAAAAAACTGTTTACTTTTGTGAACAGGTTTTGTTTATATTCTGAATAAGAAGGACACACATTTTAACATGGAATTAAATGAAAACACATATAGAAGAATCCATTTTCATTTTATAGGGTAGGTCTATGTTCTGATACTTGTTTTTCCTGAAGAGGATTTCATTATTACCATTAGCTACTTGTAAAGACTTGATAATTAAAATGACAGGTATATCAGAACTTTGGGTAGATGGCTAAATCTGACATTTATAAAGCTACATATCTTGTTTTACTACACTGCAAAGAGTGTTGTTATTTCTACCAGTGTAACAGGGTTGGATGATAACCTGAGATGAGAAATTTTTTTAATATTAAGAAATTAAGTTTTCCATAGTGTTATTAAACTAGGATGCCAACAGAAAAAAAAACAGTTCTAAGGTAATTGGGAGATGAAAGATCTCAAAATTTCTAGACTCAAGATTGTTTGGGCCCTGAAACTCTGTTTCCTATGTTAAATTGGAGGATTTTATTATTGTTGTTGATGACGATTTTTTTCTGACTGCCCATTACACATTGGAGTGTCCTTAAGTAAATTGTCTTAATTGCAGCCACAGTGCAACAGTGATAATTGCAGGGCCCCAATCAGCTCCAGAAGGGAAAATACATTATAGGTACAAAATGAGACAAAAAAAAAAAAAAAAAGAAAACAAACCTTCTGAAATTATACCGTTGCTAACACTCGTGCTTATATTTTAATTTTTCTGTATTTATTTTTGTTGTGTAAATTCATTTAATCCAGTTTCACCTCTACATAATTCATTACGCTAAACTGTATACCAATTCATCATTTTTCTTTTAGCAAACTGCATTACCATGGCTGCATAATGTGCACAGTACATCTATACTTCCGATTAACAAGGTCTGTAACATTTTTTTGTAATCCATTATTGGTACATTGTAATACCACTTAATAGCATAACACATGTTTTAAGCCTCTTCCAGCTGGCATGGTCAGCTACTGCTAACTCCCAAGTTCCCAGATAATGTGAATTTGATGATCATTCTCTGTTGCAGAGATACAGGAGTGCATAGCAATGGAGCTAATCACTAGTTCTCTATCTGTAATGTTCCTATAAAGATTTGTCACAATGACATAGATAGGGAAGGCCTGACTCTCATTTAAAATGCCAACTCTCTACATCTTTGCAATTTCAACCCTATTTAACACAAACCAGAGGATTCTGATGAGTACTAGCAGAAAGGAAAATCAGGCCAAGACGATGTAAGAATACGGGGAAACATAAATGGACTTTAATTTTTTTTTTTTTTCTGGCAGGCATAGCAGTGATTTACCTGTGTACATGGGTATATATCTGCTGTCTTTCTTTCCAGACAGTCTTTACAAATTTGTGTCATCCAAGTATAAGATGACACTCATAAGATGAATAGATTAAAAGAACCCCTAGATCAATTAAAAAGACAATAAGCTTTTTCAAATTGACATATATGTAAAGACTTGAAAGAAATATTAATGATGGATAATATGAAATCTCCAATTCTAGTCTAACAAAGAAAGTCAAGAATTTTATTAGTGGAAATATTAACAAGTTCCTATCTTATCTGAGAAAACAGTAGTTTAAATGATAAAAATGTCTCAACTGTAAATATTTTGATATCCACAAAAAAAAATTGATTTGTGCATATTTTATTGTTTATGCATGTATGGCATAATAAAGAAAAATACTGGGGAAAAATGTTTCATTAAGTGCATTAAAATCTTGATTAATAGAAGCATCCTTGATATCATAGCCACATTCATTATAAATGTTAACTTTATTTTTCATTAATTATTTTTTTGCTGTGGTTCTAAATGAAGCATTCTGGATCATAGAAATTCTTAATGTTTGACCACATGATTGGAAAATTGCTACACTTGATCCTAAAATACCTCTGCTAAAGATAACATGCTGGGGCTTCGTATTTATTTTTGAGAAATCAAATTTAAAATTATATTTATAAAATGCAAACACTCAAATAAGAGGTCTGGGGTAAAGATTCTAGCAGAATATTTTTATATAACATAAAGTTATTTCTAAGGCCTTCCCAGTTTTGGCTATGTAGATATCTACATCTTGATTAATCAACAAGATTGTTTATATGATTCACAGAGAAACATATTACTTCCAAAGTTCTTCTAACCATTTTAGAGATCTATATTATGATGAGATGAATCATGTTCTAGAAGTGTCCATTTTTATTCAAGGAATAAAACCTCTAGCTGGCAAGCTCAGATGTAGATGTCTGCGTCATAAAAATTTAAAGGTAGATGAGATAAATCCCACTATATTTGACTTATCTCAGTGGAAAAGAATGTGAATTACTACACAATTCTTACTAAGCATCTCATGTGTTGTGCAAGGAAATTACATTATCAATTGTATTAGAAATAGTGGAGCTAAAGATAACTTTTTGCAGTGTATGATGACTGCAAATATTACATCTATTTCCTCTCTGCCACAGCATCATTTTTAAAGTGAAGCAAGTGTTAAGATTCTGCCTGAAGAAGCCTAAAGAGGAAGAGGGCTGCATAAGTTATTCCTGTTCTATTAAATTAGAAGTGCCCTGAGCCTGTTCTCTGACAATAGTCACATAATGACCGGTACCCATACTACTAAACATGCTGATATACACAGCATCCGTAGATGCATCAATATTACATTTTTGACAAAGGTCCCTGGCCCACAGTAACACCTGAACCATGCCCAGAAATTGCATGGAAAAGTGCTAGCAGAAATGAGCAAAGATCCGGCCAAGGTCTGTTTGACAAATTTGACTTAAATCAAGTTCCAGACTAATGGAATATCCCCTACCACTATTTGTACCGCTAGCATAGACATGCCTTTAGATCCCATCAATACCTCTGATCCTTACTTATAGAATGGGAATAATGAATGCATCATATTTTTTTATGCAGTACCTTGTTTCTTGCTTGCATTTTGGATATAAATACAGTGGGAATGGCGAGTGCTTCCTGGCTCAGTCTTGTTTATTCACTTGCCACCACTCATAAGAAATATCGACCACATATTTTTATATTCATGAGCCCAGTCACTTCAATCTATCTGAAAGAGTGTACTTTCGGGGAGAAGGAGGCAGGAAAGATTTTGATATGTCTCCCTCTGATAAGGGTTTCCATTAGTCAACACATAAAGGAAGAGAAAAAAATATGCAAGTGGAAAGGGATGTCAAAATTAAAGTAAGAATTCGGGAAACAGAATATTCTGGTGAAGCAGCAAGGGTATGGTTACTGTCAGAACTTTTTGGCATACACCACAAAGTAACCTTTGTAAACCCCAAACTTTGATCTTTTTTGACTGGAGAAAATGGTTGGCTGGAGAGGAGAAGAAGGAGGAATTATTGGGGAATATTAAAAAAATAACAACTTCAATGCATGTTCAGTTAATGTTACTTCAGATTCAAGTTTTTTAGGGTAAATGAGCTGATACATATGCTTCCTAGAATATCATGTATCATATTCAAGAATATTTTTTTCCTATCCATAGCTAAATTATATAGAATGTTCAGTGGTCACAAATTCTATATTCCTTTGAAAATTAAGTCACTTACCAAATTTTTGCAACTATAAAGTGGTGACGTTTTTACCAGAGTACTTTTCGTGAGTTTTCTTTCTCATAGTTCAACGTCAAACTTTAACAGGAAGTATAGAAAAATATAGAGGAGTATAGAGTAAGGAAAATGGCTTCAGTTTTGGCAAATAAAATACAAATATAAAATGTTAAACTTTTTTAAAAAATCTAATTAAAATGAACTTTTATTAAACTGATGGTTGAAATTTTCTTTTTGAATATGTCTAATGCCTGTTCTTCAGCTGTTACTCAAAACTTGGTTTTAAGATTTTATATTAGTATTATTTGACTATACAGCTTTATAAGGCTTTTAGAACTGCTCTCGCTTTTTTTTCAAATAAAGGTGACTTGTAGTAGATACTGTATTTTAGAAGAATTTTAACTAAGTCCTTTTTTTCAATCCTTTATAGCATTTTTCAGTAATTGTTTTTTAACATCCTTTGCTTATTGAGGGAAAGTTGTAATTAAAGTTTTAGATCATGTCACTTAGATAACATAAAAATCTATTTTCTGAATAGTACACTGCAGCATATTTCCACTTAATTCACAATCCTTCCTTTTTTTATCTTATTATGTATTTATTTTCTTGGTGATGTGGGTTTTGGTTTGTTGGTTTTTTTTTTTTTTTTCTGGTATTATTTGCAATATACATAAAAAAAATTGGATACAAACATAAGAAACATCTAATATATACTACCTCTGAGGTGTAGCATTGATACTAAATGTATACCACAGGTTAAGAAAAATGGATACAATAGTTATGCTACTATTTGACACTTAGTCCAAAATTTTTAAAGAAAAAGTAGATATTTAGTTTTAATTGTAAGATATTTTACTGCTTTTATACAAATTAAATATTCTTGGTCTCTAGGTTACCCATGAAAGTCTAGATCAGAACTTCAAGTTTCTTTGGGTTGAAATGTGACATATTTATTTTTCCTAACACACACACTGAAAATTCTGTCTATCATGTCTGGGTTTTGGTGATTTTGAGCATAAATGCCTTAGGAATAACCAGTATAAACATTTAATCCGATTGATTCTATCTTCTTTAAAAGCATATTTCCCAGCTGATATTGTAGGACTGTCTTTCAACTGATTTCAGGGGGAATCTGAATTAGGCTTTAAGTTACTAATGAGTTCTTTTTACTGCAGTACTCTGTTTCACTATGGATTTACAGCCCTTTGGTGACACCACTGAGACAGGATGGGCAAAATGTTAACACTCACTTCCAACATAAATCTTTGAGAAGAGAGAGAATCTTGTCCTGCTCACTTAGTTATAGAAAACATTCCAGCTGAAGCCTGAAGAAGTGCTGGCTTCGGACTACTTGATTAAATAAACTTGACCAATATTTTTGTAAGCAAATAAGAATAAATTGTGTTTTCCTCAGATATTCATCTTTTGTTCAAGAGTATAAATCCTTGCTTGGAAAACAAACCACACTTCCTCGCGTCAGTAGGATGTCATTTCTGGAATTACATACAGTGTCTGCAGTCTGACTCACACATACAAATCAGCTGAAAAAGGATTATTTTCTATTTTTTAATAAATGAGAGTTTTGGTGCATAGTCCCCAAGGTGACTTATAGTTTATAATATTCTATGTATTTAACTACTTAGTAATGATAAAATATGTATTTTGGGAGAACAAGGGATAAAGGTATAACTGAATAAATTTTGGTTGCAGAATTTACTTGCAATATCTTGCCCTTTTAACATCCTCAAATATGCCCCAGACCCCTTCTATGGGTTCATCTGACTTTTCTCTGCAGTACCATCCATATGTCTCTTAATATCAACAAATTAACAATTATAGTTATACCAAGCAGTCTGACAAACTATTGTCTATATTTGAGGGAACAATTTATCCCTATGAATTGCAGTAAAAGGCAATTTTGTCTAATTACACTGAGCATATTGAAATGTTAGCTTTTCCCTCATGGGTACTAATACCAGATTTGTAATTGTTGATGGTACTGAATTTAAAATGTCCCTGCATTTGGGAATTAGAAGACCCAAGTTTGCTCTTGAATATATGACCCTTACTTCTTAAAATCTGAAATATCCTTACTGTGTTCTTACAGATGTCTCTACACTACCATGAGAGAAAGGCTTCATTTTTTTTTAAAGATTTTCCAAGTTTCAGTTTTAATCTGTTTTACTTAATAATCCATACACTTTGTTAATCTAATACAGAAATGCAACATTTCACATGTGCAAATATTTGTAATATTTTTTTGTAATTTTTTTAAGATATAACTTTAAAATCTTGTCCAACTGCTCTTGAACAATTAATTTTATTTTTTTGAAACTGATGATTCACTGAAGAGATCATACAAAATACATACATGAAGGTACACAGTCATCCCTATGCACATCCCTTCACCATATTGTCCTGGATGATAAACTATGAGGTATTTGGTTTAGGCTAGTGAAGTAACCTCCCGTCAGAAAAAACATGCAACTTACATTGGCTTACCCCTAATAATATCCCAGCTATACTGTGTTTTTCATAAAAATCAGGGAGAAAAAGAGAGAGAGAGGGATACAGAAAACAAAGTGTAACAGCACGCAAGGTATTTCCCCCTCCAAAACAATAGTTCCACTTACTGAGCTATGAGGTGGTAACTGAGTTTTCTAAAGAAGTGAGTTTTCTTTACACGTTGTTTATGGTAAAACTGTTCGTCAGCATGACCTGAAGAGTAGAATTTCAGCCAACCAAATTATACTGAAATAATTATTTATCAAATACAGCTTTTTAATTTTACTTCATGAACTGATCTATTTAATTTGTAGCAGTTCATATGCATCTGCAAGAAATAACAACAACAAAAATGTTAGCAATTGAGCTGTGTTGTGCTCATCCTTTCATGTGATAAGGTGCTTCGTAATAGAGAAATCAAGCAAAAACTACAGTGGCCCACCCAAAGCTAATGATCTCTTAGTAATTCATATAAAATAATGAATTCAATAAAATTAATAAAATGAACTATTTTCAAGAATAAAGGAAACAGAACATTTTTAATATTTCTGATTAATTTATCTGTAGGTAATTTCTAATGTAGGCTGGCATTTGTTAACTATTATAATTAAATTGCTTACTTTTCTTCTACCTTGTTATTTAAAGAAAAAATAAATAAATAAACCTCCTATCAAGTGAATGGATGCCTGGAACAATTTTAAGGAATAACAACCTTATTGAAAAGTAGTGTATTTTAAGGAGACAAGCATGCCCCCGTTAATCCAGGATCTAGGTGATCTGGTAAGACTAGATCTTTTCTTATTGTACTCAGGAGTAGTCTTCATCATTCTTCTACTCATAAAATCTTTAGGAGTGAACAGATGGCAATAAGCCTTTTTTTAAATGTCTTTCAAACAAATCCATAGGCTTTCTCTTTATTTGAAATGAAACAGAAGAGTAATAAAAATCTGTACATGCCTCTACTTAAATACGGGGAAGTACCAGATGAGTATCAAGAAATAGTTTACTCATTTAATGTTTTAAGGCAGGAGGAACAGGAGTTTAAAGTTCAGAGGAGGTTCTTGCTCAAATCATGACCCCATTTTAATGTATGCTATATATTTCTGTATTTATCCATACACATACAAGAAAGATCATTCCTTGCACTGGGGACATTATCACATGGACTTCCATCCAATAGCACAAAGATTCAAGGGAAGATTAGTGAAAATATAATAAGTCACAGATTGAATGGAATAGCTGAGATAAGCACAGACACAAGCTGCTGTCAAAATTCTAAATGGATCCTTTTTGATGCTTAAGAAAGTTTTCCTTTTTGTTTCAAGTTTTTTCCATTATTATTACCAGTAATTTTTTTACTGATCCCACACTTACCTTTGACATAAAGACTGATGGAGATAGATAACAAATAAAAAGATTGCTGTGATATCTCTCTTAAATATATTTATGTACAATTTTTGACTGAAATGTATCTGAAAAAATGGAAATATTTCTCTCTAGGTTAATCTGCAGTTAAAAAGCCATCTAACTATATTAAAAAAACCCCAACAATCAATGATCAAAGTTATCAATGATCTGGAAGCAGGAGTTCAAGTTTGCTGATGATACCAAACTGTGAGGTGCTGTTGACTTTTTCGAGGGACGAGGTGCCTTGCGGAGGGATCTAGGTATATTGGAGCATTGTGTAATAGATTAATGGGCTGAAATTTAGCAAGTCCAAATGCCAGATCCTGCACCCAGGACAGAGTAATGCCAAGTATAAACTGGGAGAGGAGTGGCTGGTGAGCAGCCCTGCAGAAAAGGATCTGGGGGTGCTGGGCGACAGCAGGCTCAGCGTGAGTCAGCAGTGTGCCCTGGCAGCCAAGAGGGCAAACCCCATCCTGGGGGGCATCAAACACAACATAACCAGCCGGTCAGAAGAGGTGATTATCCCGCTGTATTTAGTGATGGTGTGGCCTCATCTCGAGTACTGTGTGCAGTTCTGGGCCCCACAATTTAAGAAGAATGTTGAGGTCCTTGAATGCGTCCAGAGGAGGGCAGCCAAGCTGGTGACAGGGCTGGAAGGAATGTCCTGTGAGGAGCGGCTGAGGACTTTGGGCTTGTCTAGTTTGGAGAAAAGAAGGCTGAGGGGCGACCTCATTGCTCTCTACAGCTTCCTGAGGAGGGGACATGGAGAGGGAGGTGCTGAGCTCTTCTTCCTGGTATCCAGTGACAGGATATGTGGGAACGGTTCAAAACTGTGTCAGGGGAGGTTGGGACTGGACTTTAGGAAGCATGTCTTTACCGAGAGGGTGGTCAAACACTGGAACAGGCTTCCTAGAGAGGGGGTCGATGCCCAAAGTCTGTCAGTGTTTAAGAGGCATTTGGACAATGCCCTTAATAACATGCTTTAACTTTTGGTCATCCTTGAAGTGGTCAGGCAGTTGGAGTAAATGATCTTTGTAGGTCACTTTCAACTGAACTATCCTATCCTATCCTATCCTATCCTATCCTATCCTATCCTATCCTATTCTAAAACTTATGAAAATAATAAATAAGAATGAGAAAAACTCACAGACCACACTGAGAAATCCCAGATAGAAATACCTCTATGGCAGTCATTTAAAAAAAAACAACACACACAGACACCCCCCCCCCCAAAAAAAGTTGAGCATGTGAAAATGTGCTTCATGATAACCTCTCCTTTAGCTGGAAAGCAAAATTGAATTTTTCCCTCTTTTTCTTCTCATCTTTCAGAGTGATGTTTTAAAATATAATAGGGAGAATGTACTAAGGCTTCCTTAGGGCAGAGGATGATCAGTGCAAATAGAATAGACCCTTCCATTAATTTCTGCCTTTGCTAATTCATTAGACATTTCAGGTAAGGTTTTGTGCATCACACTGAAGAGGGCAGTAGAGTTACATTACACAGTGTAAGCAGTACAAGCCTCAACTGTCTCAGAGAACATTCTCTTGGTAAAAATGTGAAAGAGGAATCATAGAATCATAGAATCATAGAATCATTTCGGTTGGAAAAGACCTTCAAGATCATCAAGTCCAACCATTAACCATGCCCCCTAAACCATGCCCTGGAGTACCCTGTCCGCTCGCTTTTTGAATACCTCCAGGGATGGTGACTCAACCACTTCCCTGGGCAGCCCATTCCAATGTTTGACAACCCTCTCAGTAAAAAAATTTTTCCTAATATCTAACCTAAATCTCCCTTGCCTCAACTTGAGGCCATTTCCTCTCGTCCTATCTCCAGCCACCTGACAGAAGAGACCAACACCCACCTCACTACAACCCCCCTTCAGGTAGTTGTAGAGAGCGATAAGGTCTCCCCTCAGCCTCCTCTTTTCTAGACTGAACAACCCCAGATCCCTCAGCCGCTCCTCATAAGACTTGTGCTCAAGGCCCCTCACCAGGAAGGATGATTTCCAGGATGTCCTGGGCTTCTGGTAGGTGTATGAATTAAAATGTCTGTCAATGCACTTCTGTTTCACATTCTTTATTGACTTAAATTTCCAGTGGCTTAAAATGGTATTGCACATGCAGCCGAATCCTCCCTGTAGCAGGCAGGTTGGAATCATAGAATCATAGAATCATAGAATCATTTCGGTTGGAAAAGACCTTCAAGATCATCAAGTCCAACCATTAACCATACCCCCTAAACCATGCCCTGCAGTACCCTATCCACTGGCTTTTTGAATACCTCCAGGGATGGGGACTCAACCACTTCCCTGGGCAGCCCATTCCAATGTCTGACAACCCTCTCAGTAAAAAAATTTTTCCTAATATCTAACCTAAATTCCTAAAGTTATACCTCTCATGTAATGGAGGAAATTCTATTTGAAGAATGTGTTTATGTCCCTCTGTGTGGAAATGTCAGGAATATTGATCAGAGGTTGCTGAAGATTCAAACCACTGAGATGCCCAAGTACTTAATTCCAAAGGATGCTGGAAGAAGTCATAGGGCTCCTTCAGCTCTTCTTTGAGTCTCTACTGATATTAACAGTAAAGGTGAAAGAGCAAGAGTTTGAGGTTTTGCTAGTTTGTGCCACATACAATTTTAAAGGAAGAACTATTGTTAACAAAAGAAGTAAAGTTATAAAGGCATACAGAGGATGTATCTGGGAATCTTGAAGACACTGCAGTTATTGATCTTTTCGAAGTGAACATTTCTCCTACAGTATTATTTAAACCCTGGATTGTAGAAGAATCAGTGACCTGCATGATTGCAATAATGTAATGATAATAGTGAAAATATTTAATGCATACTGTTCCAAATCCATATTGTACACAAAACTTTAAGATTTTTTTAATCTGAAATACACTTCCATCTTGATTTTTATTCTTGTGTAAAGTAAACAAATATTTTCACTTATCTTCCTCTTATTTCACTACCTGACAGTAGGTCAAGAAATGTAATATATTTTCCTCATTATAGTGTGAATCTCTCGTGTAGAAATATTGTAGTCCAATCTGAGCTGAAAACAGTCATAATATTTAAGACAAATACATGTCTCTATATGGGTATATAAGTATGCATGCTTCACATTTTTTCCCACCACATGTGGAAGAAATGCTACTGCTGTTACAGCCTTGTTGATCAGTGAATCAATTAAACAACAAGTTCTATGTTAAACTGCTTATAAAAGTTTCATGGATTGCCACACCCCAAAAAAAGCATTCTGGAAAGCCTCTTCCCCTATCCCAGCTTTTTGTTATCTATTAACCTATTCTGAAAACTGTATTAACATCCTAATATTTCCTAAAGCAATTCATACTTTTACATCAGCATATGTAGCTGTCCACTGCAATCCTGACTGTTTAGGCATTTTGCGGATGATAATTACCAAAGAAGAAATAAAACACCCCTATTTTTTCATGTTTGACTGTATAAGATACAATATGTGTAGTACTTACCTTCTCATAGCACTTAAGAGGTGGGGGGGATGCTTGGCCTGGCCAAATCCTGCTTAAGTTCATGGAAGGTTTCCTGCCAACATCAATAGACTTTGCAGCAAAGCCCGTGTAAATCATTCTGGCTGCTCTCCCGCTTTGCTGCACAAAGAGGGTCTGGTCAGGGAAGCAGCTACAATAAGACACATTTTGTACTTGAGCAGCAGATGGGCACATCTTCTGTAAGATGGGATGATAAGAAAGCCATAGCGGTTCAGACCAAGACTGATCTTACCTGATAATAGAAAGCAGGAGAAGAACAAAAGAAATAGGGTAACCATGAAATGATCTTTTATCACCCAGTTGCTGGCAACCTTTTTTTTTTAGGACTTTCTGATAATGAATCTAATCCCTTTTTCAACACTTTTGCTTTATGTATAAAAAAAGAACTTTCCCTTCCTTTTCATAGTCTACCTGCTAATTTCTCTATTCTGAGAAAGTAAACCAAAACCTGAAAAAGATTCTCTATTCACGTTTCCTAGTCATGCAGGTTTATATAGTACTTTGCCAGGCTGGGGAAACTTAAGCTATTTATTCTCTCTCTGTGAAAACTATTCCATATCCCTGGTTTTCTTTGACACTTTTCCTTATTCCTTTTCTAGTTCTTTATTTCCTAGACCTAGAAAGGGGACAGCTGGAAATCTGCCAACTTAGTGTGGTCTAGAATAATAAAAAAGTTCTCTGCCTGTTCTTTATTTATTACAAAATCAACAGATCTAATATGTTCTTTTTTTTGAGATGTGATGACTAATACTTCACTTTTTGTTTTTAAAACGTACATGTAATAGAGACCTACCAGGAATACAATATTTTTGTAAATGTGTTATTTCATAACTGACACCCTAAGATTTCCTACTGTACCAGTTGCCTTTTCACAGATGCAGAATGTTGGGCCAATTTTTCAGATAACCATCCATAATGACTTTAAGATCTGTTTTATCACTGGTAATAAGAAATTTAGATATTGTGTTTTGGTGGTTTGTTTTTTTTTTTATTTTTCACAACTAACATTCATTTTCTTCTGTCAGTTGTGCCAAGTCTTTTACTACTAGAAGATTTTTGTAGATTTTTGTCAATTTTTTTTATGCTCTGAAAAATATTTTTTATCATCGCTATGCTGTCATTGCTTTATTTATTGCTTTTTCAAATAATTTTTTGATATATTGAAGTACATTGAGTGTATGTTCCAGAGAGTAGGCTAGTCAGTTTGTTCTTACCTTTTGTTTACCACCTTTCTCCATTCTCTAATCCAAAAGGAGATATTTCCTCTCACCTGAATTTCTATAATATAGTTATAGCTATATGTACACATACAGTATATATTTCTCATTTTGTTAGTAGCTCTTGCCTTGTCTTCATTTTCATCTATTAAGTGAGGCTTCTGAACTTAAACAGAGTAATGGATTTAGTTACTAGCCACTTCAATGTGTATTGAAAAATTTGCCTGTGGCCACTTATTAATAACATTTTTTTTCACAGAACTGTAGAAGTCCTAATATAAATGTATATGTATGGAAATTGACCTAGGCACACATGCATATATCCCTTTAACATTATAACTTATTTTCTTGTGCAAATAGAAGATAATTCATGCAGATCTACCTTAACTTTGCAAACTTGTACTAATAGAATGTAATCTATGCTGACCTACCCTGAAATATACGCGAAGCATATAGAAAAGCATACGAGAGTCTCCTCTCTTCTGTGTGTGTGTGTGTATAAGTTGAAAACAGCCTGCATTCTTCATTATGCATACATAGTGAAAGTAGAATTCATAAAAGAATTAGTATGACTAAAGGCAGATGAACACCAAGGCTGTCTCTATAGTCAATAGGAATAAATTGACATGTCTAGGACGTGATTTTTGTCATCACAGGGTCAATATTTACATTTAACCAGAATAATCAGACCAACAACATCTTGTTTCTCTTCATTGTCTAGAAAGTAGACAATGAAGTTCCTGCACTGGGACTCAGATGGGAAAGTTTACATAGCTCCTATCTAAAATTAGATGTGGTAAATTCTACTTTGAGAAATTGCACTGAACTGAATGAAAGCCAATATGCTGTTGAACGTTTTGAATATGATACCTTAATTAGACAATTAACTACACATCTGAAGAACAACAGAAGGGACTTCTAAACTGTTTGCCAGCATATTAATCTGATTATGATTTTTTTCTAAACAATAACTTTATATAAAAGATATGTATAAACTTATTTAATTAATACTATGTTAACAAAGACAGATACGTGAGTTTGATTATATTGTTAAAAAAATACAATAAATGGATGGTACAATGAACAATTAAAAGCATATTTCTCCTCTTGGATGGCACTATGAACTCTTCTGTTAGAATGTTTTGGCATGGAGTATAGAATGATGATACATTTTTACTTTTTTGTTGCTTTACAAAAGACCAGCAGTTGGAAAAAATTATAAATTTTGTAAACGTATGTTAAAAATATATATGAAACCACACCTATCCATCGTTACTTCTATCGGAGTACCTGTCTCTATCAGACAGCAGAAGTTAAGTTTTCCTTCACACATTTCAATGGAGCCAGACAGAGGTCTCAATTTCAGTCCATCTGTTTATACAAGAAATTACACAATTGCAGAAGTGGAACTGATACTCACATAGGAACAAGTATCTGAACTTTTTTCAGAACAATTGTTTAACTTGTGTGGTGTTCAAAAATGAAATTTAATTCTGAGTTTCTTTTTTGTACCTGTAACTTTTTTGGAAGTTAAAAAGATATTTCTTGTCATAACATAAGTTGAAAGAATAAAAGTATTGCTACAGGTATACATCAGTTCCTGAATGCTTTATATTCATGTCATTTTATTCCCTTCAGAAACTCTTTCACCCTCTGTGGCAATATCATTGCAATTACACTGGTGGAAGCAAGACAGAGTGGTGAGGAATGCAGCCTTTTTCCCCCAAAGCTACACAGAGTGTATGGCCTCAGGAAAAAATGGTTGACCACTGCTTTGTTTGTAATGTAAAGTATCTAGGTAGGGTCCAAAAGGCACGGGACTCTCGAGAAGAGAATTTCTCCTGGGTTTTTATGGGTTTTTTGTTTGTTTGTTTCAACATTTGTTCCCAGTCGATTGTTTAGTTTTGTTAGAGATTGAAGCAATCCTACTTGCTTTCAGCAGGTCAGATGGAGAAAAAAAAAAATCTACAAGAGTTTGTCAGACCTGTAATGTATTAAATTTGCTGGTATGTTTGGAATTATATACTTAGAAACTGAATCTTAATATGTAAATGGCTAAATCAAAGAGAAAGTACTTGTTTAGAACATTTTGTAAACTTTTACAGGCTGAGGGTATGTTACTCTCCAATGTGTTATTGTCTGTTGAGTAACTTGAGCAACTTTCCTGCCCTTGTCACTGGAGGTATTGCATATGGCTCATAAAAAAACCAAAAATGGTAGAATCATAGACTCGTTTGGGTTGGTAGGGTCCTCAGGAGGCCACCTAGTTGTCCTGGTTTCAGCTGGGATAGAGTTAACTGTCTTCCTAGTAGCTGGTACAGTGCTATGTTTTGAGTTCAGTATGCGACGAATGTTGATAACACTGATGTTTTCAGTTGTTGCTCAGTAGTGTTTAGACTAAAGTCAAGGATTTTTCAGCTTCTCATGCCCAGCCAGTGAGAAAGCTGGAGGGGCACAAGAAGTTGGCACAGGACACAGCCAGGGCACCTGACCCAAACTGGCCAACGGGGTATTCCATACCATGGGACGTCCCATCTAGTATAGGAACGGGGAAGTGGGGGGCAGGGAATCGCCGCTCGGGGGACTGGCTGGGTGTCGGTCGGCGGGTGGTGAGCAATTGCATTGCGCATCATTTGTACATTCCAATCCTTTCATTATTACTGTTGTCATTTTATTAGTGTTATCATTATCATTATTAGTTTCTTCTTTTCTGTTCTATTAAACCGTTCTTATCTCAACCCACGGGTTTTGCTTCTTTTCCCGATTTTCTCCCCCATCCCACTGGGTGGGGGGGGAGTGAGTGAGCGGCTGTGTGGTGTTTAGTTGCTGGCTGGGGTTAAACCACGACACTAGTCCAACATCCTGCTCCAAGCAGGATTAACAGTGCATCCAGACCACATTGCTTAGGGTTTTGTTCAGCTGTGTATTGAAAAACTCCAAGGATGGAGAATGCACAACCTCTCTGGGCAGCCTGCTCTGCTGCTTAATTCTCCTCGGAGTGAAATTTTTATTTCTCTATATCCAGCTGGCATCCTCTTGTTTCAATTTAGGATCACTGTCTCTTGTTCTCCTGCTATGCACATCAGTAGAAACTGTCTTTGTCTTCTCAGTAACCTCCCAAGAGGCACTGGAGGCGGGTGCTGTTAGGTGTTCCACAGCTGGCTCTTCTCCAAGCTGAAAAAGGCCCAGGCCCTCAGCCTCTCCTCAAAGATCAAGTGCTCTAGCCATGACCATCCTGGGGGACTTGGTCCAGTTTATTGATGTCTTTCCTGTCTCAGGGGGCCCAGAACTACATGCGCTATTTGTGATGTAGTACAAAGAGTGACAAAAAAAATAATTCATGTTCCTTGATCTACTAGCTATGCAGACTTGATTGGAATGAGTTGTTATGCTGAAAAGGTTTGAAAGTCAGGACAACTATTCATGTCAGCAAGTTAAGAAGGTCTGCTTAAAATGATTGTTCCTTGAGTTCTTAAAACAATGCAAACTATTTTACAATATTATTTTTATATGAAAAGATTAATAGAGCATGAGCTTTCATGCCTATTTTTAGTTTATTCTGATTTCCCTTTGACAATTTTGCCTTTGAGCAAGCTTCTAGCTCAATATTTAACTTTATCATTAATATAAACTCTGTAAGAATAAATGTATCTAATACTATCCTAACTGCCAGCCTCTATTGCCAGTAAAATCACTTAATGCCTTTAAAATTTTTGCAGATGCAACAATGCTACAGCAGCAAGCTATCTTTTTTTTTGAGAGTTTTTAGACAGAGGTGAATACACACGTGTGTGGGTACAAGTGTATGTGCATGTACAAGCATTATATAATGTTGCAATGTTTTTGACAAAGGCACAAACTAAGCCTTAAATGTCATTACTAATTGATTAATACACATAACTAATAAAATTCTTTACATCTGTTTGGAAAAGGTTAATGGCAATGAAATTTCACTGAAAAACAGAATTAACAATTTGATGAGTCTACCTAAGATGCATTGTGACCTCCTACAGGCACAGGCCATTGAGTCCTGTCTGCTTGGAAAATACACATCATAAATAAATTGTGGTTAGTATAATGAACAGAATCATAAATAAAAGTGTTACAGCATATTGGCATTAATGAGAAATTTAATTCAAGTTAAAATTTAGTCATCTCTTCGAGGGAATACTACAAAGGGAAGAAAAATAGTGATGGAATTACATATAAAATTACTACTGAATTTCTGTTCAGAAGAGATGCATGTAGGTGACTATATTTTTTTATATACATTCTTGTCAGTCACAGAGTCTATACTGTACTCATTTCCCTTCAGGGAACTCCCAAGACCCTGGTGTAACTGTGGTGGATAGCCTTGGCTAACAGCCAATTTCCCACCCAGCTGCTCACTCACAGAGTTTACTGTGGGTTTGTAGCATATGACAGTTCCTCTCTGCTGCTCCTTCCCCCTCACACACTTTTACCCTGATCCAGCATGGATTCTCCACAGGACACAGTTTCTTTCAGGAAATACAATCCTGCTCCAGTGTGGGGTCCTCCGTGGGCTGCAGTATGAGTATCTGCTCTGGCACCACGGAGCACCTCCTCCCTAACTTTGGCATTCCCTCTGCTTTTTCTCCATTAGCTGCCTCCTCCTCTGCTTGTCCAGTGGTTTTTTGCCCTTTCTTAAACACACTTTCCCACAGATACCACCAGCTTGGCTGACGGTCTCGGCTGTGTCCTGCTGTGGGTCTGTTGGAGCTGGTTGGAAACAACTGTGTCTGGCATGGGACAGCCCCTGGCCT
The DNA here is from genome assembly GCF_026419915.1 of Harpia harpyja. Classification (NCBI taxonomy): domain Eukaryota; kingdom Metazoa; phylum Chordata; class Aves; order Accipitriformes; family Accipitridae; genus Harpia; species Harpia harpyja. The sequence continues at coordinate 9,654,951 of NC_068943.1, forward strand.
CTTCTCACAGAGGCCACCCCTGCACCCCTACACTCCTGTTACCAAAACCTTGCCACCTACACCCAATACAGTACAGTTTTTCAAACATAATATTTTAATGGGCAAAAAAAAATTTTCTCTGATAATTTGGATGTTGTTTTGTTTCTTTTTTCATTTACTGATGCCTCAAAAAGTATGGTTAAGCATTCTTATATATGCTGCTTCTCCTTTGTACTACTGTGCTGGTTTTGGCTGGGATAGTGTTAATTTTCTTTATAGTAACTAGTATGGTGCTGTGTTTTGGATTTGTGCTGGAAACAGTGTTGATAAATCAGGGATGTTTTCGTTACTGCTGAGCAGGGCTTACACAGAGTCAAGGGCTTTTCTGCTTCTCAGCCCACCCCACCAGCGAGCAGGCTGGGGGGGCACAAGGAGTTGGGAGGGGACACAGCTGGGACAGCTGACCCCAACTGACCAAGGGATATCCCACACCATATGACATCATGCTCAGCATATAAAGCTGGGGGAAGAAGAAGGAAGGGGGGGGGACGGGACACATTTGGAGTGATGGTGTTTGTTCTTCCCCAGTAACCATTACGTGTGATGGAGCCCTGCTTTCCTGGGAATGCCTGAACACCTGCCTGCCGATGGGAAGCGGTGAATGAATTCCTTGTTTTGCCTTGCTTGTGCACGTGGCTTTTGCTTTACCTATTAAACTGTCTTTATCTCAGCCCACGAGTTTTCTCAATTCTACTCTTCCAATTCTCTCCCCCATCCCACTGTGAGGCAGATGAGTGAGTGGTTGTGTGGTGCTTAGCTGCCAGCTGGGGTTAAACCACGACAACTACTTTTACTCTATTTTTCATACACACTAACAAGGTATTAAAGAGTTAACTCTAAAAATGGTATTGGAGTATACCCCTCCAAATAAATAAAATAATTGGTATATGGGAAGGTGGAACAAGAATGCCCGTGAAGACATTGAGAAATAAAGCCTATAGGGGACACAAGGTTCTGAATCTGTACTGCTGGAAGTGTGTGCTCATGTAAAGGTATTGGGTAGGATGGTCTTGTGAATATCTTAAGTGCACAACAGAATTAATTAAGACTTGAAAAAAAGCTTAGCCCTAGGACTTTTTTCTACATGTGCCTCCTGATATCTACCAGAGCAGTCTTATTGCTGAGACATAGAATATATATCAAGTAGATATTGAGGAAAACCTCATCCTTTTCTCTACTTTTTAATGGTTTCTGTGCAAAATCTCTGCCCCTTGAGTGTCAGACTTACAGAGTTTCATGTGCCAGCCTTAAAGGAATAGATACCTTGTTTAGCAGGTAAATCTGAAGCAGCCCATTATGTTTTGTCATGGGATTTTTTTAATCCCACTCCTCTGCTAATAATTACTTCCTGCCATCAAGATTTAGGGCTTCAGTTAATCAGTATTAATTTGCATACTTCGCTTTGACTTAACTTGGACTACTATTTATCTCAATTCTCAACCTATATTAAAGTATATTGCTTTCCATATTGCTTTGATAAACCAAATCTCAGAAATTTTCTCCTATTCCAAGGAAAGAATACTCAGTTCAAATACTTGAAGCCAAAATCCTGATCAAAGTGATTTATGAATTTATTAATGACAGGTTCTTAACTGACAGTCAGTGAACCATACATTCAGGATCAATATTGGTAATACAACATACAAACCATAAGATTAGTTTTGCACAATGTTACTAAACACTTGGGTACCGTTGCTCTGCTAGCTGGGTGCAGGCTGCTCTCGGTGACCCATGGGGAGGCTGTGCTACCAAGCCTTGGCAGTGGTCAGGTGTCCTGGGGATATTGCCAGCAGGGACAGGCCTCCATGATGCTTCCTTTCGAAGGTCTCCACCTCCATGCTAGAAAAGTTCATGCTTCTTTTATATTTATTATCATCAGGCTGATTCCTCCTTTGCTTCAAAATTCTTTTTGGTATTTCCCAAGTTACTGTTGAATCCAGCTGATGTTCATCATTAGTTTGAGGCTCATGCTTGTCTTCCTCTTTAATAAGATGAGTTTTTGGCGAATGCCCTCTGGACAGTTTTGTTTACTCAGTATAGACACACAAACACACACAGGTTGCACTTGCCGTCTTAAAAGCTGTTTTCATGCAGGACAATTGCTATGAGTGGGTCATGTAGGCATCCCCTCATCCTCCTTCCCCAACCATTTTTTTGTAATTTGCAGGTTATCCTGAGGTTACAATAGAGGAATGGTTATGCAAAGAAATATTTGAGAAGCAGGGTCCTTTTCTCTTGCTCTCTTTCTCTTCTCAAACCTGTGTGCACACATGCACACACAGACATACATGCTTTTTTAGCTATCTGGGAATACATGACATATTGTACTAACAGAGCTGGAGTTGATGACCTAAAATAATGTCATAAATTAAAACATGTCATAACATTTAAGCTTAAAATTTAGGTAATTTTACTTAGTTGTGTCTAGCCATCACTTGTCGAATCAGGAAAATTAAGTCTAAATTAATTGTGTTGTAAATGCTGCAAAAGTTTTTATAAATTCATAAGGAGGAATGGGAATAAAATAACAAGAAGAGAAAGCGATCTTAGTTTTCATCCATTTTGTTGCAGAATATTTCTGAAGAATGCATAGAATTCTGTAAGGAAAAAAACTCTAACTTAATTTCATATCCAGCCCAAGGAGACCTTTTTACAAAATTTAGACAGAGCAAAATATCATCATTGTTATTTTTATATATTTTATTGATTTTTTTCTATATTTGTATATATTTTACAGATTTTTTTGAGCTGATCCAGCTGCACTTTGAATGAGAGAAAGTGGATGGGATGTTCTTGTGCTCCTCTATACACACACTCATGCCATGTAGCACCAGTCAGGTCGGTGTTAATGGGAAGAAAGAAGCTTTTCAGGTAAGGGCAGTACCATTTCTCTTACTGATGAACACTACTAAACTTTACATGAGAGAAAAGAATAGACATAGTAAAGGAATACTGTAAAAGATACATAGTTTTTTTTGCCTGCGAGATTGGTAAATGTGTTTATAATCATGTATTTAGAAAGTATCCAGTGAATAGATAGATTTAGAGCCATGAACCACTCAAAGTGACATGTTACTGAAGATTTTTTTTTCTTCCCTTTTTCTTGTAACCGTAAGATTTAAGTAAGATTAACTGATATTTTGAAATCCTATTGATCTTTTAGAGTCCAAGCCTGGAAAGTTCACATTTCAATCTTGGTGTATTCATACACACACACACACACACACACACAATTGTGAATAGTTATTGAAATGAATGTGTACTGTTTCAAAATTATATTCATATAGCAACAGGAAATGTGCATCAGTTGCTCTTTGATCAAAGCTTTTTCCATTGGACAGTCTTCTGAAGTAAAATCTGGATATTCATTTTAAGTGCTGGAACATATAAACTTTTTTAAAAGGAACTTTTCTCCAAGGACAAAATTCCAGACAGAGACTTAGAGAAAAAAGTATAAGAACTAACTGAAGTGCTCAACACACATTTCCAGAAAATTGCCAAAGGCAAGGTTTAAATGAACAGCCGATTGGTGCTGTTTAAGTTCAATGGACACAGCATGTCACTTTGAGCCACTTTCTTATCCTGTTAGTGGATTGATCAGAACAGAGCTCTGTTCCTGGTTCTGCCATACAGGATAAATGACCTTTTTTGCCTTGTCAACCTGTCAGCATGGCTTGACCTATAATATAGACCTAACTTTTGCCCTGAGTAACTTTTAAGATATCGATTCCCCAAAGGAGATGTGGATGTTATACAGTAGCTGGGATTGATTCTGAAAAAACACTGTCACATCGTTAAGACTCAGAAGCATTTTCTGACCCCTTAGTGGGGAAATAAAAGGTGTGAAAAACATAAAAGCTTTTCTTACAGTCTATTTAGTGGGCTGCAGCTCAAGATGTTAGATATCACATCAAGTGTGTTCAAATTTTGATCATTGACTCAACACCTCCCATCCAGGAAACAACGCATTTCACATCACCACTGAAATACGGATGTCAGAGGACTTTTAGAAAAATCTTCTGATAAAGAACAAGGTTGTCTGAACTTAACTACTGAACAGCAGAGTTTCTATTTCCTTATAATTTTTTTGTGCTCATGTCTATTTTTCCTTGTCTATGCACTACCTTTTATAGCTATAGACACATTCATTAAAACTTACACAAAACCTAAACAGGGTTTTCATTTTTGTTTAAACACTTATTTTGTAATGCTGCCAAATTTACCTGAAAGACACTGTTACAATAAATATTTGAAAATGCCTATAATGTATTAGGATTTTATTTTTTTTATGCAATTAAACATTGTTATGAAAAAAACCCAAGCTTTCCCAAACCTTTCTCACCTAGTATTGAGTTGGAGAAAAACAACAAAATGAAAACTTTCTGTAGATTTGGACACTTTTAAGATTAAAATACACAAATAAACTCTTGGTCCCATTGATTCTCTTAAGTGTGAATTAAATGTTTCATGTTCTTTATCTGAAAGTAAGAGATATGGACATGAAGCTTAATTATGACATTAGAATATTTTTTTTTTTTTTTGTGTTTTTAATTTGTGAATTCCAATATTGAAAAAAATCCTCCATATGAAGGACAACAGGAAATTTCAAAATGCAGAAAATGGCAAAGGCCTTGAGGTTTTTAAATAGAAAAGGGAGTTAGTAATAATACTTGGGGCACACTCCTACTTACATAGGAGTCTAGTATAGTTTTAGAAATTGGTAAAAGTAAAAAGATTCTTACCATAGGAACTTAACTAATGATTTTCAGCTACATTACTTTTCTTATTTTGAGAACTTTAGTCAGATGGGAAACAGCCCAGAGGAGTGTGAAGCTTCCATGAGAGTGAATTCTGAGACTGTCAAAAAGAGGTAGAATGTTGCTCACCTGTCAGAGTGAACAGCACACAGTACCATACTCTACATGCGTGGGATTGGTAACTGATATCAGTGAAGGAAATATGCAATAGCAGATCAGCTTTGTGGAGGAAAGGGAACACACCTCCTCATCTATTTTCTTTGCAGGCTGGAGAAGCTACACCACCAGAAGACAGCACAGAGAATGTTGCATCTTTTGCCATTTTTCTTATTTCAGAATAACTTCTGTAGCAATGATGTGTCTGATGGAACTTGGTACTCTGAATTTTTACAGGGCCGTGCCTCACAAGAGAGGTATCTTCATTTATTTGTACAGTTAGTAAGAGGAAACAGGCTGGCCAACAATTTTGCTTACTCTTTCTGATCAGCTAGCTAAAACATCAACTTAATTATTTCCAAAAATTATATTCCTTTTCTCCTAAAATGAGGTTGGGAATCATTAGAAGGTACTTACTACAGCTAGAGATTGGTCTTATGGTTGTAAAGACAGAACTGTTCCAAGGACAGAAGAAACTGAACTCAAAGACATATATTACCATTCATAAAGCTATCCTTCAAAATAAAATACTCCTTATTTAACTGTGATCAGAACAATGATTGTATAAAACGGTAATCGGTCTATGCAAAACTGTCTTTTTATTGTACATACTCAAGATATGTTTGATTTTCTTTATAATATCATAATGATATTGATAAAACAAGGGATGGTGACACTGATGAGAAGAGCAAAAAGTTAAGGCAGACCTCAGCTGAGATGCCCGTAAAACAGAAAGAAAAACACAAATGCATCTTGTATAGATGCTTTTTTAAGAGCAGACAAGAAAATCTATGAAAACAAACCTAAAAAGAAAACTCTGTCTTGCAAAGACTTCAAGGAAAGGGAGGAAAAAGATCATTTATAGGCCACTTTTATTTCTGTTTCATTTCATTTTGACCTGTTGCTGAGAGCTATCTCTTCAAGTTTCTGTTCAAACATGTTCCTGAATTTAGAAGCCTTGTGGATTTGAGGAGGGAAGAGGTAATAGTCTAGGGGGGAAGGTTACTCACACTTTTGGCATGGTCTGGACATATCCACACCAAACTTCCCGCAAAAAGAAATGATTTAGCCTGTGTATATATAATTTATACATACACATGCCACTTTCCTTATATGTATTTTAGTCTCTATAAAGTATGAATAGTACTAAATATATGCAGTACCATGTTACATTTCCCACACTGTCTGCATCTTTTCTCCACACATAGATGTGTTCATTTCCTTGTAGAGTTATCTTTGCCCTATGGGTAACTGAGTGTTTCATAGTATTAATGTGTTTATATTAACAGTACCCATATAAGAGAAGGTGTACATATTCATCTATTACAAACGGGGAACATGAACTCTAAGCATTGCTTTTTATAACTCTAGGGTCTGTCTGTATTATTATACTGTAATTCATGTGTTCAAAATTCAGCTCTCTTGAAATTCATTACAGCTGGCAGTAATTAACATTTTGTGAATAAAATTTGCTGGCATCAAATCCGACTCCTAAAAAGTGACAAGCACATAGTAGCTACTTTAGAAACAGTTGTTAGCAGGCAGTTTGATATCATCTTACAGCAAAACAACCGAAATCTCCAGAAAATAACAAAATTCCCTCCATTTTATATATATATAAAAAAATATATATATATTTAATTTTAATTCTAAAGCAAGTTCTGCAGTGTACCAGCTACAGTCCTTCCATTCATGATGGGAAAAAAGTCATTCTGTGTATTTAATAGTGAAAGAATCCCACAAAAAATGTCTCAGGACCAACCATGGTTTTCTTATGTCCTCAGTTCTGAGCACTCAACTTCTCAAGCTCAACCTCAGAAAAATCACAGAACGGCTGCTCCATGGGGTCAGGATGTCCCCATGGGATGTCACGGCAGGAGCAGGGCAGCCAGGGTGTAGCGGGGGGCAGGCCCAGCCCTGGGCATCAGGCTCCTTACTGGGGTTGAGGACGGGCTGAGGCCAGACCAGGACATGGGCTTGGCGGGGCTCATGGCCAGGCAAAGCGGAGCTGTGGGGAGCTGGAGACTGGCCCTGCTACGGCATCACTGGGGCAGGGGATGCAAGACATCCACATACTTGAGAGAGACTAGCAAAAGGCTACTAAGAAGATGAAGGGATTGGAGCATCTCTCCTATGAGGAAAGGCTGAGGGAGCTGAGACTGTTCAGCCTGGAGAAAAGAAGGCTCCGGGGGGACCTTATCAATGTGTACAAACACCTGAAGGGAGGGTGCAAAGAGAAGGGAGCCAGGCTCTGCTCAGTGGTGCCCAGGGACAGGACCAGAGGCGACGGGCACAAACTGAAACACAGAAGTTCCCTCTGAACATCAGGAAACAGATTTTCAGTGTGAGGGTGTGACTGGGCACTGGAACAGGTTGCTCAGAGAGGTTGTGGAGTTTCCCACCTTGGAGATACTCAAAAGCTGTCTGGACTTGGTGCTGGGCAACTGGTTCTAGCTGGTCATGCTCGAGCAGGGGGGTTGCACACTGTAATCTTGAGGTTCCTTCCAATCTCAATCATTCTGTGATTCTGTGGTTTATCAATTTTTTTTTTAGTTTTTTGAACTTTCAGGGTTTTTGTAAAGCACTGGGAAAAAAAAGGGGTGAATGTTTTTTACACTCAAAAAAGCGTGCAAAATGTTTTGTTATTTCAAATCCTGTAAAATTCCACTATAATTAATAATAATAATAAACCCTGGAATTAATGTTGCTTTGTCCTTTTTTGAGAATTTTCATTTTAAAGCAGGTTGGTTTTAAAATTAACAGAAATGAAAGCTGCATTGTTGTAAACTGAACAATTATACATGGTTTACTTGCTTCTGTCTTAGAAGCTGTGGCTTTCCAGTAGAGCATAATGCAAGATTTTATAGAATAATATGCTTTGAATTAATCAACAGAATTGGCTGTTTTAAGAAATCTAATCACCAACATTGTGCCATCTAATTATGCTTATCATTCTCCTTTAGAAATACTATTATTCCAGCTGTATTTAATACAGAGTGTCTATGATATTTGATTAAAAATCATGTTTAATGTTGACTACATAAGACCATGGCACATATTAAAATGTAAAAAACCCATAAAATGTGTTTTATGTTTGAAATGATAATGCAATATTCACCCATTGTATAGATAATGAGGCAAATTTAAAATGGATTCTCCAGTTACTAGCATTTAATGGCATCCCCATAGTAATTATCTTATGAAATGGTGAGGAACTTAGAAGAAAGATATGAATGATTGACAGCCAATGAAGATGATAAATAAATGTGTGACATTTTGCTGAAGTGTCATCAAATACTGGACATAGGTTTATGATAAAACACACTCTTTTTCTTTTGAATAAAAAAGGAGCTGAAGATTTTCCCATCGTTGTATTTCGGGAATTCTGAAAACAAATGCAAGAGTCGTCACTAAATGTTTACTTCCCTGGAATGGAGAAACCAGATATTTCCTGATATGATCATTAACCACTCCGTTCACTGTGGATTGGTGATAATTGCACACTAAGTGTAAGGAAATAAGTGGCACATAATTAGCTTTTTCAAATAAAACTAATTAGAAGAAAAATGACAACAAAGTAATACATATGAGAGTGTGGTAATTAAAAAGACAAGGACAGATAATCATACAATGGTAATTAAATGGTGTGGTAAATGATAGATGCTGCATGCTAACTTTTTGTATTTCTTTGCTTTATTGGGTTTTGATTTGTTTTTAAGATTCGTTTTTTATATATTGGTTCTGAATTAACCCCTTGGCAAAAAAGAGATTTCCTACCAAGTGCACATGGACATTTGTTGTAATTTTTTATTTTATTTTTCATGCAACAAAGGCAATTAGCTTAGTCCTTGGGGGTCTTTTTATGTGCATTTTGATTCTGACATTTTTAGACTTCTAAGAAGAGAGGAAAATAATAATAACTGGAAAATATGAATCAATTCCTTAAATATAACCATCCAACAGTCTTGAGTGTGGCTTCTGAGGTGCATAAATTCTTGAAAATAATGGACCAATTGATGCTGATCTTTCTCACTTAGTTTGTGCAAGTGTGTATCTCACACTCAGAGAATTAAGGACAATTAGAGTGTTATCCTGAAAATGTTGTTAAGCTGTTCTCATTAAGTTAAATTGCATGTTTGAGAAAACATGTATTTTGTATTCTATATAGTATAGAGAGAGCAAGGATGTTTTTTATTATTTTTCCCTTTTAAGGCATTTGCAACATCAAACTTTGTATGCTTGCGTCCAGGGTAGCCATTCAGAAAGTCCTGGGAACCCCAGGTACTTGGACACTCAGCAGGCAGAGCTGTTTTTCCCTCCTATGTGTAAAAGAGGGGTGGTAAAATCAGGAAAAAAGAGTCATGGAGGGGGTAAGAAAGAGTAATAAAGAAGGAACCTACTGGAAAACAGGGTGCCCTGGGAGGGGAGACTCCTAGATAAAGGAGACCCCGAGGACTTCCCTTCACATGAACTGCAGATCAGGCTCCATCTCCATTTATTTCTTCCCAGCATCCCCTGCATTTGCCCTCTTTGCTTCAGTGAATTCTAATTTTACAAGAAATAGCTCTTTCCCTTGGCTATGCTGCAGAACATGGTTTCTTCTTTTGAAACATCATATAGCTCAGGGTTGATGCACTCCCGAAAACATTAAACTATTTATAGAGAATATAGGCTGAGGAGTGTCAAGGTCATTTTTTTCATTCATTTGTTTCACTGCCCAAGTTTGTTCTTTGAAAACAAAGATTTCATATAAATAGGGGCTGCAAACTAGTACCATTTTTTAATTTAACTCATAAAACTCAGCGATTTAAAGATGAATAAAGCTTTACTTGTACACACCTAACAAATTAGTTCTTTGAAAGACCTAAGAGATTTGTGGCACCTCCTTATATCTGAGTACAGTCAATCTTACTTACATGCTGTTTAGGACACTGTTGATCATTTACATAATATCCTACCTAGGCAGCATCAGAGCGCTTAAGTACTCTGAAGTGAAGTTATGCCAGTTGGCCTAAGGGGTCTCCAAAGAGTGAGTGATATGAAGAAGATGTAAATTGTTCTTTCAGATTCATGTACTAAGAGTTTTAAGATTATAGCAGATCATTCATGGAATATTGGGATTTTTTAGAAGCCTTTTTTCTCTACAAATGTCTTTAGAAAACAGAAAGTGTTTTCTTTAAAAGTATTTATATATGTACATGTATATTTATATGAACATGTATGTGTAAGTACTATATACACATATATGTATATATACATACACACACATATATATATATATACACTTCTAAAAACTTCTTGTCAGTCAAGAATTAATGAGAAGTTACATTTCATTGAAATTAGGACAGGAAAACCAAAATCTGTTCCATATTTATTTAAATTTTCAGTGCCATAATCATAAGGGAAAGATCTTTTCCTAAGACTCATTTTGCTCATGAGGATGGTTTTCCCTTCCCTTCCCTTCCCTTCCCTTCCCTTCCCTTCCCTTCCCTTCCCTTCCCTTCCCTTCCCTTCCCTTCCCTTCCCTTCCCTTCCCTTCCCTTCCCTTCCCTTCCCTTCCCTTCCCTTCCCTTCCCTTCCCTTCCCTTCCCTTCCCTTCCCTTCCCTTCCCTTCCCTTCCCTTCCCTTCCCTTCCCTTCCCTTCCCTTCCCTTCCCCATTCTTAATATAGATAAAATCCTCTCAGGCTCTGGAAATCAAAACATGAGGTTTTATTACTACTAAGGAATTACATGAAGAAAGAGTCAACCTACTTTCACTGTGTGTGAGTTCACAGAATCACAGAATGGGTGAGGATGGAAGGGACCTCTGGAGGTCAGCTGGTCTGACGCTTGTGCTCAAGCAGGGCCACCTCGGGCCAGTTGCCCAGCACCATGTCCAGATGGCTTTTAAATATCTCCAGTGGAGACTACACATCCTCTCCGGGCAACCTGTTCCCATGCTCAGTCACCCTCACAGTAAAAAAAAGCGTTTCCTGATGTTTAGAAGGAACCTCCTGTATTTCAGTTTGTGCTCGTTGTCTCTGGTCCTGTCACTGGGCACCTCTGGAGAGAACCTGGCTCCGTCTTCTTTGCATAACTTCTTTGAGGTCAGTGTATTAAATGTTTTTTCAGTAAAAGAAGGTTAATCAGAGACAGTAAAGAATATATTTCATGTGCATTCTGAAATTAATAATCCAACCAAAATGAGAAAAAAAGCAAGCTCATGAGTTTGCTTTTTCAAAAAAATGTGATTGATTGCTTCCAATAAAGGTGGGAGCTCTTGACTTTTATAATTTTGATTAAAGAAGCAGAAAGCATCCAGATTGATAATACTGGGGGGAAAAAAATTGCACTAACCTTTTCCATGAATATGTCATTAAAATTAAAACATGGCAAAATAGGACTTTCAGATGATCAGATAATAATTGAAATTTCCCTTTAGCATGTCTAGTAAAATAACCTTGGCATTTATTAGCAAAATGAAATCTTATAAATAGTACATTTAGTAACTGAATTGTTGAGTCTTTGCTTTCAGTGTCTCAGTTTGGTAGTTCTTAGCAGACATAACTTTTTACTGCTTTTCCATTCTATAATTAATTCAATAAAGATCAGATTTCTTGACCTGGAGAGATGCCATAAAGATTGTTTGTTTACCCAAGCTTTAAGTGGAGGCAGGCTGTGCAGGAATGACTTTCACATAGACGTTTGTATGTCCCACATATTTCCTCAAAATGAAGAAATGCACAATATAAAATGCATACAAACCAACACTTTAAAATAGAAGTTTTCCTTTAAATAAAATGTAAAATATAGAATAAAAATTCAGTCCTTCTTTTTATGAGTTATTCTACCATATATCTGAGACTTGCCAGTAACGATTCAAAATTCCTAGTTTATACATAAAAATTATACATATTCCTGTGTTTAAATTCTAGAGGTATACAGGATTAATAATGCCTGATATTCTTTGGAACCACCAAGTAATATAACCTGCTTCTGGCAGATTACCCAATTTGTTAATTATCTGAAAAAATAGTTTGAAAGAATTTATTACCTGTTAAAACCTGATAATTTTAGAGCAAGCAGTAACATAATTCTTTTGTCTGTAAACACACTTAATGCAAAGAAAAAAAGTTATGCCACTGTTCTGAGAAAAAATTAGTAATAGAAACTCAAGTTACTGTTCGCCACATGATCCAAGAGATGACAATGGAATAGTCATCAAAGGCTGCAATGTACTGCATTACTTCAGAGAAAAGGAGTTTGGTGCATGATTAAGTACAGTTAAACAACATGCAGGTAACGGAATAAACTATACTATGTATTTACTGATGTATATCACATAAAGCAAAACCGGCCACCTCTCCCCTCAAAAAAAAAAAGAATTTCCAATTGCTACCCAGGTTACTTTGCATAACTTTGATATGCCCTACCTGCACTTATCTTCATCTCTGAAATAGGATGTTGATTTATGTTTGAAATATTTAAAATTGATGTATTTTAAGGGCTAGATCATTGTCAATAGTACATTTCATGTTTCAAATGGCAACCTGGTATTTGAGAAGAAGAATTAATACTTTCATAGTGTTTGTATACTTCCATTGGCATAATTTTGTCAGGTGGTTGTGAAATAAGAACAAAAAAAATCTTTTCCTCCCTTCATTGTTCATCACACAATTGTTTGTTACTCAGAATCAAATCCTACTTAGAAAATTATTCACCTAATACTTTATATTAAATGCAAAAATTTCAGTCTAACTTTTTGTACTGATAAAGAAGGGTACAGGCTATGTGCGTTCTGCTCTGGTGTTAAATCTGAATGAAATGCAATAGCAGTAACAAAGAGAAAAGGGGAAGGGGAAGGGGAAGGGGAAGGGAAAGGGGAGGGGGAAGGGGAATCATAGAATCATTTAGGTTGGAAAAGACCTTCAAGATCATCGAGTCCAACCATCAACCATGCCCACTAAACCATGTCCTGAAGTGCCTTGTCTACGCACTTTTTGAATACCTCCAGGAATGGTGACTCAACCACTTTCCTGCACAGCCTATTCCAATGTCCGACAACACTTTCAGTAAAGAATTTTTTCCTAATATCCAACTTAAACCTCCCTTGCCACAACTTGAGGCCATTTCCTCTCGTCCTATCTCCAGACACCTGACAGAAGAGACCAGCACCCACCTCACTACAACCCCCTTTCAGGTAGTTGTAGAGAGCGATAAGGTCTCCCCTCAGCCTCCTTTTCTCCAGACTAAACAACCCCAGTTCCCTCAGCCGCTCCTCATAAGACTTGTTCTCCACACCCTTCAGCAGCTTTGTTGCCCTTCTCTGGACACACTCCAGCACCTCAATGTCTTTCCTGCAGTGAGGGGCCCAAAACTGAACACAGGACTCAAGGTGCGGCCTCACCAGTGCCCAGTACAGGGGGACGATCACCTCCCTGCTCCTGCTGGCCACACTATTTCTGATGCAGGCCAGGATGCTGTTGGCCTTCTTGGCCACCTGGGCACACTGCTGGCTCATATTCAGCCGGCTGTCAACCAGCACCCCCAAGTCCTTTTCCACCGGGCAGCTTTCCAGCCACTCTTCCCCAAGCCTGTAGCGCTGCATGGGGTTGTTGTGACCCAAGTGCAGGACCTGGCACCTGACCTTGTTGAACCTCATACAATTGGCCTCGGCCCATCGATCCAGCCTGTCCAGATCCCTCTGTAGAGCCTTCCTACCATCAAGCAGGTCAACCCTCCCGCCCAACTTGGTGTCGTCTGCAAACTTGCTGAGGGTGTACTTGATCGCCTCGTCCAGATCATTGATAAAGATATTAAACAGAACTGGCGCCAATACTGAGCCCCGGGGAACACCACTTGTGACCGGCCGCCAACTGGATTTAACTCCATTCTCCACAACCCTCTGGGCTCATCCATCCAGCCCGTTTTTCACCCAGCGAAGAGTACACTTGTCTAAGCCATGAGCCACCAGTTTCTCAAGGAGTATGCCATGACAGACAGTGTCAAAGGCCTTGCTGAAGTCAAGGAAAATAACATCCACAGCCTTTCCCTCATCCACTAAGCGGGTCACCTGGTCATAGAAGGAGATCAGGTTGGTCAAGCAGGACCTGCCTTTCGTAAATCCATGCTGACTGGGCCTGATCCCCTGTTTGTCCTGCACATGCCATGTGAGTGCTCTCAAGATAAACTGTTCCATAATCTTCCCTGCTACCGAGGTCAGGCTGACAGGCCTGTAGTTCCCAGGATCCTCCCTCCGACCCTTCTTGTAAATGGGCATCACATTGGCAAGCCTCCAGTCCTCTGGGACCTCCCCCATTGACCAGGATTGCTGATAGATGATGGAGAGTGGCTTGACAAGCACCTCCGCCAGTTCCCTCAGTACTCTTGGATGGATCCCGTGTGGTCCCGTAGACTTGTGAGTGTCCAGATGGCGTAGTAGGTCACTAACTATTTCTTCCTGGATTATGGGGGGTATATTCTGCTCTTTGTCCTTGCCTTCCAGCTCAGGGGGCAGACTACCCTGAGGATAACTGGTCTCTAAAGGGGAAGGGGAAGGGGAAGGGGAAGGGGAAGGGGAAGGGAAGGGAAGGGAAGGGAAGGGAAGGGAAGGGAAGGGAAGGGAAGGGAAGGGAAGGGAAGGGAAGGGAAGGGAAGGGAAGGGAAGGGAAGGGAAGGGAAGGGAAGGGAAGGGAAGGGAAGGCAAAACCATCCTCATGAGCAAAATTATCCCCTCCATCTTACTCTTCTTGTTTGGTCTAATGGTCTCTTGCATCTCTGAAAGTATTTCATCTATATACATACGTGTCACGTATCTGTAAGGCATCCCACACAGTTTCAGCTTGTTTCATTTATGTCCTCATTCAAACAAAAGGAAAGGCACAGTGATAAATGATCAATCTATTCACGTATTTAAACAAATAATAAAAATGTTTATGTGCAATTATGCCTCCCATGATATAGTTACTAGTCAACAGACTCCAGGGACATTTTCAAATTCTTTAGCTTTATTTTTTATGACCTTTCCTAGATCTGCCACTTCAATTTCTGCTTTTTGCTCAGTCACAGAGCTGATTTATTTCTAGTAAGAAGATCAGTATAATGAGCTGGCTGATATCATTGTGTTGTCATTGAGAAAGTTCATGGCTCATAGATTCCCTTATATATCTCATTTTAATGTGTAGAAAAAGATGCAACCCTCTAGTGAATATCAGAGATTGTATGTTTCTGACCAACATTATGAAAAAAAAGCTTGATTTATTAAGTAATATTGAAATAACTTTTGATTATGGACGTTTCTGTTGATAACTTTAAATTAATATCATCTTAATTTCCTTTAATCTCTTTTTATACTCTCCCATAGTTACTACAAGTTAACTTATATTTAGTAGATACAGACCTTTAGCATCACAGAGCTGATTTGCACTCACACAGAGATTACAGTATGATTTATTTTGAAATCACTGGGGTTCTGTTGTTGTTGTCTTGAAGACAGTAAATCACATGCTTATTTCACCTCAACAATTTAGAGTGATGTGACTTATACTGGACTGGATATTCAGTCTTGCAGAATGAAAAAAATTAATTAGAAATGGCATTTTTTCTAAAATTAATGTCGTAATATTTTTTATTAATGCAAAACTTAATTCAGTGTTTCTTCTCTATCTCAGGGACCAATATGCATATTAAATAATTTCCAATCTCATTATTTAATATGGGCAATAGTGCCTAATACTCTTAAATTATATTTAAATGTCTAGAATTTAATATCTAAATAAAATTACTGTTGTATGACAGATACAGGTATTATAGCACTATGAAATGCACAATTATTATAATTAAATAATAAACCTTTTTTTAAAGAAAACATTATATCTTCATCATAGGCAGATCTAGACACAGCACATAGAAATTTCCTTTTAATTTTTAGGCTTGGTAAGAAAAAACTGTTTTTCACTTTCATCTTTCACAGGATCACTAGATCTTAGGTTCACTATGCCTTTTGTCATTTTGCTTTTTACATTGAATTTGTTTAATTAAATTAATTTATCTTATTTTATGTATTTATTTTATTTATTTTATTAATTTATTTTTTGTAAGAGTACATCAAAACTTGGGAGAATTGCAAGCTTCTGCAAATCAGAGTTGTATTTACATATTGGACACCTGATAAAATTTTTTTGTAATGATGAAGCTCCAGCCAGCATTATAAAAGCTGAATGGAATTTTTGTATAATTGACCTGTCCAACAAAACATATGCTTTTATTTGTCTTAGGAATGTTCACAAAATTAATGTCCCAAAAGTGAATAATAAAATAAAATATTTAGAATTAATATCAATGAATTATCTTAATATCAATCATTTATCAAAATTATTACTTATAATAATAACAACATTTTTCTAAATATTGTTCACTTTGAGATAAAACTATTATTCTTTTTTGGAAAAACAAAGACAAAAGTGGGAAAAATTAAATGTTTAACTTGATATTTCATTCTTTCTATTTTGTATCATTCTCTGAACAAAAAAATACATTGAAAACAAACTAATATTTGTCCTTCATGCAGCTTTACTTATGAGGATAATTTTTTAAATTGTGTAATGAAGCAATGGTCATCTGGGCAGGGCTTGGGGGTTGAAATGTGTAAAATTAAAGACTGCACAAGGTTGGAATTGAGAAGATAAGGTTATATTCTTATCTCATACTTCATAAATTGCGTCTGTTCTCAGTTAACCAGATGAAACACATCATCTCTCCTCTTACTTGTCACAGAAAGTAGCAAAACTATCTGTCTTGCAAGGACAGTGGGCCACACGCAGTGAAGACAGATTGGAAAACAGATGGAACGCATTTAGTCTTGTATGCACTGACCACAAGAAATGAACATTTTGTTTGTTTTTCAAGAAATTTGCTTTAGTCTAGAAGAAATTTGTTCCATCAGCATCTGCCTAAGTCTACAGTAAATAGGCCAGAATACAGACTTTATTCAGGAATCAATGTTCTAGAACTCACAGTTTGCAACTTGTTCATGAACATGTTATTTTTCATAATAAATATTTTTTCTTTTTTTTTTTTGTAAAAAAAGTGTATTTTTTAGAAAAGTGTCCCTATTTACATCTCCTTTTCCTCACGCTATTATCCTGGTGATCCTGAAGGCAAGCATCTAGACAACCATTGCACCCACAAGACTGCAGAGAGTAGGAGAGGCTTGGATGGGCTGAGGGACTGGGGAAGGCACCCCACTGGACCTGTTGTTTGTGAACAGAGAAGGACTTGTGGGTGACGTGATGGTTGGAGGCTGTCTTGGGCACAGCGATCATGAAAGGATAGTTTTTGATTCTTGGAGAAATTAAGGAGGGGGGGGTCAGCAGAACTGCTACCTTGGACTTCCAGAGGGCAGATTTTGGCCTGTTTAGGAGACTGATTGACAGAGTTCCTCGAGAGGCAGTCCTGAAGGGCAAAGGGGTCCAAGAAGGCTGGACATTCTTCAAGAAGAAAATCCTAAAGGCACAGGAGCAGGCCATCCCCATGTGCTGAAAGATGAGCTGGTGGGGAAGAAGACTGGCCTGGCTGAACAGTGAGCTTTGGCTAGAGCTTAGGTAAAAAAAGAGAGTTTATGACCTTTGGAAGAAGGAGCAGGCCACTCAGAAAGACTACAAAGATATCATGAGGTTATGCAGGAAGAAAATTAGAAGGGCCAAAGCCCATCTAGAATTTAGTCTGGCTACTGCTGTAAAAGACAATAAAAAATGTTTCTATAAATACATTAGCAACAAAAGGAGGGCTAAGGAGAATCTCCATCCTTTATTGGATGTGGGGGGAAACATACCGACAAAGGCTGAGGAAAAGGCTGAGGTACTTAATGCCTTCTTTGCCTCAGTCTTTAATAAGACCAGTTGTTCTCAGGGTACCCAGCCCCTTGAGCTGGAAGACAGGGACAGGGAGCAGAAAGAAGCCCCCATAATCCAAGGGGAAATGGTTAGTGACCTGCTACACCACTTAGACACACAGAAGTCTGTGGGGCTGGATGGGATCCACCCAAGGGTACTGAGGGAGCTGGTGGAAGTGCTCGCCAAGTCACTTTCCATCATTTATCAGCAGTACTGGCTAACTGGGGAGGTCCCAGTTGACTGGAGATTAGCAAATGTGATGCCCATCTACAGGAAGGTCTGGAGGGAAGGTCTGGGGAACTACAGGCCTATCAGTCTGACCTTGGTGCTGGGGAAGGCAATGGAGCCGATTATCTTGTGTGCCATCACATGGCACGTACAGGACAGCCAGGTGATCAGGCCCAGTCAGCATGGGTTTGTGAAAGGAAGATCCTGCTTGACTAACCTGATCTCCTTCTATGACAAGGTGACCCACTTAGTGGATGAGGGAAAGACTGCAGATGTTGTCTACCTAGTCTTTAGTAAAGCCTTTGACACCATTTCCCACAGCATTCTCCTGGAGAAACTGGCTGCTCGTGGCTTGGACGGGCGTAATCTTTGCTGGGTAAAAAACGGGCTGGATGGCCGAGCCCAAAGAGTTGTGGTGAATGGAGTTAACTCCAGCTGGCGGCGGGTCACAAGTGGTGTTCCCCAGGGCTCAGTATTGGGGCCAGTTCTGTTTAATATCTTTATCAATGATCTGGACGAGGGGATTGAGTGCATTCTCAGCAAGTTTGCAGACGACACCAAGTTGGGCGGGAGTGTTGATCTGCTTGAGGGTAGGAAGGCTCTACAGAGGGATCTGCACAGGCTGGATCGATGGGCCGAGGCCAATTGTATGAGGTTCAACAAGGCTCAGTGCTGGGTCCTGCACTTGGGTCACAACAACCCCATGCAACGCTACAGGCCTGGGGAAAAGTGGCTGGAAAGGTGCCCGGCAGAGAAAGACCTGGGGGTGCTGGTTGACAGCCGGCTGAATATGAGCCAGCAGTGTGCCCAGGTGGCCAAGAAGGCCAACAGCATCCTGGCCTGCATCAGAAATAGTGTGGCCAGCAGGAGCAGGGAGGTGATTGTCCCCCTGTACTCGGCACTGGTGAGGCCACACCTCGAGTCCTGTGTTCAGTTTTGGGCCCCTCACTACAGGAAAGACATTGAGGTGCTGGAGTGTGTCCAGAGAAGGGCAACAAAGCTGCTGAAGGGTGTGGAGAACAAGTCTTATGAGGAGCGGCTGAGGGAACTGGGGTTGTTTAGTCTGGAGAAAAGGAGGCTGAGGGGAGACCTTATCGCTCTCTACAACTACCTGAAAGGAGGTTGTAGTGAGGTGGGGGTCGGTCTCTTCTCCCAAGTAGCAAATGATAGGGTGAAAGGAAATAGCCTCAAGTTGCACCAGGGGAGGTTTAGATTGGGTATTAGGACAAATTTCTTCACTGAAAGGGTTGTCAAGCATTGGAACAGGCTGCCCAGGGAAGTGGTTGAGTCACCACCCCTGGAGGTATTCACAAGATGTGTAGATGTGGTGCTTAGGGACATGGTTTAGTGGTGGACCTGGTAGTGTTAGGTTAATGGTTGGACTTGATGATCTTAAGGGTCTTTTCCAGCCTAAATGATTTGATGATTCTATGGCTGGTGGCAGCCGCACATGCACCGCCAGATTCAGGCCTCCATGCCTATGGGAAGGATTAGACATAATCTGTATTAAAATGTATTACAGCAAAGATTAATGGTCATTTGGTAACCAAAACCAGTGATTTTTAAACTATTTCTAATTATTTCAAGTTTGTCTAATTCAGATCGAACCACGCTATGATATATCTATAGCTAGAATCCTTGCTGCCAAAAGCTACTTACTGTAAACTTCCCAAATTACAGCATCTAATGCAAAACTGATGCTAAATTTGTGATTGCTCAAGAAACTTAAAAAGAAAAAAATTCTCTTGACTGGTATTCAGTTTATTTGAATCTAAATTATTTGTATCTACAGACATTTATGTTTTTCAAATATATATGGAACATGACTGCTACAATTATCTAAGAGGGTAAAACTTGTCTGTAAATTACTGTCTCATATTTTGCTATTGGTGTTTCAAACATATTGCTTAATAAAGTGCTAATGAAAGGCTGTTATGGTTGTTTATTGACCAATGCTAGCAAATTATGGTTTAGACTCCTTGTTCTCATAGCTCTTTCTAATAAGGACCAATCAAAGGCTGAATCCTGAAGTATTTTTGTCTGTAGATTTAGGGGTTGGAGTATGGTTTTCTAGTGGGATTTGTGCTTTCAGTTCTTAATGTTTTTTATTTTGTAATTCTCCCAGAGTTTTACAGTACATTTAACTGCAAGATTTGCTTGCACACTACCTACAATTTACCTCTTCAAACAGTAATTCTAACATATATGTAATTACTAACATATATAAAACATATATGTTTTATGCAAGTTACTGATAACATTTCACATTTTAAACATGATGGACTGAATCCAACTGAAGCTAAAGAACATACAGAGCAAACAACAGAAGTTTGACACTAAAGAAGAATAAAGACTTTTTTTGGTTTTAGTTCTTTAGCTAACAGGATGTTTTTCTTCAGGATAGACATTCTAAGTCTATGGTGAGAATCATCCCTCTGAAAAACATAGACTTCACCACTCGAGTATGACTATGGCAGGATATGTTTAACTTAAAGGATTAAAAAATGAGTATAGCCAAAAATATAATTTGAATACACAGTGAAGTAAAAACAGCCTTGCAAAATTGAATTTCTTTGTCTGCTCCTCTGACTTGAGAGGGTATCATAATTTAATGATTTCTTCATCCTGGGTTACTCTGGTTTTGTATTTCACAATGCATAGTATTATTATTCCTCAGCTATTTGCTTCTAGTCAGATCAAGATGGTTTCAAGTTCTCTGGATTTTAAGCATCTGTTTCTTAAAGAATGGACCCAATTATATTGAGGATGTTTTACAAGATTATTCACTATGAAAATGGAATGCATTTTTAAAAAAAGACAGTTTCTGAAGATAAACTAATTAATTTCCTTTATCTCTAACTAGATTTCTAGCTGTTCTATTAATTCCTTTGCAGTGACTGAAGCTTGCAGAACACAGCTTATCTGCTATATGGTGACTAACCGTTTTGCCAAAAGAGTTCATTACTGTGTTGAGTAACACCACAGTGAAAGCAGTTACTCTTGTCATTGTAAGTCTAGATTTATATAGTTTCTACATTTCTGCACCGGGTTTACATATCAAGGTTTTGATAGTGGAGGTGGAGGAGGTACAGAGGTGGCTTCTGCGAGAAAATACCAGGGCTGGCCCAAAATAGAATAGAACAGAATAGAAAAGTTCAGTTGGAAGGTACCTACAACGATCACATAGTCCAACTGCCTGACCAATTTGGGGTTGACAAAAAGTTAAAGCATGTTATTAAGGGCATTGTCCAAACGCCTCTTAAACACTGACAGGTTTGGAGCATTGACCACCTCTCTAGGAAGCCTGTTCCAGTGTTTGACCACCCTCTCGGTAAAGACATGCTTCCTAAAGTCCAGTCCCAACCTCCCCTGGAGCGGCTTTGAACCATTCCCAGGTGTCCTGTCACTGGGTACCAGGAAGAAGAGCTCAGCACCTCCCTCTCCACTTCCTCCCCTCAGGAAGCTGTAGAGAGCAATGAGGTCGCCCCTCAGCCTCCTCTTCTCCAAACTAGGCAAATGCAAAGTCCTTAGCCGCTCCTCACAGGACATTCCTTCCAGCTCTGTCACCAGCTTGGTTGCCCTCCTCTGGACGCATTCAAGGACCCCAACATCCTTCTTAAATTGTGGGGCCCAGAACTGCACACACTACTCGAGATGAGGCCGCACCATCACTAAATACAGCGGGATAATCACCTCTTCTGACCGGCTGGTCATGCTGTATTTGATGCACCCCCAGGATGGGGTTTGCCCTCTTGGTTGCCAGGGCACACTGCTGACTCACACTGAGCCTGCTGTCACCCAGCACCCCCAGATCCCTTTCTGCAGGGCTGCTCGCCAGCCACTCCTCTCCCCGTTTATACTTGTGGACAGGTGGACAGAGTGAGCTCCAGCCGGCTCCAAAACAGACCCACCGCAGGACACAGCTGAACCCATCAGCCACTATGGTGGCACCTCTG
Organism: Harpia harpyja; assembly: GCF_026419915.1. Taxonomy (NCBI): domain Eukaryota; kingdom Metazoa; phylum Chordata; class Aves; order Accipitriformes; family Accipitridae; genus Harpia; species Harpia harpyja. The sequence continues at coordinate 9,676,960 of NC_068943.1, forward strand.
TGATAACATATTTAAGAAAGGGTATGTGAGAGAGAGGCGTATGAAAAAATGTGTGATGCAGAAACAGAAAAAGCCCTGCAGACACCAAGGTGAGAGAAGGAGAGGGAGGGAGTTGCCTGGATGCCAGAGCAAAGGTCCCCTTGTAACCCATGGAGAAGACTGTCAGGAAGCAGTTTGTCCCCCTGCAGCCTGTGGACATGACCATGCCAAAGCAGATATACACACTGCAGCCCACAGAGGTCCCCACATCACAGCAGGTGAATGGGTCCTGAAGGAAGCTGCAACCTGTGGAGAGCCTATGCAGGAGCAGGCTCATGGTGGAGTAGTCTGTTCCTGAAGGACTGCAGTCCATGGGAAGGACCCATGCTAGAGCAGTTCTTGAACAACTGCAGCCCGTGGCAAGTATCCGTGCTGGAGGAGGGGAAAAGTACAAGGACTAAGGAATGGCAGACAGGAACTGTTATGTACTGACCACAGCCCCCCATTCCCCATCCTCCCTGGGCCGCTTCGGTGCGGGGGGGGGGGGGGGGTGAGCATCAGGAATGAAGGCGTGAAGTTGAGCCTGGGAAGAAGGGGGTTGGGGGAAGGTGTTTTGAGTTTTGCCTTCAGTCCAGTCTGAAACTCTGAGGGCAATAGTGACTGTGTATGTGATACAGATACACCATGTAAGAGACAGTTGAATGTAATACCAATAGTCCCCTTTTCTCCACCTATTTATCCCATTTTTGTGTAAAACAGATAGGAAGTGTAAGGCACAAGAGGAAATAATGTTGTTTATCCTTCTGCATTGAATAACAGAAATTCTGCTTTACATGATTCTTTTTCAAATGGTGTAGTCCCCTAGAATTATTAATTCTTTTTTTTTTTTGGTGAGGATTTCACAGGACAAGATAAATATCCAATTTGCATATCTGATTTGTTTAATTTTGATCCTATTATGCATTTTATAATCTGCAAGACAGAAATTATATTTACTAGGAAATAGGACAGAGAGGAAAAACATCCCTAGGGTTGGGAGGTCTCTAGCTCCAGTCCAGATTGCAATATTTAATGTTTGAATTTATTTTCATTGCTTACACAAGATATTATTTAGCTAGGAAACTGAGAACACTAGCTCTTTGTGTATCTAGCGAAATCAAACCCAGCAGACTGACAAGATGAGATGAGAATGCCATCAAAGCCTGTAGTGAGAAAAAGCTACCCTAGATAATTGAAAAGATGAAATTGAGATCTGAATTTTTTGGTAAAGTCTTTACACAGCCCCAGCTGAACAAATCTGGTCCCATGAAAAATTAGAGGACTATCCTTATGTGGAAGAATGAATTGGTGGCTCTAAACCTGATTTGAGCTTCCTAGACCCTCAGTAAGCACCTTGCTGACAACTTGCATAGAAGAAGAGCATGGCCAAAAGAACCCTTTTTTTTTTCCACATGAATCCCCAGCTGCTAACCTAGTCTCTAAGCACTGTCAGCTGCAGATATAAAACAGAGGGTCCTGATGGCATAGGAAAAATTGTTCTGTATTCCTTGGCCACTGGGTCAGTGTAGGTTTTAAACAGTTTTGCACAAAGTTTTAGCAGGTATCTAATCTAGCTGTCACTGACAAGCAAGCATGATATTTCATTTTCTAAAATATGAATGCATGTATGTATCTGAATATAAGAGAAAGAGAGAGCACTGAAATCATCAAGTCTCAGCCCTTTTGTAGCATATGTAAGTCTTTCAGGAATAAATTCTGTCCAGGTCACATACTAAAAGATATTCACAAACATATGCTACTTAAAAAAGAACTTTGGTATCATTACTTTTAAAATAAGATTAGAGACTTTCAATGGATTTGTTACACTTTATTAATAAAATGGTGGGATTACATTAATTAAAATGGACTATTTGAATCACTGTTAAAAAGGAATTAATGATTTGAGCTGTCTTGTCAGAACTGTTAAATGAAAACTAGTGAATGACACATGGATTCAGAAGAAGACAGTAGCACATGAATGGAAAGATATGAGAACAATAAAATCTATGAAGTTAAAGAGGGGGGAGAGTCATTTAAATTTGTGTCTAGCTATTATATCATTTTCTTGCTTATTTCTATTATCTATCACAACCACAACTATACATTGCTATATTTCTTTAAAAGAATTGCAAGAGGATATTTCCCAGTAACAATAATATTGTACCAAAAATCTAATCAAGCTAGTTCTTGTCTAGCTTCTGCCTTTTCCTCCAGAACGCAATACTAACTGGTGTTCTGTATTTTTATCATTTATAATGTGTTACCAGATGAGTTACTGTATGCATGCAAAATATTTTAATGCAAGTTCTTTATAATCAGGATACATTAATACAGGAATTAGTCTTTCCTGGAACTTGTTCTAAAAATACGTTCAAATAAGTGTTGATGTTACTTCTGGCATAACTGACACTCAAGCATATGAATTCTCAAATGCTAATTATTTAAAAGAAATGTCTTGCCTGAAATAGATTTGCAATACACGGTTCCTACTTGACTTTATGATTGTTGGATGTTGCATAAGCATATACTTACCTCAATACCAAGGAAGCCTGAGATCTGCCTGGCTGAGTTCCTGAGTCATTATATCAAATAGTTCCAGGTCATGGTAGTTATTATCATTGCCAACAATTTGTATTTTTTCTTAGCTGACTCTGCTGCTTACTGTAATGTGTAGCTTGCAACAGAAATTAACACAACATTAAAAAAAAAAAATTAGTCCTTTTTCATCAACAAACTATTAATACGTGTTATGCTGCAAATAGGGTGATCCAACAAGCATGTCTTTAATAAAAAATCTCATTTATGCTGACGATGGGTATGCAAGGTACCTGAAAGTTACAAACACAATTAGAAGTTTCTTTAACAATAATTGAAACAAATTAAACCATAACCTAAAGGCTAGATTGAATACATCTAAAGGAGATAGAGGATTTGGTCTGATATGTCCATTTGGTCAGCTCTGTACCACATTTTGCTATCATAGATATGCCATCCAGTAGCCGTAAAAGAAAAGAAAAAAAAGTTTCAATATGTGCTACATTTACACAGCTGTAGAGAAACGGTATCTGATGAAGTAAAACCAAGCCTACCAAAAAGCTAAACAATAAAGGAATATTTAAAAATTTAAAAACAATCATAAGAATGCAACCTGAAACCCAGACACTAAAAAATCTAAAATTTATCTTTTAAAATGTTAGAATGTTTGAAAAACAAATTTAGACAAATGAATCTTTAAGCAAAGTGCTAACAGGAATTGAGGATTTGGAATTGCAAGCAAAGAATCAGACTGATTCAGTTTTCCTAACTCAAAAAGGCAGTCTTTTGCGTGTGGTCTTTATGTGCAAGAACTCTATAGACATGTAGCAGATGATAAAAGAAATTATCACTTCCTCTTACCTGTAATTTCTAGTGCTAATTACAAAGCCTTGAATATTGATTAATCACGTGGACCAATAGGAGCACAAGTATACTCTGTTTATAACTCTTTTATACCTTATATAAAGTATATGAGTCAATTATATTTCATAACATTTTTGTTGATAAGGTACCAAATAATGAAGCTAGGTATTTAAACTCTATTAATGTACTTACACATAAAACCTTCATATAAAGCCTTATGATCATACAGGTAAATAAATCCCCAAATAATTAAATTCTATTGTATGAAGTAATAATAAATCCATGCAAAAATCCAAACCTTCTACTGTATTCTTAAGATTTTTATCCCTCTAATTTTCTTCATCCTTTTAATTTTCTGAATACCTAGTGAGAGCGCCACAGTCTATGTTAATTTTCAGCCCCCTATAAAGGCAAGTAGTCATTTCTGATTCCATGATTTTACTCTAAACCTAGAATAAAAATCTTACATTCATTAATTTAATAGTATATCTTATGTATTGCAATATTTGCCAAACCTCTTATTATATAGGATATGTCTTGTCATAAAAGATAGAAGTTTACCCAGAAAAGAAAGGTTTTTTTCTGGGGGTTTTCCCCCTCCTTTTAATAGTGGCACAAGGAAACATCTTTTCCTTCCTGCTTTCTATCAGTCTAAATGAAGCTTGTGACTAAGTCTAAAAGACTCAGTGGCATATAATGTTTAAGGCATTCCAGTATTGGTAAGAAAGACATGTAAATAAATGTTGCTGGAATCACTATTACTTTGCTTTCTCTCATCATCCTGATGACATCATCATCCTCCCCCACCCAAAATTACCTGAGTAGAGACTTTTTTTTTCATGACCCAAACCAAAGCTTATAGTCAAAGCTCTTTATCGAGAACAAAACACCCTAACATCTTATTTAATACACTTTTATCAACATATTTTTAATAAACTGATTTTTGGTTCTTAATCAAATTACATACATTTGAATATTTTAAAGTATTTGAATGAATGTAATGTTTTTGCTATGTCAAAATTAGTAGACCTTTTGAGATATATTTCAAAGAAATATATTTTCAACGAAATATAATTTTATTTCACTGAACAAAGCAAAAAGGATATATAATGTGTTGCCAGATTCCAATATTGAAGCTTCAGGTCTAATGATTTTTCACTTTCTCACATGAGAAGACTTCTTACAGTTGTCAGGTTAAATTCCCAAGACAAAATTCAGTGGAAGTCAATAAAAAGGCACCCTTTTATGCCAACAAGGATTTATTGTATTGCATTTTTATCTGAAAGAAAATAGAAAATCAAATGTAAAACTACATAACTGATATTTCAAAATAATTCATAATTATCAGTGTTATTTTTCTTTTTTAGTTCTTGCTTTCCCAATCTTCACTTAAAGTCAGAATTATTATTTTATATGTAATCCCTGATAATTGATAAGTACTATAGTACTAGATTCCAAAAGGTCTGCGATAGGCAGTGGTTTAGATTTTTACAGGTGCTTTTTAAACTGGTACATTATTCAGTTTTATCACTAATTAATAGATGTCACAACATGCTATTTTTTTTGCTCTGATTTCTTAATTGAAATACTAAACAGGACCAAATGGAATGCCTTTCAGAAATTAAATGTAGTGTTCTAAATTATTTCATTTTTATCAAGTAAACTTGTAGTCTCATCAGAAGAAAACATCATGTTATCTTGACCTATATACTTGCCATAAATATCTGTTAAGTTCCTGGAATAACTGGCATTATTGATGTTAATTTAAATAATACTTTATTCATTCGATGCCATATGAGTTGCTCTATGTTTTGCCTGTGATTTTGCAAGACCAAGGATCTTGTGATTACAGAGATTATCCTATTTACTCTTAAAATATTAGCAAAATGCCCACTCTACATCATGTTTGCATCCTAAGAGAAACAGAAAATAAGCATTAATGGCCCATACACCTTGTGGAATAAAAACTCTTTTTGAGAAGGTTTAAAATAAGCTGATATTAAAGTATATATGACTAAAATTTATGTTTTGAATCTGTGTCAGTTTTTTTATTGAAAGAATACACTATGGTATTAATACATCAATCATCTTTCCCCCAAAGTCAGAAATCAGTACTGTCTGAAAATGAATAATTTTTCTGTTAAACTTGATAGCTCTACTATTTCTATCTGTAAATGGACCCTTCTGTTCTTAAGTATTTAGTATGGACTTACTTTCTTTAATTCTGCTTGTTCTATACCTCGGTTTACCTCTTCATCATTTACCTAGTTTTTAATTAGAAATTCTGTTTTATATTTTTTCGCTATTCTATTTCTTTACTATACCATAAAATACCTTCACTCACTCTGTAATCTAGGGTACCTTTTTAAGACAGTATGCCTTTTCCTTGATTATGGACTTTGGACATCATTCTTTACATCATTCATTCATCATCTCATTCAGTATATATATATAAGCAGTGTAATGAATTTACGATCACTTAAACCTAAGCTAAAACTCATTCCTAGTTCTAGGACCAGTTCCTCCTTATCTGTCAAGGTTAAGTATGGTATAGCTTTATCCTATGACAGACAAAAATGTTCATGTTAGGAAAGAGCCATCTATAATAAAAAAATCTCAAGACAATTTAGTTCTGTGAGCATAAGAAATCCAAAGTGTGTCATTCAAATCAAAGTCATTCTGTTCTCAAATGTGATTTATTAGGTTTTAGGAGGTATCATATATTGCCTCAGGTGTTCTCTGTCTAGTAAGACTGATCCACACTAAAATAAAGATACTTTCATGCGACCACGATCACAACCAGACAACCAGTGATACTTCTGGTCTTTTCTCCACAGGGCATCACTTTTTCTCCCTTTTTCCTTTTTCAGACCTGTCCAAAGTTTCCAAATTTTCCACAATTCTAATTGTTCAATCTTAAAATAGTTCCTTAATCTCTGTCTTGTTTCCAAAATCCCCCACTTACTGGCTTTCTTTGCTTGTGGGACAGAAATAATTTTAGAGCACTATTTTCTGAGCTCACTGAAACCATCTGTGATCCCTGGAGTATCGTATTATCCAGTACTCTTAGTCCTGAAAGAAAAAGTCAATACTTCTATGGCAGAATCACTACTTCATTCTTGCCCACTGACCAAAGAAATTTATTCAGCATACCCTTTGTAGAATATTGTTTCTATTATTTTTAATGAAGAAATCTTCCTGCAGATTTGATTGGGCTTTTGCCACCTTAGGTACTTAAAGATCTCTTCTAGACAAATAGGACTTATGACTGGAATGTATCTGGAGCTGAATAACCATCTACAGCTATACCTTATGGTTACTTCTCTTCCATTGAACCAGTTGTATTTTTAGAGTTCTCACTTGGATTTCCACAATGAGAATGTGGTAAGGAGTTTTTGTTCTGTGAAATTGCTCTTGTATGTCTTCCTTTGGTGGGCAAGTCTGCACATACTTACCTACCTTTCATTATTTAGAATTTTATCCAACACTTTTGGATGGGTGGGTAGTCTTCCATACATTTTCTTTTCTTTTTCACCTCCTGGAGGCAAGTACCGTCTTTTTCAGTCTAGGAAACCTAAGATTGACTGTCCAACAATGCTGTTACCTTTCTAAGTCTATGCAGCTCCCGTGCTCTAAGAATACAGGTTTCAAGCAAGGAAATATGCTTTCCAAATAAGCTGCCACCTGAGGGAATTGAACCCATGTAGCCCTACAGTCCTGTAAATATAGCACTGCCATTGCTAGCAACAAGCCACAGGTTCTGTACCAAGTTAACAACATAGGAGTCAGATTGACAGACGTGCTTTGTCTGAACTTGTCTTAGCATGCTTAGAGGTCTATTTTAGCTTGTCTAGCTGTAACAACAATAGTCAAATGACCAGGTGCCTATTACCTGACTTTAGTGTTGCTTAGTTTTGTACAATTATAAGGTGCAATGCCTCTCATTAATATATTTTTAAAAGGCAGCATTTATTTTGTGTACAATGAACTATCTATAACTCTAAAATAATAATGTAGCATAAGGAGTACATGCCTGGGGTGACAACTGAAGATTATGTAATGACTTCATCAACTACGCTAAAAACCACACAATTGATAAATATTAAACACAAGTAGAGCTGCACTAGACACCTTCAGTTAGTATCTAAATCTGGAGTAAAATCCCAGGCTTTTGAGATGAATGGTACTAGATACACCCCTAATACATGAAAAAGAAGGTGACTGGGAACAGTCAGCACTTACCAAGAGTAAATAATCCTTGATGAACCTGACTGCTGCCTTCTCTGCTAAAATAACTAGGTTTGTGAGTGATCGGAAAGGAATAGAGGTCATTTACCTCAACTTTAGGAAGGTTTTTGACATTGTCTTCTGCAATAAGGGAGGATCTTACTGTCTGGATGGTCTGAACAAACAGATGGCTAAAAAAACTTGGCTAGATGCTCAGGCTCAGAGGGTGGTGGTTAATAGGTTGTACTTTACATGAGTGGTTGTGATGATTAGTACAGCAGAGGTCCATCCTGGGAACTATCCTGTTTAAGATCTTTATCAATTACTTGGAAGAGGCAATGGAGTACTTGATCAAAAAATTTACAGATAACTACAAACTTGGAAGGGGAGGGGGCAGGCACACAAAGTACCTAGACAGGCTGGAGAAATAGACTGACAGGAATCGCATGAAATCAAAAAAGCATAATGCAAAGCCCTGGCCTAAGGAAGGAGGACCCTAACAAATCAAGAACTGGTCTAGGTTATTGCTTAAGAAGTTTGTTCTAGTTAAAGGTGTGTTCATTTTATGCATTTTAAGGCTATGTCTTATTATAATACTTTAAACTGTTTATCAGCGCCCAAGTTAATAAGACATTTCAAAACTGACTGTGGATTCACTTATCTATTTAATCTTTAAAACATTCATGTCTAATATGCCAAAAAAATTACATTATTATTATGGTTTTGTTATTTACTGAATTTCCATTTCTATAACCAACCATTTCATAAGCTGTTGAATAATTTTATTAGTAGGCATTTGTAAAAGGACAGGTGAATCTTTAGAAATGTAACCAAATTCTTTGAATACTACTGAAAATGTAGAGCTAAATTTTGAAAGGTACACGCTATCCTCAGTGCAAAAGTAAATTCTGTGTTTGCACTGCCTACTCATTTAGTGGATTTGTCTTTTGTTTTGTATGATTTTTGCTGAAATAAAATGAAGTTGATTATTCTATATCAATATGAAGTAGCATATAGAATCTATAATAAACTTATATTCAATAATCAAACAGATTACCTAGTCTATGTAATTTTTAACCAAGCAAAGTACAAAAGTATATAACTGTTAATATATAAGTAAAATCACTAAAAATACTGAAAATATTCAAATACTTAGAATTCAGAAAGTGCTGAAGTTCTTTGCTTGGCTAGGGCTTACATGGTCTAAAAAGAAATATTTTTGAAAGAAAAGAGAAGTTGGAGTGGAAATTTCTGTAGTCCCTTAAGAGAAACATGCTGCTTAGGAAGGTGATTCATTTGGTATGAAGACAAGCATCTGAAAAGGTGCAATGACTCGCCCTCAGAGGTGCTAACATTTCTTCACTGATTGCAGGGAGGGATAGAATGACTAACTTACACTAGAAGCCCAGCTTTGAGATGATTTATGTGAAAAGAACCTCATCCTTTCAGGACTTCAGACAAGTGACAATTCTCCAACCTTATTCCAGTTGTCCACAATTGCTCTGAGGAGGGGAGGGTGGAGGGAAGAAAAAGGAAAATAACCAAAAAAGCAGAGTGGGAGAAAACAGAATAACTACCATCTTTCTCACTATTCCTGATTTCATTTGCCTTCAGGCTGGCCCATATTTGCTAGACAAGTGGACTAATGTATAATATATTCTTCCTTCTTCCACTAAGGAATTCAGAAATCAATACACAGAAGCATACTGTTATGTGTAGACCAGAGAACTGCACAGGCATAGCAGAAATCAACCTGAGACATAATTACAGCATCACTTGAACCAGAGGTGTTATTTTAGCATTGAGGACAGAATGGTAATTTATTTAATAATTAGTGTCAAAGCAAAAAAAGAAAAATCCAGTAATGTGTATCATCTCAAGTGTTTTATGTTGATTATTGTCTGTATCGTCAATGGAAGGCATGTCTTGGCCTACAGGCACTTCAACATTTCAATTCCTACTGAAATAGTTTTCTCCTGTGTTTTTCCTATCTTTTGTAAATTTAACCTAAGAGTTATTCTTACATGGACTTCTCTGTGTGTTTGCATTGTGTTTTATTTTGTTAGCCAGTATGTTACTGGAATTGATGCTCTTAGTAGCAGCAGCCTAAGAGCCTAAAAGCAGCCTAAAAATCTAAACCAAGAGCCTAAAAGGATCAAAACAAAAAGCAACGCTTTTGGTTTTCTCACTTACGTTTCAGCGAAGTGTTGATAAATACTTCCAAGCTAGCTAGCTTCTATGCTTCCAAGCTAGAGGGAAGTACTCATCCGTTAGTATATGAATATACTGAAGTTGATACCTGAGTCAGATGCCAATAGTTCAAATGTAATTAAACTTCTATCAATAAACAGCAGTAGCAGTAAGATTCGAATCATGTTTGTTTTCCAAAAGTTTGTCTTCCTTTTACTATTGAACTTCCAATCTTAAACTGATAAGAATTTTATTCTAAATATATTCCTAGATATATTTCTGGAATACTCTTGGAATTCCTATTACAATGCAATACACAATGCAAATTGATAAATGACACAACATTAAATTCAGTGGTAAATAAAAAAAAACCCAGCTTATTATTGCACCTTTTTATTGTCAGACAGTTCATTCCTATCTGAAGCCATGCCTAAAGAAGCTAAACGTAAACCAGCTAATAGGAAATTTAACTTGCAGAAAATATAACTATTTTATTGTTGTATATTCACATTAGATGCAACCATTTTTTTCTAACAAAATTAAATCCCTATTTAGTTCTGTTTGGAAAAAAGCTTTATCACTTTTTACTTCATCTTCACTGAAGAGATATGCAGAAGTTGCAGAGTGTTAGGGGGTACTCAAACAGGCAGTTCTCTGTATCTGCCTCTGTGATTTCCTGAGGTAGATTGAATAAGAAGATACAATTGACACGCTGATGTCTAGAAATAGGTTGGCAGCTCCTACTTAAAACATTTTCAGGAAAAGTATTTCAGGCCTTTTCCCTTTGAACTAGAAGCTAAAATGTCAACATAAAGCATTTAGCATAAATGAATCTTTATTCACTATTATATCAAAGAGGAACTAAGTTCAAGCAATTTTAACATTCCAGTTAAGGTAATTTAAATTGCAAAAAGAGACTTTAAGATTGTACTATACAAATATAATCTTGTCATGTGATGTTACTTATCTAAATCTTGCTATGGTATGTTTTTTACAATTCCACTAATAAATATGCAGGACTGTGGTGCAGGTAGCTGTTTTGCACTTTTTGGAATTACATTTGCATATCAGAGCTATTTAGTCTGAAAATAAACAAGTATTTAGCATAAAAGCCCTTTTCTGAATTCCCTGTTCAGGAAATCAAAAGCCATTCTATTAATGTAGTGAGCAATTAATTTATCTAAAAAAAAAATCTTTGTAAACTCAGAATTTAATGACTGTCTATATAACATACAGTAATGACACTTCAAATTTTTGATGAGTAATTTTTGGTAATTTTATATATTTTAGGGTTTATGTGTGAATATATATTTTTTTCAGCCCCAGTAATTCCCTGGGGCTCTATAATTGCCTCTATAAAATAGTAGTCTACTGTGAAAAGGGCTAGCAATTGCTTATGAAAGAAAGAAATGTTTTCATTGTGGCAAAGAAACGGATTGCATTAACAGCTTTTCTGTGTTTTTCTATTCTGTCTAAGGTATGCTTGCTTGTGTCGTGGAAGGAACAAAAGGTATGTTGTAGAATGTGTTTTCTATCTTTTTTGATTGCATGAAACTTCTGTTTTCTTTTCTGCTTCAGCAGTGAAAAATATGTATTTAATAGCACAATTTGCAACCTTAGAAAGGTGTACACAACTTAAAAACACATCCAAAGAAAATGGTAATCTAATTTAGAGCCACCAGAGTAATTTTTGAACTAAAAGTGTAGCTTCTAGAGTTGTTTGCGTTTGTTTTTTTTCACTACTTTGCTAAAAGTTTACAAATTACTCAAGTAGAAGAAATATTCCATTTGGCAATAGTTTAATATGTAATGAAATGATTAAGCTTTTCCCAGTTGACCCAACAAATTTCAAACAATTTCAACATGAGGCTGACTTCTCTTTCTCTCCCCCACCCTCCCTCTCTTTTGAAAGTATACCCATGGAAATTTTGTTTCATAAGCCTCCAAGATCTAACAGCACGACAGGACTACTTTCCATGTTTGCTCTCTTGCAGTCCATATGTGGTATATGCCAGCACCAGGTGCTTGGGTGGTAAGCCTTCTCCTCAAAGAGAATAGGATATCAGATAAGAACTGTAATATTTCTGAGGCAATGCTCTACAGTACTGAAATGCAGTTTAGATTTGTACTGACTTAAAATGAAATGGGTACAGACTAATTTGAACCACTTGAAACATTAATTGTAAAAAGTACCACAATGTATGTATTCTCTGAATGAGCCAGTTTGTACAATAAAAAAATAGGAAAAGCCAACAAATTTTAATGCAGTTTGGAACAAAAAACATTTTGCAAGGAATGAAAACTCTGATTTTCATTTAACTTGGAGGAAGTGGAACACGTTTATAAATATATGTATAACTGTTGCTTTATTACTAAGAACATAAATCTGTCATTAGCATAGGTTTGTTGAAGATAAATTTTGTATGCACTTGTGGTAATACACAACCAGAAAAACAGGTGAAATGATGTACAACTATTTGCTGTGTATCCTCTGCAACAGTAAGACTTTATCCAAGATAGATACATAACATCATATGCTTTTAAAAACAGGATTTGGAGAAGTGGGTGATCCCAGAATGCTTTATAAAATTTTATTGATTACTTAAATGCCTTAAATATCACCTGAGTATTTGAAAAGGTCACTATTAAAAGTCGTAATCTTCAAGCTCATGAAGCTTTCTGAGCTTCATGAGCTCAGAAACTTTTGTTTTCATATTTGTATTAGAAAAAAATGAAACCAGCTCTCATATAGTTTAAATGTTTATATAAATGGGGAAAAAACAACCAAAAAAACAAACAACGCCACACACCTGTTTTATTTGCAAGAATGACAGATAGATCTCAGCAAGTAAGGATTCATGCAGATTTACTTCCTGTAAATGATTATGTCCATTACTTTGTTGGAGAATATGTCTTACCCTTCTATCCAACTAGAACATTGCTTGATATGGATACTTAGAAACTACCAAAAAATCAAAGAATACTAGTTTCTCCATTACTTGAAGTTTAAATCCAGACTCAATTTTTAACTGAGATAGGTGTTTTAGCCCAAACAAAAGCTATATACTTAATGGTGAATTTCATGAGTTTCTGAGGTCTGTATTAAATACACGATCAAAATAGATAGGCGCTATATTGGGTGTAGGTGTCAAGGTGTTGGCAGTGGAAGGACTGCAGGGGTGGCCTTTGTGAAAAGAGACCAGGGGCTGTCCTGTGCCAGACACAGCTGGTTCCAGCTGGCTCCAAAAGGGACCCACCACAGGGCACAGCTGAGCCCATTAGCCACTATGGTGGCACCTCCGTGATAACATATTTAAGAAAGGGTAAAAACCGCTGTGTGAGAGTTGTGTGAAACCAGTTGTGTGAGAGTAGTGAGAAAAATGTGAGAGAAACAGCCCTGCAGACACCAAGGTGAGAGATGGAGGGGGAGGAGGTGCTCCAAGCACTGGAGCAGAGGTTCCCTTGCAGCCCATGGAAAAGACCACCGCGAAGCATATTGTCCCCCTGTAGCCCATGTAGGACCACAGTGGAACAGATATCCACACTGCAGCATGTGGAATTCCCCACACCACAGCAGGTAGATGTGCCCTGAAGGAATCTGCAGCCCATGGAGATCCCATGCCAGAGCAGGCTCCTGGAAGGAACTGTGGTCTGTGGGTAACCCATGCTGGAGCAGTCTGTTCCTGAAGGACTGTACTCCATGGAAAGGGCCCACACTAGACCAGTTCTTGAAGAACTACAGCGTGTGGGAAGGACCCACATTGGAACAGCTTGTGAAGGGCTGTCTCCTGTGGGAGTGACCCCATGCTGGAGCCAGGAAAGAGTGTGAGGAGGTAGGAGCAGCAGAACCAAAGTGTTATGAACTGGCTGTAACCCCCATTCCCCATCACCCCTGAGTGGCTTAGGTCCTCTACTCACTGGCAAGTCCAGTTTGAATTTACTAGTAAATACACAGGCACACCCCATGCACAATGGGTTTGGGGAAGATACAGACACTCTCACCCCCCGCCATCAGCCACGACCAGGCACACGGGCTGTGACCCACAGTCCTACTCCAGCTGCCGGTGCTGTGCCCCTTACCCTCCTCACTCGCCCTGGTCCCCCCAGTAGCTGGTTTTCAGGACACACAATATTCGTGCCCCAGTGGCTGGAGACTAAGGCCCCCCTGGCTCCAGTAGCTGATGCTGAGACCCCACTGGCTCCAGTAGCTGAAACCCATGTCCAGGGATGCCCACACCCCTGGTCTGATTCCAGTAGCCGGCACCAGATTTCACTCACACACACAGGGCTCACCAGTAGCTGACACTGAGCCCTCGCAGCAAACACACACAGGATGGAGAGTGAGGTTGCACAGAGAGAGAGTTAAGAAAAGATTTAATAAGAAGATATAAGATGATAGGATGGACTGCAGTGGTCAAGCACAGGGCTCAGCCAAACAAGTGTACTGACAGGTCCTGTTTTACATGACCGGCCCCTTTTATACACTTTTCTGTCTACCCCCTCTTTGTTTCTTCCTGCTTCCCCTTTCCCTGCATGCCCCCTCATGGATTTGCACCCCTTCTAGTCCAGAGTTCCCCTGGTTTACAATCTTATTAGTTACAAAGTCCAGATTGATCTTGGAAGTGGCACCTGTAGTTTCTTGATAGCCCATCAATTAGCATAAGTAGTGAGGTTTATTTCTTGTCATTATCTCCATGATTGGTTTTTTCAGGTCTCTTTCTCAGTATATTTTTTCTAGTTTCACCCTTTTCCCTTGGTTTCCCAATTGACAAGATCCCTGATCAGATATCTTGCTGGAATAAGCGTTCTCTTACTCTCACATGCCCTCATCAGTTAGTATGGGTGACCAGGTTTGGTTCTTATCACTGCCTCCCTCATCATTTGTTGGTCAGGTTTGTGCTCCTTTATGTTTTTATGTATGGCTTCCACCTTTTCTTATTATCCCTTATTGCACTGAAAAAGTCTGTCATTTTTGAGCTTACCATCACTCTTTTTCCTTTGTTTCTGTTCAAAATTCTTACTATTATTTTTAAATTTGAATGTTGTCTAATTTAATTTTCCTCAATTTTTTTTCTAGAATCAGATTCAATTTTGGTTTACTTACTAATTATTCATACAGGTTGTCATAATTTTTAATTTCTAACTATTGTAGTATTCTCCATACTGATTTTGCCAATATCTATGTAATCATCTTTTATTCCATATATTTTGCAGGATTTTTGAGTCTTTGATCTTCACAGTTACTTCGACTATGAAATATCACTTCAAGTTTTTCTACTGATCTGAGCGTACTGCAAATTTCTCATGACTTTTCCTTAAAATATTGTTACTTCTTCATTCCCTTAATGTATTGTTCAGATCATTGTGTTATCATTTCTCCCATTGTTAAGCTAAATCCTTCATTGTCCTGCAAATTACGAGATATTAAGTTGTTCTTCCACTTTTGTTCATCTTGGAGAATAGAAGGCTGAGGGGTGACTTCATTGCTGTCTCCAACTTCCTCAAGAGGGGTGCAGCAGTGGAGGAGGAGGTGCTGATCTCCTCTCTCTGGTGACCAGTGATAGGACACGAGGAAATGGAATGAAGCTGCGTCAGGGGAAGTTCAGATTGGACGTTAGGAAAAGGTTCTTCACTGAGAGGGTGGTCGGCCACTGGAACAGGCTCCCCAGGGAAGTGGTCACAGCACCAAGCCTGTCAGAGTTCAAGGAGCATCTGGATGATGCTCTTAGTCATATGGTTTAGTTTTAGGTAGTCCTGTGAGGAGCAGGGAGTTGGACTCGATGATCCTTATGGGTCCCTTCCAGCTTGAGATATTCTATGTTTCCATGATTTCCCAGTAAGTATGAAACTGTAGCTCAATTAGTCAGCTGACCTCACTGAAAGGACTTCTGTAACTGTACTTCTGGAATAGTTGGGTTAATGACATTAGCTATGATTTCAAGCATTATTTTGGCAGAAAGAAAAGAATGTTAAAACGTTAAATGTAAAGGGAAGTCTTGAGGAAAATTTGACATTCTATCATTTGTACCATCTTCTTATGGTGTCATCTGGTCTCTTTCACAGGTGTGCTTGTCAGGACAGATATTTTTTGTTTTGAAGCTATTGATATGATACATTATTTATCCTTTGGAAAAACAATAACCTAATAGTAATAGATTTTCTGCACTGAAGTAATAGTATTTTCTTTACCCTATTAGTTGAAGATTAGTCAAAAGAATCTTAACAGGTGCTAAAATATGGTTTTCAAGATTGAGACTGTGATACAAGAAAAACTGAGTTGGGGCTTGTAATCACCCTATTTATTTCCTACAGAATCTCTGCAGCTCATTGTAAATTTTGGTTGTGAGAATCTAATTGCAGGAAAAACAGCCATTATTTTGCAGGTATTGTCATGCAGTAGGTATACTGATATGCCATGTTACTGCTTATTGTTCGACTATGCATGCAGACTGCCAACCATTAATAAAATCAGGAACTTTCAGCATGTAATGGGACATTTTACAAATTGCTTTTAGATTCAGATCTCCTGTTTCGGTTTCTGCATCTTCACGATGTTAGTTATTTCTGTAAAAATTTTATGTTGCTTTTCATCAAGGTATGTAAACTTCAGTTTAGCTACATGTCCTTTGTAACAAGTTTCTGAAATACCAGAATACCCTTTTCCTACATTTTTTTCTTTTGCATGTGCTCCCTTGTACCAGAGTTCATAATACATACCGTAGATTAATTCAGAAAGTGAAGACAAATTCTGACCATCCTTCTGTAAAGGTAAAAGAGGTAAAATTATACATACTATTTGTAAGTTGACTGACTTGATAATTTAAAATTTAAGACTGGGGTGGGGGAGAAACAAAAAAACCCCCAACCAACCAACCCCCCCCCAAACAAACCAAATAAACAAAAAGAAGATATGATATATATTTGACATGTCATGAGAGTAAGTATTCAAGTAGGCACTTGTAAACTCCCATTCTGCAGAAGTCAGTGCTACGCTAGATTTTGGGATCACATATCCATGAAAATGAAATGTAAGCCTTCAACTAAACAGCTATACCTTTTAAGTAGTTGGACCCACATGCAAAAGAGACTTTGTTATGATGACAGCCAGCACTGACTGCAGAACTCACCAGAGTTTGGTATATTAAGAGTTTTATATTTGAAGATAATAGTTAACCAAGTGGGAATAATATTTACAATTGAGATGTCTGGGCTGGACATGTTGAACATGAACTGTTGAACAGGAGGAAATAGGAATGGGTGGAAGTGGCTCAAATCCTTCAGCTTACTTACAGCTCTAAAAGATGAAAGTCTCTGAAGCTGTGATTCAAAACCTGAAACTATTTATTGGACCAAGGGTTTTAAAAAGACTTTTGGATATACACAATGAACTCTCTAGACATCCTCGTAAAGGACAATAGCATATGTGTTTAATAATCTAGTAATTAAAGCACTGATCCAGGTAGTGAAAAACTGGATTCAATTTATTCCCGTCAGAGTGGATTCATACCCTTTTTTGCTCTTAGCAAAGAAGTCCATGCTGGCAGAAAGAGTGTTTCATGTTCAGTCTGTGTTACTGAATATAAAAAAAGATTGCAAATTCAATGGAAAGAGAGCAAGAACAATCATGAGTACAGCCTGGAACATGTAGTTATAAGGCAGAGACACTGGCTAAGGCAGTGATACACCTTGTTTCTGCACTGAGAGCATATCTTACATTTAATAGAAGACCCTTAATACTCTAAGAGCAAGAAGCTAAGAAGCTGCTAACACATCTGCATCTTTCCCATCTCTTTGTCTAAGTGATAGCTGAATTTGAGTCAATGGCATCACAAGTTTAAATTTAATTACCTTAAATCTTCAAGTCCTTTTCCTTTAGGTGTTTAAATTGTTTATATAGAATAGAACTTCTAATCAATCAAGAAAACTGCAGAAAGGCGATAATATTCCCTCAAATGACTGCATATTGGTTTTAAAATATCTCTGGCCTTTTTGTAGATTAATCAAAATTTAGAGAAATGGTGTTAAAAGCCTGTTAACTCAACCCTGTATATTTGTGATATATCAAGTTACTTGCTAGGTAGGTAAGCAACATACCTTACTAGGCAAGCAACTACAACTTACTAAAGGATCCAGGTAGGTCTTTTGTCTGGTGTTGGAAACATGTACAAGTGTAGCATTCCTGCAATTTAAGACATGAACAATAAGAGTCTGGCTTAGTGACTCATGAATAACTTACTTATAGCTGTTATCTGCGAGACTTTTAAAAACAACCTGAATCACATCACATTCAGGTACATGTTTCCTCAAGTGACAAAAAGTGAATATATATGTATATATTTATGGTTCAATGCATTCCTGTTATTTGTAATTTTCCATGTGTCTCACATTGTTTCCTAACTAGAATTATATGCATCTAAAAACAATACCAGATCCTTTTCTCCTGTTTATGAATAGTTTTGCCTGCAGACTTTATAGCCAAAATAAATAAAAAAACCCCAAAGCTAACAACAAAATACACCCAACACTTGCAATAAAAAATATGCCCATTGCATTTTGTTTCAAAATATTTAATATATTTTCTTGCTTGTCAGCAATATCTTGCAGAACAGAAAAGAAATTCCTGCTTTTTTGCTTGCTTGCTTGCTTTTTCCCCTTTGGTGAAATTTTGCATTCGTGAAAGCCCATTTGACAGCTCTGGAGGATGTGGGCAGGTCATTTAAGCTCTGTCACACTGCCCTGTACGCTCAGATGATGCAAATCTACCAAAAATCATGAGAAATGTTCAGTCTATATTTCTTTTTAAATCATGGAGTTTTCACTGAACTAGTAAAAAAGACTGAAGTATTTATGGAGCCTGGGACACCCTTATTTTATGTAAGCAATTGTACGTCTTTTTAGTAAATGTGTCTGGGTTCCAGCTAATAGACTGAAAGTGAGAGGCCTTCAGATGCATATACCACCAGGCACAAAAATAAAAGTATGACTAGCAGGGTTAAAAACTTTCCCAGAAAGGACCCCATACTCTCACTGTCTAGGTTTAAACATTTCCCTTCTTATCACCAAGGATCAAATCTGCTTAGACATAAATATCAAATAGCATTGGAAGGTATGACTGAGTAAACATGACATTTCCAATTATTAGTAAAAGGCTTTGCACTGACTTAGAGCACTGGGTCTCAGAAGACGCCCAGGCTTGCCTTGGCATGATTGGGTTCCTGCTTGTTCAACGGTGGTAGCAGCTTGGAGGACTCAACTGTCAAGTCACTAATTGTATTAACAATGAATTCTTAGCTCTGTATTTGCTCATAATCAAATATCTGTATTGCACATAACCAAATTTTGAGTGTAAAAAAAAGAAAAAGAATGCCTTCAGTCTGAAACCCATGGCTTATGAATTTTATTTTCCATAAGAGGTCATTCACATCAGGTAGAAAGCAAAAACTTTGGGGGGCTTTTTTTTGGCCTCATATTTCTCCATAAAGTATATTAGGGTACAAGTCAAGCTATGAAATCCTTCTGCTGTACAGAGGTAACTTTGCAGCCCTTATGTCCCTTTGGTCCAGCTGGCCATCATATGTCCTCTGTTAACAAAATTTTCACTCTGATATTATAGCCAGGATTTTAAGTATGTTTTTCTTTATTCCACAAATGTAAAAATAATCTTATATACGTGAAAACAATTTGTTTCATAAAAAACCTAGTGTGAACAAAGCAATGTACCTTTTATTAAAGGTATTTAGTAATTTAGTTGCCCAAGATCTGTAGGTAATTTTTTAGGGATGGTGAAAACATGAGAAAACAAGTAGGAACATGGTTTCATCTGTGTAAAATGTAGTTATTTAGTCTTATGTCCCAATTCTGTCTTCTATTACTTGCTTGAGGACATTGGCTGAGACTCAAAACTTTAATATAGAATTTGGATGTCTAGAGTAGTCTTGACTGAACTACCAGTTCAGTAGCTGGCAGTTATGCAGAATGTTTTACTCAAATAAAGACCTACAGTTACAGTAGGTTGTTATTTACCTATGTTATAAGATTAACAGTTATAAATTCTTTAGTAGCTCCTACCATCATTAAGTTAACAACAAATGTTTAGAAAACAAACAGTATCAAACAATCTTTTCAAATGAATGGAGATAATCATACACAATCAGAACATTCTCCCTGTCTTCATTTTCTTGGGAAATTGAGGATATTAGGAGTAAAACATTTCTTAGAGACATTGCTCTTATGTCTGATTAAGAACACCACTTCATATCAGAACAGTAACAGAAACTAAAATAACACTGTCTTTAACAGTGTGCTTTCAAGTGAAAAAAAAATATGTAACGTTAGTGGACATGTAGACTAACACAAGCTACATACAGTTAAGTGGGTATAAACCTACCTTTTTCTTACTGGAGTAAAAAAGTGAATTAAATACTTAAATGCAAAGTCAAATTTCTTTTTAGAACTTAGCTCAGGACAGTTATTTTAATTTAAAGCATAAACTAAACCCAGAAAATACGTCACTATTGCTGCATAGTCTTATTTTATGCATACATATTATCAATGGATCTACTGAAGAACAGATCCTGTGATCAAGCCCAAACCAAGATGTCTCTAACCATATCAGTTTGAAATGTCTGAGAAGTGGAGCAACTCTATTTTTAGAATTTGCTTTCCATTCATTCTATACTATAACCCTGTTCAGAAACAAGAAAAAAACAAGCACACAGGAACAGTTAACTTTAGATAGTGGAACCAAAAAGATCACTCCAGAAGCTGATTTAGCCCATCTTAACATAGATTCTTTTTTTCATTTACTCTCAAGAAATCTTAGGTAATTCTCTAAATCTTAAAATAATACCTGTTAGACAGCTGAATTTCAGCGAAATGAATCTAACAATAAGTACTTGTATTTATAAACAGCCAATACTGAATTTCTTAATCCTAATTCATATAATTTGTTTCTTAGTTCAACAGAGTGATAGAAGCATTAACTTCTTAAGTGAACATTTATTAATACATAAATATAAACCAGAATCAATTATGCCTGGATAACCATTGTTTTTCTGTTTTGTTTTGTTTTTAAATAATAGTGAAATAATCTGTGAAACATGAAAACATGAATGAAATATATGTTCTTAGTCCTTAGCCTATCCCAATATTTTAATAACCTCTCTAGTTGGGAAGAGTTCTCACACATTAATCTTCTGTGCTGCATATTAAGTGTTTTTCTTGTTGGTTTCCAGTGGACAGAAAAGATTGATTCTTTTCTTCTCTATGATAATCTTTTTACAAGATGGAATTTCTTCACCTCCTGATCCTTTAGTTTTGAGTATTCCAGACCTAAGAAAATCATATAGAACAGTTTTCCCTCATTATCTTTGTATTTATCCAATTCTTGTGAAGTGATGTCTCAAATTATACACAGAAAAATAACTCTCTTGTGTTTCAAATTAAGCACTCATGTTAATTCATTCTTGAATTAATTAAATCTGTCATTTATTATTTTTTTCAGTACCATTAAATTCACTAACATTTAGCTTGCACTAGACACCTTTTCCTATAGTCCTATATAAACTCCAGTGGTTCGTCTCATCCTGAGTTATTCTGTAATTCTGTATTTCCTTTCATGTCTTGCCAGGTGTAATTATCTTTCTTTTATAATTTTATCATTGCCTGGTTTTGCTGATACTGTGTCAGCTATCCCTTGTTTCAGGATAAAATAAGAATGTTGTCTTAGTAGGCACGATAATGTTCTCCATTATAAAAAAATTTAGATGTATCAATACTTGCAGTTCTTCCGAAGGGCATAGCAGTTGTGCATGCCAAATTGATCCAAGTTAAAAAAAAAAGTCACCATTATAGCTAGTGTTTATATGTCCTTTTTCACTGCTATCCACCAACAGATCATCCCTTGACTAAAGAATGAAGAAGGTTTAGATAGCAACGTGAATAAAAACTCCAAGAACTTTGAAAACTTTGCAGTAGAAATAGCAAGGTTTTCACAGAATGTCTTGTATCTGAGAAAGATGATCAACCGTGTTCTGGAATGGTGTATCTTTTTAATGGAAGGTGTTTCTCTTTTTCTCACTGATCACTATAAGAAAGCTTACAGTTTTCAAGCATTTGTGTTACTGCACTATGTGCTATAGAAAATGATACATCTCGTTCTGTAAACAAGTGAAAAATTCTTTTCTAATATTCCTCAAGTCTTTTCTAACAAGTAGGGTTTGCTTTTAAACTTTTTCTTCAAACTAGTCAGGGCTAAGAAATTAGGACTCAGTTTGATAGTGCTTAAGACATAGATGACAGCAAAATGGAGATGAGATTTGCACATACAATAGGTGGCTTGTCTGTCTATCTATCATCTACATGTCTATTTATTGATCTATTAAAAAGTGAGAAGAAAACAGAAAGATGCATTGGTAGAGGCTTTAGCTTATGTTAACAATCAGAGCATGGATTCGATATATCTAGAGACCTTTTACTTTGGCAGCTTCCATGTGCTAGAATCCTTATCTATACACTGTGTGCTAGCCAATACTCTAATCACCCTCCTATGAGGAAAGGCTGAGAGAGTTGGGGTTATTCAGCCTGGAGAAGAGAAGTCTTTGGGGAGACCTTATTGCAGCCTTTCAATACTTAAAGGAGGCTTATAAGAAAGATGGGGACAGACTTTTTAGTAGGGTCTGTAATGAGAGGAGAAGGGGTAATGGTTTTAAACTAAAAGGGGGTAGATTCAGACTAGATATAAGGAAGAAATTTTTTACGATGATGGTGGTGAAACACTGGAACAGGTTGCCCAGAGAGGTGGTAGATGCCCCATCCCTGGAAACATTCAAGATCAGGTTGGACGGGGCTCTAAGCAACCTGATATAGTTGAAGATGTCCCTGCTTACTGCAGGGGGGTTGGACTAGATGACCTTTAAAGGCTCCTTCCTACCCAAACCATTCTATGATTCTATGATTTTATGAATCTATGAATCTTTATTTGTTCTTTGGGCATACTTTTTTGTGATACATGGAAAAGCATTGTTCTGTCTAAACTTGGAGTACCTTATGGAATATGGAGGTGTGAATTAGGAAGTTATATTCAAAATGTAGTCAATGCTAGGTGCATAGAATTGTGATTATAACAAGTTTATACAGAGTAGCAAGTTGCCCTCTTTGCTGATTAATAATCAGATTCACAGTGTTATCTGGACTTAAAGTCAGCAGACCTTTCCTACAAAAGCTAACAAAGGAATGGTCTCTCTCTTTCAGTTTTGTAATTAAGTTATGATTGGTTTGCCCAGCTGAGGTAATTATCTGCTAAATTTTTGGCATAGTGCATAACAATATTCTAAGGTGGTTAAACTCTTCATATTGTAAACAGGGAGACCTTAAAAGCCTCCAAACATTCCTTATTTTAGATACATGAGCTAGGTGGATTGAATCTCCATGTAGAATAACAATACTACTAACAAAACAAAAAAAAAAAACAAACCCAACCAACCAACCAAACAAAAAAATCCCCTACCTTCTTTTTTCCAGTTCCATAGTGGACTGTCGTGGTTTAACCCCAGCCAGCAACTAAACACCACACAGCCGCTCACTCACTCCCCCCCCACCCAGTGGGATGGGGGAGAAAATCGGGAAAAGAAGCAAAACCCGTGGGTTGAGATAAGAACGGTTTAATAGAACAGAAAAGAAGAAACTAATAATGATAATGATAACACTAATAAAATGACAACAGCAATAATGAAAGGATTGGAATGTACAAATGATGCGCAGTGCAATTGCTCACCACCCGCCGACCGACACCCAGCCAGTCCCCCGAGCGGCAAATCCCCGCCCCCACTTCCCCGTTCCTATACTGGATGGGATGTCACATGGTATGGAATACCCCGTTGGCCAGTTTGGGTCAGGTGCCCTGGCTGTGTCCTGTGCCAACTTCTTGTGCCCCTCCAGCTTTCTCGCTGGCTGGGGATGAGAAGCTGAAAAATCCTTGACATTAGTCTAAACACTACTGAGCAACAACTGAAAACATCAGTGTTATCAACATTCTTCTCATACTGAACTCAAAACATAGCACTGTACCAGCTACTAGGAAGACAGTTAACTCTATCCCAGCTGAAACCAGGACATGGACGTAGAATTAACTGCTCTTACTGTGATAAAAAAGTTCATGATTGTCCCAGATTCAGCTCTCTTACAAGATCGTGATAACATACAGGCATCCCATAATGCCTTAGAGGTTGCCTGATCTGTTTTGACATTCTTAAAAAGTGCCAGATGAGCATGACTAACAATTTTCTTTAGGAAAAAAGCTCATAGGTTATTCTTAACTTTAAACACATACTACAAGAAATAGTGGGACTTTTTCCCATAAGTACTTAGATTCCAAATTAAGTACTTCACTGTGTTGAAGCCTATGTGGTTTTCTCTACCAGCTTTTGAAAACAGATGTGAAGATAAACAGTGACTGGATATTTATAAATTACAAATTGGCACAAATTATTTTAGAAACAAAAATACCCCCAAAAATCAACTGAACAAACTCCAAACAAAACCGTAAATCCATTTGAGTAAAAAATTTTAAAGAATAATTTTATTCTTAATATTCATTTTTTAAATTATATTTCAGTGATACTTTAACTGAAAATATCATATTTTGCTACTGAAGGAAACTTCTTATTAGACAAAGTAAGACCTGTGAAGTCATCAGTAATCTCTTACTTAGAGCACTGGTCTGAAGAATTTCAGCACAAGACCTTGAATCTGTATCTCAATAACTGGGCTAATTCTTGTGCAAAATTATTAGAAAGGTCTTGGTTTTGTATGGAATGAAACAGGTTAAAAAAAAAAAAAAAAAGCTGGACACAAAAAGCATTCCTTACCCAGCCTTTAGGTAAGCAGTATTTAAATCAAATGCGGCAGGGGTGGGGGGAATATTTGATGGGTTTTAAAAATTACATATTGCTTGCAAGAAATCACATACGACAGCTGGCATATTGGCCTGTGCCTGCCACTTCATATTTTCATTGCCTTGCAATGACAAGAGAATAATTCAGTTGTTTTTACTCACTTCGTTTCTTTCCCATCTTTTCATGTGTGTTTTTTTCTTTTCTCTACTATACTAATTCAACAGTGCCAAATGCTAACAAAAATAAACCTGGTAAAATGTTTAGTATATTTCTGTCAAGGTAAAAAAGCTAGACAAACCAGAAACATTCCTTTGAGCTATAAAGACAGGAAGGATTGTGATTTGATTATGTATGGTAGATACTTAATTTCAATATTTTTATTGGTCTTAATGAATTAAAAATATCAAATATGGAAGAATGCCAAGTTACATTAAGAAAGAGAATGACAGGAATGTGTTCTGTCTAGTCAACCCACTGAAAAACTTTTATGCTATCTATCTGACTACATATAAACCTCAGTGGCATGAGGGGGAAATAATGACATTCTCAGAAGCCATTAAGTGAAAAACTATACTATGTATTAAGTTCAGACTAGAGTACTTATTTTAAACTGCTTGCATAAAGTGATTCATTAAAATGGGCTTCAATTGGAGATATAGAAATTTATGATAGGCACTGGGGGATGAAAAATCTGGATGTGAAGACTTGTAAATAATGCAATAAATTGTTTAGGGAATTTCTATTCCTTGTGATCTTTGACAAGAATTTTGATAAATTTTTCCCAGATACGGCAACATATATATAATTCTTTGGATGATGAAATGAAGAAACTCAGGGCTTTTTTTCTCTCCCCCCCCCCCCCCCTTTTTTATTGAAGGATCACCTGAATATTTGTGAGTAAAACATCCGTGGCCTGTCCTGTTTCTCTTTCTTTTCTTTTTTTTTTTTTTTGGCTTTTTCAGAGAGTAGAGGCAATCAATAACTTATTCAACATTTAATTAAGAATAATGTTCTTTGAGAAAAAAAAAAAAGATAACTTTATTGCTATAGTAATAAACCCAAGTTGACCTGCTTCCTGACAGCGTCTCTTTGGCAGACATTGTCAGATACCTGAGAATAATGTGTAAATCGAAGTGTATCTGGAAAGAGAATCGTCACAAAAAAGTTTTTGTAGTAGGTATTTCAGGTAATTAACTAAAATTAATTAGATAAGCATCTGGAGGTACTTGTCTCTCTCATCTGACTATGGAAAGAGCTTACATAGCTAGTTTAGGCAATATGCCTAACTCTCAGCTGAAATTACAAGAAATGAATAGTATTCTACTTGTGCGTCATCTACAATGAACTGCAACTTTTTTTTTTTTCTTCATCTGGGGAGTGTCAGTAAAGCTGAACATCTCAACTGGTGCATGAGAAGTTTCATTTTGACTCTGTAGAATGTACAGATAAGTGAAAAGATGCATATAGAAATTAAATCAGAATCCTGATCAATGATTCTGACAAGAACTAATTATGTACTGCAAAAGGAGTGGAAATAAACCACACATGACTCCCATGGTACACTTAAGAAATTGTAGTTTCATATTATTCTCAAAACCAACAAATCAAAGAGATTTCATTTACAAGTTTTCCTTTAGAGGAAAACAGAATGTGAATAAGTTTTGATTCAGACTTTAAGCTTTATGTGCTTTTAATTAATAAAATTAATTATTTTCTTTAAAATTAATTATTTTACCAGGAAGGTTTCTTAACAAGATATGTCTCCCTTGGCTGACTTGAATGTCGAGCTTTAATCTCTGTGCCACTTTATATGTCATGAACAAAATACATAATAATTTGCAAGGAAGTAGACCAAACATTGATGAGAAGGCAGATGCCAGATATTCAGTAGTTTTTAAATACACTGTTTCCTTGTGTTTCTGTACTAATTTTCAAACCTACCTGCATATATTACTTTGAGACCAATTACAAAGTTGTAAATGTGAGAAAGTTATTTGTGATGAATAAAAGATAAGAAATTTATACCCAGAAGAATTAGTAATGAAACAGAGAAAGAGTACACTGCTTTGAAATAAAATTAGGCAAGAGCTTTAGTTATTTGCCACCTTACAGCTACTAGGGAAAAAAATCCAGATATAGTAAAGTTTACCAGAGATTTATATTTGGAAAAACATTAATGCAATTTCAGTCTGATGGCTTCACTGACAGCTGTGAAGCCCAGATAAAAGCCATAATGATTACATTTTGAGAAAAGACCCCTTAAGGAAGCATATCAATAAATCATGCACTCAAGAGCACATGCAGATCTTCCGTTCTGATAATATGTTTGTAATAAGGGGGGGTCAGTATAGTCAGTAATGCATTTATTGCTCAACTATCAAATGGTCCTCCACATAAATTCCTGCAGTTATTAAAGAATTGCCAACAGTGATCAAAGAGCACAAAGTAATATTGATGGTCTCACATGCATTTTCTTATTCTGAGAGAATAGGGAAAAAAGAGCTTTGAAGTGAGGACAGAATTTAATTTACAAAAGAAATTTAAGCATAAGGGGAGGTGGGAGGAATTTATTTGTCCTGACACTAGCCACGTGCTAAGGTAGGTTGTCTTTGGTAGAATTCTGGGATTGCTTAAGACAGTAGATACTTTTAAATGGCTCTCTTAGGGTTGAGTGGATCACCTGGGGAGCCTGAGTAGTTGAAATTAGATGCCTAAAATTTTAATTGCTCAGGTTAGATCAATCTTACTTTAAAGGTGAAACAAGTGTAATGATTATGCCTTTGTCCATTACTTCTTGGTAGTCAGCTACAAACCAAAACTGTTGGTGCAGAACATTTCCTGAAAGAATTATTGACCATAAATTTATAGTCATTAACTTACTGAATGCCTGTAGTGAGTGGGTGGACACGGACAGGTTTTGGTAAGGGGGTACTGCAGGGGTGGCTTCTGTGAGAAGAGGCCAGGGGCTGCCCCATGCCAGACACAGTCGGTTTCAGCCAGCTCCACGGTGGACCCACCACAGGACATAACTGAACCCATCACACAAGCTGGTGGTGCCTCTGAGAAAAGATATTTAAGAAAGAGCAAAAATGCTGGACAGAGAGAGGAGGGGAGAAAAGAGTGAGATTACAATGCAAACAGACTGAGAAGTTCTTGCCTAGAGAAGACAATTTCAGTGCTACTCTATCAAGTTAACTCTTTTAGTGGTCTGAATGTATGCATTTTTATGGGCCACTGCTAACCAAATCACTGAATTAATTCAGGTTAATGGTAAACACATTTTTGTAAAAATTAGGTTTTTCACATATCATTTTAGTAATCTACTTTATGTTCCCATTAATATGTTTGCTGGCAGTTAATGGACACAAAATTGTGTCACTGAGACAGAAAAGAGTGCTGGAGATGGGAGGAAGAGCAGAAATGTCTCTCGGTTCTCTTGCTGAGAGTGTCTTACAACACTATGATCTGTAACTTTAGCACATGCTTTAGCTTAAACTCGGGAGTATCTTGATATACAGTATCACAAACGTAGTATGAGATCCAGTTACAATATCTCATCTTTAACAATTATGTGTATTGCTATTCTGGTCCAACTGGACACATTCATTTCTTCTTTTAGACAGATTTTGATCAATAATATACAGGGAAGAAGAAACCTTAAAAAAAAATCCATTTATTCAGTAAACGGTGTTGGAGAAAAAATATTTAGCTCTAATCTTATGGGCATAATTAGACTCATGGCCATTCATAAAACCACTTACACTTAGCTGAAAACAAGGTTAGATACATCTTCCACTTGAATTACAGTCATTTAACTTTTTCAGTAATCTGGAGGTATCTTCCAAATAGCACATGATTTAGCTGATCTAACTATTTTAGAAACTTGTATTTCCACTTTTTGCCTTTTCTTTTCCATATGTAACATATATCATTGTGAGAAAGAACAATTTCCATATAATTCAACCATTTTGAGTATTTTGTAAGACTAGATTCTTAAGATTCTTTCTTTTTCTTTTTCTTTTCTTTTTCTTTTCTTTTTCCTTTCTTTCTTTTTCTTTTTCTTTTTCTTTTTCCTTTTTCTTTTTCCTTTTTCTTTTTTTCCTTTTCCTTTTTCTATTTCTATTTCTATTTTTCTTTCTCTTTTTCTTTTCTCTTTTTCTAATTTTTTTCTTTTTCTTTTGCTTTCTCTTTTTGCTTTTTCTTTTTTCTTTTTCGCTTTATTTTTTTTTTCTTCTTCTAACATCCTGAATCTAAAGTAACATCTTTATGATTTGAGATAAAAATAAGATGAATAGAACAGATGCGACTGTGGAAGACAATAGGGGAAAATGTTTATTTTTTAACTATTTTTCTCCTGGCAAGAACAGAGCATTGCATAATGTTTTCTGACTGATTTCTCAGTTTGAACCAAAGATGATAGGAGGATTATCTCATTGATGGGTTTCTCCTATGAAAGTGCAAACTTCCACTAGAGTAAAACAATCATATACTATCAGCTGGGTGGGACCATCATAAATAAGCTTCTTGGATTCATTCCAAAATACTATTGGGCCCACTGGAAATCATTGCCAAATTATCATTCTGCAAAATAAATAACAAAATCAAGGAAGTGAGATACTTAGTTTATCTCCTTATGCTTATTCTTCCTTTTCTGGGGAGAGAAAAAAAAAAGTCAAACACTTACTTACAAAATAATTTCCAGTAGAAGCTTCAGCAAGTTTGGTATCTTATTAAAAACTTGCAAGTGATAGCTGTGAAACTAATTAAAGCCTAAGGGATACAGAAATCACTGTGTATAAATATGTAATTATTAAAAGTGGTTTTAAAATATCCAAGTAATGTATAATGTTTCCCTTGTAATTACAAAAGTTTCACAAAAGCAACAACAAGCTAGCTAATATTCCTGTACTGTACATTTTATTCTAAGAATGTTGATCTCAAATGAAAATGTCTGTGCCTCCTCCCTTCTATCTTTTACAAGAGGAAGTTGGATATTAATCTCATATTCTGCTTCCCTCCATGTCTCTAATTTAAAATCTAGTACTATGAGGATCACAGATTAAAAATACAGAAAAAAATCACCATAATAAAACTTATAGTTATTTTTTCTGTGGGGAAAAAAAAAAAAAAAAGTCTGTCAAGGAAAGCACTGAAACACAAATTTTGAACAAGATTCAGAACCTGCAATAAATAACCAGCAAGCAAAAAGTCTTGGTCCATGCTCCCCAGTAAAAAGAGAAATGTAGGAATTATGCTGCATTACTGTTTTTAAATTGGTTTTCCAAATACTGCTGTAGTAGATGTTCATTGATGCATTTGCTCTGAAAACACTGTGCCTACTTACATATGTGGCATGTTCAAAGGCCAGTATATTAATTTAGGAGAAATAAAAAAAACCCCACAACATTTTATGCGAGAGAGTCATTCAGTATTATTTTAGAAGTTGTTTGGTTTAGTATAATTTAAATATGTTGCCCTATTGAAGAAAAATGTCACTGACTTGTAGCTAAAACTAAACTCACCTGCAGTGGTTAATTACATGCTTTTTTGTACCTTACTGTCCAAATCAGAGACTTCTTACAGCTACTCTGGCTCCAGGTCACCCCTGACCTAAGGGAATTTGGGGCAACACAGTCTCAAACCTGCCTGGAATCCAGTCACGCTGGAACATGTGCTGAACTCAGAAATCGATGGTAGCTATGGTTCCAATCATACAGACATCAGTTTTGGACGCATTCCTAATGCTACAGATGCTTTTACTGGCTTGCATCATGCCCCTGTAAGATTCTTATTCAGGTAACTCCTACAAAAGTCTGAAGATTTAAGGTTTACATTAGTGATATTTCACAAACTGCAAGCTGGCAAAAGATGGCATATTGCACAATCCGAGAAGTGAAACACACATTTATTTTACAGATTATGTTCTGAATTTCAGCCCAGGAGTGCACCAAAGATCATTGAAAGCAAAAAGATTTCTCTGCATGGATTTTACTAAGCTGGTCCCTAGACAGGAAATTTGATGATCACTAAAGATATTGTATATATTAAATATTTTTTTGTGTGTGGTAAAATGGGACAACTAAGTATATAGTAATCACAAGGATTCATTTAAAACCTATTTATTTTTTTCTTCTTTACGTACAGACTTTGCATTGGGGAGTTCTAGGTTCACCTATCATGTTCTGGAATAATCAACATCATCAGGATTAATATACCTTCTTTCCTCATGGGACTTTTGTTCACATCAATTCACTGATGTTCAGGATGTATTAAAATTCTTCACTTTCTGTACTTCATGTAATGGAAAAAATAGAAAAGGACAAACTCAACACTGTCTACAGTACTTGAGGGGGAACAATACAGAAGCTAACAGCCTTACAACCATCACAAGTTTCTTATCCATGAAACAGTATTACAAAATATCTCCCACGTTCAGGCCACAATTCTTCCACAACTTTTCCCTTTGGCATATTTTGAGCACACACTTGCAACCCTGAACAAGTAGGATCTGAAGAACTTGCCAAGCTACCTGGTTCCAAAGCTGATTCACCCCTAACTTTCCATTAAATACTGATCACATAAGCTTGAGCATCTATACTGAAAATAATCTCTGCAAGAAAACACCATAACATAGTCTCCATGGCCTTGCATTGATTGTCAGTAGACGGAAAGAGCACCTCAGACAGGGATCCTCATGTCAGGTGTTCCCTGAAAGAACCGGTTCTCACACTAGGATTAACCCTTTTAAACATTCTATGCCCATAGATCTTTTCAATGATTTAAAGGGGCCCCAGGGACTTACACATGCAGAATTACCCTGAAATATCACAGAAGCTACATTTAGGCCTAACACCAGCATTCTGAATCTGCCCAAATTTGCAAGCAAATGTCTTTTCATAGTATCAGTAGTTCAATTTATATAAAAGCAGAATCAAACCCCATTCTGATTTTCTGAAATAACAGATATCCCCAGTCCAAAATTCAGTGAGAACACAGAGGTAATGCAAATTTGTAAAAAAATATGTCTTATCTGAAGCAAAAATAGTGAGACTCTGTAATGCAGCAGCTTATCTTTGAAATTTTTAAGTAAAGAGACAATGAAAAAATCTCATTTCATGAATTTTGGCACAAGCCCATGAATCAGGTTTTAGCGTATAATTTCTATTTCAAGTTGACTCCTAACCAAAATTTAGCAAGAAATATTTTAATGAGCTGAAAAAAGGCAAACGCTCTCAACAGAATTTACATTTAGCTTAGGCACCAAGTGCACATTATCATGATTTATCTTTTTGACACGAGTGAAATGTTTCACATGAATCCAATTCTCAGATGACTGCAATATTTCCACATACCCTTAACAAGGAGAAATGGGAATTAGAATTTCATAGTGCATTTACCAGTCTTGTTGAATACTTTATTTTTCTTAAAAAAAAAATAAAATCTTTTAGTAGAGCAGAGAATCAAGTTCTTGTCTCACTAAGCAGACCTGGTAATCTTCTCCTTAATATTTCATATTTCTATTTCTTAAAAATACAGTAGAAAACACTTTGGTTTCACTCCTCTTCCATGTAGAACACAAGGGGGTTTTTTTCTTTTTTTTTTTTTGTAAAATATATAAAAAGAATAATGAAGGTGTTTAATCTCTTGTTGTCTTCTTGAAGTATTGGTTATCCATTTGAAACACAGAGGCCCTTTTCTGACACTTTATGTCACACAGTTTTATTTTGTATCATGTGGTTGCTTCTGCTATACTGTGAAATTCAGATATATAACATGAATCTAGGTAAAAAATTAGACATAACCTTCGTGGAATGAAGGTGTTATGCCTCTTGCAGAACTGTGAATAAAAAAGACCCTATCAGATATTTGCAATTAATTGCAAATCTTGTATTTGAACTGATTGTGAAGGAAAATATTTAACTGTAATATTTATAAGCATTCTTGATATTTTTTCTGCAAAATAATTTTTTATCCCTGAGAGAAAATCATGAAGGCTTTCAAAAAAATATAATTACTCTATATAATGAGTAAAAAAGTATCCCTTGTCTTTTTGTCTCTTGTCTACTTACATATGAGAGAGGAACTGTTATTCACTGGTTCAGTTTTTGTTGACATTACAGAAAAAACTGTTTCACTTCACTGATATTTCAGTGAAAACCTGAAAGAAGTTTCAGTGAGAAACAAGAAGGTTAGTCACTTGTTAATCAAACAACTTTCTTTGCAAAAATAATGCATGCTAAGGGATCTTCAGAGGCCAGGAAGAAATCTCTGCTGCTGCATTGTGTGCCACATCCTCTCTGACTCCCTATGAATGTTCCTGCAAGATCCTGCAATGTTATCAGAAACACTTGTAGCCTCCCTTGGACAGCCACCCACAGAAAATCAGATCAATTTACATGACTGCTAGTAGGGAAAAAATGTGTTGGCTAGGGAGTCTGTGCAAAGTCTATCTATCTCATCTGTTCCAGACACCTTTCTTAGATTAAATGCTTTACTTTTAGACAGCTAAATTTCTTTAAAACAGCTCAGAAAGGAAGAACAGGGACTAACATTTTTTTCTGTCCAAAAGAGACTGCAAGGAATGCTGAGAGACAAAATACTGAAATGTAAATATCAGCTACTGCAGTTCATATTTGTGATGTACAGTGAGAGTGCCAGCTGCCAAGATGTTTCTGCTTCCCCATAAACATAGGTAATACGTGTTGTTTGTAACAAGTGCAGACTGTTATCTGCCACACTCCAAGATGGTTTTTTTGCCATTATTAATTTCTACGTACATTTTTTCCCCTGTGTTTTTAGGTAATACTGTTCAGGATTATTTGCTGACCCTTTTCAAAAGTTGTTCATTTGAGATATGCTTAGTTCACAGTACCTTGTTATCCATGCTGCTTTATGTTTGCAAAATTTTCTTGAAGTATAGTACTATTTATTCCTTGCTGAGCATTTAAGCATTTATTTTCAGAAAATCTTTAAGCTTAGTAACAGGATCCTCTTCATAATGTGTTCAGTTACCACAGATAGGGACAACATTAGAATCGCATTAGAATAAGTTTATAAAGTAAAACAATTGCAAGACACAGTCTAGAGAGGTTCAAAGTAATTGTGTAAAAGTTAGCAATGACCTTAAAAGGACGACAATAAAGAAAGAAAAAAAGAAGTTGAAGTAGTTACATACTTAACAAATGCGATTATAAAAAGTAGAATATCCTTTTGTAAATGGAACATAAAATGTGGCAAGGAAAATGTAACGCTGTAAGACTGTACAAAAAACGATTTTCATGAGCAACTTGCTATAGGCATTAAAACTAATATTAAAAAATTCTTTCAGCACATCAGAAATAGAAAATTTTCCAGAGAGCTGACAGGGATGATAGATGACCATCTAAAAAATGGAACACTAAAGGAAAGATAAAACATTGTAGAAAAGCTAAATGAATTATTTGTATTAGCATTCATGGCAAAGGAGTTTAGGGAGATTCTTATTCCACATTCTGTCTTCACAGGGAAGAATCCAAGAAAATACCACACACTGACATGATAATAGTATACTTTTAGAACAAATCAATAAAAGGCATAGAACTAAATTATTTCATTCAAAAGTTCTAAAACAAATCAAATATGGAATTACCAAACTGTTAACTGGTTTGTTAACTATCGTCTAAATTGGCCTTATTTTCAGGTGATAGGGAGGAAGCAAGTAAGGAAATGATTTTTAGAAAAGGCTTCAGTGAGGATGCAAGGAACAGACTGGTAGGGAAAACAAGGAAAATTGTTTTAAAGTGTAATACAAACCAGAATGTGTATATAAATGGAGAAATAGAATATATGGGAAGGATCAACACTGATTTTTATATCAAGAAGCTATGCTTTAGTAATCTTTCAGAGTGCTCTGAAGGACTCAATAGGTATTCAGATAAGCTTGATATTATTGATGGAATGAACTTGGATTTTCAAAAAACTTTTGACTTTGAAAGTTAGTCTCCTAAGACACTTTAGCAAAGTAAACTGTTGTAAGACTTATTATTAGATGTAAAATTTATTGCCTTCTCACAGATTTGTAAGTCTGCTGCAGGAAACAAAGGGAAAGAATGAACAAATTTTGCAATAGAGAGAAGCATCAGTGGTGATCTGTACTGAAAATTGTCCTGTTCATCATACCTGTAAAATGATGTAAAAATAGGATGAAGAGCAAGGATAGTTCTAATTTTACAATAGCAAGTAAGTTCTAATATTACAACATTTTCAAAGTAATCAAAACTAAGTGAACTATGATAAAATGAGCTAGTGAGAAGAAATTGCCATGAATTCAAATGATGAATATATGGAGAAAACCTTTCTAACTACACCTACCTTAGTGACGGACATTAAAACTGCATTTGTACTGTTAAAGCTATATTGATGTAGTTAAAAAAAGGATAAATGAGATGAAGCACTAGAACCCTGACTATTCCCAAACTTTGTTTTGGACCTTTTAAAGAAAAGAAAGAAACTAAAAAAAAAAAAAAACCAAAAAAAGAGGGGGGAAAAAAGCTAGTTCTAAGCATTATGAATGTGGTGATTTTGATATTATTTATCTTTGGAGTTAGGAATTTGAACATTGTTCCACTTCATTTAGCAATATAGACATGGTCAAAATCAGTTAA
Organism: Harpia harpyja; assembly: GCF_026419915.1. Taxonomy (NCBI): domain Eukaryota; kingdom Metazoa; phylum Chordata; class Aves; order Accipitriformes; family Accipitridae; genus Harpia; species Harpia harpyja. The sequence goes on from NC_068943.1 coordinate 9,712,331, forward strand.
TATTCCTCGGAAATATATCTTACAGATATCCTAGATAGTTCTATGAAAGCATATGCTTAATTGTTGGCAGCAACAAAAAGGACGTAAGAATCAGGAGTTACTAGTTAAGTAATAGACAAATAGCTATGCCACTCTGTATTGTCATGTGTCATCCTTAATTCCATGTTTCATTCAAGGCAACTCATCTTAAAAATAATTTAGTAAAACTGAAGATATTAAGTAGAGGCAACAAGGAAATTTGGATGTATATTATGGCTTCCGTATTATATGAGATTTAAATGAGCTAACGTAAGAAACAATTAAAAGACAATACAGTTATAGGTCATAAAATCATAACTGGCAGAAATAAGTTAAGTAGGAAAAAAAATTGTTCATTATTTCTTCTAACACAAGAGTTAGGGGACCATGTAAGGTTATCATGTTGGTGGTTAAAAAACAAACCAAAAATAGTGCTGTGTCACATAACGTATAATTGAATTCAATTCAAGTCATAAGATACTTGAATGCCAAATGTGTTTACATGAGTTAATAAGAATGATTACACAAAATCAGGATAGTGGGATTACAACTTCTGGGTCTAAAGCACAGAATGGCCACAGGTATAGCTGTCTTGTTCTTATACTCTTCTCCTGATCTCAACTGCTGGCCTTGTCAGAAACATGTTACTGGACTAGATAGACTTTTGGTCTCTTTCAGTATAGCTATTAATTTTACATACTGTGAATACTTAGTATTTCTTCAATGCCAACAAAGAAGAAAAGTTGTGAGAATTTATTCTGAAAATCAGTTTTCAATAATTTTCTAACTATAATGTCATGAATGGATAAAATGGATATGCTTGTTTGAAAGACTTCACATTACAAGTCTTAGCAGGTTTTAGTGCAGACTGAGAACTGCAGAAAGGTTAAAACAGAAGACTTCTCATTTAACAGTGTGTGATTTTTCTTTAACTTCAGAATTTGTATGACTTTCATATGTGAACTTCCAGTGTAATTCCAATTCTCAGATCAACTGCATTTAATGCAGACCATCTTCCCCACATTTTGAGCTGACTATACTTAAAGCTGCTGCTTCTGAAATCCCAATTATATATTTGTGTACAGGCCACAGCCAAAAGCTTTGTCAAATGTAATAGACTTGAATAGGGCAGGGAGCTTCTGGGAAGAAACTGTTAAGCTGCCCCATAATTTACAAAGTAAAGGTAATAGTATATGTCTAGATCTGCTGCTGCTTTCACTGATGCCTTAACAATGATCTGCATTACTTCTTCCCGTCCATGTCTCATCTGAAATCTCTTGCTCTGTCCTCCTAAGCAACCATTCTGTTGCCTTCCTTGAAATTCTGCTCCTTAAAGAGGTTGGGAAGAGATGGGAACAGAGTAGAGAGATACAGTGATGGCCTGAAAAGCAGTTCCTGTTCACCATACTGTAGCCCAACAATTCCTGCCCAGTGGAACATGATTGCACAGTCGATGCAGTAAGACAATGAACCTCACTTGATCCCAGGGGCAGGAACTCTGCGTAAGGCAGGGCAACTGATACTTTTGACATAGTCTGTGTTCTGACTGATTCCGGAAAGTTAGAACAGTAATGTTCAGTATCTTCAATAGCATAAATGACTTTTCGCTTGGCTTCACCAAAGTCCATGGATAATAGTAACATCACTACTTTCTGCTTAGGGCCTTATCATTTTCTCTGTGATGAGCTGTAGCATTTTAGACTTGCATTTTGAATGGTATTTTTTGAGTGAGCTGCACTAATTCTGCCTAAAAGATTAATCACTGTGACTACAAAGCATGATTGGTTTTATGTTGTGCTTAGAGAACTCTAAAATAGAAAAATGCTTAAAAGAAACAACAAAAATATCAATGAATTAAATATTAAGAAAAGACAACAGTCAAAATGAAGGAGAAATGGTTAAACAGTTTCTCTCCTCTCAGATTAAAAAAAAAAAAAACCCACCCCCCCCCCCCCCAAAGTGTTAAAAAAGTACAAACTGTTAAAAAAAAAAAAATCAGTTCATTAACTGTTAGGTTAATCTCTCTTGACACTTGATACAGTGAGTGTTCAATAGACCAGCTAGTCTTTTTTGAATCATGAATATATTGTAATGAACTGTAACCTATTTTTTGTCAGATTTTTATTAGGATTTTTAATTGTTTTCATAGGGGATCAGAGGCTAATAAGAGCTTTATTCAATGGGTCCATTGTGTTGTTACATTGTGCCTATATTTTGTGCCTGTATGTGAAGTATGTTGCACACCTTACACTGTTCTAGTTGTAGGAAAAATCATAAAATTCTGTTTCTTCATGCCTGATGTGCGTTGCAGGACTACCTGTGCCTCTGAATTCCAAACAGGAAGACAAACATATTCTCTGGCTTCACTGCCTATGCTACATAATTCATGAATTAACCTTCATATGGTTAAAATCTGATTTGGGGCGGGGGGTAACTTGACAGAGCTTTCACGCTTAGGATTCTGGTTGGGTTACATTTTGCCTAGATGGACTGAAAATGCCTTAGTCTTTAATTAAATATATTTGAAGTATCTCTGTCTCTGATGTTTCTCAGATTTTTGTTCTCTCTCATGCCTTCCCTCCCGTCCCCACAACCTCTTCACAATGAAGACTCACAATTAAAAGCTCTGGCTTACCATAAAACATGCATTTTGCTTCACATGCCTTTCAACTTTGTAGCTATAATACATTATTTTGGCCGTTTGAATGTGGTGCTAATATGACGGAGGAGAAGGTGTTTGCATCACCTCTGGTGCCCCTGCTCATCAATTCCTCCCTCAACAGCTTAGTGTTGAAGACATTAAACCCATGCTGTGCAAGGGCAATTTTTTTAAGTTCCTGTTTTGTTCAGTGTGGAAGAAGGGTCTCCCGTAAACTAGAAAAGTACCTTACTGACAGTGGTAGTTATATAGCTTTCTCACATTTTCTATCCTGAATGTGAAAAAAAAGACTGATATTTTCCTTGACAGCAACACTGTTCTTTGAAAAGTTTTGGCTTGTTGAGCCAGCTCTTCTCAAAAACAAACAAAAAATTCATATAGATTTTCTGACTAACTGTATGAGAAAGTATCCTTTCCTCACTGCTGCACTTAGATTACCACTCACCATGCTTAGAAGTTTCTCTCATGCTTCTAATTTCACAAGATCACAATTTGTTGGGTTTTACCCCTTCAAATGAAGGTATTACTTATGAAGGAGACCAAGGAAATTACTTGATGTTTCACCACCTACAGTATGAGAAAGTAGAGAAGAAAAAATGTTGCATATAGTGACCTGTCCTTTCTAACTTCATTCTGACCACATGCATGGAAGTTTGTAACCACAGCCACCACCTCCATTGTCATATTGTCATTCACCCATCGCAGTAGAACTTCTTTCTAACAGTATTAGCTGTGACCTATGGAGCATCCATTTGAACAATTAGAGCGACTGTGCTTTGCTGTATCACTCCCTTTTCCCACTCTCCCACGGTACTGAATTTGTAGTAGAAATGAAGCTCCAGGAATCAGCTGCCTCTTCGTTCATTCATATCTTCTACCCCTTGTTTAGCAAGGCATATATTGTTGGATATTACTGCATCAGCAGACAGAAGTCTTTATACTAACTTGGTGAGGCCTAAATACTCAGATTTGTGAGCAAGAGGTCCCACTGGAGCACCAAGCCCCGCAAGGCTAAGGTCTCAAACAGAGCTTTACTACTTCCAGTTGGGAAAGCAAAGAATTCATGAAATTTTAAATGTCTACCTGACATAGGAAATAGGTGAATTTACCATTAAAAATAGCACAGCACCATTGCTTGCTTGAGACTATTAATTTGATTAAGGTGTTCCCTTGGACCATAGAAGATAATCAGACTTTGATTGCAACTGTGTAAGTGTGCCAATTTATTTCCTCTGGGAAAAGACTAATGGATAACATAATTGTAATAAACTGCTATGTAGTAGGTTTTACTATCCTTCTAGATACTCACAGAGACAAGGAATTCTCCAGAGAAGAATCATAGCTCAGTCACAAAGACCTCACAATCAGACAACCCTGGAGATACTTCACATCTATTCCAATTGTCTTACATAGGAACTCATAGATAAGGTTCTTGAACACTGGGAATGTGATGTTAATAGCAAGTATCATTAACAATATGATAAACAACTTCATATGAAAATGGCAAAGGAAGATGAGGAAGATATGGATTGCTTCTTAGTTCTTTTTGCAAAATATTGCAATATTTAAGAAACTCCAGTCAGAGTAAGGAACTCAAGACAGGGTGGATGATCAAAAGACTACTATTTTCCATAATTGTTTATTTGAAATCAAATAAAAACATGACACTTTCCTCCTTATGATGAAATTATAATCAAAATCTGTTCCGAATTGCCAGATTATTCCCCTAGCAGTTCTGTGTTGGGTGCAGAATTATTTCTCTTGGTGAACTGATGAGAAGACTATGAAACAGAGCTATTTTAGTTCTGACTCCTCACTGGCTTCATTGGGTCTCTGAATGTAATTCAAGGGCCAGTAGCGGGGCAGAAAAAGGAGAAATAACTAGTGGACCTGTTTAATGGTGAAGTTGGGAGTGCTAGCACTCCACATTCAAAAAATTACCAAATGAGGATATATTTAGCTATTTGCAAATATCTAAGTCTCTTATTTAACTTAATCATATCAAAACTAAGACATACGGTACATCTTCAAAAAGAAAAGAGAATTTGTAGAGATGATTATGTAAAAAAATACTCCTAGTTCACATCTCCTATTACATTTCACTTTGATTTAAAGTTCAATGACAAACAGGAGTGCATTTTGCAGTGCCAATTAATCTAGATTTAAGAACAGATTTTGGTTCCTATTCCCAAGGTTACTTTAGACTGAATATACAAAGAATGTAAAATACTCAAAAGGAAATTAAGTTTCCTGTCTGCACAAAGAGAATGAATGCATACAGTAGTATTGTTTGTGGCAGTGAAATTTACTTGGCTGCATTCCTTGCTGAAGGCAACCATATGTGCCAGCATATTAAATATCAAAATATAATACATAAAATTAATTGAGAAAAATATCACTCTATAAGAAGGATTCATCCATGAAGCTCATCATTTAAGCTGGATGATTTAGATGCATAGGCATGATGGTCTCACTATCAACACTTTCATGGCTGTACAGAGTGACTGAAGAAACACAAACAAAATGAAAATAGTTTAATTTTATTCAGCACTGTTCTCCTTCCCTTATGCCTTTTTTGACAGCTCAAATTGAAAACATGCTGTGCCTCCTCTGCAGCTGATGTACAGCAGGTACTATGTCAAGATGCAGGGCAGCTGTGAGAGATTGTGCAATTGCTGCAAGGGGAGTGGAAGGGAGCAGGAGCAGCTGTCGCTGCAGCATTTGTCTCTTGTCAGGAATTCAGAGCAAATGGTATAAAACAATGTTAAAGATTGCTCTTTTGGCCTGTTTCATTTTGGATGCTGTAAATACTCCTTATCCACACAGTTACGCAATCCCTGCCCAGAACATCAGCTGTGCAATAATCTTCACTCTACTTCTCAAACTGTAACACAGGCATGCTAGAGGTATTATTCCAATTGAGTTTATGGGTGTATTTCATTCCTATTGGGATGCTCAATCTATTGTATGGAGTTTAGGATCAGAGTTTTCATTACTATCATATTCAAATGTGAAGGCTAATACGTTTATGGTATTCAAAGACTTAACAAAAAAACCCAAAAGCATTTCAAACAGAAATAACCTTAAACAAGAAGACACAAATATTGAAAGAATAGATTGATTGGTAAAAATTATTTGGTGTTACCCTCCTGCCAAAGCTATATTAACATATATATATATATATATTTAAAATTTTAATTTTCTGTGCCTATATACTCTGCCAACATTGCAACCATAATCACTTGAAGTAATTTTTTGAACTTTATTTTCAGAACACTGTATGTTTTAAAGTTAAAAATGTTAGCATATTTCCCTTTTTATCAGAAGCAGAGTTTAAAATCAAGTCTAAAGTTTAAGCATTGGAACATTTCATTAATAGATAGAAGTCTTACTTCAGTCTTGTGTCATTTACTTGTTGCCATTTTTTGCTGACCAAACAAAAGAAGCTCTCTCTAAAATACCAGAAAGAGCAGTCAGCCTTTGTAATTTGTAATTTTAACTTTAGATATCCCAAGTCCATAATCTAGTGAGGACGAAGACGATTGTCATTGCTGTAGCTTGATTCTCACTCTTAGACTGTTTTGGAAAAATGGAAACAAGGGATAATGATAATGCTTTAAATTTCCTGAACAAGGAGTAAGTTTCTTCCAGCAACCAAGTGTCCTGTAATTTTATGAACCATTTTGGAAATGGTGCATGTATGCCATATCCTCACAATCCTGTGGTAATTTTCAGTGTCTCTCTGCAAATTTATTCTAAAATTTAAGAGATCACCGTATTAGAAGGAACTGTTTCCTAAAACTACTACTGCTTCAGCCTAGACACACCTTTGCATGTCAAAATAATATAAGTATTTTTTTTTCAGTTAGTCTCACAGTAAGATGAGCTTGGTCTCAGCTTTTTTTCCTGATAGGAATGCTTCTGGTACAATGTCAATTGGAAATTCTGGGGTTTTTTAACTCTGAAAAAAAACCCAACCCCAAAACCCAAACCAAACAAACCCCAACAAGTTGGAAGGATGTGAATTGTACAGTTTACTATCTAAGTGTCAGAATTCATTTGGTTTTAAAAATTGTATAATACACACAGAGAACAGTGGTTAAGATAACTCATCTTCTTTAATATAGCTTTCTGCCTTGGCATATGGCTGCTGTCTGTATTCAGTCAGATATCCAAATACACTTACCTATTAATATCTACTCCCAAAACATCTGACTTGCATTTAGTTGTATAAAGGCATTTCAAGTTTTTTTCCTTTTAATTCACATACACATTAGTCTTAGTCCACTCCCTTCAGTTCATGCTTTAGTATAAATTTTGAAGGAAATAACATTTTATTACATCATCCCATAAGTATTGTAGAAAAAAAAAAATTGAAAATAAGGGAAATAACAGCTATTTTACACTGCACCTGGAGTATATTTACTTCTTTCTCTACCAGATTTTATGGCATCCAGTAGTGTCTCTACATCTACATTACAGAGGCCTACTCAGGATATATGGGATATTGACAGTGAATGTTGGGTTAGAGCAGATATTTAAATCGTAAATACGTGTAAATACAGGTAAGTGTCTTGTGTAAGTATAAATGAGTAACATGGAGTCCTATCTTTCCCTCAGTTTCCTCAAATTGGAGACCAGTAACTCTTCCCATGATAAACTTATCTGGGGGTGCCCTACTTACAGTTTTTGTAAATACATAAATGCATATGGGTACTTCCCACTGACTGAAGGAAAACAGAGATTATGGAAGCTATCTCTTGAAATTATCTGAAAAAATACATTCATCTAGATTTAAAATATTCTACTTGTGATTCATGTGGATGGAACAGGTCTCATCATTTAACCCTGGTAGGCAGCTCAGCCCCACACAGTTGCTCGCTCACTCCCCACCAGTGGTAAAAGTGAGCAAACTCGTGGCTTGAGATAAAGACAGTTTAACAGGGAAAGTAAAAGCTGCACATGCAAGCGAAGCAAAACATGGAATTCATTCACTACTTCCCCATCAGCAGGCAAGTGTTCAGCCATCTCCAGGAAAGCAGGGCTCTGTCACACTTAACGGTGACTTGGGAAGACAAACGCCATCACTCCAAACATCCCCCCCTTCCTCCTTCTGCCCCCAGCTTTATATGCAGAGCATGACGTCCTATCATCTGGGATATCCCTTGGGTCAGTTGGGGTCAGCTGTCCCAGCCGTGCCACCTCCCAACTCCTTGTGCCCCCCCAGCCTGCTCGCTGGTGGGTTGGGGGGAGAAGCAGAAAAGGCCTTGGCTCTGTGTAAGCCCTGCTCAGCAGTAATGAAAACATCCCTGTATTATCAACAGTTTTCCGGCACAAATCCAAAACAGAGCACCATACCAGGTACTATGAAGAAAATTAACTCTATCCCAGCCAAAATCAGTACAAGCAATGAGTTTATTATAAAATATCATCTGCATTCCCTTATAGTTTCTATGAGCAAAATAGGTAATTGTACAATTACACAATTAGAAAAAATTTGACTTGCTATGCTTGTACTAAAATTTTTATTCTGTATATGCTCTCTTAATAAAAAGAGAAATCTAAAGGGAGGGAAACATTTGAACTTCTGCTGAGTTTGACACAATCGAACTTCACCGAGCCACATGTCTGGGACTACTATCCATTCATCCAATACAACCAAGAATAATAATATAAATCTTTATTATTATACAAAGACTGCCTCTTCATGCACATGTTGCCAAAATTTAATTTATTCTTGGGAAAAAAAACCCCTAAAATCCAAAACTCCCAAACCAAACTCCTGTAATTCAGGAGCTGATACCTAAAGCAATTCCTCTGTTATGAGTGCAATGAAGAGAAAACCAATAATAAAGGGAACATTTGTATGAAGAAGATGTTACGGATGCACGACTAACCAACTTCAACAGGTGTTAAAATTTAGATTTATTCTTCAGCAAAAGTTAGTTAGAGGTCCGATAAGGTTCTATAAAATCACAGGCTCAATGATGTAAAGAGAATTAATACTACACGGCTGACTTAAGAATTCCCAAGATTTAAAGTGATGGCTCAAAACGCGCGTATCACTCACCTAAAAGCTGAGGGCTCTCTCCCTCGAGGAGTTACCTCGGGCGGTGCCCCGGCCCGAGGGGGAGTCCCCGACTGCAGACCCACTGCTCCGAGGAGGACTGCCAACGTGTCCTCCGGCGGGACCCCGTTTATACCCCTGTCGAATCTGACCTGTGGTCATTTAATTCTATTGGCTAGGAGGGTCACCTCGGTGTACCTGGCGCATCTCGATTGGCCAGTTCAAATTTCAACCTGCAGCCTCCAGGGTTTCCTTCCCCTTCTCCCTTCCTGGAGAAGTTTTGTTTCCTGCTGGCAGGATGGGGGGGCGGGATGTACTGCCACAGAAGACACCAGAAAGGCGTAGCTGCTTGAAAAAATGAAGGATGAAAATGCTTGTATATAAATAAATCAGGAAAGTAAACACACAGACAAGAGCTACTTCAGTTACATGACAAGTTTTGCACAAGAAAAAGTAATATGAACTGTCTGCAAGCAACATTAAGCTGGAAATTTTAAGAAAGCTTCTGAACAGAGCAGAGAGCGTCTGCAATGGCTTTCCATAACTCAAATCAAACTAACTGCATCACATGACAGTAGACCAGAATATATCATTAAGAAAGGTGAAAGTCTGATTAAGAAACAGTGATATAGCAGCAATGAATGCATGCATTTTCATGGGTAGTTCTGCAGTTAATTATTGATAAATTTTTGCTCATCTTCATTCTGTGGCTAAAGACTGATAAGATTTTACAAAGAATTATCAAAACCAGCAGAGGAGACATGTTGCTGTTGTGAATATAAAGGAGTGTTCAAACCTGGGCTCAGAGATAAGAAGCCAAAGGCAGCTACTCAGACAGATGAGTCTTTAAAATAAACAAAGTTGTATTTGCTCAAGCACAAATCCTCTAAGTGTCTGCACTTCTAATGGCTAATGTAAACCTTTGAGTGGATTTCAAAGCAGAACACTGAGGTACAGGGGACTGTAAGGGGCACCTGGTTTGAGTTCATTACAACTGAAAGCAATTCACTGGAGTTTAGAAAAGAAAGTGCACTCTCAATTTGTTAGTGTGATGATTCCTGAAATCTTCTCATATCAAAGCATGTATTAGTCTAGGCTCAATAAAACATTGCCTTTGAGCTTGTTTTTCCTTATCCTACTTTCCCTCTTTTCTCTCCCTCCCTTACTCCTTTTCTCAATTCCTTCTCTTTCCACAGTAGTCTTTTCCTCTCACTTTTGTAATGTTGTTAGTGAGACTTTCAAAAGGTCATACTAACCCCTGTTTTCTTCTAGGTTGGGCTGTTGGTTTATCAGCAGCACCATTTGACAATGAATGTCTGAATTATTCACATCTAACTACACAGACATCTATTGGAGATGTCCAGCTGAGCAATACAGCCCCTGTAGGTCTTGATTCTGGAAAGCAGAAATAATTAGGAAATTCCAGAGAGTGTTTCTCAGCTTTAATGACCTAGAACGTTTTTGTCAGGCCTCTTCAGGCCTTTCTGGCCCTGCCCAGCCTCCTCTGGGGCCTCTCACCACCCTGCCCATGGCCCAAGACCCCATTTCAGCTCAGTCCAGAGCCCTCAGTCCCTGCCCCAGTGACACCAGAGCAGTGCCAGTCTCCAGCGCCTTAAAACCTTTCCCTGCCCAGCCCTGGGCCCCTCTGAGCTCATGTTATCACCACATTGTACTGAACTCGTTATTTCTATGCATTACAAAGTGTAGCAATACTTTTCAGGATGTGCTTGCAGCTTTGTCTAATAACACCTCCAGTACATCAGTTGTTCAGGATTGCCAGACAGTCAAGGGATATCTTTCTTAAGTCAAGAATATAACACCTTAATTTCATAGAGAAGTTTTTACAAACTTTGCTTCCTTCCAAAGACATTTGAATGGCAATCTTGCTTTGCAGATATTATAATTAACCATACAGCAAACTATATAACTTAGGGAAAAACCCCCACACTAAAGATAAGTCCCAAACAGTAGAATTCTACACATTACTTCCTCCCTTTCCAAATTTTCCCACTGATTGCCTTCTGTTTCTAAGTATGTGTCTATTTCTTTTATTTAGTACAAACTTTTTAGAATAGAACCTTCTTCTGAGATGCTAAGCATTTGGATATTAAAGAAATTACTCTAAGGGTATTACCTTAAATGACAACTGTTTTCATCTCCAAGGTATAATTAATTTGATGAAATCCTCACATATAAATCAGAACACAGGAATAATCCTTAAATAGGTCAGAGAAATGTCTCTGTATTAGCTACAAAGGGCACGGTGATTAATAACCTCAGATTACATAAGAAGAATGTCACCTTGAATGCCTATAAATTATATTAAAGACACTCTAGTTCTGGACAAATTGAAAACATCTCAAGCAGGCTTTTTAATTCTGATGTAACATCCACTGACTGCTGTGAATGAGCATGTTCCCTTTAACAGTTTCAAATGCTATTTGAAGTTCAGCCTTCAGAGTGTACTGTTAAAACTTAACCTCGTATGAATTACAAAGATATTGGTAATAATTAGGTTTCCCTGTGGTTCTTTATACCCTAAAACCTACCTTAATTTGTTTGAAACAAATTTATCTTTATAGAATGACAGTTTCCTGCATTGCACTTAAAAATTATAGGTAAGACATATAAATCCTTAGCCTTGCCACATCTGTGTGTCCATTTATGCATGTCTCTATTCCTTTCTGTCATCACTAATGCAATAATTTATTAGTAGTAATAAAGTAAAATTAAGTTGTCAGTAGAATGTTGCTATTTATTATGGTAGGTTGCAAGCTTAATTTTTTATGACTTTTATGTCTAAACAAAAGTTGTAAAAAAAATTGTTCTATAAGACTTGGGGACTCAATGTTTGTTATTTTTAAAGTGCTAGAGTGCACATTTAAAATACTTTCAGCTAGTTCCATGAAAAAAACTCAAAACATAAAAATCTACTCTCTTCTACTTGGGTGTTTAAGGACAAACCTGAAAATCTAAAAAAACCAAAATCAACTTCAGTATTTGCATTGCTCTAGGCGCTTGTGAAAATCATAGATGCCTTATTAAAGCTCATCTGGCAACTAGAGAACTGCATCTGCCCAGAGCACATCAGTCCTGAGCACATGGTATAACTTAAACCTGACTCTACAAAACATTTAGATGAGGATTATGCTGTCCTTTAAATATCAGCTGGTTCAGGAAAGAGGAAATAGGGCAAAGCGGGGAACATTAACAAAGAGACAGGACCAGAAGTGGAATCCCGGGAAAAAATACCCCCCTAGCATGTAGATCCTGAATTAGATTGAGCTAAATCAGGAAAAAAATAATGTAAAAGAATAATACGGGGATGACGGACATTCCTCTTCTTTCCTTCTTCTTTTCTGGGTACTCACCTCTAATTGAGTAACTGCTGTATGTATTTTGTCCTGTACAACCTGTTCCCTGATACACAATATTTAAAAGCCAAGATCAAATTTATAAGTTTTCTATTTTCATAGAACCATAGAATGGTTTGGGTTGGAAGGGACCTTAAAGATCATGTAGTTCCCACCCCCCTGCCATGGGCAGGGACACCTTCCAATAGACCAGGTTGCTCAAAGCCCCATCCAACCTGGCCTGGAACACTGCCAGGGATGGGGCAGCCACAACCTCTCTGGGCAACCTGTGCCAGTGCCTCACCACCCTCACAGGGAAGAACTTCTTCCTTACAGCTAATCTAAACCTACCCTCTTTCAGTTTAAAGCCATCACCCCTTGTCCTATCACTACCTGCCCTTGTAAAAAGTCCCTCTCCACCTTTCTTGTTGACCCCCTTTAGGTACTGGAAGGCTGCTATAAGGTCTCCCCAGAGCCTTCTCTTCTCCAGGCTGAACAACCCCAACTCTTTCAGCCTGGCTTCATAGGAGAGGTGCTCCAGCCCCCTGATCATCTTTGTGGCCCTCCTCTGGACTCGCTCCAACAGGTCCATGTCCTTCTTCTGTTGGGGGCCCCAGAGCTGAATGCCATACTCCAGGTGGGGTCTCACGAGGGCAGAGAAGAGGGGGAGAATCACCTCCTTCAACCTGCTGGTCACACTTCTTTTGATGCAGCCTAGGATGTGATTGGCTTTCTGGGCTGCAAGTGCACATTTCTGGGTCATATTCAGTTTGTCATCCACTAATACCCCCAAGTCCTTCTCCACAGGGCTGCTCTCAATCCACTCATCACTCAGCCTGTATTTGTGCTTGGGATTGCCCCGACCCATGTGCAGGACCTTGCACTTGGCCTTGTTGAACTTCAGGAGGTTCACACAGACCCACTTCTCAAGCCTGTCAAGGTCCCTCTGGATGGCATCCCTTCCCTCCAGCATGTCGACCGCACCACACAGCTTGTTGTCATCGGCAGACTTGCTGAGGGTGCACTCAATCCCACTGCCCATGTTGCTGACAAAGATGTTAAACAGCGCTGGTCCCAATACTGACCCCTGAGGAATGCCACTCATCACTCGTCACTGGTCTCCAGTTTTGTAAATCCTAACCACAATGAGGTAGAAGTTCACAGGTGTAAATAAAAGAGGAAGTGGAGGAGCCACATTATGAACTAAGAATATTTGGTGTCTTCTGAAAAGGAACAAGAGAATCAGGAAAACTAGGCAAGGCAAAAACAATCTTTTAAACAAATTATTCAGAAATTGGTGTAGGATTTATTTCAAGAATTAGAAAGCTACATTTAGGTGTCCAGAAGGAGACTTGTCTCCTTTTGGTCTTGTGTAACGTTGACCACTCCCCAAAAAAGATGTCTTTGGTAGTCTATGGCATCTAAAATGGTACTAAATGGCTAATAACTAAATCTCCACTAATTACAAAGAGAATTCTCATGTCTAACACTATTTATGGGTAAGGGCATGGTATACATAGTAGCAGAAACCTAGCTTCTGTATCTGCATATAAAAAATTAAATTCAACTGTATAAATCTCAGTCTGAATCCTACCTTTAAAATTTTTCTTTCGTTTTGTTTTTTTATTTATTTTACTAACATCTACTTAACAAGATAAAATGTGATGGTTCTTACTTAAGAAATTATTTGTTACTGAATTCAAGACATATCTTGCTGAACCAATACATTAAATATTCCTCTTCCTCCTCCTCCTCTGTTTTTGAATGGGTTTGATTTAATTGACTTGCTTGTCTATGTCTAAACAAATTAGAGTGCACAGAAAGTAAAGCCAGATAATGTGTTTTATCCTTCCTTTTACCCAAAAATTTTACAGCTAGGGTACTATACCCAAGAAATAGGAGAGGTTTCCTTCCTAAGTGATTGTCGCTTGAAAATCTCTGAGGCTATACTACAATGAGGAGTGCAAGTGCAAAATTCAGGCATGAAAATATTTGACCTAAATCTTGGCCTAAATAATTGACACTGAGGCATTTGCAAAAATAGAACCTCAGTAGTAACTTTCCATCTGAAAATAAGTAGCTGATTTTCACAAATGTTGAGCATCTTCACTGCTTACCTGTTTTTTTCCTACTAAAAAGATGTATGATTCATCTGCCTTAAATAAGGTACCTTCAAGTTGGATCTCAAAGTCTGAGCTAGTCACTCAAAATTCTTATTATAATCTGTGGAGAGAAATAAATACATTAAAAAGGAAATTCATTCAATGTTATGACAAGCAATACCAGATGGATCAGATTAATTATTATCTATAAGTAGTAATTTCCTTATTTTGCAGTAAAGGTATCCTTAAATATCTTTATCAGATTCAGAAGTCAGCCTTTTAGTTACATACAGCTAGGTTTAGTGTTAAATGTAAAGTTAGAGCTGAGTCCCACTGAAGACCACAATATGAAAAATCACATGCTATATTTTTGTGTGTTGCAAACTTTCCATAATTCAAGGATACTCTTTTTAATGTCATCTTACTGTGTTCATAATAATTAATATTCATCTGTTAATATTGCTGCTCTGAAGCAACTTAAAACAAGCAGCTCAATACCATATTCATCTAACTCAATGAAAATCCTAAGCTGATGTTCTTTTTACTCAGATTTTTACTGAGACAGAACTTTAGAAAATCTTTAGAAATCTATTTTAGATTTTAGAAATCTTTGCACTGAACTGATCTTAAAACCTATCATTAAAAACTTTTTAATAAATAATTCTCATTTATGAACAGCAAAACACAAAGGCAACAAAAGGGAATATTTGGTTCTTCAGTACTGTAAAGTGGGAAGAAAATCAAATTGTAACATAGAGTATTGCTGCAGGAATGAATTAAAACCTGGTTGGACAAGTCAAGAGATTTCAAAGGACTGTTACAGAAGATGTTATGAACATATGAAGGAAAAATTTCCATAAGCAGCTAGTATACAGAAGTTCAGATCAGTGGAATTATACAGACAACATTGACAGAATCTGTGTGGCTATGTAACCACCATACTGTCAGACAACAATGGGAAACTGTCATGTTTTTTTGAGAGGAACTATTTTGTTTTTTTCTTTTGTAAACAGAACAGATAGCATTTTGTACAAGAATGTGTGTAGGAATGACTGAAGATGTAAAAAGAGTGCTGCACACTCTGCTAATTGGAGAAGAACAGTAAAAGAAAATCCACACTGGAATATGAAGGTACAAGCTATATTGCATTTTGGCTCAAGTACATCACTGCTCATCAGTGAAGTGGTATTCCATGTTTATATTTCAGTGATGGAAAAAAAATTATCATGCATTGTTCATTCTATTTTTGAAAGAAATTTGATTGTATAGTTGAACCAAAAGTCAGACCTGCTCATGTAGTTCTTGATCTTTCAGCCAAGTAATGTCTATATAATTATTTTTTATTCTTTTTCAGAGATTTCTTAATTTTTTCTACTAGTGAACTTTCTCCCCTTTCTCTACAGTCCCACTTTTGTGTTAGTAGTATGATGATCAGAATCAAATGCAGTGTTATGGATATTGAACATTCTTCTGCATATATACCACATTGAATTTAATGATATTCCTTGCAGTATAACATCCTATATGAACATCAAAACAGCTCTTTAGTACTTTCGGGCAATTTAGGAAAATGGATAATCAAATCGTACATAAAACTATAGTACTTCATCGCACACCTTCTAGTTACCTTTTATCTAATATATTGTTTATGGGGTTTTTTTCCCTTGAATTCACATTTTGTTTTGCAGTACTATAAATGAATTTTTTTTCAGAAATACAAAACTGCAAACTACATATACTGAGATACTTTCTCATCAGAATGTCTTAGTATCTATAATAACAGAAACAGTGGATAAATATGAAGCATTACTATTTTATGGGTATGCTAGCTTCTTTTATAGTTAGAGACAAAAATAGTAGACATTGTAGCTTAATATCCAAGTTTTCTTAAAATTGAAAAAGGGGTGCATACTCTCACAAGCTAAATGAAAATAAAGTTCAATTAGAATGATGGGTATGGAATGTATGTAGAATAGATTACTGGGGAAATTATAGTATAGGCCTATTACTCATATGTTGCATTCAGAGTAAAAACACACTTGGAAGGGAATGTATGAACATATGAATGCATTTACTATTCAGGTGTGAGAATAAAATAATTCTAAGACAATTTTGAAATACTAAAAAGTCAGACTGTCCAAAACCATTGATTACCACTTTGTTCAGTAACTAGAAGAAAACCAGCTATGGGTTGCTATAAATCCTGCACTAAAAGTAGAAGACAAGGAATCAAAGTACACTAGCAACTGGCTTATTTTTCTTAGATTATTCATAGGTTCAAAAAAATTAACAGGTCCTAAGAAATGGCTAGTTACGATGGAGTCCTTTTCATGGTACTTTGCTTCACAGAGTAGTTTCAGCCTACGAGAATAAACCATTATTTTCAGTCTAAATAATATTAGGAAGAAAGTAAAAAACAGATTCTGTGTTATCTGCCTTAAAAACAGCAACATACTTGATAAAGCTGGCCATTTAAATGCTATGAACCTTATATTTGCAGATTTTTCAAGTCTATTGTTTAAAAAGTATCATTTGTAATAGAGGTTGTTTTATTTTATCATGCCTTTATATTATGCCATTATATTTCCATCAAGTTACATTTTATATCAAGATAGGCTGTTCTAAATTCTTTTGGAGCTAACTCTGGACAACTTAATAGACATTACTTTTTACTGATATTTTGTGTTTGTAGATTGCATTTGTGTAGCATGAACAGTGTGAAAAAAGTCGACATATTCACTTGCATACCTGAAAAAATAATCCAAAGAAGTTATCTATCACATTTAACATTGGCATTTATAAAGTTTTCGAGGTTTTCTGAAAATTTTATCAGAAATATAAGGGATTGGTTTTGTCACAGGAAAAATGTATATGGTTCAGTTTACAGCATAGTAAGTTATGTCTACTACAAATCAGATCATAGCATATGTTAAATTTGATCTTGAAATCATTCTGAGTGATTCAAGTTTCTTTTAGGAGTCCACTCAGCTGTGACAATACTCAGTGCAAAAGATAATAAAACTGATATAATGAAATAAAGATAATATAAGACAGTGTAAGTCAAACAAATACATACTGGATTCCTGTATAGTTTCTGATTCAGAGAACCATTAACTTGTTATTTTAAATGACAGCTAACTTAAAATACACCTGAAAGTCCCATGTAAAAAAAAAAACCAAACCACAAAACAAAAACAACAAAACAAACTGCAGAATATGTTTACATAAATTCTAGTAACCTCTTCTGTTACTCTTCAGGAAAGAAGGAAGAAAGCGGGAAGGAAGTCAGGAAGGAAGTAGCATACAGGCAAGCATGTATATGTACATATGTACAGAAATACAAGCTGGTTTGGGGTCTTCTGGAGGCTTTTTTCATGCATGAGTAGTAAGAAGCCAGGCAGGTATAAAGGCTTTATTTTTGTAAACATACATTTTTCTCCACACTGGCTGAATTGTTTAAATTCAAGATGGCAGAATGCAAACCCCAGGAAAGCATGAGTGGAAAAAAAAGTAAAGACTGCAACACGGTAGATTATTTTAAGGTAAGAAGCTAGTAATAGATAAAGACAGAAGGAAGAGAACAGAACTTTGTAGATGAGGACAAAACATTCAATATTTCTGCCAAAAAGTATGACCTCCTTTTGAAACATCTGCTTACAGAAAGGGAATTAAATGTTCTGAGCAGTCTCTGACATTTTGAAAGGGAATATTTACTACTAATAAACAGGCAGATCAAAGAGAATACTTTACTGGAGGAAAAGAAGAATCAGGAAAACTAGTACGCAAGAGTTAATGGTTATAGACCAAAAAACTACTTTCAGGTTTACATTGCTGTACTGGGCACTACAATATAACAGAAGAATGGTGACGAAGAGCAGGTCATGTTGACTGATTCACTCAGTTCTGTAGTGACATGTTCACAGCTGGATGTCCCACTGCTTGAGGGCTTGGCAAACATACAAACAAAAGATAGATAATATTGCTATGCACAGTTGTA
This sequence comes from Harpia harpyja, assembly GCF_026419915.1. Classification (NCBI taxonomy): domain Eukaryota; kingdom Metazoa; phylum Chordata; class Aves; order Accipitriformes; family Accipitridae; genus Harpia; species Harpia harpyja. The sequence continues at coordinate 9,730,527 of NC_068943.1, forward strand.
TGGAATAAGTATAAAATAGCCCATATTTAGTGCCTGTATTTGGTACATCCATACATTTCTTTGCTCACGAGTCATTGTATGCTTATGCCAGAGATGACACAATCTCACCTTAGGAAAACACCTGAGAAATGAGCAGCCACTGAAGCCTCAGCCATGTCCTATGTCTTTCCTGCTGCCTGCCTGGAGGGTGCTCCCAGGGCTTTCCCCTGCTGTGGGATTTGTGAGTATACAGAATAAAAGAACATTAATCTTAACATTGTTGTTGTTAATTTCTGAATGCAAATCCATTTGTGATATTTCACAGAACAACTGGTGACAATGGAGAATAAAAGCCACAGTATTTCAGCCACTACAGAAAGTAAAATGCCAAGATTTTCTGAGTGCTGATTTTGAAGTACAGAATGCAAAGAAGTAAAGAAAGAGTTGATGTTCATTTTTTCTGAATGAATCATAGGGTGAATTCTCAGACTGTGTGTGATTAGCTACCTAATAAGAACTTGGGTTACCTACCTGGGGAAGCCGAAGAACGTTCATGTGGAGATGCTACTGAATCTGAAAAGTATGAAAACGTATAAAAAGGAAGCAAGCTGCATGAGGAGGAAGACACTTGGTGGCATCATCCATAGGGATATATAAGTGAAGTGGATGCTGCATGATGGTGCTGAAGAAGTGGAAAAGAAAATCTGTAGGGAATACTAACAAGAAAGAAAAAGAAACAGAAGGGAAAGCATTCAAAGAATCACTGAAAAAATACAAAAGACAAGGAAATGTCAGTTACAAGATCTGCCAGAGAAGAATAAGCAGCAGCAAGATTAATTGCACAGAAATTTTGATCGGGCAACTAGGTTGTCGTGGCTAGACTAAGGGTCAGTTTTAGTGAAATGAAAATGTGCTTATGTGGGAGACAATCTGGTGCTACAGGCTGTCTTCTAGTGTTGCTCAACAGAGTGCAGCAGATATAACTCTGGGAAGGAAACAATGAGATAGGAGCCATTATAGAAAATAATTTAAATGATTTAACAAACAGTAATAATTTTGCAGTGATTACACTGGGGCAATTTTTGTTGTCTACTGAAAAGCAGGGAAGATGCATTTTTTATGTAATGTACTTACTTTATCAAAATGGAGAAGACATATCTAAGAAAATGAAACAAAGAAGATGGTAAATGGAGCAGAAAAAGTACAATTGCAATACATTTTCCTTAATTAAACAGCAGATTCATTACAAAGGCAGCTTTAGAAACATTTTGAAAACTTTTGAACTAAATTTTATGTGAACAATTATTTAACTAAATCTATTTTATCATGCACTTCAAAAGTATTATTTTGTTATGTAACTGACATTGCTTTTATGTCCAAAATAAAAACTTCTAAACTGTCCTGTTTTATTTCAAACATGTTAGATCAGTAGCTTGCCATTTGCTACTATGTGGTACTGATAACAGCTATATCACCCCCATAGTTTGGAACATATCACCCTTTTGATTTATTATTTCGCAAAATACAATTTTCCAATTTCAAATGAAAATTCTGATGGCAAATTTCTGAGTTCATCCATATTTCATGTGATTTCAGTATGGTAAAAATTTCTTTTTAATGATATAATAATTTGTGGCGAATTCCATTCAGGTAGGGGGTATGCAGTATAAAAATTCAGATTCACCAGAATAAAATACTAGTAAACAATAGCTGTGCATTTTGCTAGTGAATAAGTACATCAAGAATAATTTTTTTAATATGCTTACATTTTATATGTTTTTATATTTATTTTTACGTATATATACATTTAAGTATGTGATATTCTTGCTGTGGAATAAATTTCTGATTAATATTTTTACCTGAGTTTTAATACTAATTTGTTCTTGACAGATATACTTAGAACTTTTTGAAGCACTAGTAACTCCATCAATGGAAATAGTAAGTATCTGAAAATTAAATTGGTTTTGTTTGTTGAAAGATGCATTGAATTGCCTTAAAGAATTATTGATGATCATTTTAACGTATTGGAGATTCTGACATAGGAGAAAAGGCTGAGAGAGCTGTAATTCTTCTGGATGGAGAAGAGAAGAGAAGAGAAGAGAAGAGAAGAGAAGAGAAGAGAAGAGAAGAGAAGAGAAGAGAAGAGAAGAGAAGGCCTGGGAAAATTAATAAGTTAATAAGACAGAGCTAAACTCTTCTCGTTAGTATCCAGTGAAAAGATGGGAGGCAAAGGGCACAAACTAAAATACAAGAAATTCTGTTTAAACACTGAAAAAAAGCTTCTTCATTGTGAGGGTGGTCAAGCAATGGGGCAGCTTTCCCACAGAGGATGTGGACCCTCCATCCTTGGAAATATTCAGAACTTGACTGGACATGGTCCTTGGCACCCTGCTGTAGCTGACGCTGCTTTGAGTTGAGGGGTTGGACAAGCTGATCATCAGAGGTCCCTTCCAATCTCAAATATTCTGTGATTGTGTGTTTTGGGTTTTCTGGTTTTGTTTGTTTGTTGGTTTGGGGGTTTTTTTGTATTATACACAAAATGGCTGAACTTAGCACAAAATATTTATTTTGAACTTGCATTTTTGTCCATACATAAATATAGGAAATAGGGATCTGATCTAAATAAAGTCTACCAAGTTAAACAGGAGGATGTCCACTGACATAAAAGAGTTCTTAATTAAGCTTTCACTAATTTTTTTTGAAGCCATCCTACATATGGAACAGAATCAAACTAGCTACTTAAATTCCTCTATGCAAAGGCACATAGCATGGGGAATAAACAAGAGGAGTTAGAGACATGTGCGTGCCTGCAGGGCTATGATCTTATTGGCATCACAAAGACATGGTGGGATAGCTTTTATGCCTAGAGTGTCAGTATGGAAGGATACAGGCTCTTTAAGAAGGACAGTCAAGGGAGATGAGGAGGAGGTGTCACCCTCCATGTCCATGACCAGCTGGAGTGCATGGAGCTCCGCCTGGGGATGGGTGAGGAGCCGACCAAGAGCCTGTGAGTCAGGATTAAAGGGAGGGCAGGGACAGGTGACATTGTAGTGGGGGTCTGCTACAGGCCACCTGACCAGGAAGACTGAGTGGATGAGGCCCTCTACAGACAGAGAGGAGCAGCCTCACGTTCACAAGACCTGGTCCTCCTGGCAGACTTCAACCACCCCAATATCTCTTGGAGAGATAACACAGCTGGGAATAAGTAATCCAGGAGGTTCCTGGAATGTGCTGATGACAACTTCCAAGTGATAGAGAAACCAACGAGGAGAGGTTCTATGCTGGACCTTGGTCTCACCAACATGGAGGGGCTGGCAAGGAATGTGAAGCTCAAGGGCAGCCTTGGCTGCAGTGACCATGAAATGGTGGAGTTCAAGATCCTTAGGGCAGTGAGGAGGGCGCACAGCAAGCTCCCTACCCTGGACTTCAGGAGAGCAGACTTTGGCCTCTTCAGTGATCTGCTTGTTAAAGTACTGTGGGACAGAGCCCTGGAGGGAAGAGGGGCCCAAGAAAGGTGGTTAATATTCAAGGATCACCTCCTCCAAGCTCAGGAGGGATGCATCCCAACAAAGAGGAAGTCAGGCAAAAACACCAGGAGGCCCGCATGGATGAACAAGGAGCTCCTGGACAAACTCAAACACAAAAAGGAAGCCTACAGAGGGTGGAAGCAAGGACAGGTAGCCTGGGAGGAATACAGAGAAATTGTCCGAGCAGCTAGGGATCAGGTTAGGAAAGCCAAAGCCCTCACAGAATTCAATCTGGCCAGGGGACATCAAGGGCCACAAGAAAAGCTTCTACAGGTATGTTGGTGATAAAAGGAAGACTAAGGAAAATGTGGGCCCTCTCTGGAAGGAAATGGGAGACCTGGTTACCTGGGACATGGAGAAGGCTGACGTACTCAATGACTTTTTTTTCTTTTATTTACACCTGTGAACTCCTACCTCATTGTGGTTAGGATTTACAAAACTGGAGACCAGTGACGAGTGATGAGTGGCATTCCTCAGGGGTCAGTATTGGGACCAGCGCTGTTTAACATCTTTGTCAGCAACATGGGCAGTGGGATTGAGTGCACCCTCAGCAAGTCTGCCGATGACAACAAGCTGTGTGGTGCGGTCGACATGCTGGAGGGAAGGGATGCCATCCAGAGGGACCTTGACAGGCTTGAGAAGTGGGTCTGTGTGAACCTCCTGAAGTTCAACAAGGCCAAGTGCAAGGTCCTGCACATGGGTCGGGGCAATCCCAAGCACAAATACAGGCTGAGTGATGAGTGGATTGAGAGCAGCCCTGTGGAGAAGGACTTGGGGGTATTAGTGGATGACAAACTGAATATGACCCAGAAATGTGCACTTGCAGCCCAGAAAGCCAATCACATCCTAGGCTGCATCAAAAGAAGTGTGACCAGCAGGTTGAAGGAGGTGATTCTCCCCCTCTTCTCTGCCCTCGTGAGACCCCACCTGGAGTATGGCATTCAGCTCTGGGGCCCCCAACAGAAGAAGGACATGGACCTGTTGGAGCGAGTCCAGAGGAGGGCCACAAAGATGATCAGGGGGCTGGAGCACCTCTCCTATGAAGCCAGGCTGAAAGAGTTGGGGTTGTTCAGCCTGGAGAAGAGAAGGCTCTGGGGAGACCTTATAGCAGCCTTCCAGTACCTAAAGGGGGTCAACAAGAAAGGTGGAGAGGGACTTTTTACAAGGGCAGGTAGTGATAGGACAAGGGGTGATGGCTTTAAACTGAAAGAGGGTAGGTTTAGATTAGCTGTAAGGAAGAAGTTCTTCCCTGTGAGGGTGGTGAGGCACTGGCACAGGTTGCCCAGAGAGGTTGTGGCTGCCCCATCCCTGGCAGTGTTCCAGGCCAGGTTGGATGGGGCTTTGAGCAACCTGGTCTATTGGAAGGTGTCCCTGCCCATGGCAGGGGGGTGGGAACTACATGATCTTTAAGGTCCCTTCCAACCCAAACCATTCTATGATTCTATGATTTTTAAGTCAAATATTCTAGACATAAATTAACAATCCTTCTCTCCCAATATATTGGAGCTTTATAAATATTTACTGTTTGTAATTGTTTTCACAAAAAATTAAATGTCTTCTGTCACAGCTCAGTCTGTGTTTTTAAAAGGAAACATGAATTTTTACTAGGTTTATTCTGCTGTTCTGTGGAGAAGACATAGCTTTTTCATCACAGCATGTGCAACACAGTTTTGTTCACACTTCTTGTGATTACATTGAACCAGATTTAATTAATGACTGTTGTGCTGAATTATATAGTATTTCAACTTAACAAAAAATTAAAGCAAGATGAGTGTAGTTTGCTTGAATAGCATAATACTGCTTACTAGAAGAAAAGAGCTTCAGTGACTTCAGCCACCCAAAATTGATGTTTTGAATAAGATTAAGTATCCTTTATTCATTCTAGACTTTATTTATGTAAACAATTCCCCTGAAATAAATTAAGCAACTGGAGATTTCCAGCCTTTCTTTAGGAGTGTTTCCCTCAGGGAAGCAGCTGCAGAACCAGCCTGTCACGACGCATCTCTGCGGAACAGATGATTTACTGTAGCTAATAACCAAATGTAGAGAAATTGGCACAAAATAGTTTTCTCATTTCACTTTTTCTCTAACTGGTCTGAAATGTTTGGTAAAACATGAGAGACAATGAGACACAGAAACAATGTTTCACTCGTGGTTTAACTGTTTCACAGAGGAATTAATTACAACTACCAAGAGGTTTTTATCACATACCATTCAATGACTAAAAAATAAATGTTAAATTTTGGATTTACTACCCTAGGCTCTTCTCCTAGGCAATATGCTTTTTACCACAGCATACTAGACTTCTCATCCATAGATGCACCAACCTTGGTTACTGAAGCTGTGACGTTAGCAATAATAATTCCTTATAACTTGGTATTCATTCTCCATTTTTACAGCACACTGTGCTTCCTGAAACATCAGAACTTCTTTTTGCCAACACGCCTAAGATATGCAAGGTCTGTGCTGTTTCAGGTTGGCCAAGCAGGAAATATAGACTACTCCCATGAGTGGGAATTTTGTATTCTTGCTGATACTGCAAGTTGTTTTCCCTCTGCAGCTCTGCTGAAGATTTCAACATCTTTTGCAGTACAGATTAAGTAACTACAGAGTGTGTAGAACTGTTGCAGCTTTTAAATGCTCAAACTCAGTCTTTAGTGATAAAGCTAATATTCACAGTCATTGAAGAAAAGACCTAAGACTAAAGTTCTACATAATAAATTCAAATGATCTGCTGACTTTAAAAGACTACCATAAGAAAAATCCTGACCTCCTCATCTGCATAAATAAGTACATACAGACAATGCATTTCTGACACACATTCATACGAAGAAATATTTATTTAGGTGAAAAATCTGAGCAGGTGTTTCCTAACTTTTTGTTTTATTTATAATAAATAGTAAATAGTAATGTTTGTATTCTGACATTCATGTCTCTAAATGAAGTCCTAACTCTTCAGTTGTCTATGAAGTAGTTCCTTGATCTGTAGGTAGCTAGCTGCTCCCTTATTTCTTTCTTAGTTCTAGTTGCTAATTTCATTAAAAGATAGAAAAAATTGTCTTAGATTCTTATTTTTAATATTCATCTTTTTTTTCCATTTAAAACATTAGTGTTTTTTTCTGTCATATGTAATGACATCACCAGATCACAGACAGAGTAGTTATTCATGAGACAATTTTTGTAATTAAATATACAGTCTTCTGCATTAAAAGATTACAGATTTGTGGTACAGCATCTTTACTTTGAGATCTCTGAGTAGCAGTCTATAAAAAATTGAGTTTGGGATGATCTTATTAAGAAGATAAAAAGACAGCATGCTTGAATTGTATCTTGTATCATATGCAGTCACTTAAAGAGAGAATTGTTGGCATAGTTGGTATAAAACATTAACATTCTGATTTAGTAGACTTTCAAATCCATTTTGCACTGAAAGAAATTATGCAGTACTGAGCAAAAGAAAATCAGAGCCACTTATCTTTAATTTAAATATAGAGGTATTGGGGATGAAATGACTTTTTTTTAAGAAAGCATTCCTGAGATAGCTTGTCTTATAAGCGAAAAAGAATACACTCATAACATGAATGAAGAAAGAAAATTATTGAAGTAAAATTTTAGATTTTGATAAAGGTTTTCTTTCTCCTAAGAATATGGGCTCTAAAAAAAACCAAAAATCCAAACACCAAAAAACCCTAAACAAAAAAAATCCCTAAAAACCAAACCCACACACCCACAAGCCCCAAACCAACCAATCAAAAAAAAAAAAAAAAAAGGAACCTAAAGTAGAGTAACCTTTGACTACATAAGTATCTTGATTAATACTACTTTGTGGTAATGAGCTGAGGAAATTATCAAGCTGGTTTTGTTTGTTTGCTTTTCATGAATAAAAAGCTAAAAGTCTACTTGGACGGTAAATATTACTGAGATAGAAGGGAGAAAACATATGAGGTGCTGAGATTTTAAACTACTAGATAATGCCATTTTAGAGAAAGAAACTGAATAGCTATAAGGCAATTAGGTAAAGATTTTATAACACCTAAACAGCCTTAAGACATCTAGAAAAATACTTTCACTGTATTTCTACCTCTTCCTCTACTGTATTTTTAACTCCAGTTCTTCTGATATGTGTACAGCCAACATCCTGCTCATATCAGCATTCTCTCTGTATTGTGGCATGAGAGAGCTCAAAATAATTTTGAAGAAAAGTGTCATTAATGTCATAGAAGAAATTAACATCTATGAGATTAATGTTTAAATCACACCTAAAAGAAATTTTTATGTATAGTAATATGGAGTGTACCAAAGGTGGCTGAAACGAATTTGTACATAAACATTTCTCTGTCAGATTCACAGATTTTCCAGGCAAAATAAATACAGCAGATTTAACCTTGATTGCTTCAAGACAAGTAAACCAAAGGGACCAAAAGGAGGAACTATGAAACTACAGGGAACTTTCTAGACAGGTTTCTGAGTTATGTGTCTGTAGATTGATTTAATGTGATATTTCTATTAACAGATTTGACATTAAAAACAATTATTTCCTGATCACAAAGGGTGGAGAGGATCACTGTTGCATAGGATGATCAGGCTATCTTGTAAGGAGTAAATAGTCTTGGCAATTGGAGTCATAGAAATAAGGTGAAATTCCAAAAGATTAGCAAAAAGCTATGAATTAAAAATAAATACAGAAATAAATAATAGGAAGCTCTGTTCCAAAGTAGAAGACCATTTGGTTGAAAATTACATCAAATGAATGAATTATTTGGTCATCATAAAAATATATATTTTTATAGTAGTTTACTAGTCAATAATAAATGTTGGGAATATTGATTACTATGTAGCTGTAACTCATTCAAAAAGGAATATAGTTTTGATCACCATTTTCAGAAAAGATGGATTTGAACAGATGCAAGAGAGCTACTAGTGTGTTCAGGACACAAAAAAAGTGTTAATATGTTTAACTGAGGAAACATGTCAGAGAGAACTTACAGACTACCTATGGAAAGCCTTTGGAAAGTATCTGGAAAAGCTCTTTTAGTTAAAGAAAGGCTTTTTTAAATTAAGAGGAAACGCTTCTTTGAAAAAAAGAATATATTCTGGCAATTAATAAATTTAAGTTGAAAATGATACATCTCTAAACAGAAGAAGAATTCTATCCTAGAGAAGTTTCAGTAAGAATACTTATGTTTTAAAATAAATGTCAGCAAATTTATGAAAATTATTTTGTAATGTGGACATAATTAAAACATTAATCTTGTTTTCTTCATATCTAAGTTCTTATACAGATTTTTCTAGCTCCCTCCCCTTTTCTCTTTCCACTGACACTGTTGAGATATAAGAAAAGTAACATGCACTTGGCATGGAAAAATTCCAAGGCAGGGAGAGAATGAGTTACCTTGAAATCGCAAAGCTGAAGCAAACTAAAGCTGAAGAGACACCCCCCCCCCCAAATTTCCATTGCTAATTACTACACAGAGTCATAATAATTGAATAAAACTTTATAACTGATCTCTCCATTATTACGTTGTGATTTATCCATAAATTCACCACTTGATCTTTACTATTTGGTTCATTCAAACTAAATGCTGGTTATCGTGGGCAGACTGGCCTGTGTCTTGTAGAGGCCACATATCCACTGTGTCTCCATGCAACAAACCAATCCTTTCAAAGTATTTTAAGAAATGAAAATAGCTATAAAACTCTCAAACTTGCTACCAAGTTGAGTGCATGAAAATACAGGGAATGAAAGAATACAAGGACAATGTATTTAATATTTTATTATTTAAAGGATGCTTTTAAAGAACAAAGAACTTTTTAAACTCAACTTTTCCGCAATCAATTCAGCCAATTTGAAACAAATACCCTTAGCATGAATCTATCTCTTTCCTCCATTTAGTTCTTTTCCAAAACAGCCTCCCATTGTCCTTTACTGCTGCCCATTAATCCTACTCTCTATAAATCTTAATTGCACACAGCAGTGCACCACTTACTTACTTATAGTCTCCAAAAAACTGCTTAACTCTTTAGACACTGGTACATAATATTTTTACCAAGTCCTTCACACAATGGGAAGGAAACATAAATAAGGATGGGAGGAAAGTTCTTAAAGTGAGAAAGGAGGCAACAGCTATCACTGGAAAAGACAGATAAAATTTCACAATCAGTTTGGTATGTTTGTATGTGTATGTTTACATTTGCATATTATTATTATGTGAGGGTAATATTCCAAAATGCTTTTATCTTAAAGCTTGGCTTGGTTCTACTGAGCATCATGCACATAACTGATGTCAGAACACATACGGACACTTGAGAGGACAGAAGTGATTTGCCTACAGTGACCACTCTGAAAGTTGTCACATTTTATGCATGCCTAGTAAAGAGGAGTACACAGGCCTCTCAACCCTCATGGCCCTTCACAGTTTCCTCTTTGAATTCTATAGAAAGAATTATGATTATTATACTCCATAGACAAGAATGCTTGTACAATATTGTCATTAAATGATCACACAGTTTTTATTTCATATTGTATCTTTCTTGCACTAAAATTCACTTACCATATCCTTCTTCTGTGTGTGGAAGATTACTACTTTCAGAAGTAAAATACATACGCTGTCATTGCCATAGTGCTTATCCCAATGAATCAAACATACTTTGCAAAAACTGTGTCTTTGACATGTGAAAAAATTTTCCCAAGACATTTCCAAAAATATACTATGTATAGCTACATTTTGCAGAGAAGGTATGCAGCCCACAGATGCTATCTGTATAAAGTTGAAAAAAAAAAAAAAAGAAAAAAAATTCTGAAAATAAAACACTGCTAAGGCAAAGAAAAGCAATCACATATTTTCTAAGCTACTTCCATTTGTCTGGAGGAATCTTCTTAATACGGCATTGTAGAACACAAACGAAGTTCTTTAATCCCATACTGTGTCTTGCACATAGTTAACATTCTTATTTTTTCTATGCAGAATAGGATATTTCTATGCTTCTTTCTAAGCATGTGGAAGCAAGGGCTGTCTCCCCACCCTGGAACAGACATAAAGCACCAAACACAATAGGGCTCCAACTCATTTAAGTTCTGTGGAGACTATTGCAATTCTGTCTACAGTCAGTATTGATAACTCCTAAATAGCATTTCCAGTTCATGTGACAGCTCTCTAATAGATTAAGACTGCATCTTATACAATGCCTATGTATACTATTCAGCCTGAAGGCCCCACAGGTTATGTATACGAAACAATGTTCTGAATATCCTACTGCTCACTTGTGCTTGTGTCAATAAACAGACACTTAATGAAGCAAACCTCAAAGTCACAAAGCTGTCCCAAATGACTTCTTCCACCTCCTTCAATATTATACATACCACAGAGGAAAGCAAAACCTAAAATCTGTATAGAATTTATGCAGAGACATACCAAACCTGCAGGATGAAGATATTGCCTCCTTAAATCCTGTCTGGTCCTTTCACAATAGGATAAAAGCTGAGAATACATAAAAAGACATCAGCAGTCCACAAGCAGCACAGCTAGACTGAACCTAACTGGCCACTGGATGCTGCTGTTGCCTCAGAGAAAAGTAGTAGTAAACTCATTAAACTGGCTGCTTTTCCTGTAATTCATGATGACAAAGAAGTTCAGAACTAATTCTTTCAGGACTTTTTATTTTGTGTTTAATTACCTTAATCTTGTAGTGACAGATGCCACATGCTAAGTTTTGAGAGCATGTAGTTTGTCTGTGCTAAAGAAAGATCTTTTATCAGCCATCATTTTTTCCAACTCCTAGCACCATATCACCTTTGACTTTCTACTGGTTTTGATACCTTTTATTGAGGAAGGTGATATTTATTCCTTAAGGTACGCACACACAAAAAAAAGAAAAAAACACAACTATTTTTTTTTAAATCGGGCATGTCTCATATTCAAAGCATAAATGCTCTATTTTAATTTTTTTCTGCCCTTATTTCCCTTATTTCTACCACACTCAATGTTAGACTAGTATCTATTAAGATGAATTATAAATGGAATATGTAGAGGCTGTGTGATAGAACATTAAAACATGTATTTTTGTGGTAAGACTCTATCACTATCTGGGAGATGTATGAACACTGAGATATATGATTGAGTTTGATGTGATCAAGCTGTCTGCTTTTCCCTTTATTATAATACTTCAATGCTATGTTACAACATAATGTACTTATAACCCTTGCTGTCATTGTTCATCAAAATGTCTCTGTTCCACAATAGCTAAAAAAGAATGTAAAGGTTCCTAATTTTATCACACCAAAGTTGGAACAGCTCAATATCTTAGATAACAAGTCTGTACTTCAGTTACAGAAAAAGGAATATTCTTTAGATATGTTAGCAAAAACCACAGATCATATATATAAAAAACTTATTACTCTTATCACTAGATGTTGATCCTGAAAAACAGAGAAGGAGGAGGATAGTTCTGCCTAGAAAAAAGCACATAAAGTGGCACATTAAGGTTTTTTTTTTTTTCCCCCATGAACACTGGGGAAATGGACTGCTGCTCCATGCATTTCCTTCTTTTTCTACAAGTGGCTAACCTTTTTCAGTTAATAGTCAAATGGGTTAAATACCTACAAATGCAATCCTCTCAACAGCTCTTGTCTCCAAGTGTGGTCCCACCACCAAATCAAATTTGGTCAATACAAGGTCACTGCCCTTACTTGGACTGTCCCTCTTTGGTAACAAACATGTTCTCTTCTACTTGCACTAAAATTAACTGAAAAACAGTCAAGTCAAACAGAGCATTTGCCACACTTCACAAGAAACAAAAAGAATGATTTTTGCAGGGAAAGGAATCATTGACCAAACTGAAATTGGTACCAGTAGAAATGTAGGAATGGTAAATTTACTCTGAAATTCTCCCTTCCCCCCTCTTAACTGTAGAAAGGATAACAAGGATAACAATCTGGTTCAGTTCATTAGTAAATGTAATGATTTCTTAACCTCATATCTCATGACTGATGGAGCTTTAATTCATATTTCAAGCATCATTCAATCTAGAACAGACTGTGATTGATGAGAAATCAATCAATCAATCAATCAATCAATCAATCAATCAGATCTTGGTCAGAGACAAAGCACAAAAGAAAGGAAATGGGTGGTTAAGATATTCATTTCCAGTGAAGATAAGAACCTTATTAGAATTCACGGGAACTGACAAATTCTAAGAAACTCCCACACAGAGGTTCTGGGTTTGGGGTGAGTTGCTTGTTGCGTTGTCCATTGCATTGTGCAAGCATAGCACTAAGGAAGATGGAACTATAGACCTGAATACTGTTTGTTCTGTGTTCTGGTTTGGGCCATACATGTTTCCTGAGAGGACTGGAAAAGTAATAGATGGTTTAGGGGATTAGAGAGATGGTGTGCTCTCTCTTTGTGTTTCCTCCTCTCTCTCTGTCTCTCTCAGTAATAGAATCTGAAGTATCAGGGAATTACTTACACTTCTGTCTCAGAACAAGTGTTAAGCAGGAACAACAAAACCCTATTAAGGAGTAGAAGCAAGCACTAGATCTCTTGAAATATGTCTACTTATTAGAAAAGATTACCCTAAAGAAATTTCTTTTAAAGATAAAGGAGAGAGATAAAGGCAAAAGCTGAGAAGAGGCAGGTAGTAAAGAGTTCCTGGCTTCTGATCTCACTTTGTCATTACTAATACATGCGTCTCAGTTTTATGTGAATGACTGAAAAATAATAATATAAAAAAAGAAAACAAAAAATCCCCAACTATTGAGTGACATAACCCTGAAAGAAAAATCACATATTTTTTGTGAATGTTATCCATATAGAAAGTTGAATTTGGGAAGAAACTATTAACACTTTCCTTTTAAATATATATTCACTGTTTCTCAGGTAAAGCAGCAGTATGGACAGAAATCAGAATACTGGACACAGGCCATCTATGCCAACCATAGGTTAAGTGGATTACGCATTCCTTTTCAAACTCTAACAGCCACGAAGCTGTGAAAATGAACATGATTACCAGGACCTGGAAATAAAAACTATTGTATAGCTGGCAGTTAGGTTTGATCTATTATCACTTTTGATTCAAGCATACTTGCCATGTTTTTAACCCTGACCTTCCTTGAAAAGAACATCCAAAAGTTTTAGCACTTCATTGCCATACTGCAGATTCATTTATAATGAGAATCCCGTAACTGGATTCATGAATTCTGCTGCATTATCATCAGTGATGGGAAAAACTGGTTTATCTTTTAGCTTTTTACCTGAGGTAAAAGACAATGTCATTCTTGTTTGATAAATGCTTTCATCTGGACCAAGATTTTACTCCCTGGGTTTTTGCAGCAACATAAGAGAAAAAATATTACTTGATTTTCCATGTATGTGGCTGTCTTTTCCTTTAATGTATCTGAGAAACTTTTGAATTTTAAATAGCATGTAGACTTTAATACCAAATTCTTAACATGGTAACTCTCTCTCTTGTGATATTTGGTTTGAATTAAGAATTTTTATTTAGATTATGCCATTATTCAGAAAAAAATATATGGAAGGAAGATAGGAAATTTTGAGAAGATTGTTAAATAAATTTAAGGTTATTTTTTAACCTGTTGTCTTAATTAAAGAAGTAATAAGCACAGAACTCCTAAAGTTACAGAGAGAAGTTTGGACATTTCCATGGATAGCATTAATACCAAAGAGACTCAACTGCTCTGAAACATTAAGGAAGAAAATAATTTAAGGCAGCTTTAAGGAAATTATGTGAAAAGTTCCAGACATAATCTGAAAGACCAATTACAGATAGCAATTGTTCTATTGTTTGACAGTAGAATGAGCTTCTTATTTTCTTATTCATTCATGCTGAATCATGATTAATGTGTTTATTTCACAAGGATTTAAAGACTAATCTTTATTCCCAGGGAGAAAAAGTTGAAATGAGAGATTGTACAATAATAAGCAAACCACATCTCTGACAAAGAGAAAAAGGAACCTAAACCTAGGTGAAATCTGAGAATAATACCATTTAAAAAATGCCCTTAGTGGTCATTTCCCAACTTTAGAGTAACAGATATGTTATTCCATGCAATCCTTAAAGTAGGGAGACAGTTAAAAGGGGGTATCATCTACTTTTAAAATCTTTTTTCACTGATGGTTAGTGGAAAGTAGTAACATCTGATTTAGAGTTACTTGATTAATAAAATTTGTATAATAACTACTTGGCTTTAGAAACAATCCCAAATTATTTTCCTAACAATGCTTAAATAAAGACATTAACAGACCAAAGAATAAACTTTCAACAGCTTCAGGTTCCTTGTCAGAGCTCAGTAATAACACATTTCTGTAAGAAGGCTTTAGATTACAATTGCTTATTCTTAGCTTCTTCGCCACATGTAATATACATCCTTCTAATATTATTGCTAAAACTAAAAGTTGACATGAAATTCTTTTGAAAATAAGACAGATGCAGTTTTTTACCTGGGAGTTGGTAGAAGTGAATTCTGGATTTCTTTTTCATGTATACTTACGAAAGGAAAATAAAAACTACAGGTGTATTGGTCAAAGGACTGCTTTTATGATGTCATATACACCTGGATAATCTTCCAGGGGATCAAACACAAACCACAACTACAACTCATAGTGATAAGAGGAAGATACAGTTTAGATGTTTGGACGGTTTTTTTGAGGAAAGATAAAATATTCTTGATATCAAAGCTCATGTCTTCTCTGCTGCTGAAAACAAAAATACTTTCATTAAAGTTGAAGTTGTCTTACTGAATATGAAACAAAAATTACTCAGGAAATCACTCGCTAAGATTGCTCACCTATTTTTAAGCAGTAAAGCAAAACAAGTTTTAATGGATTAATAAGGCATAGTTGATAAAATTAATTTTTACTCATTGGACTCTTGCAAGATGTAGAATTTTTGCTTTGATTTTGTTTTTTAAATATTAGTTCATTAGTTCTCAAGCTAATACATTTTTAGTTTCTGAATACTTAACGATTTTCTGTACACTTGCATGGAAGAAAATCTCTTCTCCTCTCCCCTTCTCCTCTCCCCTTCTCCTCTCCCCTTCTCCTCTCCCCTTCTCCTCTCCCCTTCTCCTCTCCCCTTCTCCTCTCCCCTTCTCCTCTCCCCTTCTCCTCTCCCCTTCTCCTCTCCCCTTCTCCTCTCCCCTTCTCCTCTCCCCTTCTCCTCTCCCCTTCTCCTCTCCCCTTCTCCTCTCCCCTTCTCCTCTCCCCTTCTCCTCTCCCCTTCTCCTCTCCCCTTCTCCTCTCCCCTTCTCCTCTCCCCTTCTCCTCTCCCCTTCTCCTCTCCCCTTCTCCTCTCCCCTTCTCCTCTCCCCTTCTCCTCTCCCCTTCTCCTCTCCCCTTCTCCTCTCCCCTTCTCCTCTCCCCTTCTCCTCTCCCCTGTACTACCTTCTATTATACCACTCTTCCACTTCTGGTTTTCTTCTTCTTCATAATTTTGCATCTGCTATTTAGGTAATCCAGACACACTGTTTTGTGTTGTATTTTCTGGCTGAAGAAGAACTGAAGAAGAAAGAAATCCATTGGTCATTTCTTGCTGAAAGTTTTAAGATAGATCATAAACTATTAAAATGGAACTTTTAAATATCTCATTTGAACTTCTTTGCAAAGCATAGTTGATCTGTGAATTAAATGCAAGCAATTTCATGGAATAGTACATCACTGATATACCTGAATGTCTGCTTTGCCTAGCTCATGTTAATATTTATCATCATTGTTAGTGATATTTTGTTAATATATTTGATGCAAAAAAAAGGAAAATGGCCATGTTAGTCTTAGAATTAAGACATTTCAATGGCAGAATTAACAAATAAATCATTCAGTCATTTTGGAATAAGTTTTGGGAGAGTCACGTCAAAAACCTAATATCCAAATGAAATAAGATCATTACAAGTCACTTGGCCTCAGGAAGTGTTGCATTATCCTTTTATTTTTCAGTTACAATCAAAACCTTTAAACCCCATATCAGTTCAAATTTTAAATTCCTCAGATAATCTAACTTATTTTCAGTTGGAAAAGGTGACTGATTTAATTAAACATTGATCCGAAATACATTGAAGTTGATGAAAGGTTTTTCATTGACTTCGGAGGGACTTGTATCGGCCTTTGATAATCTGTTCATTAGTCACATGAATATGGCATGCTGTAGCCTGGGAAAGAGATTGAGTGTTTATCACTCTACTAGAGAGATTACTATAAAAAGTATTTTTTTCTTTTGGGGCATGAATGATTAGGGAATGAAATTTTAAGATTTTCAGATGTCCTGTCCCAGCAGAAATCAAATTTTGAAAACTTTTTTCCCCTTGGAACAACTATGTAGATTTGTTCCCCTGAAGTCTGTACTGTCTTCTAATTAAACCCCATTTCCAATTATTTTCCTGGGTGATGGGGCTTTATATTCTCTGCACAAATGTGTGAAAGTGTCAGTGCCAATCACTGGAGGAGAGGCCGTGGGTTACCAGAGCCCCTAGGTCTGGCTGCCAGCAACTGCATAAACCAGACTGTGTATATGTTTCCCTCGGGAACGTGAGTCCCAAGTGTATGGATGTACGTATGAGCAATTCACTAGCAAATTTCAAGTCAGAGTAGTTGGAAAGTAAGTCGGCTAGTAGGATAAGAGGTCTAGGAGCTAGCTTCCACAGAGTGCTGGAAAGACCAGGAGTGTGAGAGTCAGCTACAGGGGAGACCACCAGTCTGGGCCAGCTACAGGAGAGATGTGGGGGGGCAGTGGTTGGTGTAGGTTTGAGTACCGGAACTTGGGGGACTCATTTGTCCTGGTGTCAGCAGCTAGGGAGACCATTGCCATTTCATTACAATTATATTCTTCTACAGTGATAATCAACCTGTACATTTTTTCTCTGCTGATCCTGGCCACTAGAATACTAGAAGGAAAACCACTAGTTTAACTTTTTTCAATAGATAGCATGTAGTGAATGAAAAAATGGTTTATTTTAAAGCCAGGTGCTCCTCTCCAGTATGCTTGCATTTCCTCTTCGTGTGAACATCCTTGTCAGCCTTGCCAGGATAATGTTCCAAAGCACAAGGCAATAGAGGTGCCTGGATCAGGGCACAGTCTTTTCTTCCCATTAATGTCAGTCTTCCCTTTAGGATAATGTTCACAGAGAAATTCCAGATTCAAGCTGAGAAGGAAAACCAGAAAAAAAGCTAGTGAATTGGATTGTCAGATAACAGAGGATGGCCTTCAGTGCTGCTTCTTCCTCTGTGGGTAAGAAATTCATGCCCCAGTTTCTTCCTCTCTGGGTAAGCACCCTAAAAGAACTTACTTATTTTGATAGTAAATCAAAGAACAATACCATCTGGGTAGGTACTGTCACACAGTACAGTTGACAAGAGAACTCCAAAAATTGACTTTGACTCAACTCAGTTGTCTTAGTACAGACCTCTGGTTTTATATGAGACACTGAGACATTTTCATGGAGCAACTGCATATAGTTGGAGGCCAGGCAAATGGCACTAGACACATATGTTCAAACAAAAGAAGCCCTTAGTAGACAATAAATTGAATCCCTCTCTAGTTTGTTTATCTTGATTAAATCTCTGTTAACTATAACAGGAGTTTAGAGGCCTAATTTGCACGTAGATACCTGTCGTGGTTTAACCCCAGCCAGCAACTAAGCACCACGCAGCCGCTCACTGACTTCCCCCCCACCCAGTGGGATGGGGGAGAAAATCGGGAAAAGAAGTAAAACTCATGGGCTGAGATAAGAACAGTTTAATAGAACCAAAAAGAAGAAACTAATAATGATAATGATAACACTAATAAAATGACAACAGCAATAATAAAAGGATTGGAATGTACAAATGATGCGCAGAGCAATTGCTCACCACCCGCTGATCAGCACCCAGCTAGTCCCTGAGTGGCGATTCCCCGCCCCCACTCCCCTCCAGTTCCTAAACTAGATGAGACATCACCTGGTATGGAATACCCCATTGGCCAGTTTGGGTCAGCTGCCCTGGCTGTGTCCTGTGCCAACTTCTTGTGCCCCTCCAGCTTTCTCGCTGGCTGGGCATGAGAAGCTGAAAAATCCTTGTCTTTAGACTAAACACTACTTAGCAACAACTGAAAACATCAGTGTTATCAACATTCTTCACATACTGAACTCAAAACATAGCACCGTACCAGCTACTAGGAAGACAGTTAACTCTATCCCAGCTGAAATCAGGACAATACCTAAATCTAGGAATCTTGATATCAGATTGAATCCTACCTGAGTGAGCTCTGACATAAACATTTACATGTAGGGTAGTTGTCTAGACTTATAATCAGTGAAGAGAAATAGGCATTCCTAGTGACCAATTCCTAACCTCCTCAAGCAGACATCTAAAATAGATCAGAAGAATTACCCCTCTAAAATGTACATTACTTTCTGGTGGCTATCAAAATAAAATAGGGGTCAGGATGCTTCTTAAGCTTTGGAGTCCATTGACAGTATAGATGCTTGGGGCACCTGAAATGCTTTCATGGGAGTGGCAGGTATGGCTCTTAAAGATGAGATCAGCTGAAGTCATGACGGAAGCTAGGGGAAATATTGCAGAGAGTTAAAAATTACATTAAATATTTATGTTAAGGTAATTGAATCCTGCCCAGAAAAGCTAGCTCAGATACAGATGTTTGATTTTAAGTGAGCTTAGTCCCATTCCTTTTGTCCTCAATAATTAAGTTGTGTGTTGTTTTTTTTTAAATTTTCCTTGTTACAGTACTACTCAATTTAGATATTGTCTCAATGAAGTATTTATTCTGGTTGAATAGACAATTTTTCTAGGGGAATTACTTCTGAGTTTTTTTCTTGGCTCATTATTTCCATCTTTAGATTTTTTTTAATTTTTATCCATATAGAGAACTAGAAAGTTGTTTAAAAACTTTTTTTTTCTCAATATATCTGTGAGGACACATCACAATTTCTGGAAGATTTCTATCCTGTAAGAAGAAAGAATTCTTTGTAGTTTTGATTTTTTTTTCCTTTTTACAAATGTCAGTATTGGTATCAATGTGAAGTATCTGAACTTCAGTGTGGTATAAGCAGAAGCAAAAAATACCGTTCATCCAAAGCATGTTTCTATAGATCTTCTCTAAGAGAAGTGACAATATGGTCTGAATAAAATAAATAAATAAATAAAGCTGTATAAACATATATTCCTTGAAATATTCAAGTCCTAATATAATGGTGTAAAGATTACCCACACTAGCTTGTCACAAGATGTCAATGTTTCCATGATTAAAGTATAAAACGTACATGCTTTCTATGTTTATAGGTAGTTCTGCAAAAGCTCTACCAAAAGTACGACTAAAATAATGTGAAAATGAACCTTCATCAAATACATGTGTGTAGGCCTAATGGTTTAGTGCAAAACTGACTGAGAAAACCTGTGTTAATCTTGACATCAGTTTGGAAAGATAAAATAGTTTCTAGAACTATAGAGTGAATTCCTCAAACTATCACTGAGCTATAGCTATAGCATCTGCATTGAACGATAGCATCTTCACTAAAGACTTGTCCTGGAAGCATCAGGACCTTACTTAGAAGGAAAGATATACCATGATATCACTATGAAGTGATTTGGCTGACAGCCTGTGCAAACACCTGGATAATAAACCCACACAATCATAGAGACTGAGGGAATATTGTCACACAGCTGTCCAACACTAATAGAAGCAGAGGTCTTGAGGAGTCAGTGCCAAGCCCTGCCCAGCCCCTGACATGGACACTGGAGGGAGTGGATGTCATGTTTCTTCAGGCTGTGCTGTGCTGTCTTACTGGTGTAGTTACTGGGGCAGGTGTCAATTAACTGAAATGTGTATGCATGCATGCACGTGTGTGCGTACATGTGTGTATGACAGTGCATGTGAAAACCTTTTCCGAGACAAAACACCTCCCCCTTGTCTCACTTCATAAGTCAAGCTCAACAGTGTTATGTTGTTTGATGTTCCTTCCCCCACAGTGGCAAAGGGTAAAGAAGACTGTTTCTGAGTGTGTGTTAATGTTATCTTGTATAAATATGCAAAAGGGAATTTCAGCCAAACTAAAATTACAAAAGAAAAAATTAAACATATTTCTTAGAGATAACAATATTACTTTGTGTTAACTCAATAAGCAAAATGACAGAAAACGGAAGGAAATTAAGGTACCTTTTGGTTTTTTCCCCTTATCTGAGGAAGAAAAGGACACTTAAAAATATTAGATATCACACATGTAGAGTCCCATATAAGAAAAGGCAAATATAGTTTAATCTAAGAGATGAAAGAAGACCTCATATACACAAAGTTCCTCTTATTTGATTATCATATAAGCAAGTTACTCCATGAACAGTGGGATTGGTAAAACCTGAATAACAGCAGCGATAAAACCTGATTTCTTTTGGAAGCTTTGCCACATACTTCTTATTTCTTCCTTCTGTATTCAGTGTCCCTTCCCCTTTATTGTGAAATATTTCTTTTTTCCTCATATATCTTTTATCTATTTCTATGACCAAATAGCAACACATGCTGTGGATTGCTCATTGTTGCAGAAAAATATTAGCTTTTTTTCAGTGACATTCATTTGTAACTGTTTTATATTGGCCACTGATTTTGTGAAAACTTTCGTCTTTGCAAATTCTACTACCTTAGCTGTAACTGACCAAGGGATTGAAGAGTTATTTAGGAGGCACAATAGACAGAGTGATTACATATGATTTGTAATTCACTCCTGAAATTAAACAGATTATGAGGCCTTGCACATAGCAATCTATTTGTTCATCATAAAAAGTTCATCCTATCATTCCTTCAGACTGTTACCCCATGTTGCCAATGAGGGCCAGCAAACTTTAAGAAAGACATGCGATTTTCATCTGTAGTGTTAAAGTATTTCAAAATATTATCTTGCTTTTCTTGTTCATGATTGGCTTGCTTTTCTCTTTGTTTTCTTTGCACATAAGCTCAATAATATATTTTGCTGGCCTACTCATTTCCTCAGTTTTCTGGATCCCGGGTCATGTATGCAAATTAGCACAGCTGCACAATGAAGAAGATGATGTATTATAAGGATTATTAGTGTTTACATTTCAAGGGGTAAACTGTTCTCCAACTGAAGTCAGAAAGAAATTTTGCCATATTATGCACATGGATATTTCACATTTGCTCAAGTTTTCCTTCTATAACAGCCTTCAAGGACAGCATATTAAAATGACTACTTTATTGAAGTTGTGTAATGTCTTTTCTAACATTTTTTTATTTGAATGTATTTTTGCAAATGTAATTATACCTCACATTTACATATGTGATATTCCTCTAATATTGCATATGTCCAATATGTAATGAACTATAAAGAGGTAACATGGGCTGTCGAAGTCAACATTATTCATATCAATATCTGTATCTTGGGCAAATTAGTTAAAACTGATCTGAGAAGATATGAAATGGTACTTAGTGCATAAACATAGCAACCAGAAAATAATCATTAGATCTTTGACATTTACAGTGAAAGCAGACAGACTCTTGACTTCCGAGGTAAAAAAAAAAAAAGGGGGGATGTCATATGACATCACATTGTCCCATAAACCATGATAGCGCAAGAATTTTTACATTGAAGCATTTTTAACAGAACTCTATCATCTGTAATTGTTATCTTTTTATTAATTTTATTCTTAAACTGTTTAAGTAGTAAAGTATTACGGCTTAAAGATGCAGCCTTAAATATGAACAGTTTGTGAAGGACTCAAACCACTAAAATGTCCTCAGAAGCAGGGTACTGTATTTTTCAATGTCTATAATTAGACATTCATATGTACAAAGTTGCAGTAGGTTAAAATTTTGGGGGTAATTTCATAATTACTCTTCTTCTACATATACAAATACTAATTAACCAAAGATGCCTCTAGGAAGGTACCTTACCGCTTTTCTGATAATCTGGATTGCTCAGTGAATCTTATTTCATCCTCTTTGGAAGTGCATATGATGGCTAATGATAACCACAGACAGTGAAACAACCTTCATCCGGAAGCATTAATCTCTCTTGCTTTGCAGCACAATTGACCTATTGTCTTTACTAATACTTCAATGGTGGTGTCATCATTAACTAAATCGATAATAATTTTTAACCTTAATGGTGCTGAGAATCAATAGAAAAATCTGGTGTCAGAGTTGTATGTGGTTTTGAGACCATAACATAATTGCAACTTTGGTGAACACACAGATGCGGAGGTTTTTGAGGGCTGGAATCATCTCATCCAATTCTATTTTTCTGGAACTTAGCCATGGCATTTCAGTTAGTCACAGTTAGTTAACAGAGTCAGGGGAATGAAAGAAGCTAGGAGAATAAATCACCTTGTGGTGTGACTGTTGCCACTGATTATAAAAGGAGCCTATATGATTAGTTTATGTGAGATATTCGACCTCTATATAGCTGAAGTTAAGCGAGTTGAATTCCATCTTCACTCTTGACAAGATGTAAGGTGAGCTAAATTGCTGTGAAATAGGCCACTTGTCTTCTTACATCAGCATGGCAAGAAAGCATCTTAGTCACATTTTGTGCAATGTGCTTAAATGAGACAGGTTTTTTCTCACTTTTTCCACCACTCCCCCTAACAAGCTTGTTACATTCTAGTATATGAGAAATTATTCCCTTTTTTTATACTTTCAAAATATATACAATACTGCTGACATAATTTTACATACTTCTTGTTTTCCTGGTGAACAGAAGGTTCACTTTCTTCTCATCATTATTGAAAAATACAGACATCTTATCCTTAATATTAATTATTTTATTTCTTGCAAAGGACATAGTAGATGAGAATTATTAAATTTAAAAGTTCAGCCTTCTGCTTAAGAAATCAGCTATGTATTGAAGAAATTTGCAATTATCATTATTGCTTTTACTTTTGGAAAGGTAATGGAATACATTCCAACCACATTTGCAATCAGTTGTAATCAAAGCTTTTGTATAGGTTGACACTTTTCTTTTGAAGTTTATGGAAATTCAAATTAATTGGAATTTATATTGACTATATCTTAATCCACTTCTGAAAGGCTAGTTACAGCATATTAGGTTTAAAAAAAAGTTCCAAAAGGAGACATATTTTCTCATACAGTCTGTAACAGAGAGTGTATTTTGTTTGTTGTTATGTTAAAGACAAGTCATATGGGCTGGATGAGAGGCACAGTGTGTGCTGGAAGCCTATGGTTACTGGAGAGGGAAAGACAGAGAAAGGCTATGGAGAAGAGCAGGGTGCCAGCATGTCATGGTCCAGTACACTCTGACCAGGTAGGTTCCTTCAGATGTTCCCCATGTGGAGTGTTTAATGCACAATACAAAATGTACTTATTTGAAGCTCTTTGAAGTTCCAGGAGATTTTGATTTAGCAGAGAAACAGCGGTGCTACAAGCTACACTTAGCAGAGTGCAGCAACGGCCGTATATAGTTGAATGGCAATACAAACTTGGTACTCACTGCCTCTCTATAACATGGTCATTGTCACGGCACTGGGTGTCACCATTTGCCAGGAAGGCAGGTGTGGGTTCAAACCAGCTCAAGCCCATTGCTCCCCTCAAGTTCCTTTTGCTGGTTGTTCAGTTCTCACACTCTATGTTGGGATTACTCACATATACACTCCCCCTTCACGTGTTGGTCTGGTTGACTCAGGAAGACATTTCCACTTCTTTTGGTTAACTCAGAGAAAAGCAGTTCCACAGTTGCTTGATTCACTCAGCCAATATAACTGGTTGATTTGTTCAACTGATGTAGCCAAGTGATCAATTGCTATAGCTGTTTAGGCAGACCAAAGTCCACCTTCCAGTCCCCTTTGTGTTAAGATAAATTCAGCTTTCTGTGCAGCAGCTGTGGTCAGTTGCTCCCTACATCCTTCCCTGAGCTTCATGAGCTTATTGCCCTTGCCCATCTCCTCAGAGCCCCCTTCCACTACTCATTGATTGGTTCCACAGCATTAAGCAGCCAGGACTGAGAGCATTCCCAAATAAACCTCAGGGACCAGGTGGGACCACAGAGAGTTCACTGAAAGGCAGAAAACTGCTGAACTGCCTGGCAGCAGCAACCTGTTTGTAAGGACAGTGGGACATTTGTTTATAAATACAACCTAGTTCCTCCCAGTTTCGTCCATATTCTTTGAATTTTGATTATTTAAAAAGTGAAATAGATTGTTTATATTCTAATAGACACCTCCTATCTGCACACCACCACCAGATTTAAAAGCCTTTAGTCTTCTCTGAGGAGATGGACATAAAGAAACTATTTAGTCTGATCCCCTGAAAATTCTGATTTATGATGATCTTTAGAGAAGCCTGTCTGGATAGGAATATAGGATGTACTGCTGTTACGGAGGCATGCATAATCAAATCCGACAGGTGTTAAAAGCCAGATTTATTCTTCAGTAAAATTTAGTTAGAACTCCGATAACATTAGTGAACCACAGGATCAATGATGTAAGAGGAATTAGTACTACACAGCCGACTTAAGAATCTTTAAGATTTAAAAGTGATGGCTCCAAAATGCACATATCACTCACCTAAAAAAGCAGGGCTCTCTCCCTCGAGGACTTACCTCAGGCAGTGCCCTGACCCAAGGGGGAGTCCCCGACTGCAGACCCGCTGCTCCGAGGAGGACTGATTCCAAAAATGTCCTCTGGTGGGACCCCATTTATAGCCCTGTCGAATCTGACCTGTGGTCATTTAATCCCTATTGGCCAAGAAGGTCACCTCAGTGTACCTGGCATGTCTCGATTGGTCTGTTCAACTTTCAACCTGCAGCCTCTAGGGTTTAGGAGGTTTTTTTTTTTTTCTCTTTTCCCTGCCTGGAGAAGTTTTGTTTCATGCTGGGAGGAGTGTACTGCCACAACTGCACTTGCAATGTTTAGTAAAGTTTGATTAACTATGTGAAATTAATTGGGAATTTGAATCAGTTTCTTCCCATCCATCCAAAACTGCAATTTTTTATTCAGATTTTAGATATATCCTTTCCCCACCAGCTCATTTGAATGCATATATCTAATCATATACATATACATTCATATACATAGGTTAGCATGTAGAATTAATAACTATTTTCACCTTCATAAATAAAGTTGATGAATAATCAATTTAAAGTAGTTAAAACATAACACAACTTCCTATTTTCATAACGTATAGCAAAATGAAACAGCGTAGTACTTACACATTATACAACCTGGTAATGTCTTGGCTTTCCTTATGAAGTTGCTACGAAGCTTTCTATTTGCTATTGTAGTTCAAGTATTAGAATTGCAATATGATCTTAAAATACTTTCTTTAGTCTAGTATTTGATTTCTTTATTCAATAGCTTCAGGGACAATCCAAGAACATTTTATCGATAAACACTTTACGAACATCTGGCCCATTAGTTCCTTCTCTTTTTGTTATAGATAAGTCAGGAAAAAATCCTTATCTGAGTAAAATCAAGTGAAAATCACCATTAACTTGGTTATTTGTAAACCTTTAATTATATTGAGATATGAAGCTGCTAGTAATACAGGCCCAGTTTTCATAATATCAGCATTGTTTCTGACTTTTCTTTTTGCTATTCCCTTTAGTGTCTGTTTCCAAACACAGTTGGTTAAACTACCTCATTATTAAACTAGAATTTCTAAATAGGTATATAGGAAATTTCAGTTAAGATTCTAGAAAATTTGTATTGATGGAATAAATTTACATTGATAAAACTGATTACTTATAAATATATAAAGAAAGACTAAAATGTAAAATCAAATGAAATAAAATGTTAAATTCTGGACTGTACAGAAAAAAAAAAACCCAAACAACCAAAACTATGATACCCCTTCCTTTGCTTGCAATGATGAACAAAATGCTGTAGAAAACCTTTGTTTAGCTGACAGAACTTTTTCATCACAAATTTTAAAAAAAAGTTTTGAACCATTTCTAATTCTAAGTCATCATACAAAATTCTAGGGAATTTTTAACAAGATATAACCCCAAACAAGGGAACTATTTAAAGCTGTTATTTCCTCCCTCCTACCAAAACTGTGTTTCGTATAATCATACAGGCATAACTAAGTTATTTGTATTTATTCGTTTGTCATGGAAAGGAGTTTTCTTAGGTCTCACTTGTAATAATAAAAGTTAGCTATCAACGCCATAGCGTGATTGTGCTATCTTTGTTATCTTAGTGAGTAGCTACAATATTTTCTCACATCGATTATTCTGGATTATTTTTATCACTGAAACTTTAAAACTAAAGATATTAGTAAATGTATTCATTAATTTCCCTCTTATTTAGATTTTTAGTCAATGTAATTTGAGATATAAAGGATTTTCTGCCCATAAATGCTGGTAATTCAGCTTTTGGGCATGAGAAGGAAAATCAAAACAAAACATCTGGGTATTTGGAAAGCCATTAGGCAAGGTTTAGGTTCCTGAATGTAAGAGAACCGGCATATGAAACCTTAGTAATTAGAGATGCTTATATTCCTTACTCACCTTTTCTTTTCTTGTTGTTGTTTTTTTTTGTTGGTTTGTTTGCTTTTTTTGATGTCAGAAGAGTATATTAGCTGTCTGAAGTTCATTAGTCTCTTTTGTATACCACCATTTGTAGACCACCATTTTAGGTGTTAGGGTGGCCATTTCATATCTAAGCCTGTTTGGATTTAATAAATGAGGAAGACCCACATATAAGTCTGCTGTAGTTTATCACTGATGAAGCTAGAGACAAAAATTCCATACAAGCCTTATTTCTCTGACTGAGCTCCTTGAAGTGAAAACCTCCCAACATTTTGTACCTTTAATCATATTTTTAATATTTTATATTTGTAGTAAGTTTCTTCTACATCCAGCTGTGGGGCATGTGGAAATGGTTCATTGTAATTGTCAAGAGACATAGAAAAGGACCATTTATCACTATTGATTTGTTGGGGGGTTTTTTGTTTGTTTTTTTGAGGAGGAGAGCTTTTGAGAGTATTTATTCAACAAGCTGATGGCATCAGTAGTATTTTCACACTTAACAGAGAAAATCATAAGTTACATCGTTGCTCACAAAGATAAATCAACCCGTTAAGTAAAGCGAAGTTTTTAACACACACCCACTGCACGCCAAACTGATAATCGCTAAACACACACACACATATACATTTTCAGAACATCTTTGAAGAGTTCTGATTTATTATGTCGAAAACCAAGTAAAAATATTTTTATTTTCTTGGTATTGTGGTTTCAGCCCAGCCGGTAACAAAGGACCACGCAGCTGCTCGCTCACTCCTCCCGCCCCCCTCCGGTGGGATAGGGAGGAGACGGAGGAGAGAAAAGAAAAAAAAAAACAAACCTGGAACCTCGAGGGTTGAGACAAGGGCAGTTTACTGGGACAACACAAAAAAAGGTTACAACAACAACAATGGTACTAATGAAAGAATATACAAAAAGAGTGATGCACAGTGCAACTGCTCACCACCCGGAACCCGACGCTCCGCCACCAAAAGTCGCGAGCCCTCCCCCCGGCCCGCTCCCCATTTATATACTGAGCATGATGTCACATGGTATGGAATAGCTCCTTGCCTAGTTCAGGTCGGCTGCCCCGGCTATGCCCCCCACCTCCCAGGTTCCTGTAAAAATTAGCTCTATCCCAGCTGAACCCAGGACACTTGGTTAGTATTCTGTCGCACAGTAAAGTTCTCTACCACTGACAATATTTCCCATTTTTGCTGAAATCTAACACCCTCCAAATACTTTCTGTTTTGTTTAGTACAAAAAGCTTTTAAATCAAGTCCTAACATTTCTGGAGCTTATAGTGCACAAAACTATGTAGTTATAAAGACCACCAAAACAAGTCACTTTTTAAAATTTGCAAGTATGAGGACCCTGGTGGAACCAATGACCTTTCAGGGTTCTAGAAGATCTGTGATGACTCAGAGTGCTTTGGGTGCATTTTAAGTTGACTAAAAGAAATATAAAATTGAAGAGCAGGTTTTTGCTGAATGTCATCTGCAAAACTAATGATGAGAAACAATGAGAATACTGATTTTACAAAGTCAACTTGCAAAGACGAGTGAGTTCCTTTATCTCCTAGATGCTGAGGTTGTCAGAAACACAAAGGCACTAGTATATATATATTCTGTCAAATTTAAGTCTATAAACAATCCCAGCAAAACTTGCCAAACTGTCAGGCTGCTTCTATGTTTTTTGCACTGTTTTTCAGGCAAGGCATAAACAAAAGCCCTGATGATATTAAATGACAAAAAGTGCTCTAGCTAATAACATCTTTACAGAGCTCCTCAGAACCCAATAAGGGAAAAGAAGACTGTTGTTAGAAAACTTTTCATGGATACTCAAGATATAAAACTCATAAAGAGTGAACTTAAGTTATGGCGGCCCTTAAGCCTGAGGAAGGCAGTGAACAGGCCAGTATACTTGCTTAGAGATTTTTGCAAGAATTTAGAACAGCATCTTTTAAGAATGTTTTAAAGCAAGTATTCCCCGTGGCAAAAAAATTAGACCTTTTTATATCTTCTCACAGTTCCTGTAAACAGGTTCTACCATTGACTATGTATGTAGAAGCTAACAAGGAGAAGTCAGTGAGGAGTTTTATTTACTGAAATTTTATCCAAGTATAAACTGTCTGGTGGAAAAGTGTTTTGCTTGACATCTCGAACAATGTGAATTTTCCCTTGCTTTGACAGTATAATTCTCAGTAATAGTGAAGCTGGAGTAGGTATCTTGGCAACAAAAACCAACTCTTTGACAAACTCAGCGATGGTTTGCCTGAAGGCTTTGTTCATGTGGCAGTACTTTTCAGTATTTAAAGCATCAGTATGTTGTTCATTGTCTGCCATACATGTTTATAGCTGACATCTAGTTTGAAAAAACAGCAGGCAGAGAGACAGCTCACAGTAAATTCATTTGCTATGAGATTTAAATATATATTAAGTTATTAAGCACAATCCAACCACACTAGAGAGAACTCTCGAGTATTCCCAGAATTTGAAACCTGTGTAAGACAAAAGTCTGAGTAAAGCTAGCTAGTATTAGCAGAAAAAAGCAATCTTGAATTTGTAAGTTTGCAACAAGCATGCATGTTCTGTTTGCATTGCATTTTTGCTCATTTGGTTGCTGTAACAGCTACCAAACTAGAATAATAAAAAGTAGAACTGTTTTGAAGTTGAACACTATTGCAGATCTGGCTTCCATTATTGTTAATCATTCTATCAGCAAATATTGTACAAACAGCTGCAGTTACAGATATTCTGTAAAATTACCAGTATCAAAGATCAAACACTTTCTAGCAACTTAGACAGGATGCAACTAGAAAATCCTTTCAGGTACTGGCCTCAAATCTTTTTTCAAGATAGAAAGAGCAAGCTTGTGTGGGGATAATATGTGTCATTCGATAGTATGAAACATGAACAACCTTTGATACTCCAAATAAAAAAAATATTGTTGACTTTGTAGGAACCCTTCCAAGACTTATTTTATTTTGGCAGCACTGGACTAAGATCAAATGTGAACCATTCAGTGAAGAAAGGAGGAAATACTTATTTTAAATAGAAACATGATGCATGTCAGTAATGTGAACATAGTAAACTGCAAGTTCTGCAATTACAACTTCTACTGACAAGAGTCACACTTATGAATGAGATGTAAAGAAATTCATCAGACCTTTCCAAATCCTGGTGAAGGGTTATAAATTTATAAGTGTAAATTTATAAAGTTTCATTGACTTCTGTATATGGCATTCCAGTCCCTTGAGAATCTGAGCAACTAGGCAGGTTCAGAGCTGACCTTTTTGCTTGATTTCAGTATATTGTTGAAGAGGTGCTTCTATTGAGCTATCAGTTCTTGCATTATAGATCCAGAAGAAAATAGAAGGAAATATCCTGCTTAAGTTACTCTGATATCTTGTGGTTCAGGAATAAAGGAAAATGATGACTCATCTGTCCCTTCATTCAATAATATTTCTGAGTTTTATACACTGACAGCTTCAAATAACATATATAAAATATCTTCAGAGAAAAAAAACCTGGAAGTTGCTTGGGGATGGAAAGAAGTTAGTGTGGGAAATAATGTTAAGAGACAAAATGGGTTGAAAGAGAAAAAAAATGTAGAGGGATAAATTGATTATTGTCTTAAAGATTAAATTTAATTCAAATAAAAGGCTGTGGTTTCAGATAATTTATAAAAGAGATGGGCATATAAAAATCAGAAGTGGCTATGTCTACGTTATACAGAGAAAAAAATACAGGAACTTGTAATACATTGAAGACAATATTTTGAAGATTTCTAGAGTGCATGTATTAACTCTCTAGTACAATGATATGAGAGAACTAAGTTCCTGTTTGTTAGCATATCTTTTACTACTCTTTAAAACCTGTTGGCATTAATTATTTTTTAATATTCATGACCACAGTGTTTTTCATACATAGAACAAGCTTTTGAAGGGTACTAGGAAATTACAACTCAGTAAATATCTAGAGTATATAACTCTTCCCAAAATGAAGCTCAAATAATGCAGATTGGATTCTGTGAAGGTTTTCACAGGACTGTATTTTCCTTGAGAAATCAAGATTGGATTGTTCCTTTTGCTATACATATATTTTTAGACAGTATATTTCTAAGTGATCCTTAAATATTGCCTGTTTCAATAAGGACTGGTTGAGTTGGTTCAAGAACATTGTCAGGAGCTGATGTTTTCTTTCATAGTTTATTTCATTATATATGTAGGTAACTCTTGCTTTTAGCTCACAGAATTTTACATGAACAAGAGAAAAACAGAACTATGTCTCATCAGTTAATGACTTTACTGGGTTTCAGCTAATCATATATGTGCATTTAATTACAAAATAGATTTCGGCACTATCTGTAAACATACTTACTGTTATGCCACAAGTCTGGACATGCTGAAATCTGTTATTTTTTGCCTTTACTAAGGGGAAAGCAAGTCCATTGATTGCTCACAGATGTACATACTTCCAAAACTCTTGTCAAGAAAACTACCAGGACCAGGAGGATTGCTGATGATTTGGTGAAGTGCTAAGATCATCCACTACATACAGCTGATGTTGATCCTCAAGAAGCCCTTTCTAAGCACAGCCTAAGTAGGTTGCAGTGATTTTCTGATGAGCTGATAAGAATAATGTGGCATAAGTCTGGAGCCCTGAGAAGTTCTTGTTGACTCAGATAAAGACCCAGAAAAGAATGCTATGAATATAGATGGGTCATTTTAGTGTATGAGACATAGAGCAGCTGTTTTGGCTGAAACTAAGTCATATCTAAGAATTATAACTTAGAAGAGGGAAGCCTTTTCAGGTACTGGTAAATGTTCTTAGCTTGCTCATGTATAGTTAAAGAAAGTGAAGTGGGAATGTATCTGACTCAAGTGGCTGTATTGCTCAAGAGATTTCTACTTAAAAACTCTTGGACTTTCAAAAGTAGATTTATTGTACAGAGGTTTCGAGGTTTTTTATTGTGGGGGGGGGTCACATTTTTCCTGAATGTTAAATGACTTCATGCTTCTTACATTTAAATGTTTTCCAGTACCATTCCTCTTTAAGAGTGGATGGTATTGGGTATAGGGGAATGGAAGAAATTTCTTAGTCTACCTTTGCACTGATAGAGAGAAATTCTGTCAAGGTCTATATGCCCTCCATCCACTCGTGACATTTGTGTTGCATCAACATCCAACATGTAGTAGTTATTTTTAAATGTTTAAAGGTGTAGTTAAGGCTAAATTCTTCATATATGTACATGACAACTTTGTCAGCTAAACCTCTGTGAAGACCGATCACAGTTCAGCAGCAACTTTTCTGCTATCTGCACACTGCTGTCTGCAACTGCTGTCATTGTTTTTTGTCTTGCATTCACCATTAGTATCCCACCTGAATCTCTCTGAAGTGAAGGTCCAAAGATAAGATTTGAGTTCCACTACTTGTATAAATACACAAAATATTTTTATTTTAACCTTTGAGTTAAAAATGGTGCCAGGGAAAAGAAACAGAAAAGAAAACAGTAACAGAATTTATATAAGCTTTAGAGAAGCACAGAGTAGTGTCATGGTAGAGCAGATGGGAATTCTGAGAGGTAACAGGAAAACTTAATCAAAACTATAGAATTGTGACAAGAAATGGGAACTATGCATTGGGGACTATGCTGTCTTCTTGGTATTGACTATGAAAATGAGGCCTGGGGAAAAGGTATGTACAGCTCAGCAGTTCTTGACTTGACATTCTTTGGGATGTAGAGGTGCCTTGGCTTTGAAATTTCATTACGAATTGTCTTTAGTAATGTCATGTAAACCCTTTTGTCACAAGGGTGTCTACATATACAAATGAGACATGAAAAAAACACATCACAAAGATGCAATGTATAGAGCTCTGAAGTGTACATCGTTGTGTATAAGGAGAAATTAGCCATCTGTGATTTCTGCATAATGACCAAACCTTGTACTCCAAGCACCACACTGGAGAAGTTATCTGACGTCACTTTGAGCATCTATGATGAATCCTGCATGACAGATTGAGAAACATACTCTAGAAACTGTATCACAATATTGTCAAGATTTTAATTGTAGGTGGGACCTCAATCTGTGAAGTAAAATAACTCAATTTATGTAGAATTAAATTTATTCAAGCAAGTGGGTCATGTGTTTGTATCTTTAAATTTGGAGCATCCTCTGCTGAAATAAAGTAGTGTATTCATATGCCTATATTCTGCTCCATACATTGTAAATGTTAGACTGCATGGAATTCCATTATGGTTCTGGTTAACTTAATTTAAAAAAAAAAAAAATTGTCAGTTTGGTAAAACCTTTGGCTGAAAAAAAAGGCTGAGATTACAATGGAAGAACACTTTGGGATTTGTCTTTTGAAATGGCCTGTGTACCAAAATTTTGCTTGAAAAAAATACTATATTGTTGTATCTTAGTAGTATAAAATAGTATTTTTCAGTTATGGTACCATAGACAACTTGTAATAAAGATAGGTTATCCTCTATGCATTTTTATTTTTTGGTTTACAGTTTATGAGTATTTCGAACTTTTTGAAACCTTTACTACACTCCCTCAGCGTCGGAGGACATAACAAATTTTCACGTCCTGCTGACATTTAATTTTCAACTTAAAGAAACAATCAATACAATGTCTAAAATGAGGTTTCTCATTCTATTCATTTTTTTATTGAGATTTTTTTAATGTACTAGCAGTCCCATTACCTTGGTAGATGTCAAATAAGATTTACGAATCCTAAACCAAGCTCCCTAGTAAGACCACTATTGAGAAGATTTATTCCTTACTATGAGAAGTATTGACAAGTTGTGGAGAACATCCTTTTTGTAGCAATTCAGGCAATGGATTTATGCAATGGATTATTACAACAGCTGCCATCTTGTTCAGAAACAAAAAAATCTCTGTAGCTTGAAGTTGGTGTTTGTAACAGACAAACATCCTCTCTGCCCTGCACAGAGAAAATAGTTTGCAAGCTGCCTGAAGGGTTACAAAACAGTTACATTTGCAACTTCTTCCTCTGCCTTTTATATCTGAAAATCTGAAACCTCAGAAATATTTAAATCCCTCAGATGCTGAGAGTCTCTAAAGAAGCTAATATCCTCTTAGACATAAGAAAACTGTTAAAAATTTGTCATGCATAGTAACTCAGTGTCTTGTGCAGCAAGGCTTTTGAAAAGCTTTAGTTTTCTTTAATATTTAAGAGAAACTATTTTACCTCCATGTGATAATAAAATTATGAAGAGCACTATATAAAAAAAGGAATGCATTGAAAAAAAATAACCAGCAGTATCCTAGCTGTTTTTTAGTAAAATACAAAGACAGAAACATTTTTGTACAATAATGTACCATTACACTGTGAAAATAATGGCAAGATTTTAAAATGGTAGTCTTCATTAGTCTCCACATTATTTGGAAATGAGATTAGGATTTTACTATAATTAATCATTTGTATCATCTAGGCACCCTTGTCGTTCACTAAGACCTCTTTGCCCTTGCAGCTGTACTAACATGGACCAAAAGAAAACATCAAAGTAAACAGTGTACAACAGTAGCAATTTGGGGGTGGCAGTGCTGCTGTGGAATCATAACATATAATGAACCACGGACTTGACCTAATGTTTTCAGAATATGTGTTACATATAAACCCAGATCTTGCTACTACTGAAATTAATTGAAAAATCAGACTCTATAAGACATTTTTTTATTTATTCATCTCTGCATTCAAAACCATAATAGTTTTATCCAAATGAGAAATTTTGATTACTTCAGGCTTGATTTTCATTTCCCGCATGTTTCTTGAATGTTCAGCTTCTGATCAGTAGCAATTTTTTTTTCAGAATCAGTACTCTCATAGTCTGGGTAGCTTTGCTACAATGTTTTTTGAATTTTAGTCTGATTTTGCTTTGTGTATTCCCATAAAACTCAAGAAAAAATAAAGTTAATGAACTGGTAAAGATACGACAAGCATGGAAAACTCATGTCAATGAGGTATTTGCTAACTCTAGCACTAAAGTAATTTTCACAAATGTTTATTTCACTACTTGTGAGGAAAGTTACTAGGTAGATTGACAGTGACTCTCATAATGGAAAATATATTTTTATGCATGTTATGTTGTCACGGAAGATAAGACAAACACTCTGCCATAAAGTTCTGTTCACTTATTTTTGGGTCAAAGTTACAATTAATTTAGAGGTGACTTTCCAAGCTCATAAGGAAGAAATTTTTTTATGATGTGGGTGGTGAAACACTGGAACAGGTTGCCCAAAGAGGTGGTAGATGTCCCAACCCTGGAAACATTCCAGGTCAGGTTGGACGGGGCTCTGAGCAACCTGATCTAGTTGAAGATGTCCCTGCTCATTGCAGGGGGTTTGGACTAGATGGCCTTTAAAGGTCCCTTCCAGCCCAAACTAGTCTATGCTTCTATGATTCTATGATAGTATAATAAGCAAAAGCCATATTAAAGTGCTAAGTAACTTATGCTTTTTTTTTTTTTTTTTACCCAAAGCTTAGGCACTTAATATGCCTATCCAAACTGCTATCTATCAGTATATGTTTATTTCACCCTGTTTTCTTTGGTAAATTAAAAACATTCTTTATCAGTTCACTAGGACTTAGAAAAAATAAAAGAAACAAAAGAAGAACTCCTTCCAAACAAAGAGCAATCAGAAAAAAAAAAATCTTTTAACGCAATACAACTACCAATCACTCTATTGGAATTTTCAAAGGTAATTAAAAAAACTAAAATGCAATCATTTATTAGTTTACATGTGTGTGTGCCATGATAAAATGTTGATATACGTCCTAGGAAATCCAACTTTGTTTTCTGGTCTTTCTGGTTTTGGTTTGGTATTATTAGGTTTGTCAACATGATAAAATATGTAATATAGATGTAACACAGAATAGTTGAAACCCAGATAAAAATGCCTTGCTCTCCACTTTCACTACTGTGATTTTTCAGTCCCCTTTTCAGAAACTAGCATTTCTTACCATATTTTTCCACATTAACTGTATTTTACAAACACAGTGTTATGTACTTTAAGCTTCTCAGTTTAGATTCTGTTTATATTCAGTAGAGAGAAAAAAATTCATTAAATTATTTTGACCTACTTTGAAGTCTGCCTCATGATCAGATAAACTGTAGTTCTGTTTCTTCTGTATTATCTACAAAGGAAGCTGGAGTAAAAAGTTCAAATATGCATGTTTACCTTTGGTGAGAGTAATCCCATCTTGGGTCATATGAAAAAGCTCTGTAATTTACTTTTTTCTCATGAAGCACCAACAAGAATGAGACTCTGGACACACGCCAGTGTGAAGAAAAAAAAAAAAGTAAAGAGCAAAGGGCTACATACTAAAACAAAAACAAAGAAGAAAGTTTAAGAGGTTTGGAAATTTTGTATTTAAGGAATATTATGATCCTTCCAAATATCCCAAAGATATTAAAAAGGCTTCCAAATGGACAGTAAAGACAACACTGCATAAAAAGTCACGATAGAATCTCATATTAGAATCCTCATCAAGAGGTGGTGAATAATCAGTATGAATTTTTTAAGATAGTGGCTAAGGACAGCAGCTATAAAACCATCAGCTGATTTCCTTATTACAGTTGTCTGAGAAAAGTTTTCCAAATAAACTGGTTTTGATACTACAGTCTGAAAAGCGTTTTCAACATTGACAGCTGTAGAAAATGCAGCCTGTAGGCTGGGATTAAAATGTAGCTTCAGTGTTGGCACAAGGCACATATAGAAAAAGAGAAACAAGCAAACAAGCAAAACCAACCTTGCATGTACATCTCTATCTCTCTATATACATCTGTATCTCATCTATATATGCATTTATATGAGCCATATAATCACAGTAGTGTTAATAAACTGTAGGACTACAAAAATGACCCAATGACAGAAACTGAAAAAAGAAAGGTTTGTGAGATTCCCTTTAGATGATTCTATCAATCAATGGAAATGAGAAATCCATGTAATCTACTTATCCATGAAAAAATTTTCAGGAATTTTGGGAGAGTGATTCAGGTGCCTAAGCAGATGTGTTTTAAATGTCCTTGGGTATCCTACATAACATTCAGGGAAGGGGGTGTGTCTGCTGTTATTTTGTGACTTTTACCAGCCAGCCTTGTGGAGATGTTTTCTTTGGAAAGACTTAGACTTCGGTAAGTCAGTCCCCTGTAAAGCATATAGTGTAAATGTCAGGTTCTCAGTATTGTTTCACTCATAGAGTCATAGAATAATTTAGGTTTGGAAAGACCTTTAAGATCATCAAGTCAAATCATTAATCTAAGACTGCCAAGTCCACACTAAACCATGTCCCTAAGTGCCACATCTTTTAAATATCTCCAGGGATAGTGACTCAACCACTTCCCTGGGCAGCCTGTTCCAATCCTTGATAACCCTTTTGGTGAAGAAATTTTTCCTAATATCCAATCTAAACCTCCTCTGGCGCAACTTGAGGCTGTTTTCTCTCATCCTATCATTTGCTACTTGGGAGAAGAGACTGACCCCCACCTCGCTACAACCTCCTTTCAGGTAGTTGTAGGGAGTGATAAGGTCTCCCCTCAGCCTCCTTTTCTCCAGACCCTTTTTTGTAACCCTGGTTCCCTGAGCCACTCCTCATAAGACTTGGTCTCTTGACCCTTCACTAGCTTCATTGCTTTTCTTTGGATGCGCTCCAGCACTTCAATGTCTTTCTTGCAGTGAGGGGCCTAAAACTGAACACAATGTTTGAGGTGTGGCCTCACCAGTGCCGAGTACAGGGGGATGATCACTCCCCTAGTCCTGCTGGCCACACGATTTCTGATAGAAGCCAGGATGCCGTTGGCCACCTGGGCACACAGCTGGCTCATATTCAGCTGGCTGTTGACCAACACCCCCAGGTCCTTTTCTGCCAGGCAGCTTTCCAGCCACTCTTCCCCAAGCCTGTAGCGTTGCATGGGGCTGTAGTGACCCCAGCACAGGATCCAGCACTCGGCCTTGTTGAACCTCATACAATTGGCCCCAGGCCATTGATCCAGCCTGTCGAGATCCCTCTGTAGAGCCTTCCTACCCTCAAGCAGATCAACCCTCCCACCCAACTTGGTGTCGTCTGCAAACTTGCTGAGGATGCACTCAATCCCATTGTCCAGATCATTGATAAAGATATTAAACAGAACTGGTCCCAATACTGAGCCCTGGGGAACACCACCTGTGACCAGCCACCAACTGGATCTAACTCCATTCACCACCACTCTTTGGGCTCGGCCATCCAGCCAGTTTTGAAGAGTATGCCCGTCCAAGCCATGAGTAGCCAGTTTCTCCAGGAGAATGCTGTGGGAAACGGTGTCAAAGGCTTTGTGAAAGTCCAGGTAGACAACATCCACAGCCTTTCCCTCATCCCCTAAGTGGGTCACCTTGTCATAGAAGGAGATCAGGTTAGTCAAGCAGGACCTGCCTTTCGTAAACCTATGCTGACTGAGCCTGATCTGACTCAGTAGAGCCTTTTCTATTACACTGCCTTACTTGCCAGTAAAGCCACAGCTTATAATAGTCTATGATATCTAAACTGGTAGTAAAAGCGTTTGTTTAGGGATATGATTTTTTTCCTGTGTGTTCTTGAAACAAGCACCTAGCAGAGAAAGGAGGAAAAGGTTCTCTAAATATGCTTTTGAATGGAAGTTGAGAGACCATGGAGAAGCCTGAGGAGTACTGGTTGTCATAATTTTCTGGAGAATCTGCTAAATTTCCATAACTATGTGGATATTTTCATCAGCGTATAAGTCTCCAGAACCTTACTTTATCACAACAGTATTTTGTTTGCTCAGGACCTGACTGAACCTAAATTCTGTGTGAACTCCTGCCAGCTCATAAGAAAACCACTTTTTACTGTGTTACTTTGTGGCAAGTGAAAAGGGAATGCCTTCAGACTCAGTCTTTCATGGCAAGAATAATACTATTTTCTACGCACTTCAGAGAGTTTTCCTCCGATTTGATAGGAAAAAGTGGAAAATATTTATTTTATATTTCTGTTTTAAAACAAAAGAATTTTATTTAAGCTGTAAAAATAATCCATCTATTGCTTGTCTGTGATTTCATACAATTACATTGAGCTTTCCAATGTCAACCCTTATCAAAATAATGAAAAACCTTATTACTTATATACTTAAATATTTACAGTTTAAACTTCCTAGGTTGTATTGTACAAATGTACATAAGTGTATATGTTGCTTTGTTATATATATTGCAGTTATGTAAACAATAAAGCACACTAAAAACCCCTTCTAAATTCTTTCAGATTCAATAAACTTCAAAATTTTTCATTTTAGAATTAAGTCAGAATTTTCTGGTTAGCAAATAACGCATTTCAATAGATTTGACTGAGTTAGTAATCCTATACAGAGAATACAGTCTGATACAATACATTTGGATTTGAACATTCCTGTTGTGTACCAGATGGTGTAGCCTAAGTATTATGATGGTAGTTATGACAGTTTTTTCTAACATTATGTGTAATCAAAGAACTCTTCAACATCATTAGTAATATATTCCTTACAGAAAGTAAACAGTTTTCTGTTAATGACCAACTATTATTCAAAGATATAACAATAACAGTTCAGATTCATAGAATAAAATATTTCCATAGCCTCTAGGATTCCTTTAACTCACAAATACAAGAGTAATCAGTATTTTGGATTGTATGTTTTTAGGGACAATAATATTTTAATACATTTAATACATTCTAAAATGGGGAGTGTCTTATCCTCATTTGAACTAAATTTGAAGGTTTTCATAACACTGGTAATGGAAATAAGAATATAGAACTGAATCACAGTTTAGATCTGAGCCTTCCAGAGCTTCTGTATTTGTAACTAACATTTGAGGAAAGAAATGGAAAGAAGTGGATAAGTTTGTTTTGGATACTTCTGAAAGAGACAAGCAGGAAATCCTGATCTTAAATCAGACTTCCCTTTACTTTTCTCACTTCCCCTTTTCCTGAGATATGACTAAATGACATTTCAGAAACCCAGAAACCCAGTAACATGATCAACCAGGATAATAAAAATTTCTTTGCCTGTTTTTCTTTCCTTTTTTTTTTTTTTAAATGTTAATAGAACTTGAAGCAGAAAATACAATGTAAATTCTTTTTGAAGAATCACCAGAACTTTCTGCAACATTTTTTGTTTTATTTCTTTGCCATTGTGTTTATATTTCCCAAAAATTGCCATTTACAGATGAACAAACTTCTCAAAAAATCAAGAATTAATTAAGTCTCAACATAAACTCTATGGGTTCATAATAATAGAAGATTTATTCATTTTGGGATGGTAGATTTTGCTCAAAAATGTAGTAATAAAGGAAAGACAATTTATTAATTTTTGCATATCTGCAAGTCTGTTGTGGACAAAGCTAAAACAGGTGTTAAAAAAAATAGATTCCATGTTTCTGCTATTTCTTATCCCCTTCTGCCTATATCTCCCTTTGCTCTGCCACCTCACTGTACTTGAACAATGATTGTGAGTTAGAATGTTAATTGAAATGGACATAACTAATGAAAAAAACAATGCTGTTCGTAGACCCACACATTTCAAAGTTAGAGTGAACAAAAGAATGCCAGAAAAAAGAAAATTGATTAGAAAAAAAACCCCAAACATTGGGGGGGGATTGTTTTTGTGAATTGATACTGGCATTTCAATAAACTGCTCTGGTATAAGGTCACAATGATTTACAAAGAAAAAAAAGCTTTTAGTCTTAGGAATACAGAAACAAACACCTCTTTGTGGCACAGATCTTGATTCCAGTGAAGTCAACAGTAAAAAAAAATCACACATCTCAGGAGCAATATCTGTAATTCAAATGATCATAAAATACAGACTTCGTAACTAGTGACTATGACACAAAAAATGCAAGTAACCAATATTTACTTAAACAATGACAACAGAGAATGAAGAATAGATTTTAGATACAGAGAATCATGTTTCAAGCCCAGGACTTATCTATAAAGAAATGGATTTCTTCCAGAGTATTTATTTTCTCATTATTTTTTTCAGCTTAATGAACCACAATGATTACATTCACATGGCTGACTTCAGCTTAGTTCCTTAAAATCATGTCCAAATGACAGAAAATCAGCATAAACAGATGGTATATTTCCGGTTACTGTATAGCATTACAATGTAGGTACAGCTCACAAAAACTAGGGTGGCTTGTGCTCTATTTTCACACCCTCAGCCAAGATGGTTGTGACAGCTAAAAAAATAAAACCTCAATCATGCATTAGAATTTAATTGGGCATTTCCAGTTCCCTGACGTTTACTGTGCAAGTAGTCAGCTAGGTTTTCTAAAACACCTAAAGCAATAAGCACATTGCTGATCACTAGTGCTGGCCACAGGTTTACAAATGGAGAAAAGAGCAAGTAACAAAACACTGCTGTCCCCTCTGAGACATTGCCCCACACAAGTAACATGTCCAACTCTTGGTTAAAGAACAGTAGAATCATGAGATTATATCGAGGCATTACCTTTAGAGGGAGGTAAGGGCAGAACTTTAGTCTGCAGAGTTGCATCACTCTGCCTTTGCCTCTGGTATCATTCAGCTTGCTTTGGAGTCCTGATATTTCACTCCTCCAGACTGGTACCCAGTTAGAGTACACTGGGGTTCTCCTTTCACAAAGGGTTGGGATGCTGCTTCTTATGCACTGTGGTCAGTAAAATGAACTAAGTTCCCGAGTGATATATTATAGTGGTAACCCCACAAATCTGAAAATGAGAGAGGCAGCTAGACACATCAGTGTGATACTGAGAAATTTTTAATTTAAAAAAATTTAAAGTAAGAAGAAAAAAGAAACCACTGTCTTGTTTTAA
The DNA here is from genome assembly GCF_026419915.1 of Harpia harpyja. Classification (NCBI taxonomy): domain Eukaryota; kingdom Metazoa; phylum Chordata; class Aves; order Accipitriformes; family Accipitridae; genus Harpia; species Harpia harpyja. The sequence goes on from NC_068943.1 coordinate 9,772,351, forward strand.
GGTAGATGGTGTCTATTAGCTATTTAGTGCAAACAATTGTGATATACATTTCTCCTGTGGTGGGTTGACCCTGGCTGGATGCCAGGTGCCCACCAAAGCTGCTGTATCACTCCCCCCTCCTCAGCTGGACAGGGGAGAGAAAATATAACAAAGGGCTTGTGGGTCAAGATAAGGACAGGAAAGATCACTCACCAATTACCGTCATGGGCAAAACAGACTCAACTTGGGGAAAATTAACTCAATTTATTACCAATCAACCAGAGTAGGGTAATGAAAAATAAACCCAAATCTCAAAACACCTTCCCTCCACCCCTCCCTTCTTCCCGGGCACAACTTCACTCCTGGATTCTCTACCTACCCCCCCCCCCCAGTGGCACAGGGGGACAGGGATGGGGGTTATGGTCAGTTCAATCACACGTTGTCTCTGCTGCTTCACCCTCCTCAGGGGCAGGACTCATCACACTCTTCCCCTGCGCCAGCGTGGGGTCCCTCCCACTGGAAACAGTTCTTCACAAACTTCTCCAATGTGAGTCCTTCCCACAGGCTGCAGTTCTTCACAAACTGCTCCAGCATGGGTCCCTTCCATGGCATGCAGTCCCTCAGGCACAGACTGCTCCAGCGTGGGTCCCCCACGGGGTCACAAGTCCTGCCAGAAAACCTGCTCCAGCGCGGGCTTCCCACAGGGTCACAGCTTCCTTCAGGCACCCACCTGCTCTGGCGTGGGCTCCTCCCCAGGCTGCAGGTGGATATCTGCTCCACCGTGGACCTCCCTGGGCTGCAGGGGGACAGCCTGCCTCACCATGGTCTTCCCCACAGGCTGCAGGGGAATCTCTGCTCTGGCACCTGGAGCACCTCCTCCTCCTCCTTCTGCACTGACTTTGGTGTCTGCAGGGCTGTTTCTCTTACATGTTCTCACTCATCTCTCTGGCTGCTGTTTCTGTGTGCCCCAGCAACTTTTTTTCCTTCTTAAAAATGTTATCACAGAGGCGTTACCACTATCGCTGATTGGCTCGGCCTTGGCTGGCGGCAGGTCCGTCTTAGAGCCAGCTGGTATTGGCTCTGTTGGACATAAGGGAAGCTTCCAGCAGCTTCTCACTGAAGGCACCCCTGTACCCCTCCCCCCTGCTACCAAAACCTTGTCACACAAACCCAATACACTCCATAAAATAATTTGAAATGAAATGATAGTTAAAAATTACAGTAACTTTGCATTTTTTTAGGGGGAAAAAAAACCCAGTAAGTCTTAGCATCAGTAAATACTAATTTTCCACTTTCAGCTTTCCTTCAGGTCCCCCAACCTCCATGTCCTGCTTCCACTAGAAATCAGAACCTATTATACCTACTGAATTCATATGTTAGTTTTCAACACCATGACTGTGATGACAAATTTCAGAAGTCATGCAGGTGAATCATCCAGCACTGCTCTGTCATGGGTTAATTACAGTGCTTTGTAGATGTTAATCTGGCCTTGTAATGACCTAAAGGGTTACCTGGCCTGTGGGTGTATAGAGATCGAGACCATGTGTCTGTAGGATTCCATAATACACAAGGACACAGAGGCTTTATCCTCTAAATTTCTCTACTTAACACAAAAATCACTAGCAATTATACCTATGATTAACTAAGTGAATGTATATATCAAGCTTTTACAAATTATTATCAGCAATCAATAGTAGCAGTGATCAATAGTGTAGCAGTGATCAATAGTATAGCTGCAACCAATTACAGCAACAATCAATAATAACAGCACTCAATGATAGAAGCAATAAAGTATATATAATATCACAGGTGTTGTGGTTTAACCCCAGCCAGCAACTAAGCACCATGCAGCCGTTCACTCACTCCCCCCCACCCAGTGGGATGGGGGAGAAAATTGGGAAAAGAAGTAAAACTCGTGGGTTGAGATAACATCGGTTTAATAGAAAAGAAAAGAAGAAACTAATAAAGATAATGATAACACTAATAAAATGACAACAGTAATAATAAAAGCATTGGAATGTACAAATGATGAGCAGTGTAATTGCTCACCTCCGGCTGATTGATGCCCGGTTAGTCCCTGAGCGGCGATCCCCCACCCCCACTCCACCCCAGTTCCTATACTAGATGTGACGTCACATGGTATGGAATACCCCGTTGGCCAGTTTGGGTCAAGTGCCCTGGCTGTGTCCTATGCCAACTTCTTGTACCCCTCCAGCTTTCTCGCTGGCTGGGCATGAGAAGCTGAAAAATCCTTGACTTTAGTCTAAACACTGCTGAGCAACAACTGAAAACATCAACGTTATCAACATTCTTCACATACTGAACTCAAAACACAGCACTGTACCAGCTACTAGGAAGACAATTAACTCTATCCTAGCTGAAACCAGGACAACAGGTTACAAATTTATCCCTAGTGAACCAAACCTGTCAATAATAAAACACCAGATATGCTTATGATAGCTTACTATATACATAAATATATATATGGTAACAAGTGCATTAAACAGATTCCAGAAGGGGGCCAAACCATACCAGAAGGGAAGGCAACCATCCCAGAAGTGGGAGGACAAACCAAACCAACCCCAGAAGTGGGCCCAGAGGGGGACCAATAGAATAACAGTCTCACTTCAAAGATGATCTATGCCACGGATTTTGGAGTCAGCCAGGTGTCCCCAGAGACAGTCCAAGATCTTGTAGAAAGTTCGCACAGACCTCTTTAGGAAAAGCAAAAGTACATGCAGCACAGGAAGTCTTCAGGGAGTGAAGCTCCATTCTAGATAAAAATTAAGTAGTTTTTATATCATAGAGACATAAGAGGGCATAGGACATCACCACTTTGACCAGCCAATAGATGATGTTAATTTCTGGTTGTGACCTGAACATCCAATAAACGATGATGTTTTTTACACTCGGAGACTGATTTTTATTTTTCCAGACTGTTTTCCTGTTCTTGCAGTTAAAACAGTCGACAGCAATTACTGATCCTTACTTTCTCCAGATGTTTTCCTCTTTTTCCAGGCTATTTTTCACCTTTTCAGTCGATAAGTTGCAGTTACAGTTCCTTGTCTTTGGGCTTATTGATGGTATCTCAGGATGTCTCCATTTTCAAGGTACCCAGCTGTACTTCAAAGATGCCAGCTGCACTTCTCAAGGATGCTTCTGATTAACAGGCCTAGTTCCCAAGCTAACAGTTCCCAGGCTGGCAGGCATTTTCTCTGTCAGTATTTCAGCAGACATTTTCCTCTGTTCAGTAATTTCCCCCTTGTAACCAGGTCATCTTTATGGCTGCTCACATCAGGCCTATATACACGTTTATGTAGTCAAGCCAGGGTACCTACAATGACACTTAAATTAGTGAGTAAAAATAGTCTAGCTGTGTAGCCTTTCCAGGCATGCTCCAGGGATTCAGATGAGTGTCAAAGACACAAATCTTTGGATTAATCTTTGACACTTTATCAAATCATAGTCAGCACATTAAAAAGGAGACACAAGTAATTTCAGCATGAACTACATGTGCCTTGTGAGCAAATGCTAAATCTCATAGTAGAAGGCATATGTTAGACAGAAAAATGAGAAACAATACTGAAACAGCATCTGTTTAATTTAAAATAATATTGTGTTAAATGACACATCCCAAAATCTAATTAAAGCATCAACGTTCTACAAACTATTGTAAATTAATCTGAGCTGACAAAAGGGGGAAAAAAGTTTCAAATATTAGTATAGGACCCTGTAATTTAGTACTTGACAGTCTTAAATTCTGAAAAAATACTAGAAATAAGTGGAACTGAATGCCAGAACAGGTGTAAGAACTTGTTACTGTCAGTAAAAGAACACACTTAACAAAATATATTCTTGAAAAAATATGCTGAACATATTCACATTATACGCATTATAAGACTGCAATAATAGCTTGACTATGGAGCATTGCATAAATAAATGGATGCAAAGCCTTTCTCTAGACCTGAAGATACAGCTTAGAACAGATGTTCATGTGTACAGACATGTGTGGGCTCTCACACAGATCTTAGAAACAGCTCCTGAATGTGAAAATACATGACAAGTGGGAAGCTAGGATTCTTGAAAAGTTCAAGGTGTCTGCAATATCCACTTTGATGGATCACTATAAGAAACACTAAAACATACAGTCTTGCCAAACCACAGCAGGGCTGCAAAATAATGTTCTAAAAGCTAGTATTATTTTCAGTTATTACTTCCTAGAACTCCTTGATATAAAACAGTAAATAAAATAGTTTTTAAAAACTGTGGAGAGTGGAAGAGAGGTTAGCTGACTGAAGAAATTCACAGAAGATGACAAGGGAGAAAAAGGATGAACAGCAACATGAAAAAACATAGGAAGTAGTCTTGTAGAGCTAGGAAAAAGTTTCAGTAAAAAGCATCTGCTTGTTGCCTGATAAAATCCTTGTAGCTTTCTGAGACCTTGTAAAGTTGGCTCATCTGCAGGACCAGTAGGGATATAGTGGGTATTTTGCTAAACAGTATTTCTGATTCTTTTTATCTCCAGGATGGTGTCATGCCTTGGCAGTACTGATTATCACTTCAAAAAGTGTCTTCTCTCTTGGTCTAGTATAACACATCTGAGGCTCTCAGTGTGGGAGAAAGGGGTCTGAGAAATACAACCGGGGACTGAAAAACATGAATCTAGTGCTTTATTCCTAGGTTTGCCCCTCATTCCCTCTCAACCTGCACAGTGTCATTTCCTCCCTTTTGTTTCTCCTTGTTCTTTCACACTATGGAAATCACACACACATGCATAAAGCACTCTTTCAAAGCTTAGCTAAATGTTGTTAATTCATCAGATAACAGCCACTATAAAGTGCAAATATTAACAATGATTTTAAAAAGCAGATTATTCAGTACTGACTGCACTTTTCAAGTGATGTTGCTTCTGGAAGAAAGCAGCAACTCTAGGAATAATAATGTAATGACCAAACACTTCATCCTGCCAAGAAAGCTTGGCAAGCTGTTTGATATTTGAGTAGAATGTCCAGCAGCTCAGAGGAAAAACACCGATAGTTTTAAAGCTGTAAGTGGATTCAGGGGTACAGAATTATTTAAAATCATCAGTGTGTTCAGAGCAGCTGAAAACTGAAATTAACACTGTCTTGTTGACCCACCAGACAAAACTTAGCTTTTATTTATACTTCTTTGAAATCATAAATATTTAATGTGATGTAAAGCCCTATGAAATCAAGCATAAAATTCCTATTAACCTGAACAAACTTAGACTGGTAGGCATATAGCCTATGACTTTGGGTTAACAAAATTAGAAAATTATCAGTAATATTACTGCAATACCAAGCTGAGCCAAACTCCAGAATTTAAATACACAAATTAATTTTAAGAGCTACTTAATAATTGTCTTATGTTTTAGTAGAAGGAACACATACCTTTTTTACTAGTCTTCTGATTTTAGGTCTGTGTAGTTTTCTCAGGTTTCAGTAATTTCACATTTTGCCCACAACTGTGAAAGCTAGAAATCATGTGTGAATTTTATGATGCTTTTCAGCACCCATTAATGTTCAGCACTTTCTCATAGTTAGAAAAAATGCCGGTATTGTGTTGCAACTACGAAGCAGACCTTTTAAAACTAAATAACCCACACCCAGGAATTGAGAGTCAGCTGAAGAACTTCCATACCCATTTACCTCATCTTTCAATAACTCAGCAAATAGGGATACAGTTGGTTTTCTCCCATCACATGAATATTCCCTACCATGTGTCCCAGCACTATCCTGGCATATCCAAACCCTCATAATTTTGCTTAAAAAGAAGTCAAAAGAGAACTATAGAATGAATAAGTAAGTCACACAAATCCAATTTGGCCTTGGTTTAAAATTCAATTTGGCCTTGGTTTAAAATTCATTTTGGCCTCAGGTTTCAGACTGGTTCCATTGGAGCAGTAAAAAGCTGTTATGAAAACAAGGAAAATAAATATTCTTTCTACTCATTCTGCAATGCCAATAGTAGGATGAGAACAATACTGAGTGTGTTTCTGTAGCATCTGAAGTTGATAACGTGCTTTGTTGAGTAGAGGAAATACATAACAGTCCTTGTGATGCAATATCAAATTAAATTGAGATTGGATTAAAATACCCCAAAAGTTCTTGAGACATATAATGTAACTCATATTTCTCCACCTATCAGGTCAGAGTCCTGACTAAAAGTAATTGTATTCCTGTTTTATTCTTTATAGTAGAAAAACTACAACAAAAGGAAAGTATTACCATTTTATTTGACTATGGTACAGTTTTCATTCAAGTATTTTGCCTGGTTTTTGTGCCTCCACCCAAAACTCCAAGAAGAATTCAGGAAAAAAGCCACTAGAATAGTAGTGAAAACAGACTGTTAATGACGGATAAAAGAAAGTACCTTCACTTAACTTTTTAAAGAAAAGTCTCAACACAGTTTGCAGGTAGATGGAGAGCAGAAATTTGACTACAGTTTAGTTTCTGTTAGCAGTGAAAGCAGGAAAAGAAACCTACAAAATTTAAAGTTACAAGAAAGGTCAGTTTACTCAGTAATACAATTAACCAGGGATTGTGGTAGACTGCTAATAGTTGAAAAATTAAAGCAACTTCCCACCCCCAGACTGTTTTATACAAAAAATTACAGAATCATAAAATAATTTAGGTTGATAGAAATGTCTGCAGGTCATTTGGTAGAACACTCTGATACCTCGATCAAAGCAGGGTTGGCTCTGAAGTTATACCAGGTTGATTAAGGTAAAATTTAAAGTATTTCCATGGAAAGAATATCTACAGCCTCCCTGGGCATTACCTGACCACCCTTTCTGTTATATTTTCCCTCTTCTATCCAATTAGAATTTCCTTTAATGCAAATTGAGTTTGTTGCTTCTAGTCCATTCTCTATGCATCTCCAGGGAGAATACCTCCCATCAGGTAGTTGAAGACAGCAGTAAGGTCTTCCCTTAAATCAAAAGAAACTCAACTTCCTCAGCTTGACTTCCTAGGCTCCACCCCCCAGCTAGCTTGGTGGCTTCCTGCTAAACTCATTCTAATTTGCTGATCTTTCTCCTGTAATAGGTGAGCCAAAAGTGGATGTAGTGCTCCACATGCAACATCATGAAGGCTAATATCAGGGAAGGATCACTTCTCTGGACCTGCTAGCAACACTCTTCCTAAGGTAGCCTAGGAGACCGTCGCCCTTCTTTACATGAGAGTGCATTGCTGGCTCATATTCAACTTGTTGTCCACCAGAATCCCTATGTCCTTTTCTGCAAAGCTGTTTTGTAGCCAATCAATGCCCAGTCTGTGCTAATGCCTAGGGTTATTTCTCCCCATGTATAGGAAATCCTTGAACTCCATGAGGTACCTGTCAGACTGCTTCTCTACCCTGTCAAGGTCCATTGAATAGCAGCCCTTCCCTCCAGCATATTTTCTACCCTCTGTCTAAACCCTGACACAAAGGCAACCCAGTAAACACACTGACAAAGAGCAATAACTACTTAGCCTGGAGCCCCAAGACATCCCTGAAAAGCTCCTTGATGAGGTGTAGGTGTCAGGACAAAGAAACATTAGTGGGCACCGAACAAAGAAATCCTGATAACAAACCAACCTTCCAGGAAAACAGGAATCAGTAACAACTGTTCCGAGAACTGGTATCCTGTACCTACTTATATATCTACACCAAAAAGGTACAGAAAGTAACTCACTATCTACCCAAAATAGATTTCTCTGCAGGAGCTTCTCTGCACAAGATCTCCCAGACAGACCAGACCCTTGCCGGGGATGCCTGGCTGACTCCAGACTCCATGACGTGGATCATCTATGAAGACAGACTTTTTCCGATGTCAAGTAGCCCTGCTCCCGGGATTGGTTTGATGAGTGTTACACACCTCACATAATACATAAAAATGTGCATATAGGTGAATGATCGTAAGTATATACTTACTTTACTAGTGGTAATTCTGTAATAAATTGTTATATATGTATTTATATCTATAGATATACTTACCTTACTAGTGGTCATTTTGTAATAACCTTTTTTATATACACTTATATAGACACACTTGCTTTACTAACAGTAATATGTAATAAAGGAGTTCACAGAAATACAGCTTCCAAGTCCTTGTGTATTATGGAATCCTGCAAACCCCACAGTCATGACCTTTACCCGCGCACAGGTTAGATAATCCTCATAGGTCATGACTGTGACAGATACAACCTTCCCACCCCGTAGCATGATCCACAAATTTGCTGAGAGTGCACTCCATTCTGTTATCCGGGTCACGAATAAATCATTAAACACCATTGGGTGCAGTATCAGGCCCTGAGGATGGTTAATAACTGGCCATCAGTAGGATTCTGTATTACTAATCATAATGCTATGAGCCCATCAGTTCAGCCAATTCCACATTCAGTTAGTAGTCCATGTGTCCAAGCCATATTTCTTCAGTGTGCCTCCAGGGATAATGCAAGGATGGATGTTCATCTCAAAAGCCTGGTTAAAGTCAAAGTAGGCAAAGAAAAGACACTTTTCTTTCCTTCCCCACTAAACCACTCGTTTCATCACAGAAAGCAAGCAGATTGGTCTGGAACAATTTGCCTTTGGTAAATCTACATTGGCTTCTCCCAAACACCTTTTTGTCCTTCAAGTGTCTGGATATAGTTTCCAGAATAATTTGTTAATTTAAGTTAAACCGACCAACCTGTAGTTTTCCAAATCTTCCTTCTTCCCCTTCTTGAAAATGATCATGATGTTTCCCTTTCTCATTGTCAAACATCTTCCCAGATCACCAGTAACTCCAATGACTGACATGGATATAGTTCATCCACAGTTATTGGGTGTGAAACTGGTATTAATTAAGGGAAATCTCATGACCTAATTCATACAGTAGGTCAGAGTATCTGATCAGAAGTGCCCTGTTGATCCTACCATGTGCAAACCTATATTCCTCCTACTCATGAAGATTTGAGGACTTACTTACAAAAGTGACCTGAGGGTAATCAGGTCCAATACTTTGCTCAATTTAGATCTGTTATTAACAATAGAGGGCATCTGTGGGAGATATCTGTTAATTCTTAATCTTCTCTGACTGGCAGAGCAAAGCAATGTCTACACAAAGGGAGGCTGCACTCCTAGCTTGGCTGGAATGATATAGAAGCAGTGGAAGATACACCAAACTATCAAGAGAAGCCCAGGAATTTGTATAACTCATATTTATATGGCAGGTAAAACCTGTCTCTAAGCCTTAAACGAAATTGATAATAAGACAATGTTTAATTCGGAGTTCTAGTTTTATATTAAATTAACTGAAGTGCTGTCTTATTTATCAGAGTAGTATAGATTAACACCCAGAAGCTGAAGACAGGCCAGTAGGAATAGGAATAATAGGATATGCTGTCATGGGGGAAAAATGAATGCCAAATAATGTGATATTACTAAACTCAATTTATGAAGTGGACCAAGCAAGAGAGAATCTGGGTCAAGGAAAGTTTTACAAACACACACATATGCACACACACATGCACACACACACACAGTTATAGTTAGCTGAGACATGTCCCAGTCACCGCACCAGTAAGTTGAAACAGTCAGTCTGAGGAGACACAACACTCACTCCCACCAGTGTCTGTGTAAAGTTCTGGGCAGGACTCAGCTCTGACACCTTGGGTCCCCTGCTTCTATGTACGTTGGACAGTGGATTTAGCAGTGTTCCTCAGGTCTCAATGATTGGGTGGGTTTTATAGCCAGATATCAGCACAGACTGCCAACCAAATAGGTTGATATCCTCCTATACCTCTCCAGAAGTTGCAGATATTGTTCTCCTGTCACCTGTTGATCCATCACCCGTGCTAAGGCTCATCACTCAGGTTTCGTCTGCATTGTCATATTTGGCCATAGCCCACTGCACCTGTTTGGGTTGCAGTTGGCTCTTGTCCAGGGCGGCCGTGGTAGGCCCGCATCAGATGCCCTGAGAATCTCACCCTGCTTTCAAGGTCTGATGCTCAGGATCCTCATTTTTTCTTGAATGGACTAATTCCTGAATATTTATTGCTAGGAAAGTATTATTTTCCTCTGCGGGAAGTTAGTTATGAAACTGCACTATGGAAATGGGGAATGTTATCAGATCCATCCCTTTGCTATATTCCTTACTTTGGTGGTAAACTATCAAATTAACTAGGGGCAGTATTTGCCTTTAGTTGTCACTGCTAAAACTGTTGATGGAAACTTTCAGGTTGCTGGTGAGCAGGGATGTCTTGCGAATAGCATATCTCTGGGTGATTTGGGTAGAAAACACACCTTAATTCTCCACATAACCTCTATAAGCACATAAAGAATTTTTCTATTTAGTTCTGTTATAAAACCATTTTCATTTTATTACAATAACGTCCCAATTTTCAGGGCAAATTTTATTCAGTGCAAAATCTCTGAGTCTAAATTCTTGGAGCTGAAGAGGAGCATGTAAGCAGAAAATTTCCTTCCTGCAATAAATTGTTGCAGTATAGTAAGTTTAGAGATTTTGAGTATTCCGAAAATAGAAATATTTAAACTGCAACTTTTAATACCAAAGCAGATCGGCATTATTAATATTATATCTGGTAAGTTTTCAGGTGATCAATGTCACTGCTAATCACTTAGAACTATAAGGAATACATGGAGTATAAAAGTAGCGTGGTATTTCTAAATCTCTTTTATCTCCCCTGTAACATTTCTTCTTTCATTCAGAGGATGCTTTAGCCACAAAATATTACTTATAAGCCACAAATTTTACTCACAGCTGGAAGGGTCCTACATTATGACCAAAGAAAGAGGTTTGCAAAAGATCATAATAGGGTGAACACTGAAAAATGTGCTTCTGTCACAAATGGCATGGAATAGTGGAAACACGGAAAAGTATTTTCATGATATTCCTGGCAATTCAAGAATGTACAAATGACTGCCCTGCATCTAGGTTGACCGACAACCTATTTTGAAGAGCAACTGGCAGTACAAACCAAGTGAAGGAAATTAAAATGGGGCACATAATATCTTCCCAAAATATAATCTCCTAAATTCTCCCAACTTCCTTGTAGTCAGAGAACTTTTTTTTAAAATTGAGCTGGTTATTGTAAACTTGTGTTCAATAACCCTTTATTTTCTTTCTCCAATAATTAGTGCAATCACACTGAACCTACCTAGGCTTTAAGTTTCTGTGTTTTTTATTGTTCACTGAAAGATATTCACTTGAAGATAGGCATCTTTGTGCTTTGGAAATAAATTTGGGACCTAGAGTGTCTTTAGAAACATATGTTTTTCTTTCTCTTATTGACACTAAATAGAGCATTTGGCATACACCCAGAAGTCACCCTGCTATTTTGTCTTGGGCTGCATGGTATGAGTTTAAAAAATTGAAAGAAGAAACAAAACAAGGAAAGAGAGAGAGAGAGAAAGAGAGAATATAGAATTGGAAAAAATCTGAAACAGACAGTGGGAAAAGAAGAAGAGATGAAGTAAGAATTCATAGAGGAAAAGAAAATAGAGAATAATTCCAAGAAAGGTTTATTAACATTTAATCACAAAAGAAATAATATCATTTTAAGCAAGGAAGAAAATTCTGACAATTGACCTATATTGCTTGATCTGCAGTTCCAGTCTTCTCATCAAGTTAAGCTAACAAAAAACCTGTAATAGGTATAGAATAAAGAAATTAATGCTGAGATTACAGCAAATACAGAAAGTTTTTTTCTTTTACCTTTTTATTACATTAATACATTTATAAATTATGGACACCATTCATGTCAATGCCTTGTAGTATCACAGATATAGGTTAATCTGTATTCTGTAGTGTATTGCATTATAATGTAATATAGATGAGTAAAGTTGTAATAAGTTTTTGTAAAACTTACTGAGATGTTACCTGCATATGAATGCAGCTAATAGAGGCAGCCCACAGGTGTAGCATTTTGCACAGCAGTTTGCACAGACTGGCACACAGAAGGGGGGCAGCGACACTGCACGTGTTCAGCAATGGTGGTGATGTACTGCAAGGACTGGTCCCCATCCCTATAACAACAGGTGCCTCAGCCTACAATCAAGGAGGATGCAGCTGTCCAGGTCCTGGGCTGCTGCGACACCTGGAACCACCTGCTGAGGTTGGGACAGCAGAAAGTAGGTTCCTTGTCTGCAAGAAATGAGTGGGGATGGAGGGTCTGTGTCACCAAGCGAAAGAGTTTCAGGAGGAAATCAACAGTTTGTGCAGCAGCAGAGACCACCAGAAAGAGATAACCAGATACTCTCCAAGAACGTGCAGCTTCAAGAACCCAAACCCCTAGCTGTACCAAAGGAATGGCAGGCAAAGTCTGTGCCTGTCAGGGTGGGAAGTGGAGACTCTACAAAGGCTGGAAGCTTGTGGTTTCTGGCACCAGGAGGGGAGCTGTCCATCCACCTGCCAGTCTGCAACTACTGAAGAGATTTAGTGCCCTGATAGCAGGCGAGGATCTGGGAGCTGTATCCAACGAAGCACCTGAGCTGGCTGACTCTGAGCGTTGCAGGTACAACCAGGAGGAAGTGGCAAGTGACAGCAGTGGGTGACCCCCTGCCGTGGGGAAAGGTCCCCATCTGCCAACCTGACCTGCTGTCTAGGGAGGTTTGTTGCATGCCGGGTGTTCAGATCCAGTATGTTATGGAAAGACTGATGAGGTTTCTCTGGCTCTCAGACTATTAAACCCTGCTGCTCTACCATGTGCACACTAGTGATACTGCCAGGAGAGACCTGAAAAGTATCACACATGATTAAAGCTGTCTGGGGGCAATGGTCAAGAGCCTGGTGGACTGGATGTTTTCCTCCTCAATCCTGCCAGTGAAATGAAAGGCCTTAAGGAGAAGGTTCCTGTGGGTCAACAACTGTTTGTGCAGCTGGCGTCAGCTGTAGGGTTGCAGTTTCTGTGATCAGGGCACCCTCTGTGAGGAGAAAGGACTGCCTGAAGGGATAGGATCCACCTGACTGAGGGGGACAAAAGCATCTTTGCCAGCAAGCTGGCCAATCTGATGAGGAGAACTTTAAACGGAGAATGACAGGGGAGGAAGAGGATGACAAACAATGAAATGAGGAAGTAGTGGACCAGGTCGGAAAGCAAAGGAGATATCATAATCAGCAAGACAGGGGTCACCCCAAGTGTATGCATCATGGCTGGGAGATTAACCTCAAGACCTACTACAGAGGTAAAATTTTGGGGCACCATTTGCCAAAGCAATACCTTGACAGAGCCAGACAAGAAGGGTTCAGTTAAAATTGCATATAAATATTTGTACTGACTGACATCCCCCCCCCGAAGAAATTAATCTCAGCTGAGGTCCTGGAAAAAGTGCAAACTAGCCAGTCACTAATGGTGTACACAGGCTAGTTTTGTTTAACATCTTTATTAATGACCTGGATGATGGGGCAGAGTGCACTATCAGCAAGTTTGCAAACGATGCAGAACTGGGAGAAGTGGTTGATACACCAGATGGTTGAGAGGGACCTCAACGTCTTGGAAAAATGGGAAGAGAAAAAGCTCATGAAGTACAACAAAGGGAAATGCAAATATCCCTGGGAATGAATAAACCCAGGCATGAGGACAGGCTGGGGAAACCAGATGGAAAGCAGTTTTGCAGAAAAAAGCCCTGTGGGTCCTGGTGAACAACAGGTTGACCATAAGCCAGCAACATGCCCTTATGGCAAAGGCAGCCATCAGCTTCTTGGGCTGTGATAGAGACCATCAGCAGCAAGCTGAAGAAGGTGATCCTTCCCCTTTACTCAGCACTGGTGAAGCTACATCTGAAGTGCTGGATCAAGGTCTGGACTCCCCAGTACAAGGCAGACATGCAGCTACTGAAACAAGTCCATTGAAGGGCTATTAAGATAATTAAGGGACTGGAGCATCTTACATTCGAAGAGGCTGAGAGAGCTGGAACTGTTTAGCCTGGAGAAGGATCAGCAGGGATCTGACCTGTATGTGTAAATACCTGGTGAAAGGGAGGAAAGAAGATGCAGCCAGACTATCCTCAGTGGTGCCCAGTGATAGAGCAAAGGGCAATGGGGACAAACTGAAATAGGGGAAATTACATTTAAATATAAGAAAAAACTTTTTCCTGTAATGGTGATGGAAAAATGGAACAGATTACCTTCCTGAGATGTGGTGGAGTCTCCTTCTGTGGAGATATTCAAAACCTGACTGGGCACAGCCCTGGGCAACATGCTTTAGGTAATCCTGCTTTGAGCAGGGTCTTTGGACTCAGTGACCTCCAGAGGTCTCTTCCAACTTCAACTTTTCTGTATTCTGTGACTCCTTTTATAAAGGATTAGTTTTTAGAAGTTCTGACTTTTGATATGACAATTTTTCATCAGAATACATTTTTCCTTCCTTGTAACTTGATTTTGCATTCTTTTGTATTCCAATTTATAAAAATAATAATTTCAGCTTGAACGTGTCTTCTCTCTGCAACATACTGGCTTTCTATTTCTTTTCTTATACAAAGGTATTCCCTTCCCACCCTGCTGATGTATACTCACCTTTTTTTTTTTTTTTTTTTTGCTGGCTTATACAAAACAGAGTCATCAATGATTTTCTGTTTGTGTGTGTTCTGTTTCCCTGAAATAAGACAACTGACATATAGAATTATTAATGATTTATAGTGAAAATCACTTAATATGTTTGTTTTAGGAAAATATTTGCAAAGGGGAATATAGTAAAGAAGGTGATTCTTATTTACAATCAGTATTACGATTGCATAACCTTTAGCACCCCTTAAGATACATAATTCTGTATTTGTACAGATTTATTCCCAGGTAGTATTTCTGAAACCCTAAAGCTGAAATTTATTAAATTTATCAAATCAATATACAAAACGTGTGATGTGTATGAATTTTCTCTTTTCATAATTCCAGGTATATTTACATGTATTCCTTACTTCAGGTGCCATTTACTTTTCAATATCCAAAATAGTAATTTGGTACATGAGCAAACATCTACACAATATTAAGCCCAGAGCTATTCGATTAGACTAGAAGTTGTTGCTTTCATAGATGTTAGTGCATGCTTGTGTATATTGTCTATATATGTACACATAATATATGTGCAAATATAATGTATGCATACATTATGTTTTTATATATGTAAGTATATTATACACACACATATATAAAAATATGCACACATATACTAGGACAATAAACACAAAACAAGGGCAAAGAAAGAATTTTATATTGTTTCTCCCTATAAAACAACATTTTGCCTATCGCAATGTTAGAAAGCTCAAAATTTAGTTTTCTCCAGAATATCTATTTTATTGCCATTACTAAAGTACCATGACCTCAGTGAAAAAGTATAATAGCTAGCTGGTGAACTAAAAATTCTCATAGGTCTTGACATTACGCTGAGTACTGAGTAAGAAATCTCAATGATAGACCTATTTCTGAAGTCAGCACAAAATGTACAAGTTTAAATCAAGATTTATACCTCTCTTGTCACTTTAAATTTTAACAAATCAGCTATAAATATTTATTCTAAAGGGACCAGAATGATGTCTCCCATGGTGGAGGAAATTGTGCCATTCTGACACCTAATTCTACAATCCTAACTTCTTTCTATGTTGCCATTCTTTGTTAAATGATTGGAAAATTACATGGTTTGGATAATGAGATCCTATTAGATCACTTAGATTTTTTTCTGCATCCTTCTGACATCCATGATGATATGCTATATACGTTAAGCATATATCTCATGATGTTTTCTAAATTCAGTAAAAGAAATAAATTTCATTTTCAGTAAAAGGTAGAATATTGTTTACTGGATGAATAAGAAAAAAATGTACAAAGAACTTCTTAGTCGAGCTGTAAACAATTGTTAAATTGAGAACAGTTTATTCAAATGGATTGCAGAAACATCTATTGTATAGCAAAAAATGCAAAGAAAAATACACACAACAATGATGAAGGGATTAAGCCCATTTGTTAAATTCTATTATACTGTGAGAACTGAGGATAAAGGGGTTTTTAAAATGTCTGTTTATACACATTTCTATGTATGTAACATAAGCAAAAAAACAAAATCCCCAAAATACCCCCCCCCCAAACTAAAATGTGGAACTCTTCACTTTTCAGAAAGCTGGAAGGCAAAATAATAAGACATTTACAGAAAAGACCTACATGATCATGACAGCTCTGCTTTACTAGTGAAGGTTTTGAGAACTTCATCTTTAAGATTTGAAATATATTTCTTGTTTAGAAATACCTTTCTTCAAAGTTATATATGTTAAATGTTTCTTGTTCAGTAACCAGATAAAATGCATTTTAAACTCATAGACTATCATATATCTTTCTGTCTTCGGTGACATTCACAGGTGGGTAGAGCAATGCATGGAAGAACTGTCTAGAAAGGCAGGTGTTTGGATATCCTTACTCATTTATCAACTCTACTTGAATAAGATAAAGATGGCACAGCATGTAGCTCAGATGTAATTCACATATAAAGACATCAGAAGCAAATCTGACCTCTAATTTTTAGTTTTAATGCAAATAAATGCTGCTTTGGAAACGTGGGACTCCAAAGCTTTCTAGTTCCTAAGACCCACATCCTAATGGAAAAGACCCACATCCTAAAGATGAGAACCAGTTGTACAACATCTTTTCTTTCTTTCTATCTACCATTTCTTGCTCTTTTCATTGAACTTTAATTTCCAAAAGAAGAAACTTTGATGGATTCAGGCAAATTTCTTCACCTGAAGGACTGGAGTTACACAGCAGAGAATATCTCATTTCCCATAGGTATGCATTTTAAGACAGAATAACACTTCAGAGATGCTTGTTTCTCTCCATACTATTAGGTCCCATATAGACCCTAAATGACTAGCTTATTCTAAATATCTCCCTTTCATTTATCTATATGTAAGTGTAGTGAGATATGAAATCCAGTCAAAATAATTAGAAATTAGTCTCACAATTGGTTATCCAAGTTGTGTTAAAATGTCAGAAATTTTAATGAAATTTAAGGATTTAATTTAAGAGATGTAGAAGAATTTTTTTTTTCCATTTCTTTTCCTTTAAAGTTATGGATCTGACATTTATTATATAATTCATTTTAGTGTACTGGGAGGGAAATTTAAGGCATCCTTTCTATTAACCACCTATTTTATTATTTGGGTTAATTTTGGTTTAATAGCAAATATGAGAACATTTCAAAAACCCCTCTCTCCTAGCTGTCAGAAAGTTTCTTCCCAACAGGTTACAATCAAATACACTTAGCTATTTCTTTTAATTTTTATAGTTATTTTATAATTATAAGTAATTTATTCGTATCATTTATGTATGGGAGACTTGGGAAGACTTTCATTTTCTTTCTTTTAGAGACTTTTTTTATAGATGAAGAGACATCATCAATTAGTTTATTTCCTACAGAGATGTGATTAGACAGATAAAGATATACTTGAATGAAATAAGGCTGGAAATAACTGATAAATTTCTGTTATTGAATGATAACAGATGTCTTGCATGATTACTTGTGAAAAAGATGGTCGCTATATAGTGAGATTAAAAATTTTAACTGATTTCTAGAAGCTTATTAGTTAAATTTTAGATATTTGACATAGTCACACTAAAGAAGAGTTATCAATTATCTGTAGTTTATCAGTTATATAAAAAGCTTTTTTACACAGCAGCAGCAGTTCAGGAAATCTAATGGTTTTCATCATAAAATGATCAATGTTCTGCAAACCACTGGTGATATCACCATATAGATACATTTGTTTGTGATGCACAATATGACCATGAACATCTGAATGTGATGGAAAACATTGAATAATTGTGGGCCATTTTAACTATTTTTAGTTAAAAGCTGTAAGTCAAGAAGACTTTTCTGAGAGACAGGGCACCTCAGCTACTGATTTAAGAGTTTTTTGTAAAATTGTACATTTTATGTGGATTTACTTATTTGTGTTTTGAAAGGCTTTTCAATATTTTCTTAAGTGGAATACTTAAAACAATAAAACTCTTTGTAAAAATACCTGTTATAACTTTCTTGCTATAGTTTTAGAATGAAATAATTTTCCATAATAATCCATATCTACAACCTAAAGTATATTTGCAGAATTTGATGATCAAAGTTCCAAGAAACTGAGATAAAAAGACCTATTCATTTGTCTGACAATCCAGTATTTTTTCCCTGTGAAAGGTACAGTTTTTCAAAAAGAAGAGCCTATTTTGTGTAGCATCCTTTTGGATTCTTTCTTGATGAATAGACACAGATAATCCCTAATGGCTTTTAACTACTGTTCCATTTTCCTGGAAATACTGTTACATCTTTTTCTCTTTCTTCACATTCCATTATGTATATATTGCCAATAAATATAGAGAAAGATTAAATATACAATTACTGATAGACTATGTTTGGTTTTTTATAGATCCCACATTTTCCTAATTTATTAGTATGCCAAAAATGGCATAGTAATACTTTCTATTCCCATGCTGTACCTTTTGATTGATTGTTCCCTTACTGCTCTAAACATGTTTAAAAGTTCGTAATTTCTGAACACCATAGTGGCTTTTTTTCAACTGAGTAAGAATAAATATGACTTCTGGAAAAAAAGAAAAAAATATTTCATAATGGAAGAAAGTGAAGCAGGTGAGGTTTAAATATCAGAAAATTGTATGTATTGGGTCTGGCTGAGATGGAGTTAATTCTCCCCATAGCAGCCCTCATAGCACTGTGCTCTGCATCAGTAGCTAGAAAGGTGTTGATAACACACCAGTGTTTTGGCTACTGCTGAGCAGTGCTGGCACAGCATCAAGGCTGTCTCCCCAACATTTTTGCCCCCCCCCCTCAATGGCAGGCTGGGGCAGGGCAAGATCTCGGGAGGGGACATAACCAGGACAGCTGACCTAAACTAACCAAACAGATATTCCATACCATATGACGTCAGCTCAGATATAAAAGCTAAGTAAAGGGAGATGGAGGGGGGACATTTTTGTCTTCCGGAGCAACCACTACGCGTACTGAAGCCCTGCTTCCCAGGAAGTGGCTAGACATCGCCTGCTGATGGGAAGTAGAGAATAACATCATTTGTTTTTCTTTGCTTTCACGCGCGACCTTGGCTTTCACTTTATTAAACTGTCCTTATCTTGACCCACGAGCCTTTTGTTATATTTTCTCCTCCCTGTCCAGCTGAGAAGGGGGAGTGATAGAGCGGCTTTGGTGGGCACCTAGCATCCAGCCAGGGTCAACCCACTACAGTCCTTTTTTGGTGCCCAACGTGGGGCAAGACAACGGCAGTTTTGCATTAAACGTGCCATAGCTAGTTATTGAGTGGCAAGCTCCTGTGCAGGTCACAGAACTTGTTGGCTGCTTGCTTATCTCTACCTTGCTGAGTTTGGGAACATGGTAACGCAAATAATGGCTGTGTGCTTTGCCCTGGCACTGATGGCTTTGTTGTGCTGCGGGAGCTATCTTGTGGGGAGAATGAAGGAACTCGGGAACATACTAATACAAATAATATCTATGTGCTTTGTCCTGGCACTGATGGCTTTGCTGTGTTGTGGGAGCTATCTTGTGGAGGAGATGAGGGAACACATCTCCCTCTCCCTACCGGGCATTGATGTAAATGGTTTTATTATGCAGGCTCCCGAGGTCCTTGTTCACCCTTATGTGAGTTGTTCAGTACTAATTATTAATACTGGTGGTATATTATGGGTATTGTGGAATCTGGTCTCGTCCTGGTATAAGAGAAGACAATTTTCGGGTGAGGCAATACTGAAATGTGCCCTCAAGCGACCGGTCCCTGGGTGGCAGGGTATATGGAAGGATTTGGGCAGATTCCTAGGACGGTTATCACCTCCCATAATCTGGGACTTTACACCTGAACAGGCAAGTAACCCTGGCAAACTGGTGCGCCACCTGATAGAAGGGTGCCTTGCCTATCCCAATGAAAACCAGCAGCTTCTCGCACTGTACTGGGGCCTGGCCTATACCTACCGAGCCATAGTTCAACACTCTCAGAGGACCATGGTTGAGGCAGGGACCCAGACTGCATCTGAGGACACCATGCTCGAGGCAGGGACCCAAACAACAACAACAACTACAGTAATTGCCCCAATAGTGAAAAAGAAACAGTGGACAAGGAGATCAACAGGTCCATACCATCGATTAGTGAGGGAAGAAGAAGAAGAGGAAAGGCTTAATCTAGAAGCTGGTCCTTCGATAAAGAAATTGGAGGAAGGAGTGAGGGAACTTAAACAGGAAGCGGAAACTACCCGGTCCCTGACGTCCTCGGAACTTCGGGACTTGCGGAAAGACTACAGCCGCCAGCCAGGTGAGCGGATTGCTGCCTGGCTGCTCCGATGCTGGGATAACGGGGCCGACAGTCAGCAACTGGAAGGCAAGGAAGCCCAACAGCTGGGATCCCTCGCTAGAAACCGGGGAATTGAAAGAGGAATTGGAAAAGAGGCAGCAATTTGCAGTCTCTGGAGCCAGCTCCTCTCAAGTGTGAGGGCAAGATATCCATTCAAGGAAGATCTTGTGAATTCCTCAGAAAAGTGGACTACCACAGATGAAGGCATCCAGTACCTGAGAGAGTTAGCAGTGGTGGAAGTCATCTACAGTGATCTAGATGATGAGGAAGTCTCAAAAGATCCAGAGGATGTCCTGTGCACACGGGCCATGTGGAGAAAGGTGATTCAAGGTGCCCCAGCATCATATTCTAACAGCTTGGCAGCAATGTATTGCCCAGATATGGAAACACCAACTGTGGAGAAAGTGTTGTCTTGGCTCCAAAACTTTGAAGAAAATCTCTGTGTCTCCTCATCCCTACAGGACAGTGCCTTGGCTCTTAGGGACACTCCAAGAAATTAGTCCTCTCCTGCCCCGGTCAGAGGGAAAGGGAGCCCAAGGCGTATGCCACGTGGTACACTCTGGTTCTTCCTGCGTGACCAAGGGGAGGACATGAGGAAGTGGGATGGTGAACCCACCTTTAAGCTGGAAGCCCGCGTACGTGAACTGAGAGGGCAGACAGCTGTTAAGAAGGGGTCACCCAAGAAGAAGGCTGTCAGTGTCGTTGCTGTAGAGGCCCAAGAAAGCAATCAGCGATCCTCCAGGCATAGAAGAACTGAAACGATCTCCCTTGATTCTGGCGAGGGGACTTCTGGTCTGGCACCGCAAGGGTCACACAGTGAATACTCTGATGAGGAACAGCAATAGAGGGTCCCTGCCTTCGGCCAGGAGGAGGAAAGGGATGACCAGATATACTGGACTGTGTGGATTCGATGGCCTGGCACATCAGACCCACAGAAGTATAAGGCTTTGGTAGACACTGGTGCACAGTGTACGCTGGTGCCATCAGTGTACAGGGGCACAGAACCCATCTGGATCTCTGGAGTGACAGGGGGATGCCAGGAATTGACTGTATTGGAGGCTGAAGTGAGCTTGACAGGGGACAAGTGGGAAAAGCACCCCATTGCGACTGGCCCAGAGGCCCCTTGTATCCTTGGCATAGACTACCTCAAGAGAGGGTACTTCAAGGACCCAAAGGGGTACCGATGGGCTTTTGGTGTAGCCACTGTAAACGCAGAGAAGATCAAACAGCTATCTACCCTGCCTGGCCTCTTGGAAGATCCCTTCATTGTGGGATTGCTGCAAGTTGAAGAACAGCAGGTCCCAATCGCTACCAGGACGGTGCACCGCCGGCAATATTGGACAAACCGAGACTCCCTGGCTCCCATCCATGAGCTGATTCATCAACTAGAGAGCCAAGGATTCATCAGCAAGACTCATTCACCTTTTAATAGTCCTATATGGCCAGTGCAAAAGTCTGATGGAGGCTGGAGGTTAACAGTAGATTATTGCGGCCTGAATGAAGTGACACCGCCACTGAGTGCTGCTGTACCAGACATGTTAGAGCTCCAATATGAACTGGCATCAAAGGCAGCCACGTGGTATGCTACAATTGATATTGCCAATGCATTTTTCTCCATTCCTTTGGCATCAGAGTGCAGGCCACAGTTTGCTTTCACGTGGAGAGGTGTCCAATACACCTGGAATTGATTGCCCCAGGGGTGGAAGCACAGCCCTACCATTTGTCACGGACTAATCCAAACGGCACTGGAACAAGGCGATGCCCCTGAACATTTACAATACATAGATGACATCATCATGTGGGGCAACGAGGCAGAAGAAGTGTTTGAGAAGGGAAAAAGAATAATTTAGATTCTTCTGAAAGCTGGTTTCGCCATAAAGAAAAGCAAGGTCAAGGGACCTGCACAGGAGATTCAGTTCTTGGGAATAAAATGGCAGGATGGACGCCGTCATGTCCCTATGGATGTGGTTAACAAGATAGCAACTATGTCTCCACCAGCTAACAAGAAAGAAACACAAGCTTTCCTAGGCCTTGTGGGGTTCTGGAGAATGCATATTCCAGGTTATAGTCAGCTTGTGAGCCCTCTCTATCAAGTAACGCGGAAAAAGAACTATTTTGAATGGGGCCCTGAACAACAACAAGCCTTTGAGCATATCAGACAGGAAATAGCTCGTGCAGTAGCTCTTGGGCCTGTCCGGACAGGACCAGATGTACAAAATGTGCTCTACACTGCAGCTGGGGAGCATGGTCTCAAATGGAGCCTCTGGCAGAAAACACCAGGAGAAACCCGAGGTCAACCATTAGGGTTTTGGAGCCGGGGTTACAGCAGCATATGAGGGGGTTCGAGCCACTTCAGAAGTTGTTGGTACAGAAGCATATCTTCTCTTGGCACCACGATTGCCCGTGCTACACTGGATGTTCAAAGGAAACATCCCCTCTACACATCATGCAACCAGTGCTACATGGAGTAAGTGGATAGCATTGATCACGCAACGGGCTCGACTGGGGAAATCTAACCGCCCAGGAATTCTGGAAGAGATCATGGACTGGCCAGAAGGCAGAGATTTTGGAGCATCGCCTGAGGAGGTGGCTCGTGCCCAAGAGGCACCACCATATAATGAGTTATCAGAAGATGAAAGGTGTTATGCTTTGTTTACTGATGGATCCTGTCGTGTGGTAGGGAACCATCGGAAGTGGAAAGCTGCTGTGTGGAGTCCCACACGACAAGTCGTTGAGGCCACTGAAGGAGAAGGTGAGTCAAGTCAGTTTGCAGAAGTGAAAGCCATCCAACTAGCCCTAGACATTGCTGAACGAGAAAAGTGGCCCATACTCTACCTCTATACCGACTCCTGGATGGTGGCTAATGCCCTATGGGGGTGGCTACAGCAGTGGAAGAAGACCAATTGGCAATGCAGGGGTAAACCCATCTGGGCAGCAGCATTGTGGCAGGACATTGCTGCCCGTGTAGAACACATGAATTTAAAGGTACGTCATGTAGATGCTCACATGCCCAAAAGCCGTGCCACTGAAGAACATCGAAATAATGAACAGGTAGACAAGGCTGCCAAAATAGAAGTAGCTCAGGTGGACCTGGACTGGGAGCGTAAGGGTGAGCTATTTGTAGCTCGCTGGGCCCATGAGACATCGGGACATCTAGGGAGAGATGCAACATATAGGTGGGCTCGTGATCGAGGGGTGGACCTGACCATGGAGGCCATCACACAGGTCACTCATGAATGTGAAACATGTGCTGCAATCAAACGAGCCACCAGAGTAAAGTCTCCCTGGAACAGAGGGCGGTGGCTGGGCTTTCGATATGGTGAGGCCTGGCAAATTGATTACATTGGACCACTGCCACGAACACGCCAAGGCAAGCGCTACATACTCACGATGGTGGAAGCAACTACTGGTTGGCTAGAAACATATCCTGTAAACCATGCCACTGCCCGAAACACCATATTAGGCCTCGAAAGGCAAATTTTATGGCGACATGGTACCCCGGAAAGAATTGAATCAGACAATGGGACTCATTTCCGAAGTAACCTCATAAGCTCCTGGGCAAAGAAACACGGCATCGAGTGGGTGTACCACATACCCTATCACCCGCAAGCATCTGGAAAAATTGAGAGATATAATGGACTGTTGAAGACTATGTTGAGAGCGCTAGGCAGTGGGACATGGAAGCATTGGGATACAAATTTAGCAGAAGCTACTTGGCTAGTTAACACCAGAGGATCTGCTAACCGTCCTGGTCCTGCCCAAACAAAACCCCTACATACTGTGGGAGGAGATAAGGTCCCCGTAGTGCACATGGGGAAGTGGCTGGGGAAGGCAGTGTGGATTTCTCCTCCCATGGGAAAAGACAAACCCATTCTTGGGATTGTCTTTGCTCAGGGACCTGGGTGTACTTGGTGGGTAATGCGGAAGAATGGGGAGACCCAGTGTGTGCCTCAAGGACATTTAACCTTGAGGGAAAAATAATCTGTGATGTGAGTTGTATGTTGTAGGAAGTAATGTAGCAGGAATGACCTGAACTGCAGAGGAGTGAACTTTGCAAGGAACCAGACAAGTGCATCGGTGACCCAAACCAAGCCGGTGTTGGTGCCCAACGATCGAACATACTGCTTCTCCTGTCCTGACCACTCATCTTGACGGATGGGGCCCAGGTCATAACCTGTGTGTGAACATCTGGAGGAGTGGAAGAAGCCCATGGAATATCTATCTCTTAAAGGACAGGGGATAGTAATTAATAAGAATGTATAAATCTGTATGTTGGGTATAAAAGTGGTTTAAGTATGTAGTTTCAGTTGTAAGTGTTGGTAAGAAGGGATTTCAGTAATGAGAATTAAATACAATGACATGGTTAGAAGATATCTGTATTAAATTATGTGGGACCTGAGCATGATGCAAATGGTATGGAATAAGGGGTGGAGATTGTATTGGGTCTGGCTGAGATGGAGTTAATTCTCCCCATAGCAGCCCTCATAGCACTGTGCTCTGCATCAGTAGCTAGAAAGGTGTTGATAACACACCAGTGTTTTGGCTACTGCTGAGCAGTGCTGGCACAGCATCAAGGCTGTCTCCCCAACATTTTTGCCCCCCCCCCCAATGGCAGGCTGGGGCAGGGCAAGATCTCGGGAGGGGACATAACCAGGACAGCTGACCTAAACTAACCAAACAGATATTCCATACCATATGACGTCAGCTCAGATATAAAAGCTAAGTAAAGGGAGACGGAGGGGGGGCATTTTTGTCTTCCGGAGCAACCACTACGCGTACTGAAGCCCTGTTTCCCAGGAAGTGGCTAGACATCGCCTGCTGATGGGAAGTAGAGAATAATATCATTTGTTTTTCTTTGCTTTCACGCGCGACCTTGGCATTCACTTTATTAAACTGTCCTTATCTTGACCCACGAGCCTTTTGTTATATTTTCTCCCCCCTGTCCAGCTGAGAAGGGGGAGTGATAGAGCGGCTTTGGTGGGCACCTGGCATCCAGCCAGGGTCAACCCACTACAGAAAAACAGAAATTGAAAAAAAAAACCAAACAAATGAACACTTTAGGCAAATTAGCTCCTGCAAGAACACGAGCACAGGGTAAAAAATGAACTGAACAGAACAGAAGAGGTCTAGTAATTTAGATTCAGTCTGTATTTAAACATTTTGATGAGTTAGCTGTGCTATATAATATTATGAAAAATAAATAGCCTACATGACTTTGGCAATCATGATATACCCAAGATGTGGAGACAATAGTAAAAATCCCTTTAACTGGATTTTTCTCTTTTGGGAAAAGAATCAAGCAAGGATTTGTGGATTTTGTCAATATCTATTCTGCCATTTTTCCAAAAGGCAGTTTCAATACAAATATAACAACAAAGTTTTTTGCTTATATAATGTATAATAGCAAAACAAAACAGAACAAAAAAGTTTGAACATATTTGGAAGTTTGCAAAACAGGTGATAGAAAGGATTTTAGGAAGGATTTTTCTCTTTCTTGACAGCTTGTGTTCGTTACTACAGCTGATGAGGTGAGATTACGTCTTTGATCATGAAAGATTTTTTTTACTTTTTCGGGAAAGCTGGATATGCTTTATCCATAAGCTTATGAGAAGTGCAAGTCTAGGATGAAACAAACAATTTTTTGTTTAAAATTAATCTTATATGTCTAGTAATTAGATGTTGTTTTGTAGAATTTTTCTATGGAGTAGGTGCACAAGCTCTCTGTGGACTTTCAGGACAGGTTATGAAGACAAAAAGATCAGAAGATTATGGTATAAGGAAGGTTCACAGAGTCTCCTGTTTCTGAATGTTCTGTTGAAATTCTGACTAGAAGTGCAGGACTTGAAACTTGATTAAGCCACAGCAAGTATTTATCCCAACAGCTATACAATTGACATCTTTCTTAATTATACAAATTTTGTTCTTTATAGAATGAATTATATATAATTAAATTGTTTTATTTCTCTTCTAATCTATAAATGTTTCCTTAATATTTGTTCTCATTTCTTTGTAAGATGCATCAGATTCTTATCTTTTATTGTTAATGCTGTTTTGATTTCCTTGACTTGAAAGCACTAACTGATTTTGTAATTGTAGATGAATTTGTTCCTCGGCTTCATCTTTATCTTCAGATTTTAATTTTACTTTTCTGAAATTCAGATATGGGGATTGAATTATATATGTTTATTTTTTCTTCATTTGTTCTTGCTTTAAAGTAAATTAGAAATAGACTTTTTATTTGTAAGTAAGTCATGCTTTAATTAGAGTATAGTACTTTTAATAATAGGTAAATGAGGATAGGTACTCTAATGCTCAGAGGAATTGATTTTACACATCATGGTGACCATGAACCAGATGCAGAAGCAAGTAAAAAAATCTTATGTATTTTTATGAATGCTTTACTTGAATAGTGAGATAATACTTTAGCACCTCTCTTTGTTCTCATACTACTGCTTCTTTCTGTCCCTCTCCTTCTAATATATGCATGCATGCAGAGGAAATGCATAAAGACATAAAACTATCTCTTTAAAAGGAAATGGTACTCCAAGGTAAAGGAAATAATTCTGTCATATTTACTTATTTTACTGAGCGAAGATTAGCAGTGTTTCTTTCATTGCACTCGCACTTACTTTCCTCTGTGCTTTCTTCAGGTTACACAATTAGCACAGCTGGTATTACCAGGAAAATCAAACAATCTCTAATGATTTTAAACTTTTTTTTTTTTTTTTTTTTTGCTATTTCTATGTCACTGGTGTTGTAATAAAGGATGAAATCCTGAAGGTTCTACATACAAAGAAATGCTATTTCTGGATCAGAATTATACACTCTACAGTTTTAGGAATTTGTTAATTGTACTACATGAGTGTGTCTATGAAGCTCTTTTAAGGAAGCATCTAGATGATTAATAGCTGTCTTCAACACTGATGCCCAAGTATCTTTTAGCTCTTTTGTCTGTTACCACCTGCAAAAAAGATATATTTAGGCAGGCATACTTCATACTTTTACTTATATATTTTTATCTTCAGTTATTCAGTTAAAAAAAACCAGTTAATAAGTTACTTAGACATTTCATAAAGCTTGTTTCTGGGAATACCTGTGATTTCGAATTACATTTCTGCAATAAATATATGTTCTTGATCTATTTTGCTGTAAAATACTGAAATGCGTGCATGATCCTGTTGACCAGGAAATGAATTGATTACTAATAAGTTGAAAACAAATTTGAGCTGTTCATTATGATGAGATGTTATGTTACAGCTTTGCTAATGTCCTTGTTAAAAAATAGATCTTCAAAACATTTCAGTTGTTCCAAAAGTGAAATACCTAAGAATAAGTATATGATTATACACTAATCATTTAACAAGCTATATGGTATGACTGTAATTTGCTACTCAGAATTTAACAAATTGCCTCCTCCAATCAAACATCTGCCACTGTAAGTGACAGTGATTACCAAAAAGGGCTATTAGGCATCTTAGCCCATAAAAACATCAAAGAAGCTTGATATACTGTGATGGAGAAAGTATGAGGTTTTGTAATTTTGTTTTTAACACGTGGAAAAAATACATATATTTCTGAATCTTAATAATACTGCTCTGAGTTCCTTATCCTAAGATTCTATTCTCAGTTGGTTAGGTCATAAGTTTGTTAGAATTTAACTATGATGCTATCAGGATGATGGCATTAATATATATTTTTTTTAATTATTATCATTTTCTACCAAACTATTTAGCTTTTTCTGACAATAATGCTGAATGGAATGGGTTTTCTTCTTTTTTCTTCTTTATTCTGATAACCCCATGTTACAATTACTTTAGTTCCCACATGTTGTGAAGAAAAGGACTTGACATCTAGCAAGGGGCAGTTGTTGCATTAAAAATAAATCTTTTCCTTCTCATACAAAAGTCTGATCAAATCTAGTGGGATTATGGCTTTTGAGATGTTTTTTATGTTGTAGAAACAATGTGTACACTGTTCTTGTAAAAATGAGTCAAGGACAAATGGGCACCAAATCAAGCAGTTCAGATTTATTAGCATCTTTGTAGTCAGGACATCGGAGGTCCTAAGCCAAGCTATGCTCTGCTTCAGGTCAAGCTTCTTCACCAAGAAAACTGCTGTTCTCATTCCAGATTTGAGTCTAGGAGTGAAGAAATAGGTAACCTGTGGTGCATGGGTTTATAACTTGTTAAATATTAATTTTTTTTAATTGCTGGTACAAGAAGGTAGACTTCATATTGATTTTACCATGAGGGGTTTCAGGACTAGTCAAAGCTCGCTTTGGCCAAGGTGTATTTTACCTTGCTGTAACAGCATCTACCACTGAAGTAACTGTTTCCTGCCCCGCTTCAGCTTCAGTTCTCTGACTACCACATAGAATAAAGGTCTGACCAAGCAAAATGGTCATAGTGTAGCAAGCAATAGCCTTGATGTCAGCTGAGGTTGGGGGATGCTATTGGGCAACTTTTGAACCTTACCTGGATACCAATGACCAGGAAGTAGGCTGAAGAAAATGTATAAAGATAGTCCCAATCAGAGTCAAAGAATCAGGATGAAGGGACTCTCATTTCCAACATCAAACTCCTCCTAGTGTAGACTTGCGACACTGATAACACACAGAACTCATCACCTTTCCACTTGAAGAAGCTGACACCATCAGCCTTATGACCCAGAGGGCACTGGAAAATTGACAGTAAGACTGAAATAAAGATGTAGATATTAGTACGTTTTCTTGTGTATGAATTACAAGGATACTATTAATGTGACTTTTCTGTATTAATTAGGAGTAAAGTGTTAGTGTAACTGGAGCAATAACTTATATTTTACTTAGACTGCTAATATTTTATTTAGGGTAGCAAGAAATCCTTGATTTCATAGAAGTGGTATTCTCCATTTTGGCCATGGCAATATTTTGAATACAACATGGACAATGGTCCTGAGACATGAGCAAAACAAGCCGACCCTACAGGCAAACTTTCTATGAAGTTATATTCTTGTACCAATTTATAGCTTGCATGAAAAATGGAATTGCTTATGAACTTTGTTTATGGGTGACTAATGACATTACTGTCCTCAGTGACAAGGTGAATTTTCCTTAAATCCTGCTTTCTGGCTGATGAGAGACAGGGAAAGATAAGTATCAGAACTGAAGATAGTAGGACTATCTATTTCTATGGAAATATTTTCATCATATTTCATAAACAAGAAATCACTCCACCTCTCTGATATAATGCAAGTCAATTCTGATCAAAAAAACCTTACCATATATGTGAGGAGTTATCTTGGATAAATCACAAGCACTGTGGCATTTGCAGAAGGTGTCTTTTTCAATTTGAGAGTTCAGTTTGCAGTATTGACTTTATGCTTTATGAACTGTCTGCCAGTCTGTTCCAGGTATTCCCTAAGAGACAATCAGGTAAGTAATGAATACGTTAATTTGCTGAACTTTTATGAATATTTTGTTAATACCAGATAAGACTAAAAGAGATCCTAGTTCACCTTAAATTTGATGTCTGGACATTTGGTTAGTTACATCTTGGTCTGTATTCTTTTAGAGATGAAAGACAGAAGTACATAAATTCTGAGGTTAGCTCAGAAACTGGTATAGCTTGTCAATATGAAATTGTCTCAAAACACAGCAGCCATGATGATTTTAATTCAAACAGGTGGTCAAAGGAGAAGTTTGGTGCCTCCCATCTTTTTCAGAAATATTGTGTGAGTTGAACTGCTCATCCATGTTGTGTTGAAGATAGGCTCAGTACTGTCTTCTGTATAAGAGGATTCAGAAACAAAACTATGTTTCAGGAGAGTATAAAAACTACCAAAGTGCAGGTAAACTGGAGAAATACTTGCCTTTGCACAGACATGACACCGTAAGAGGTGGAAGGCAAACAAGGCAAAGTGAGAGAAAACTAGAGGAATATTGCATTTGTAATTTGCAGTGCAGGATTAGAAGGGGGCAGCCTTCTATGGTGTTTTCTTCTCAAAGAGCTCTTCATTTTTCAATCCACTATTCTTTAATATAAAATGAATTGGGTGTCCAGGACTTCAGTGCTCCTGGCATACAGCTTCCTCCAATGAATTCTTTATTCCCCTCCTCCATTTTACTTCAACTATTTCATAACCTAGCTATTAAGGCTCTCTCCTGCAAAGTATGCTCTGGATTTCTTCATGGTGAAATAGAACTTAAATTCAAGTTTCTCATTTCCTTGGTATTTGTCATCAGCACTACATTATACTGCAAGGAGTGTATGGCACTATGTTTCTTTGTCTAGGCATGTTCTTGAGATAGTAAATTCTGTTCAGTTAGGCACTTGAATTTAAGAGAAGACTAAAGTTTAGGATCATGAGTGAATGAAAACATCTGCAATGAGTTTCAGCTCAGCACAATGTTGGGTCAGGTGTATAACAACAGAAGCCTATCTCCATTGTAAACAGTATATCCCTGCTTAACTTCTAGCTATTCATCATAAGAGTCCAGAGTTTCCCTTTGGAATTAGCTCATAAGTCAGAGGACTCAAGGGAGACTCACAACTTTCTGGAGCAGCAGTGAAGTTTGAAAAGGGGAACAAATATATAGCCCACTAAGTGTGTTGAGTAGGTCTTCACTGTCTATAAGAGCTTAAACATACAGAGCTCAATTGCCACACGTAAGTGTCTAGTAGTATTTAAAACCTCTTAGGATATGTAAGACATGTATGGAATTAAAAGTTAAGACACAGCACCTAAAGAAGACACATATTCCTCTGTAGCATCTGTCAGAGGTCAGGGTGGATATGCTATGGCACCTCAAATGGCACTAAATATCTATATGTGAACTTCATCTAGTATGTACACACTGCTATTTAAATACTTAAACTGAATTGTTTGGACACTGTAACTGAATCCTATTCCTTCTGTGTAGAAAGTTACACTTCAGAGTTAGTTACCCTATCACGACCTCATGCCCAGTATTTGTTACTGCATAGCTTTTGGTAGCTCTTGACACTGCATGAGCTTTCTGGTGTACCTTTTAGCAGCATGTGTCACTCTATAGTGGCCATACAGAGAACTTTGGTAGTAAATTCAACAACTGAGCATTCTACAGGGTCACAGTGACTAATTTTTACATTCTTTTATTTTGTCTAAATTATTTTTTTGAGTTGCATAAACACTATACTCAGAATTTATATCTACTTCTACATCTGCTAGGACATAGAACATCTGTATCAATATAGAAATTTTATTACTTTGGATTTCTTTTCCAGCTTTGATTAGTTCAGCCTGGCTTTTCTTGTTGATTTTCAAAATGTGAAGTAAGCCTTTCAGACTTCCACCAAGTATGGATAAACATTTGTTTCCTGAACAGTCTAGGAACTGACTGGGAGAAACTGTTCTGGTTACAGTTGTTACGGTTGTATTTGTCCAAGCAGCTGAAGACACAGCTGACTTTAGAACCATTGGTCTTCACCCCTGCTGACAACATCATGACTAGAGCTGAAATCAAAATCAAAACCATTACTTATTAAAAAAATTGTTATTGGAAATAATCTTTGCTCCACAGATTTGGACAAATCCTGAAGATAATTGTTTTGCAAGAAGGAAAAAATCCCTTGTGGAATAACTGTTCAGTTTCTTGAACAGGAATTTTGAAAATGCAGTTTCACCTTCTGCCCAGGGAAGAAGGATCAAACTGATACTTGCTATGAAGGTGAAGGCAATGGAGAAGTGTCACTTTGGCACTCCCAGGAGAATTTGGGAAATATTATAAATTTGTTTAATTAATTTTTAATCTCAAGATATAGAACAGTATCTATTCCATTTTTTTAAATCTGATGACCTACACAAGTTATCAGTTTCATAAAAGGGACATCTACTTTGGAAACTTTTTGTAATAGAAGATTTCGGATCCTGCCTAGTTCTAGGCATGCAATTTTGGAGCGCAGCATCAATTGCCACTGAGCACTGTAATTTTGACTAAAGTGTTTCCAGTCTTTGTATAGGATGTAATTTTGCAACAGTGTAGCAAAGTACAATGTAAGAGGTATAGGAGGGGAAGATTATTTTATTTCAGAATGTTCACACACAGTCTCATACATACCCACATACCTATTAACACCAAGACATGGTGGTTCAGGTGGTTTGTCCAGCTTGAAGACACGAGGACATTTACATCCCTGCACCCTTGAAAGATGAACTCTTAGGGAGGAAAAAGAGGAAAGTTAGGGTTGGTTTATGAATTTAGGCACAGGTGAATTGTTAATAATTTTTTTTTAAGAAGTGGTCAGAAAGGTGCATGTAGATCAGAGAGGATTCAAGACAAGGGGAAAACAATAAATGTGGTGCTGGCTTTAGACAATTTTAAATCATAAGCCGTGTACTGGGTCTGGCTGGGATGGAGTTCATCTTCTTCATAGCAGCATGTATTGGGTTGTGTTTTGGATTTGTGGCTAAAATAGCATTGGTAACACACCCATGTTTCACCTATTGCTGAACAGTGCTTAAACAGCGTCAAGACGCTCTTTTTTCCCACTGTCTCCCACGGTGAGCAGGCTGGGGGTGGGCAAGAGGTTGGGAGAGGACACAGCTGGGACAGCTGACCCCAACTGACCAAGGGGATATTTCATGCCATACAATATCATGCTCAGCAATAAAAGCTGGAGTAAAGGAAGAAGAAGCAGGGAAGGGGAGTAGTCTTCCAAGACGGACACTGTTTGGAGAGAGGCTGGGCATTGGTCTCTTTGTGGGAGGGGATGAGAGATTTCTTTTGCTTTGCTGTTTTGTCCTTCCTTCATCTATTAAACTGTCTTTATCTTGACACATCAGCTTTCTCACTTTTTTTGCTTCCTGTTTTGTCTCCCCAGATTCTTGGGGTATGGCAAGGAGGGAGGGAGTGCCTGTATGGGTGCTTGACTGCTGGCCGAGGTCAACCCGCCACAAGCAGAAATACATTTCTTCAATCCTTTCCCATCAATTTCCTTACTTTCCAATAAAATCCCCAAAGAACTGGAATTATCATACTTGCCATTTTGATATTTTTATCAGGAAACAATCAGTGCTAAAAAGAATAGAACTTTCATTTTTATTAAGTTAGTTTTCATTGCCCTACATTCTAATTAGAATAGTCATCTGTCCACTTCTTTAAATCAAAAAGCCAACAAAACAAAAGCCAGCTTGGAGTGCAGATTCACAAAGAAATAAACGACTTTCAGTATAATGATTTCAGCATTTTTACTTTTATTTTGAAAGGGTAATAATTTATAAAGAAGGAAATGAACACCAATATTAAGAAGACTTGGTCTGTTTTAGTACCTATTACCCCAAACAGCAGAATAGTGACATTACCTTAGATAGAATTTCACATTCTCTCGATCTTTCTTCTGCTCTGAAATGAGACAAGCCAGCTGGAACTTTTGGATTTCTGGGGAAAAAAAAAAAAAAAAAAAAAAAGGAAAGCATTTTGAGTGACATTCAGCAGCATTATATTGTTACAAATATGTGATATGCAGGAGCAGTTTTGTTCACATGCTGTGCAACCATTATGGAGAGTTCTTAGCAGGATATGTTAGAAAGGTAGCTGTAGATAGCGACTCCGCTGAGTACAAGTTATGATTGCTAAATGACTTTTCTGTGCTTAGACTGAGCAGGTCTCAGAGCAAATTTATAGGTGTTATTCTTGTAGTGGCTAGGTGACAAATTACCAGAACTGAAAACTGGAGCTTTCCCTTAGGAAAATAAATCAGTGTGTTAACAAATTGAAGATAATCTCTTGAGAAAATTAGTTTCGCTATCAAAGAGAAATTGCATTGATTTCAGGAGGCTCTGAAGCTCTTTCTGTGGTTCTCACATGATAATACTTTGTTTAGGCTCTGTAATTGTAGTCACAAAAACATGTAACAAAAAAAATTAGTAATTCTAGCTGTATTAATAGAAAAAAGGTTTAAAGATGATTCATACAATTTCAGGGGTTTTTTTCTTTCTTAATGACCTGAGTGTGTTGGAGTTTTTTGTTTGGGTGTTTTCAAGGGTTTTTTTGTTGGATTGTTTATTTGTTTGTTTGGGTTTTTTTAACATCAACGAGGGTGGGATTCAGCACCAGGTCTCAAATACACAAATAAAGGTGTAAAAGTAGGTGCATATATATGAACCAGGTTTTTAAATTCCCATCCTGATCAATGGAAATCTCCATGTCATGTCTTACAGGCCTGCATTAAGATATCTGAGATGATATCTTAATACCTAAACTGGCACCGGAGTCCAGTCTTTAGGAAACTGCACTAAGGCCATTTTAACAAATGATGGGATTTCACTGCTAAACATAAAGATCTTGGTAAACCTTAGGCTGTACAATACCTCTGGGTGAATCTGGCAGGTATAACACAGGACTTTCTAAAGACCTGTGTTTTTATGGGAAAAACAAAAAAAACCAAACAACCCCTGCCACAATCAACCAAACAGTCGCACCCCGCAAAAAAACCCAACAGCTGACATCCTAACAGGATACTCCACAATATCTAAAGTGGCATTAGACACCTATAGTTAGCAGCAAAATCCTGCCCATTGGCCTTTATAATCAACAGAATTTTCTTCACTATGTATATAAAAATACTGGGCTCATCTCATCAGATTTTAAGCACTGAAAAATTAAGTAACCTCTTTTATTGTAATATAGTTGTCAACAGAAATAGGCACTGCAGAGGACAATCGACCCTATATAACAATAAATGAGACAGAGAATGAATCACTCGACTAATTTAGAACTATTCTGAAAAAGCCTGGTAATATAATCTAAAAATAGACCAATCTCTCCTTTTGACTTCTAACATTAAGTGAGAATGTCCTGTCACCGTGACTCACCTTTTTCAAAATCAGTGGGTAACTTCAGTGTCTACAGAAAAGCACTGCACTTAGAAGACTTTGAATCCTTATAGCCTCAGCTAATTAATACAGTCACTACTGCTTTCTGAGGACTAGTCCTTCTTTACCTAGCAGATTTAGAAAATGTTCCTAATGTAAATAATGAGTATTTTCTAGTTGTTTGGAACATTTATCAAAAATAGAGGAATAAGGAAACAGAAGCTATTAGGCGATCGAATTCCATTTGCAAATGTTGCTAATACATTTGGCCAGAAGGAAGAAATAATTTTTCAAAGTAAAAACATTTGATTCTGACAACTTAACAAAGAAACGTTACATTTTGGAACCACCAAAATGCTTTGTTTCAACATTCTTCTAAATGAATTATTCCTCTAGGCACTTTAAAGCACTTAAAAAAAAAAAAAAAAGGTAAAACAATTCTTTCAACTCCAAAAGTAAACAAAATATTTCATTTCCTGTACACTCTCGTTTAATCTAAAAAGCATTTTTTTTTTCCTTTCTGTGTAAAAATATTTGTTTTAGGTTACCAGGTCTTGAACTTTTAAAAAATGTGATTTGTTTTAGTGTGATCCAAGCTCCAGTAGTGACAATTGGATCACAAAAACGAATGGATAAAAATAGCAAAAAAATCTGAAGGGATTTTCTGAATTCTGGTCTCAAAGTGAAAACATTAACACAGATATACTGTTCTTCCTTTCCTTGCTCAGGTATACTGTCCTCCATTTTTTTGAGTTAGATCTGCATAACCTCTGGGTAAACTCTAGCATGCCAGTCAGTGTAAAGCAAGATTCCAGTAGCTTTTTATGCTATCAGGATAGAAAAACAGATTTCCATAACATTTTTAATAGTTCATCTGTCAGGAAATTGTGGTAAATAATTGTTTATACCTACATAAGAGTGTCTTCATAGAAGGTATGTGTCCCCAGTTTTACTCTCTGAGAGCACTGGGCATTAGTTTAAAGTTAATCAGCTTACTCCTGGGAAAGTCCATAGGACCTGCTAACAGCACTCATAGTTAGTAGTATCCAGCATGGCTAAGAAAGGCTGTGATTACGCTGACAGGTTAAACAGCTTTGAAATCCACAATAAGATTTAATATTCTTCTAACTAACTGCCTTAAAACCTGAGCTGAATGTTTTAAGTTTTCTTCTCTGGAAATATTAGGCTGGTGTTTAAGTACAGAATTCTTGTATATCATATTATGTGGATCTCTGCAAAAAGCTCCTGTGAATAAAGTCCTGAGCAGGCACACTGCTTGTTTAGGCTGTGTTCATGCTCTTATTCATACAGTGCATATGTGGGCATCAGTCCCTGGACCCTCACTTACATAAATAAATAAAGTTACCAAACTCTCTATTCACCTTGCTCAAACTTTTCAGTAATTCCTACTTCAAACATTACCTTCTTATAGAGTGCTGTTGATACTTTATGTACTAGCCTCTGGAGCATCCTTTGTCTTTAAAACTGTATTTTTTGACTTGGTATCACATCTTAATGTCAAAATTCAGAAGCTGGTTGTTCCCAAAGTGTTATGGACAGAGAGAGCTGAGTAAATCTACGTTGCTAAATAAAACAGCAGTGAGTTTGAGTACAGGATCCCAGATCATCCCTATTCCTTAGCTCTATTTTCAGCCATTCTACCCAGCTCCCTTCAAGAAAGTCTGGTTGCCAAAAGCCCATGCAGACAGGAGTGTAGCAGATTTGTCTTCTTACATTCTACATAATCCTTCATCGCTACCCCAGTAACCCTTGCAGACTTGAAAACTACAACCAGCCCTCAGGCAATGCATTGGAGAATAAAACACAAAACTGTGTTTCACGCTTTTAAAACAATGCTTCAGTATAGCCCTCATAATATTTCTGAACCTTTGGTTTTGAATAAAATAACGTTCCTATCTGAGGCATCTCACATGGAGCCCTGGGGAAAATGAGGGTCAGTATTATACCTTTTAGACATACCTCTCAGGCAGTGGGGATGCAAGCTGTTCTGTGCCACTTGGGCAGGAGCAGCAGGGAGGCCTTTGACAACAAATGGTAGCACTTACTCAGTTCTCATTACACTGGTGTATAAAACATCTGAGAATAACCCCAGGAAACTTCCCAGGATGTCTGCTGAAGTCAAAATGTGCTCACGATGGTGCGATGTGCATCACCAGTGGCCTTTAAGAAAGTCTTGCAGTTATAATCTAACAGATGCAAAAAGAAGAGGAAAGGATGTATTTTGTGCAAAATTTAGTGAAAGTTCCCTCAACATTACCTTCTTGAAGTATTATAGAGTTGTGACAAAGTACTGTAGTACTTGCAACTTCTTACTGCTTCTCACTGGAAGCAGTGTTAATTAATCACTGTTAGGATAGCACTACAGATGTTTACTTGATCCAACATTGTAGGCACCAGAAAAAACCCTCACTATACCATGTGTTTCTCACACAATAAGCCATGTGGACTACCTGAATTTTTTACATG
Source organism: Harpia harpyja (assembly GCF_026419915.1). Taxonomy (NCBI): domain Eukaryota; kingdom Metazoa; phylum Chordata; class Aves; order Accipitriformes; family Accipitridae; genus Harpia; species Harpia harpyja. Next base: position 9,809,995 of record NC_068943.1, read on the forward strand.
CCTGAAAACTGAACAAGATCAGAAGATGTATACCTTGTCCTCTGTCAAACAAATCAGCAAGGATTATTTATGCACATTTGTATTGTGTTTACACAGTGGGGTTTTGGCAGCAGGGGGGGCTGCAGGGGTGGCCTCGGTGAGAAGAGGCCAAGGGCTGTCCCGTACTGGACATCAGCCAGTCCTAGTCGGCTCCAATGGACCCAGCGCAAGGACAGCTGAGCCCCTCAGCCAAGATGATGGCACCTCTGTCATAACATATTTAAGAAAGGGCAAAATGCTGCCCGAGGGTGAGGAGTAGGAGAAAATGTGAGTGAAACAGCCCTGCAGACTCCAAGGTGAGAGAAGAAGGAGGGGGAAGAGGTGCTCCAGGTGCTGGAGCAGACAGATGTTCCCCTGCAGCCCATGGAGAAGACTACAATGGAGCAGGTGTTTCCCTGCAACCTGTGGAAAAGATCACACCGGAGCAGATATCCACGGTGCAGCCCATGGAGAACCTCATGCCACAGCAGGGAGATATTTCTTGAAGGAAATTGCAGTCTGTGGACAGCCCACACTGGAGCAGGTTTATCCTGAAGGACTGTAGTCCATGGAAGGACCCACGCTGGAGCAGGGGAAAAGTGTGAGGAGGAACGAGCAGCAGAAACAAACTGTTACAAACTGACCATAAAAATTCTACAGACTTGTTTTATATCACAAATGTAATATAGCAGGAAGAGAAATAAACAAACAAACAAACAAAACCCCAAACAAATAAATATGTTTCTTCTTATCCTGCAAGGACTAGGCTGCAATTGAGATGGACAGTCCAAAACTGAATTGGAGTGTTTCATACCTACTCAGTTTTGGATATTGCCTCATACTGTGAAGCCTTTGACTGCTATTGAAATCAAACACCCTGGAGGGCCACAGCTGTGGGTTACAGAGACTTGGATAATCAAGGTTTGACACATAACAATCGGGTTCTCAATAACATTTTTATTTCATCCTTTCTTTGTGTTTTTATATTTTCTGTCCTTAACTGTTTGGTTTTTTTTTTTTCTTAATAAGGAAACTTGTGGGCTTACATATAGAATCGTATTTTATGACACCATTTTCTGTAATAGTTACTTCATAACAGAAGGAATTTGACAATAATGAAAAAATACTATTGGTGTCTCCATAACTGTTGTAGCAAACAGTCAAAGAAAGCTTGAAACCTCATGTTCCTGAGCACGTTTTTAAAACTCATAGCTATAAATAATGCTTACTGAAATTTTACTTTTTTTTTTTCCCCCCATATTTAACTTTTCTCTGGTGCAACAGGTAATAACAGCACACAGCACATAAAGCATAACCTAATATCAAATTACTTTGCTAATTTAATTTCATCTTCAACCTTCTGAAGAACTACCTTGACTGGTATATGTAAACTTTAGTTTAGTTAAGCAAAATGTCTCTGCTACTTTCTTTTTCTGTCATCAAAATTATCAAAGGATTTGTCCTGTAACAGATGGTATTGTTCATATTCTTTCACTCTGGCAAAAGAAAGCATAAAAAAAATAAACACCACTCCCCCCCCCAAACCCAAACCTGTTTTGATTTCTTTTTATGTCCCACCACAGTATGTTTAACTTAAGTCCTAACCATAAGAATTTTGACTTGATTCCTGATCTCCTTGAAAGCAGTTGCAAAATTGCAATCTAATTTACCAAAGGATTAGTTTTATTGAAAAGTTATCCTAAATGTGTATAGCTCATGCACCTTGTTTTCTACAAAAAACCCCTCTATTATTTCTTTATCTAAGTCTAAACTATAGTTCTCAACAAAATAATATCTTCTGAAATAATAGTTGCAGAATATTTGTAATGTCTGAATGTTCTGCACTTAAATCTCATGTAATTGTGTACTTGTATTTGGAGATAACTAGAGAGATTTTGTAGACAATCTCTTTTACTCTGAAATTATATGACAACTACAGATGTATAATGGATTAGGAAACGGAATTTAAATTTAGGCTGCATTTATTCTGAGACATGTATCTAGTTCTCAGATAAAATTCACATAATGTATATGCGCAGAAAAATATTTCTAGGAATACAGCAAATGTAATTATCAAAGGAGATAAAGACACATAATGCTGAATTAAAAATATTTTGTACTGAGAAAAGCAATCATTTTGCACATTTTGAATTAAATCTGATTTTAATAATAGCATCAGAAAAGTAACAAGGTTTAAAAGATTAAGAAAAAAATGAGATCTGAAGTGTTAACCACGACATTTTATTCATAAGCCTAGCTAATGCATTTAATTACAAAGACATGCTTTTTGCCACTCTCTGCCACATGTATACACATGTATCCAACACAAGCAGCAGTGGTCTAGAGCTCAATTTAATTACTCCCTCACAAACATTTATTAGCGTTTACGGTGTTCTAAGAAACTCTGTTGGATAGTTTTGGGCCCCTCACTACAGGAAAGACATTGAGCTGCTTGAGCGTGTCCAGAGAAGGGCAACCAAGTTGGTGAGGGGCCTGGAGCACAAGTCTTATGAGGAGCGGCTGAGGGATCTGGGGTTGTTCAGTCTAGAAAAGAGGAGGCTGAGGGGAGACCTTATCGCTCTCTACAACTACCTGAAAGGGGGTTGTAGTGAGGTGGGTGTTGGTCTCTTCTGTCAGGTGGCTGGAGATAGGACAAGAGGAAATGGCCTCAAGTTGAGGTAAGGGAGATTTAGGTTAGATATTAGGAAAAATTTTTTTTACTGAGAGGGTTGTCAAACATTGGAATGGGCTGCCCAGGGAAGTGGTTGAGTCACCATCCCTGGAGGTATTCAAAAAGCGAGTGGACAGGGTACTCCAGGGCATGGTTTAGGGGGCATGGTTAATGGTTGGACTTGATGATCTCGAAGGTCTTTTCCAACCGAAATGATTCTATGATTCTATGATTCTATGATATACAGCCTTTAGTCCAGAAGGTAAAAGTCTCCCACAGGACCTTTGTCTGATCTTCCAGCCTCTTCACTGACACTCAGTCACCTGAAATGGCAATAAGCTTTCTGCAGGCAAGCTGAAAGCAGCCTTTAGTCAACACGGACAACTATTTATTTACTCTGAAGTAGACATGTATTTTTGGACAGGAGTGTAGCAGTCAGCAGTGCAGTTCTCTAGACTCACGATACTGACCTGATGTCCTTTGATTAAAACAGGTTCCTAAACTAGGAGTTAACATGTGACAGAGGTTAGATACCTCTATCACTGAAAAGAAATGGACTACAGTCTGCCATATATTCTTCCCATTTTTTTTTTTTTTACCTTAGATACGCTTTTCTTAGCAGCTCGTCAACAGATATGGTACATCTGTGATTTCAGAGACTGAAAGCCTGACTCAATTTATATACAAGGATGAAACTTTAGATACAATGAAACAGAAATTTAACAAGAGCAAGTGCCAGATTCTCCACCTGGGATGGGGTAATCCTGGTTATACATACAAACTGGGGGACGAGAGGTGGGAAAGCAGCCCCATGGAAATAGATCTGGGGGTCTGGGTTGATGGTAAGTTGACTATGAGTCAACAGCGTGGCCTGGCAGCCAAAAGCGCCAACCGTGTGCTGGGGTGCACCAAGCACAGCCTAGCTAGCCGGTCGAGGGAGGTGATTGTCCCACTCCACACTGCACTGGTGCGGCCCCACCGCAAGTACTGTGTGCAGTTTGGGGCGCCTCAATATAAGAAGGACATCAAACTATTGTGTCCAGAGGAGGTCAACTAAGATGGTGAAAGGCCTCGAGGGCAAGACCTATGAGGAGCAGCTGAGGTCACTTGGCTTGTTCAGCATGGAGGAGAGAAGGCTGATGAGGCGTGCCTTCATCACAGTCTACAACTTTCTCAAGGGGGGCAGCGGAGGAGGAGGTGCTGATCTCCTCCCTCTGGTGACCAGCGATAGGACATGAGGAAATGGAATGAAGCTGTGCCAGGGGAATTTCATACTGGACATTAGGAAAAGGTTCTTCACTGAGAGGGTGGTCGGTCACTGGAACAGGCTCCCCAGGGAAGTGGTGACAGCACCAAGCCTGTCAGAGTTCAAGGAGTGTCTGGACGATGCTCTTAGTCATATGGTTTAGTTTTAGGTAGTCCTGTGAGGAGCAGGGAGTTGGACTCGATGATCCTTATGGATCCCTTCCAACTTGGGATAGTCTATGATTCTATGAAATTTAATGTCTGTCTACACACACACAACTTCGTTATTTCTGGTTGCCTTGCTTAGGCACTCCAAGATGCGTCAAATGTAAAGCCCAGTTCTGAGAGTTTATTCTCTTGCCACTATATATGTGGGAATATAAATATATTATATATTTGATTTCCTTATTCAGTTCCTGAGAAAAAGTCCTCTGTTTGCTATTAAACATCACAAACTGTCTACAAACACCAAATGCACCAGCTACTGTGAAAGGTAAAATTGACAATAAAATATAAAATTTATACTACATTGCTTAGTGTGGGTTTTGCAGCTGAAATAAGAAATTCAGTTACTTAAGCTTAACATTTGCTTTACTCAGGTTTTTGCATAAGTTTTTGATCATACATTATTGGGGTTCAATATTTCATTTTCTTTCATTTACAATGGAACTGTAGCAAAAAGGTTACTGTTTTTACTGGATGAAGAATATGCTCTGGTTACATTAACATTTTCTCCAGAAATTCTTTTTCTCCAAAATTCTTTTTCCCTGATAAACTGACATAGAAAAATTTTATTTACATAGGTGACATGAATATATTTTTCTTGTTTCCTCTTCCATTGTTGTTCTATCACTCACTCTCGCCTGTCCTTTATGGTCCACAAGGCTTGCACAACTACTTTTAGGAATTAACAAACATTTTTTGTATGTTTTAACTGGATTAAATCTTCAGTCTTCTTCACAGCATATCACAGGTAGTGATGCCAACACATTATATGAGTACTCAGTGCATGGCACAGAACTGGGAACAGGTGGTGAAGGATGAGAAATGCCAAAAATACGCAAATATTGACTGAAGATTTTGTAGCCTGAAACCACAGTCTTATCTGATTGTGAGAACAGAGCAAAAAATGAGCCAGTTTACTTTAAACAATTGAAAAACTAGAGTTTTGTTAGCTCGTTTTGACTGAAAGGTATTGTGGAGACATACAAGTGCTTCAGCTCTCACATATGAGGCATGGACGGAGAAGACAGGCAGTAAGGAGCAACTGGAGGATGGTTGAATATGAAAAATTTGATAGCCAGGAGAGGATAGATAATCACACACATATATGAATGGTATTCAGTTTTAGTTTGTGTGACGTTTGAATAACCTTATTCAGTTTAAGAAAAACAAACAAAAAAGCACAATCTTTCCTAAGATTCATAACATTAATAAGTCCTGAAATGTGACTTGTTTCAGAAGATCTCAGTGTGATACAAAGTTTGTGGCTGAAAATATAATGAATACCTGGCTAAAGCATTTATTTCAGTTTGGTGCATCTTGAACATACCATATTCAGCAGTTTACCTCAGTATTAACAAGATTATAGAATGTTTGAACACATTTTTCAGTTGTTAGGCCATCTTCAGAATATAATTCTCATCTGAAGATGAATTTTCAATACCATTACTGATTACTGAATCACAAGTATTTCAGGGGCACAGCTATCAGAAAACCAAGGGTAAAGTGTGAAATTATCATCAGCCTTTTGATTAGCAAGTATTTTCTACATTTGCCAGAATAGTGAAGGACAAAGCAGAAAGAAAAGAGTTAGAGACAGCAGTGCAGTATGCCATCTAAGGTCTTTTTGGCTCCATACAATGCAATAAATTACTTATTGATATCATATTTTCTGGCTATTTAATTCTCTGATTCATTTCCTCCCCCCTTGATTCAGGTAACCAAGAGGAATAACATTAACACATATCAGGAATAACACATTAACATATCTTAGTCATAACTGTCTTGATTGTTTCACGCTCTGTACTACAATTAAATAATAGTCTATGTGTTTATTTTCTCAGTAGAAGAAATTAAAAGTGAATTATACAATTCCAGGGATACTTTTTTTACCATTTTAATAAATAAAAGTTGTTTAAAAAAAATCATTTTCAATCACAATTATTTTAAGATTGAGAAAGACAGTTTCAGGTATAATAACTGGCATCTGTGAAGCTTGTTTGGAGTTCTCTAGCGAGTGATTTTTAATACAAAACAGTTTTTTATTGAAAGTGAAACAGCTTATGGGAAAATCATCATTCAAGAAAAAAATAAAATTAAAGGGCAATAATAATTCCAATAAATACTAGTGTTGAAAACAAACAAAAGGTCTGATTATCTATCCCACTTCTTAAAATGATAAGAATAACTCTATTGAAATCCATCGTCTCATATGTATGAAGCTCAAGAAAGTAAAAAGGCAATCAGGTTTTACATTTCTTAAAAAGTAATCACAAAGTACATAGAGAAGTTGATGATGATATTTTGGCTAGTAAAGGTATATTTCACCTGTTTTAGCAACAAATAAGAACCTAATTGTGGGGATAGCAGTTAACACAAACTAAAAGACAGAGAAACCTGTGAGATGTGATTTGAAAGAGGATGTCATCCATATATATGATGAATGTTGATATTTTCAGTAAAATATCTTAGAGGAAGAAGGATGAGGGCAAGAGAGGGACAAGAACAAAGACTTAGGCATATCCCAACATGAATACTAAAGCGAAAAATGGCATAATTGGCAAGAAATGCATTATATATACATATATATATACATAAAGAAAATTTTTGTCAGTGCTGCCATTGTCTTCTAATGATTTTAGCAATCTTAGTACTGTGCATGCACTTGCAGTACAAAGAACACCACAACATTCTAATGAATGTTAGAAGAGTTGCAGGCTGTTACCTTTCATACACATTGTGTATAAACTCAGGTAATCACCAAGAATCTCAGGATTTATAACTAATTCTTAGTATTATTTTATATTAAAGATCCATGTTATATCACAGTCCATGTTTCTGAAATTCAGGCAGACTGAGAATTTCTGCCTAAATGCATTATTTTCTGGAACAAATAGAAATCTGTATTTACAAAATCCCTAATTTTTGATATAGTTCATTCACTTCTGAAATGCAAAATGTGGTGCACGTGAATGTTTCTGAAGCACATAAAGGCTTATGACATCATAATTATTCTGTCAGAAACGATGCATTGTTAGCTTTAAAAGCCAGGGAATTGGTCATTTTTTATTTGCCAAAGGGTATGCGTGTCAATGTCTGATATATTTTACCTCAAGGTCTTTTTTTTTTAATTGGAAGCAACAAAGTACAGAAAATTATAGTTTGTATAAATTATATAATAATTTATTATATTAATAGTTCCACCTCTTCAAGTTCCTATTCTGAATGTTCTTCTTCCTTATATCATCATGAAGATGCTATATTTTTTCAATACCCTCATACTGCATGCTATATTAATGATGACACCGCTGAGGTGCTTAGGTAATAAATGCTATCTTGTGATTTCAATTTTTCTGAAGTTGTAGATCCTTAACGGGATTCTTTATTCCAGAGAAAATTATTCTCTTACAAGTCTCTTCAAAAAGTAAAAAGGACTGTGACTAAATGTAGTCAAAACTCTTTAAAGCAGACACCCAAGGACTAGTGAAAATTGGTACTTGAAGACAAGTGATCTTTAGAAGCTGAAAAAAGTATGATGGAAATTTCAGAAGTGATTCTTTTATAAGCACTTGTGATTCTTAGAGCCAATTGTAAAGGCTAAAAGCAAACCACAGACAAGTAGTTGGTTATTACATTCCACTAAATACTATGAAAAATGTGGCCTACATGTTTTGTATCCAGATGACAATAACTTTTACCCAGATATTATGAATTTCTAGAGTCTGAGACAGCTTGCAAAGCTTCACATGACTAAAAATGTTATTTGTGGCATGTGTTAAAAATATTATTTGTGATATGTTTTAAAATGTTATTTGTCATATCTGTTGGAGGAACAACACAGCAGGGCATAAGCAATCCAGGAGGTTCCTGGAGTGCATTGGTGATAACTTCCTTCTCCAAATGAGAAGAGGTGTTCTGCTGGACCTCATACTCGCCAAAAAGGAAGGGCTCATTGGGGATGTGAATATCAAAGGCAGCCTTGGATGCAGTGACCACAAGATGGTGTTCATGATCCTGAGGGTAGGGAGGAGGGTGAAAAGCATGCTCAGAACCCTGGACTTCAGAGGGCAGGCTTTGGCCTCTTCAAAGATGTGCTTGGAAAAGTCCCATGGGATAAAGCCCTAGAGAGATGAGTGGCCCATGAAAGCTGGTAAATATTCAAGGATCACCTCCTCCATGCTCAAGAGAGCTCCATCCCAAAAAATAAGAAGGCAGGCAAAAATGCCAGGAGGCCTGTGAGGAAGAACAAGGACCTCCTGGCCAAAGTAAAACACAAAAAGGAAGAGTACAGAGGGCGGAAAACAAGGATGGGTAACCTGGGAGGAGTACAGAAGCATTGTCCAAACATGCAGATATTTATAAATTATCATAATGCATTCTTCTAAATGAAATTTGGGGTTATTTGTTTATACAGAAGAGAATAAATCTACTTAGCATTCACTTAGAAATATTGATCAATATTCTAGCTTGCTTTGTGTGAAAACAATTGTGTGAAAAATTCCTTTTAAATATATGTGGTAGTTATAGTAACCTTGCCAGTTTCTCTCCTACTAATAGCCCGTGGGAATAGTAACCTTGCCAGTTTTCTCTCCCACCAATAGCCCCTGGGAATGGATTTTCTTTATAGAAATTACCCTTACTGTTGATGCTCCCAGCCTTTTCTTTGTGGCAGTTTGCTTATTGCAGACACCTATGCGGTAATGAGCAGACTGTAGTATTGCATCATCACAGGATTGCAAGCCCATGACAGAAGTTGCTGAATAGACACACAGCTCTAAATCCCCATCCTGAGGAGTTATCATATAAAGATGTCTTACTGTCAGACTAAGCATCCTTGCATACATGACTGAAAGGTGGTATTTAATGCAAAGAGGGAAAGACCAGAGTTAAATTTGCTGCAATACATTCTGGCTCTGGGAATACATGTCCACACCACATGTCAACCAGCAGTGAAGGTCTTGGATGTTGCCATTCCTAGGTGGGCGCCACACATGTAAGTAGGGAGCTAACTGCTGGTTAACCTTACACTATCATTGTAAGTGAGTCACTCCAGAGGGTGATTTAATGCACAACTTCAATCTTTGCTCCACCATGAGGGAAACCTTTTCAAGCCCATCAAGCTCAAGGTATCAAACATAAACAGTGCAAATACATATCGAGAAGAAACCTGCTATCACACTAAAACACATCAGCATTCTGTTGCACTGAAAAGCAAGAGACGTATTTCTTGTGTACACTAAAATATCAAAAAGATCACGTTTAGATCCTGATGTAAACAGAACCCTTCATCAATCATTCGGTTTGTGCCCCTCATTCTGAAGCACTTGTATGCACTGGCTAATGCTAATTGAATTTGACACAGGATTGCAGCTCGTATGAGGCATGATTTGTGGTACCTGTCACCTTTCAAGGTCTGTTTGAATAATCAAGTTACAGCAAAGTACTTGCTTCTAATCCATTTCCCAGGAGGTTAAGGACTAGTCTGTAAGTTTAATTAGTGGCTTAACCAATCCACAGATACGCCACCAAGGTAATACCATTAGTTGTTCTTGGCTGTTATTACTGTCCTACTCATTACAGAGGAAAGAAAAGAAATAATTGGAAAGCAGGCTGCTTTGCCTTGGTATTCAGGTGTTTACTCATATCATGAGCAGTCAATGTCTAAAGTGTTTTATTTCCTGGAGGTGCTTGACTTCTACTCTGACACATTATTTCCTGAATAGTTCTCTTCCTTGAGGTGCTCCCTTAAAAACATATGCATGGATGGTCAATGCTGAGCTATTAATTTACTTAGATTTCTCTAATCTTACAACCCTGGTTCATTTGCTTAGGATGCTTGATTCATAAACACAAACACATGCAACGCCAGTTTTCTTTCAAAGAACTATTTGCCTGCTGTCTATTTGAAAAACCTGTAGCGTTCAAAGACTATGTGCTCTTGCAATCTACCTTGACATGATTATGCAGAGACAAAAAAAACCTGTAAAGAGAATAAACTCTTCAAATGTGTAACAGACCCTCTTTGAATAGCTTTCATTTCACACAATATAAATGCAAGTGGCACATGCAACAACACCATTATAAATTCATTAAACAAAAGAGAAATGAATACAATGTATCAACTGTTGCAATGCACTAAAATAAATTGGTTCTGAAATCTGTGAAAAGGCCCTAAGGCATCCATCTCTGTGAGAATCTCAGCCAAAATGTCTGAGGATCCCTCCATTCAGTTACTCTTTATATATCAAACACAAATTGCTTGTCATCATCACCTTTCAGAGCTGATTACGATCTATCATTTCTTATCTGTCATTCACTCCAACTCCCCATTTTCCGATGATGCTGTATTTATACTGCTTAAATTTTCAGTTGTGATACCACTATGTTTTACCCTATGTCATCTGTTATCCTTTAGTGGGTGTCCTTAACTGAGCAAAATAGTAACTAATTATTTGATTTTTTTCATCCCAAGTTTTTGAAATAACTGGAGTTTGCTATTCTTATTAAATCAAATGTCAGGTAGTCATTGCTGGGACTGTAGGGTATGCTGTGAAATTTTTTTCTTGGAACAAGCTCCATGTAATAATTCTGAATTACGCTTTTGAAGGATAATATTCTTACCACAGTTATTGGGGAATTTTCTTCTAATGCAAGACTAGCTACTTGAGATTTAAGTCTTAATGTATTTTAAATTGCAATGTTAGTGTTACTTTGTATACATTTTTTAGTAAGCATTGGGATTTATCTTTATGACTCTGCTTGTCAGTTACATTATTGGAACTTTGGGTAGAGTTTTATTCTTCAAGAAAGAGAGAATTTAATTTACAAAAACATGGTAAAATATAACTTTTCCTTCAGAAGTCTTCAAATAGAGCTTGTGTACAAGGTTTCAGATTAAGGAATGTTTGCTCATCTGTCTACTAAAATAATTTGAGACAGACACTCCTTTGAAAGATTGCAGTCTTGCCAAGTAATATATAAACAACTAAAGGCTTTAAAAATAATAATTTTCTGAAACTGAGGGAAAAAAACCAAACCAAAACAAAAACACATTATTGGGAAGAAAAAACCTGAATAATAAGGGTTGTACAATGTTATGCTGATTGCGGCTCACCTCACAATAAAATTTTTTCATCTCAATGTCATTTTCATAGTGTATTCAGCCCCTATGAAACTGTTTACATGGCTCAGATTTGCAATAGTTTTAAAATTGAACAAAATTCTATCTAGAGACTTATAATAATATGGGACCAATTTTCTATGAGAATATATGCACTAAAAATCATAGTATTATGATGACACACCAACATGAAGGGAAAGCTACTAGGACAGGATGCCTAATAGAGGCAGGGAGATACTAAAGCTACTTTATAAACTTGTTTCCTGTTCCGTGCACCAAAGTTCAAAGAAGATTAATTCAAACTAGGGAAAGAACAAAAAAGGGCTACTTGGACAATTAGGAGTCTGAAGAGACTTCATCTTATGGAGAATGACAGAACTTGGATGGTTTAGCCTGGCAAAATGAAGACTGAGAAGAAAGATGACCTCTCTATAAATATACCATGGAAAATGTCACAGAAAGATAATAGATAGCTAATAAAGACAACATTGGCTCAAAACCTAGTGAATATAAACTAGTCTTAAGTACATTTAGGCTATAAATTAACAAAAGGTTTTAACCATCTGAGCAGGGAGGTACAGGAGTAGACTTGCAATCAGAGTAGTGGGGGAAAATCACTAACATTTAAAAAAAAAACCCAAAGCCACCACCCTCACCATCCCGCAAAACAGATCAATCCAGCTATAAAAAAATTATGAAAAGTGGCTCCTTGCAATATCAGGCAATTTAATGAGCTAGGGTGTCCTTTCTAATCCTACATTCCCTTTAATTAACTAGGGTACATGATGAGAGAACATCAGGTATTGGTATGGATTTAATGGCCACCTAAACATTCATGGTGGGAAAAAGCATAACCAGTTCATAACCTCTCATGTACCAAGCGCTTAACCGGGGCCAGTGAAATGTTACATATTTTCCACAATATACAGAATAACTTAGGATAACTGTTTCTCCTAACTCTAGAGAATGTTCCTGTCAGGACACAACTAAGTCTTTTAGAAATTTTACCTTTTGTTCATTAAACAAAGACCTCATGCCTTGACTTGTATAATACACATCTCAAACACTGGCAACACAAATTCATTGTCTGAAAAGGACGTGCCAGGCAAGTCTGCTAAAAGTAACCACAAGTACTTTTGATTTAAAGAAAGAAAATATTTTATTGCTGGTGTAGTGGGAATGTAGATTACAGACCTAATTCTTCTTATTATTGAAAACCAAATGGCTTTTAATATGACATCTGTTTACAATCCATTCATTTTGTCTAGACAAATTAGTTTTCAACATGTACTTCATAAAGCAAATTCCCTCTGGTCAATGCACATCGGGAAGGGATTCACAGTCTATCAAAAGTAAGCTTTTTGGTACCTATCTCAAATCAATTTGAGTAGGTTTTTTATGATCGACCAATTTTTCACTTGCAGAACTCTACAATTCCTCATTCTCTCAAACATTAAAGCTAAACCTTTTTAAGCTATTTTGCTTGAAATTAAAGTCTGGATTTTGGTGTAGATGTATTTTGCCCAAGGAAATGCTAGGAAGATAACAGACTGATTCTCATCCTGCTCTTTACCTCACATACTCCTTAGCCTGGCTGTCATGCATTCTTATGAAAGTATGAAGTCTGTTGCTGTTCAGTGAAGCATAGCTAAGATCTTATTATGTCAGCTTGATCTAAGACTGATTATGAAAAGATAGGAAATCTACATTATTGGGACTGTCCATGAATCATGAATAGTCTCATCAGAAGATATAAACTTAAGTGAAATCATAATCTTGCCAGACAACCTAAGTCATAGTAAGTTGAGTAGCCACACATGACTCAATAAAGGCAAAGTTACTCAGTGCCTGAAATTTCTTTTTTTTTTAGTTAAAGAAAAACAAACCAGATTAATATCTAGTTCCCTCACAAGAACAACTTTTTGCCTTCCCCCTTAAAAAGCAACAACAATAAGGACAATTCCACCATCCTGTTCTTGTCTTTATAAATATAAAACCAACATCTGTCAGGACATGTTGTTCTCCTTCAGTTTAAGTATATTAAAATAATGAATTTGTATGAATATTAAAAATATATACTGCACATGTTCATCAAATGACTATGTCAATATTTATTTTTTCTGTGGTTAAGAAACAGAAGCATTTCAGTCAATCAAAAAAATTGTTCTGTTATTGTTTTGCCTGATTTCAGTCGAGAGCTAATAATGAGCTACACGAAGTTACCCTTTTATAGATGTTTATATCAGGAATGTTTGTTAAAATAGGCTGAATGTTAAAAACATTTTTTACTGAAACATGGCAATTGGTCAGAAAAGGAGAAAGAAGGTCAGTTGTACTGCTTCTCAGTAAGGAGCTATAGTTTCCTAGCCAAACGGGGATAGGAGATTGACATCTTGTCTAAAAATATATTTATGCAGGAAAATAAGAGACATGATGCTTAACTAAAAATGATCCAGTTGCCTTTTAAATACGGAGGGGAAACACAAGTTTCTGAATGAAAACTTAAATGTGTCTGCACACTGTGAAAGACTTCAGAAGATAATTGATTAGGAGAACTAACATCGCTCAGGTGGAGCTAAGGGTGTCCTTGAAGAGATATGTTTAAAAATGTTCTTTAAGGAAAGCTTTCTAAGGTAAGCCTTCTCTAATTGAGGATCTCAAATAAGCTCTTTAGAATGGTTATAAACTGATGGATAAGTAATGCAAAAAATAAAACCTGTCAGCCATATTACTAAAGAGGACAGAAAGTTAACTGAATAAAGCAGAGAGGTATTTCTGATGAAGTTTTATTCTTAGTAGGGGTTTTTTTTTCATGCTTTGTCTACACAGTTGTTTACTATCCTGTCTGAATTAACTATTTTGACTACATACTTTTATTCATATTTTATCTTAATCTAGGTTGCTTTAAGTATGATTTTTAAGGTAAATAAATAACTAACCTGTAGGACTGTAGCTGACTCACCTTAGCTTCCCACTCTATCCTCCAATGTCTCCAGAGGGTAACAGAGCAGGCCTCCTTTTCAGATGCATTGTCCAGTTGGAGAGATGACTGGACAGGCAGAAAAATCTGACAGTAACCATGAAAACTTTCTAGTAGATATTAAAATAGAAAATGTGTATTTGAAACCTTTTTAGTGACAGGATTTATACTAAAGTGAAACTCATGCCTCCAAATTTCAACTATAAAAAGTTAGTTCTCTGGTAAATTTCTGAAGTGTGCAAGAGATTTAGAGTAGGTGATCAACATATTGACGGCCCTCCCTAGTCTTCACAAAGATCATTTTTTTTCATATAAATAAATACGAGACAATCTCTATTTTCTATTATTAACTCTTTATGTTTTCAAAGTCTGCAAATATCAGAACATACTACCAGAATTTGTTTAAAAAGTATAGTTATTCAAAAAAATCCATACAGCAGTCTTACCGATAATTAATAGACCATATTACAAGAATTTGTTCAATTCTTCTGGCCATTTATTTCAATACATTTATATTTTTAAATAGCTATCTGTTTCAATAAGACAAACAGACCAGAATCATTGTGTTCATTACTCATTATGTGATCCCTAATTTAAAGGAAACTAGAACTTGATTTCTGACTGTTTTTTGCCTTTTGCACATATCTGTTTACACTTGCAGTCACTAGGAAATTAGTGTAAGATTTACTACAGTTTAAATAATAGAATGGTGAGTTCACTGAATTATTAGCTTGAAATTATTGATCATAAGATTAAATTTTGTCTTTCTTATTAATTACAGACATTGCTGACGGAGTTGGTATTAGCATAGGCAGAATAAAAAAAATGAATTGCCCTTCTAATAAACAAGAAGAGTAAGAGATGTGCACATGCCTGCAAAGCTATGATCTTACTGGCATCACGGAGATGTGCTGGGACAGCTCCTATGACTGGAGTGTTGGAATGGAAGGATGCAGGCTCTTTTGGAAGGACAGGCAGGGGAGATGAGGAGGAGGTGTCACCCTCCATGTCCATGACCAGCTGGAGTGCATGGAGCTCCACCTGGGGATGGGTGAGGAGCCAACCAAGAGCCTGTGAGTCAGGATTAAAGGGAGGGCAGGGACAGGTGACATTGTAGTGGGGGTCTGCTACAGGCCACCTGACCAGGAAGACTGAGTGGATGAGGCCCTCTACAGACAGAGAGGAGCAGCCTCACGTTCACAAGACCTGGTCCTCCTGGCAGACTTCAACCACCCCAATATCTCTTGGAGAGATAACACAGCTGGGAATAAGCAATCCAGGAGGTTCCTGGAATGTGCTGATGGTAACTTCCTTTTCCAAGTGATAGAGGAGCCAATGAGGAGAAGTGCTATGCTGGACCTTGGTCTCACCAGCATAGAGGGGCTGGCGAGGAATGTGAAGCTCAAGGGCAGCCTTGGCTGCAGTGACCATGAAATGGTGGAGTTCAAGATCCTCAGAGTAGCAAGGAAGGCGCACAGCGAGCTCCCTACCCGGGACTTCAGGAGAGCAGACTTTGGCCTCTTCAGTGATCTGCTTGTTAAAGTACTGTGGGATAGAGCCCTGGAGGGAAGAGGGTCGCAAGAAAGGTGGTTAATATTCAAGGATCACCTCCTCCAAGCTCAGGAGGGATGCATCCCAACAAAGAGGAAGTCGGGCAAAAACACCAGGAGGCCTGCATGGATGAACAAGGAGCTCCTGGACAAACTCAAACACAAAAAGGAAGCCTACAGAGGGTGGAAGCAAGGACAGGTAGCCTGGGAGGAATACAGAGAATGTCTGAGCAGCCAGGGATCAGGTTAGGAAAGCCAAAGCCCTCACAGAATTCAATCTGGCCAGGGGACATCAAGGGCCACAAGAAAAGCTTCCACAGGTATGTCGGTGATAAAAGGAAGACTAAGGAAAATGTGGGCCCTCTCTGGAAGGAAACGGGAGACCTGGTTACCAGGGACATGGAGAAGGCTGAGGTACTCAACGACTTTTTTTTGCCTCAGTCTTCACCGGCAAGTGCTCCAGCCATACTGCCCAAGTCACAGAAGGCGAAGGCAGGGACTGGGAGAATGAAGAACTGCCCACTGTAAGAGAAGATCAGGTTTCAGTCCATCTAAGGAACTTGAAGGTGCACAAGTCCATGGGACCTGACAAGATGCATCCGTCGGTCCTGAGGGAACTGGCAGGTGAAAGTGCTAAGCCACTATCCGTCATATTTGAGAAGTTGTGGTAGTCCGGGAAAGTTCCCACTGACTGGAAAAGGGGAAACATAACCCCCATTTTTAAAAAGGGATAAAAAGAAGACCTGGGGAACTACAGGCCAGTCAGTCTCACCTCTGTGCCTGGCAAGATCATGGAGTCGATCCTCCTGGAAACTATGCTAAGGCACATGGACAATAAGGACGTGATTGATGACAGCCAACATGGCTTCAATAAGGGGAAATCGTGCCTGACAAATTTGGTGGTCTTCTGTGATGGGGTTACAGCATTGATGGATAAGGGAAGAGCAGCAGATGTCATCTACCTAGACTTGGGCAAAACACTTGACACTGTCCCACATGAAATGTTTGTCAGTAAGTTGCAGATGACATTAGAACTGTGCAAAAATTCTTACTTGGTTTATGATTGCCTCTTTTTAAAGATAGAAAATCAATTAAGCAACTTGACACAACAAATCCTATTACTGAATATAGACCTTTTTGTAAAAGGAAGGTGACAATTTCTCTTTCCATAACTGTGACAGGCGTAGTACACTTAACTGATCAACTGGAACAAGATATCATTTTCAAATTGAATCTCAAATCTCTTTAGAGGTTGTTCTATACATTATAGTCTTCCTATAACTGCCTTTGAAGAACACTTTTTCTTCTCCCATTTCATTCAAATAAAGACACACTTAACCCTCCTTAGAGTTGCCCATTTTCTCATCTTTCTTCTTGCTCTTCATTATTTTCTGAGTTTCAGTGCAATTTCTTCTTATGTTCCTCCCTTGCTGACTCTTGCAGATCAGCCTACTTCTGGCCTATCTAGTGGGACTGTCAAAGGCTGCATTCCCTGTTACATCTCTTCCTTGCCCTGAGCAATTTGGGGGATAAAAGGTACATCTTTTTGAAGAAAATAAAAGGAACTTCTTATGCATATGCTGTGAAGCAGTTTTAATGTGATGCTAAAAGTAGAATTGTGCAGTTTATTTACATGATAGCTTGAAAAAAGGTAAAACTCAAATGAGGTAGCAAATAATAACTGAGAAGTGAAAGAAACCATATATAGAAACATCAACACTAAATATATTCAGTACTCATTAAATGTCACCAATCTGACCTACTTGTGAGTTGGTTATGGTGTGCCAGACAGTTGGGGCAGCCAACTGGCCTTATATTTTACTCTGTCTGGACCCAGAAATTTCTGGAAATCTACCTTCAGCTATTTTCTCTGTTATTAGTTCATCTGTGTTTTAAAGTTTGCCAAGACAAGGCCAATAATATTTAATACTTGAGCTTTGCTTAAAATGACATATAACTAATCATGGAAGAATGTCATCCTGTAATAGCAGTAGTACAGATTTTTATAGCCATGGTAAAGTATTCTGATACAATATCAGCTCACTTCTACTTAATGTTTTTCTCCCACAAACTGAAGTTTTTCAAAGACTATATCAGTTGATAGTTGGTTGGACACTGTTGTTCCTTAAAACAATATTTTTTGGGGGGGGGGGGGTTGTTTGTTTGTTTGTTGGTTGGTTTTGGGGGATTTTTTTTGTGTTTTTTTTTTTAAATTAGATATTTAGTTTAAAAAAGAATGTTTATACAAGTTTAAGACAGACTTTAGTATCCCACTCCAGGAATTCTATATGCTAGTGTTGAGAGTAACAGGCTTTATAAAATAGACAATATTTAGACCTATTTGTTCTCTATTGGACCCAACAGAAACTTGTATTCTTAATGGATGACACTGCTAGCAGTTCAACTCATTGTCTGTTTTGTAATTTCTTTTAAAAGTCATTACATAAGGATATTATAAAATATAAGTAATGGGATAGAGGCAATAACTAATGAACTGTTTACTATCTGCCTAGAATTTCTTCTTCAAAAAGAAGCATGAAATAAAAGTGGAAACAATGACTTATTAATATGTCAGTATCAATAAGTTCAGACTGAAGAAGGACTGTGACTTCAGAAAATGCTCTACTTGACAGAGGGGCACCATTTAAAATATATACATGGAGGAAAAGCATAAATTAATATAAAAATAACAGTTATATGAGCTAAAGAGTTTATTGTAAAATTTCACATTTCTTTGGATATGTGTTTAAGTTATTATAAACTTTCTTCTGAAATTTCAGATTTAACATTATTAGTGATTGCAGAATAATTGGTGTTCCATTTAACAGAAAATGAGATCTTTGTCTCCTGTTAAGTATTGTTAGGATCTCTTGCATTTTCAAAGAGATTTTACCTGAAATATATAATAGTTGGTACTAAGTCAATCATCTCCTGAAAGTCTGCCAAAAACTGTTATGATGTGAATTGTTTTTATTATAACCTTTTGTTATCACATTCTGACACTTTGGTGATTCTTATAATCTTTAGTTTTGACAGAAAAAAAACCCTACAAGAATCACAGTTCTTTAATAAGATCAGATTTATACTCTTTCTAAACCTAGTCCCCTCTGTATGAAAGAACCAAATTTTCTCTACTTTTTACTATATGTTAAAAAACTTTTGTGAACATCAGGTATAAATGTAATGAGAAATCTATAGAATAATCTGCAGATGAGAGGCAGGCAAATATATGCTTTTTGAGGTTCTAATATAAACCATATCTCAACTTCCTTTACATGCCTCTACAGCTTTTGTTAATGTTTATTTATTACATTTATGGTTTTACTTGGGAACAGGAGAGGTCTGAAGCTTCCTTATTAGAATTCCTCATATAATTACATCATGCTATAATACTCTCACAGCCCCCTTATGTATAATTTGACCTTATCCATATAAAATATTACACAATCTTCTACATTAATAACATTGTTTTATAGCAAAAATAAGTGGTTAAAGAAATATCTATTATTTAACACAAGTTAGACAAGTATAGCTTCAAATCAGTCCATCCTTTTTTGCAATACAACTTGTAGTGATTCAGAAAGTTTGCTAAGTAATATGTTAATTCTCATTTCAATACTTATTTTGTAATGTTACTGACTAAAAGTGATCTTTCCCTAATTTGAATACAGCTCTGATATGCATGTCAGTATGGTAAATTACATTTGTAACAACATCATGGAGTCTTTTTGAGCCAATAAAAAACATATATTGCCTGAGACATATAAAATAATTAATAGACAGCCAATGTTAAAAACAAAATTCATGTATAAATATACAAAATGTTGGAAATTAAATGTCATAAATTATTGTGTAGTCATTACACAATAGGAAGAACAAAAAAATGTGACAAAACCATTAATATGAAAGGAAATTTAAGACCTTTAGGAGGAAAAAACCCAAAACTTGATTCTGATACAACAATATGATAACGGGACAAAATTCACAAGATAAATTCCAGAATGCTGTGAAAAATAAATGTGGGGTATCTCTTTGTGCACTTGAGAAGCTGAACTGATTGTAGGGGGCAGTGCAATCAATTTCATTATCACAAGTTTGTGTTGGACCACTTAATTCTGGCAGAGAAATATTTCTTTGGTTCCAGAGATTAGTTTGGTTGGCACTAGGCCAGATGCCCAAAGCAAGGTTTTTATGCTTCTTATTTCTTAAATAAGGAGAGTCCAGGTGTGCAAGAAAGGTGAGCAACCACTGAAATTATATGGCTAAAAAAAACATGCAGAGTCCAGGATGGATCCCTAGCCTTAACACTATCTGGCAATGACTGGATCATGTCTCCTCTACCTAGGGCTCATTCTCTCTATTCTAATTTAGCCTTGGACAGCTAGCTGGAGAAGACCAAGCAAATCCAGGCAGCTTAAGGGATCCCACAGTTTCGCAATGTGGACGCTCTGGTGAGCAGTTCTTGAGCTTATTCTCTATTTCCCTTTTATAGATGTACCCCTAAAGACATGCATGGAAGAAGGGGCCTGACTAAGTCAACCAATAAGAAGCCTTAAACACAACATTTTGTCTTAAATCTTAAACTTTTGTAAGGTTTAGCTACCTAAATGAAAGTGTGAGGAAGAATTGTCTCTCTCATCCTAGTAGTCTCACACAATATTTTTTTTATTAACCCACTAATTCTTGCTGTTGCAGCTTTATTTCCAAAAGCTGAGCAATCATGTGGGTCTAACATAGAGTGAAAGGAACACACACTTTTTATCAAAATGTAATTGATTGTAGATATACATTTGGGGTAGAGATTAGATCCCACCTTTTGCCATGGAGTGTTCTGTATTTAGAACCATTTAGCTGAGAATTCCTTGTACACAGTATATTGCATACCATATAATGCATACTGTGCATACATTTCTGGTACGTATACTACATGTTATACACATTAGTCTTTCTTTTCCAATTTGGACCAATGTTTCTTTAATTATCTTATGTCAAGCACAACAGTAGCAAAGGAAAGGAATTGAGACCACTTTCACCTGAATTGACAGAATCATGGAATCACAAAATGGTTGGGTTGGCAGGCACCTCTAGAGGTCATGTTGTCTACCATCACTGCTCAAGCAGGATCAGCTAGAGCAGGCTGCTCAGGACCATGTCCAGACCACTTTTGAATATCTCCAAGGACGGACAATCCACAGCTTCTCTGGGTAATTTATGCCAGTGCTTGGTCACCCTCTGTGATGGGTTAACCCTGGCTGGATGCCAGGTGCCCACCAGAGCCGTTCTATCACTCCCCCTCCTTCTCAGCTGGACAGGGGAGAGAAAATATAACAAAGAGCTTGTGGGTCGAGATAAGGATAGGAGAGATCACTCACCAATTACCATCACGGGCAAAACAGACTCAGTTTGGGGAAAATTAACTTGATTTATTACAAATCAACCGGAGTAGGGCAATGAGAAATAAACCCAAATCTCAGAACACCTTCCCTCCACCCCTCCCTTCTTCCCGGGCACAACTTCACTCCCGGATTCTCTACCAACCCCCCAGTGGCACAGGGGGACGGGAATGGGGTTTATGGTCAGTTCATCACACGTTACTTTCTGCCGCTTCATCCTCCTCAGGGGGAGGACTCATCACACTCTTCCCCTGCTCCAGCGTGGGGTCCCACCCACAGGAGACAGTCCTCCACGAACTTCTCCAACGTGGGTCCTTCCCACGGGCTGCAGTTCTTCACGAACTGCTCCAGCATGGGTCCTTTCCACGGTGTGCAGTCCTTCAGGCAGACTGCTCCAGCGTGGGTCCCCCACGGGGTCACAAGTCCTGCCAGAAAACCTGCTTCGTGGGCTCCTCTCTCCACAGATCCGCAGGTCCTGCCAGGAAACCTGCTCCAGCGCGGGGTTCCCACGGGGTCACAGCCTCCTTCGGGAACCCACCTGCTCCGGCGTGGGGTCCTCCCCGGGCTGCAGGTGGATATCTGCTCCACCGTGGACCTCCATGGACTGCAGGGGGACAGCCTGCCTCACCATGGTCTTCCCCACGGGCTGCAGGGGAATCTCTGCTCCGGCACCTGGAGCATCTCCTCCCCCTCCTTCTTCACTGACCTTGGTGTCCGCAGGGTTGTTTCTCTTACATGTTCTCACTCCTCTCTCCGGCTGCCAAATACCGCCGTCCCAACTTTTTTTCCTTCTTAAAAATGTTATCACAGAGGCGTTACCACTATTGCTGATTGGCTCGGCCTTGGCCGGCGGCGGGTCCATCTTAGAGCCGGCTGGTATTGACTCTCTCGAACACAGGGGAAGCTTCCAAGCAGCTTCTTACAGAAGCCACCCCTGTAACCCCCCCCGCTACCAAAACCTTGCCACACAAAACCAATACTGACCACTGAAAAGAGTCTGGCTTTCATATACATTGATGAGATCCCTCCTGAGCCTTCTCCAGGCTAAACAATGCCAGCTCTCAGCCTCTCCTGATATGAATGTTATTCCAATCATTTCATCATCTTCATAGCCCTTTACTGGACTTGCCCCAGTGTCCTGGTTTCAGCTGGGATAGAGTTAATTGTCTTCCTAGTAGCTGGTATAGTGCTATGTTTTGGGTTCAGTATGAGAAGAATTTTGATAACACACTGATGTTTTCAGTTGTTGCTAAGTAGCGTTTAGACCAAGTCAAGGATTTTTCAGCTTCTGATGCCCAGCCAGCAAGAAGGCTGGAGGGGCACAAGAAGTTGGGAGAGGACACAGCCAGGACAGCTGACCCAAACTGGCCAAAGGGGTATTCCATACCATGTGACATCATGTCTAGTATAGAAACTGGGGGAAGTGGGGATGAGGTGATCGCCGCTTGGGGACTAACTGGGCATTGGTCGACAGGTGGTGAGCAATGGCATTGTGCATCACTTGTTTTGTATATTCCAATCCTTTTATTATGATGATTGCCATTTTATTATTGTTATTATTATCATTATCCATTTCTTCATTTCTGTCCTCTTAAACTGTTCTTATCTCAACCCACGAGTTTTACTTTTTTCTTTCCAGTTCTCTCCCCCATCCCATGGCGGGGGGGGCGGGGAGTGAGTGAGTGCCTGCATGGTGCCTATTTGCTGGCTGGAGTTAAACCATGACACCCAATAAGCCCATGTTTCTCTTGTACTAGGAAGCCCAGACCTTGACCCAGCACTCCAGATGTGGCCTCACCAGTGCTGAGATGAGAGGAAGGATTGCCTCCCTCAACCTGCTTGCAAGACTCTTCCTAATACAACCCAGTAGGCTGTTGGTCTTCTTGGCTGTAAGGGCACGCTGCTGGCTCTTGTTCAATTTCTTGTCCATCAGGACCCCCAGGTCTTTCTCTGCAAAGCTGCTTTCCAGCCATTGACCACCAGCCTGTCCTGGTGCCTGGAGTTACTCCTTCCTAGGGGCAGGGCTTTACATTTCCTTTTGCTAAACTTGATGGGATACCTGCCAGCTCACTCCTCCAGCTCTTCAAGGTCTCTGAATGGCAGCACAACCGTTTGGTATGTTAACCCAGTTTTGTATCATCCGCAAATTTGCTGAGGGTGTGCTACCACTAGTAATACACTACAGATGTTGTTTATAACTTGCTGGTGGAACATTTGCATATGACTCCCTCCAAGCACTGAAGGAGAGCAGTTACAGAGTCAGTGACGATCTCTTGTAGCCTGAGTGTCTGATCATGTCTCTCTTGGAGAGAAAGAAAAAGAGAGAAGATGTTGCACTTTATTAACCAGTATGATCCAATCTTTTTAAACATTGTGGAAACAGCAAGTTCAGCATCTCCTGAAGAACTTTCAGTTTTATTTAATGATTAATTGAGTCAAGGGAGGAGAGAAAAACTAAAACTTTTCTTTGCTAGACTAGTAGGTAAGCTGCTGTCTTGAAAGCAGAAGAGCCAGGTCCAGACTTCTCTGCCAGTTAAGTTAGTTTTTCAGATAGAGTAGCACTGCATCAAAAATTTGTGAAGTGCTCAATTTGACTTTTGCAGTGTGATTAGTGCAGTCCTCTGGGAGATTAAAGCAATGACAACAAAACCTTAAAAGACTAGCTAGGAAGACTTTATAACTTTTTAGTGCTGATAGTCTAATTCATAAATTAGGTATAAGGTGAGCCTCAAATCCTTAAAAGCTGCAGCTAAGAGGTTCACAAAGTAGTTAGATCTTCCCAGTGAAACTATGCAAATGACAAGTTAAAAAGTGGACTAAATCTGTATGTTGTAAATGTATGTAAGATGTAAATTTATGGTGTTAAAGGAAGTACAACTTTTTCTTCAGCAAAGAGCAAATAGGTGAAAAAAATTTGCAGTAAAATTAAATTAACTTCTTGTTAAATATGAACATCTCCATAGAGTTATTTATGTATAATGTTCCTTCCTTCCTTCCTTCCTTCCTTCCTTCCTTCCTTCCTTCCTTCCTTCCCTTTTTGTTCTTCCCAAAGCCAAAGCTAAAGCTACATGCTACTTCAAGAAACTGATATGGTTGAAGAGGTTAAGTAAAGTAGCACATAAGTCACTGATTTGATTGATTTGACAGCATCATAAACAATGAATTGCAGCGCAAAAGAGATGGGAAAAATGAATCAGACAAAACAGGAGTCTCCATAAATCTACATCAGAATTAATAATTGCAGTAGAAATAGAAACAGAATAATAATAAGTGCAGTAGTACTAATCTTATATCCAGGGTAAGCTAAGTAACTGGGCAACCAATTATCTTGCAAATTGTGCCATTGTAAGGGTAAAAAATGCAGAATAATGCAGCCAAAACATGATTTGGAAGTATAAGAAAGGAATAAATAGAACAAGATAGTAATGCAGTTCACAAGATTAAAAAATTATTTATGGGTGTTCTGACAAAATAAACACTGAAAATAATAGACAACACGGACTGGGACATGTTCATTAATAATTAACATTACAGATTTCCATGTTTAAAGAAAGAGGATTATAAGAATTATAAAGTGAACCAGTAATGCAGAAATGCATGGCTTTTTAGTAAAAAAGACATTATCTCTGTACGGACTTTGAGGTCACAGACCTGAATGTTTCTATCTAGGATCCCCTAGTGTTGCACATGCAAAAGAGAAGTCCCATCATGGGATTTGAAGGTAATGTACCTGCCATACTCTGTGAATATGGAGATGTTTTTCATATACTAAATTGTATTAAAAAAAGTAAAACATCACATCTATATAGACATCTTTACAGTTCTCCAGTGGCAAATATACAAAGGGAAGTGCCCCAAGAACATAAACAGAGATGTGATAGGAGATCTGATTTAGAAGAACTACAGGTGATGTGCAATTCTGGGCCCCACAATTTAAAAAGAATGTTAAGGTACTCAAATGCGTCCAGACAAGGGCAACAAAGCTGGTGAAAGGGCTGGAAGGAATGTCCTGTGAGGAGCGGCTGAGGACTTTGGGCTTGTCTAGTTTGGAGAAGAGGAGGCTGAGGGGCGACCTCATTGCTCTCTACAGCTTCCTGAGGAGGGGACGTGGAGAGGGAGGTGTTGAGCTCTTCTCCCTTGTACCCAGTGATAGGATGCCTGAGAATGGTTCAAAGCTGCATCGGCGGAAGTTTAGACTAGACTTTAGGCAACATTTCTTTACCAAAAGGGTGGTCAAATACTGGAAGAGGCTTCCTAGAGAGGTGGTCGATGTCCCAAGCCTGTCAGTGTTGAAGAGACATTTGGACAATGCCCTTAAGAACATGCTTTAACTTTTGGTCCACCCTGAATAGGTCAGGGAATTGGACTAGATGAACATTGTAGGTCCCTTCCAGCTGGAACTATTCTGTTCTATTCTATTCTATTCTATTCTATTCTATTCTATTCTATTCTATTCTATTCTATAACAGAGAATGGCTTTGCAAAATAGTGCCTTTAATGTGAGGAAAACATGCTATGCTAAATAAACAAAAATACGAAAGTAGGCAAATGTGCAAGGCTATATTCAGTAGTTTAAGTTATCTCAGGCCTTATTGAGAGAGCATTTCTCAGAAAGAAATACCAGCAGGTGAAAAGGAACCTTTAAGAATCATGGGCGTGACTTTGTTTCCATAGGACTGGTAACAGTATGAACTGCACTTCCTCTAAACCTAGGAAAGAAATAATACCTGTAAGCACTTTAAAAGAACTTGGAAATGAGAAATGAAAAATTGGAATGTGCATGTATTTAAAAGGTCTATGATATGGAAATTTTACTGTCTTTTTTTTTGTTTTTCATCTTTTATGTATGTTCGTTGTTGTAAATTGGCATGCATATTCCTCTTCAAAAATAGAATCTGGACATTCAGTTTTAAAGTCAGATTATGAATAAGAATGACTTAGACTATAAGGGAAGATATAGGAGTTTAAAGCTCAACAAAAAAATACTATCAGTGACTGTGGAATTTTCTCAGTGAACTTCACTGACATAATGCTTCTTCAATGAAATGTAAACCTGAATGTCTAACTGTGAATACTCTGCAAAAAAGGGTGTGTTTAGACTGCCTAAGACTTTATCCTTTGTGACCAGTACTGACCCCAGAAAACAAGGTCTAATTTGCCTAAATGTGTGAAAGAACATGTTCAAAATGTGTGGTGAAGGTATAAAGAGAAGAAACAGTGTTTCAAGGATTTTTAAAATTGGCCAGCTCTAATGTGCTAGCTGCCAGAGAAAGAAGACAGATAAAGGTCTATCAGGTTCAACTGTACTAGCATATCAGCAATAAGATTCTCAAGTGGTCATGCAGTATTATTTGTGCATTGATAATGTGCTATATAAATTTGAATTAACTAATCGTATTTACACGTGCTGTCAGCAAAAGGACCTGTCATCATCTTCATTATTTGCGTCATTTGACCTACAGAATCTCTACAAATATTTCTTTGATGTCTCATCAAAGGCAGCTTAATAGAGGACAATGGAAACTGCATTTTTATATTTCTTCACTGCTTGTAGAGTGCTTATGAATTCATTGATACAGCATGATCCTCTCTGTTGTTGATTTTTTCCTTCTCTGGCAGTATGTTACAGGAACCCAGTCAAAAGGAAAGGACAGCTCTGTGTTAGGTCTGGGGATAGACAGGAAAATGATGGCAGCTTAACTGTAAAGTAGGTTCCAGTACTGTCAAGACTTGGATGCCTGTGGGTATGTCCAAAACCAGACATTTAAGCATACAGATTTTTATCTCATCTAACTTCAAGAATTAACTATTTTAATATTTATGTCAGAACTATACATGCTACCCCTTGTAGAGCCAATTAAAAACAAACAAATGTTCAGGGAAATTATTTCATCTTACTGTAGACTTCTTAATTAGTTAATAATCACATTCCAGATTCTGGTGGTTTATTTTACTTGGCAATTTTAGGATGAGAGATTTAAATTCTGAAAGTACCTATTCTTTCCATCATTTATAAAGGAGTCTAGAATGACTGGCTCAGCCATAAACCAACAGTAAAGTTGGTAAACAGTGTGTACTTGGCAAAAATTTCTGCGACAAGAAAAGTAGAGAATCAAGGTAAGAATTAAGTAAAGAATTAAGGTTCTTTGCTCGGGCAACAGCTGAACAAGTACTTTAAGGAATTAGGTGGGCATAGAAAATCAGGTAGTTAAAAGTCCTTTGTAGATTACTTTTACTGTCTTTTGAAAGTCAAAGCCCCTTTTAATAACATCTTATGTACAGTCTTTTTTATTTCAACAGTTTTTTCCATCTCACCACAGTCTGCATATCCCTCTAACTCTCTCTATTTCTTCCATTCATATAGCTCCCCCTTTTTCTTTTTTTTTTTAACCATACTGTCTTGACATTAAAAGACTGTTCTAAGATAAAAGACAATTATTTTTAAAATAAAGAAACAAGGAAATCAATAAATAAGAACAAATTAAATTTACCTTAATATAGTACATAATCTGAGTTTTAATAATAATTGCCTACTTTTAAGTGCAAAGGAATTAGTCATTGTAAGGATAAGAAAAAGACTTTTAAGAAGCAGTTCTTTCCATCTTAATGTAGATGTCTAAAACTGGTTAGCTGAATTAAACTCAAAACCACCTATACTTCTTTATTTAACATCAAGATAACTTAAAGGGAAACTCTGGTGTTGATGACATGCCCAGTGAGCAATAAACAAAAGAAAAAGAAATAAAATATGTCAAAGAAAACCTTAAACTTTTTGCTTTGATTTTTGATCTATATTCATCTCAAAATAGCTTCAGGAGAATTATTAAGTTATACATGCCAAATTGCATGCTGATAAAGCAGAAAGACATTCAAACTAAATTTGAATTAAGACTTAACAGAGCTGAATTAAATAGGTTTCTTTTTTATAAGGTTAAAATAAATCTTTATAAATGACTAAGACATTTATTCAATATTTTCATTATGGGTTTCTTCTATCAGACATAGTTTGTCTTATTGCCCTTATCTAAGAGATGCATTATTGGGCCTTGGTTCATTATCTACATACCAATTAATTCCTTTTTTGCTTCATTTATCCTTTTTCTTGTTGACTTCTGCCTCAGTAAATTATCTCTTCCATGGAGAATGGTTGAACAGAGAGTGAAAAAAACTTATTCTTGGTAACTAATGAAAATGTAAGGCTAAGTTGCCTGAAATTCTATAAAGCATTGCACATGGCACCTTCCCTTTTAAAGTAAAACTTACCATTTTGTCTGCATAGCCAACCTCCACAGGATGAAGGTCAAAGATCGTTAGACTGTTTTGATGTTAAGTCTCAAATGGATAGAAAAATGTGCTTCATTTATGCCACCGGTATCCAGTCATATTAAAATTAAACTGTTTCCAACTTATAAGTCTTACATATGTTCCTGCTTTTGATTACTTAATATATGACATGCTGTAATTATTCATTATCCAAGCACACAATATTCCAGTAATGTCTAAGATACATAATTTCCCAAGTATTTGGGGTTTTTAAAAATTTTTAGATATGAATGAATGTATCAACTAAGTTCATATAACATTTAAACTAAATGGATTTGGGACTGAATATTTAAATGTTTTTTATGACTTCATAGAAGCTATCTAAATCAAGTGCTTTCACTAAAAAATAAAAATCCTGACAAAATTAGCCTTATTGTTATTATTTTTATATCACAAACTAATGATCATAACAAAACAGCCAGACCTTTTTTTCTCTCTAGGATTATTTAATAGTGTCAGATAGAAATGGACCAGATGGCCCAATATCTTATTTTTTCACATAATATTTCTACTATTTTTTCTCAGCAGTTCATCCAGATTTAATTAATCTGCTTTTCTTAAATATTAATGAAGGAATTCTTTCACAGAATTTAAAAAAAACTGTTGAGCGGTCCTTAGTATGATCCTAAAGGGGATGGCTTGCTGCCTGTAGATAGCACAGTTCTCTCAGTTGACTTTTAATAGGCCTTTGGTACTTAATCTAAATAAAGTTCCCTAGTCAGGTGAAAGTAATTTAGAAGTTAATTAGATGTTAATTTATATACCCCACCACCAGCAAGGAAAGAAGCTAGTGAGCTTTTTCAAATGGGGAAAGCAAAACTATTAGTCTAGAAGTAGAACCTGTAAAGTAGCTAAATTCATTGTTTTTCATCAACAGATTTACGTTATTCAGTAATTGGATCAATCACCCCCATTCATTGGCTTTCAGCCATAAACCATTAAACCAATGGAAGCCTACCCTGTTTTCTAGGAATATGTTTCGTTTAAGTCATGCTGAGAAGAGCCCCAAATTATCTAGCTTTGAATGCAATTAAAAAAAAACCAAACAAGACAACCTCAGATGAAATTTGAAGTGGTTATATATATTGAATTCCATATAGTTTAGCTCCAAAATCAGCTGGAAGCTGATTACATTTCTTCAAATTTCTGTCTTCTCTATTTTTAGTTTTATTTACAGATTTTCTTCTGCTTCAAATTAACATATTTTGGAGAACACTGTAAAGATACAGGAGAGTAATGGTGTTCAATTCCTAGAAACAGTATATTTGCATGTGTTAGATCATAGGACTGTTTGCTAATATTAAATATAAAAGAAGCATCTAGAAATACTTATAGTCCAGCCTAAGTGGTGTTAGGTAACCAGGGAAAATTAGATAAGGCCTTTACAGCCTTCAGCTATGACAGCTACTTATATTACTAGTGTAACATTTTCAAAAATATTCTCTATAATAACACCTTCCAGATATAACAAGTAAAATAGTGAAAAGAAAATTTGTCCTCCATTTACTAGACAAAATAAATAGACATGCAAAGCATTATCCACATACTTTCAATCATATTCAATTCAATGTCAGCATATAATACTGGAATCCCATACACAATTGAGTTGAAATTGAGTTCAGGTCCACTTAATTATGTCAAAAATAAATCTTCTACAGTGTTAAAATGTTACTTTCCTATGTCAGACAATGCCATTCTTTCTAATCTGTACACCTTTTTAATCTCTTAGAGCCTTTCAACAGGCCAATTCTCTCTCCCTTCCATGATTCTCACAACTCCAGTTGTTTTTATGAAACCTAGTGAATTAAGTTGCATTAGTGCACTCAAAATATGTTGAAAATTATCTCTGTACTTATTCAAGGCTTTTAGTTTATCACAGAAGGTGAGGGGAAAGTGGTCTCAAAGCAATGTATCTGATAATACATTTCCTATCTATCTACTTCACAGAAGACAAATGTAATTGTGTTCATGCTCTCAAGACATCTGCATGAGCCTGCTTCTTGATCAGCAAAGGACATAAGCATATATATTACTTCAGTCTCCCCAAGTTATGTACAATATCTCAGGCAGTGAAGAACTTTGTTCTTCCCATTGCTGAAAAACAATAACACAAATATTAAATCTAGAATTGAAAATTTCTCTGTGAGTCTCAAAACAAAAATTTGTAATTTGATACATTCTGGAGGTGGGAAGGAAAGGAAATTACAATGGAGATTATGGGCATGAAGAATGTCAAACATCCTTGCTGTTGATTTTCACCCTGCTTCATTGCAAAAAAAATAATCTTCAGTGCTGCAGCCTTGATTAGAGTTATAGACATCAGCTCTATCCAACACTGTTAATAGCAAGGTAATAAAGGAAGTATTGGAAGTATTGCTGGAATACTTATTTCAAAATTATTTCCCATGAAATCAAATATCAAAAAGAGAAGAAATTCAGCACATGCAAAAGTATTTTGCAAAGAATCACATTAAAAATGTGGCAGAATATCTGGATAGTTTCATTCTTTCACAGGCTGACCCAAGAGCTTAACTTAAAGTCATCAGGCGAAGTGAAATGCTTATGACTCTAAGTCTAAATCTCTTTGCAGTAATGGCTATAGTATCAAATTCCAGTGAGACATAATTTCCCAAACTCAATATTTATAGGATGAGCTTGTATGACATTAGCTTCTGTCTGTCTATCAAAACAAACACACATTAAGGAATCTTATTTCAAAATTTAGTACTCAGAAAGAAAATTGTGTATAGTATTCCATTTGTACAACTGAATAGTGAAAAATGTAAGATGAAAAAAATAGAAATGGTGAAAAGGAACACCAGCGTTCCCTAAGACAATAAGAAAGTCTGAAGTCATTATTGGTAACCTTCTTACAGTTGGGATTGGTTTTGATACATGTTGAAGTGATTCCCTAAAGTATTTTACCATCTGTCTAAATTGTCAACAGAATGATCTGGGCCATTGTAAAAATGTAGGTTAGTTGCATACCATGATAGTCACAGAGCCTGGGCCTACAGTCCTCCAGACTGGACTATAGCTTTAGCACAGGATGTTTCCTTTGGGTCACGTATCCAGATTTCCCAGAACACTAGGGATAGGACAAACTGATTTCCACTCCATCTAAATCCAGCATGAAGTTACAATATAGCTGGGACTTATGTCCAAATCCAAGAAGTGGGCAATACTCTGAGGTTCTGTGGCTATATTTCGGTGTCTTGGAAATGAATTTCCATGTTATCATCTATAAGCAGAGAATCTTATACTATATAGCTAGCTTACAGCTAACTGACAGGAAACCTAAACGTACTAAGAATGACCTCATTTCTCTTGAGTGTAGAGCTCCCGACTTGAGCTGTACACCAAGTATATCGGTCCAATGGGATTTAAAATATGTAGTCTGCCTCTTAAAGGTGATGTTTAAATGAGGATGTCTCACTTTTTAAGACACAGATAGCGTCGATTGACTTTTGCATACAAGTTGGAGGCTAAAGGACTCATCCAGAAAATGAGATAACTGGCTTCCACTTTCATGCTGCTCTGAAGAGATTCAGATATATGCAGCCCATTTTCTAGGAAATTGCATAAACCATTAAGAAGGGAAAGGTTTGCCATTTGCTTTGAGGCAGGTCTCAGTGCTGCCAATATGAGATTTAGAGGAATCAGAGAAAAAACAAGTGAGAAAAGCTTAACCCTACAGTTTCACTGTTAGGACAGCAGACATAAGCTTGGGATACTACTCTCATGACTGCTAATGTGTAGCACACTAGATGGTCATGGGAGAAAATCAGAAAGACTGTTGAGAATAGTGTAGCAGCAAAATATCTCTTCCAAATTACATAGCCATGAGGCCACAGTTTCAAGTTTGTACATGCTGAGGTTTTTGTTTGTTTTGTTGGTTGGTTGGTTGTTTTTTTCCTGTGGAAATACTGCTGGTTTCCTAGTTGCACAGTGATCCATTTTCAAGATCATAGAGATCATTCCTTTCTGATCCTTCCTTACCTTTGCCCTTCTTTCTTATTATTTGTTTAGTATCTTGGCAGTTATGTCATGCTTCTGGGAAATGCTTTAGCTACCATCTCTTACTGAAAAAGTGGGTGACAGCATGATGTCCCTTGTTTTTAAATGGAAATGTCTGCAGATGGTATTTAGGGATGAGCAATATGAGGTGAAAGTGGATAGATTCAGATATCTATCATGCTGCTTGTGACCCAAGACTTCTTTATAAGCAGCATGAAGAAACAGGCACCTCTACAGCATGATTTGTCTCATTCTGCAGCTGATTTTTAAATTAGCCAGCACCAGAAAGACCACATCAAGAGTGCCATTTCCAGTGCTGGCCTCCCCAGTACAAGAGAGACATGGACATACAGGCACAAGTCTAGGGAAGGGCCCTGAATATGATTAAAGAGTTGGAACATCTGACATATACTTGAAAATGCTAAGTGAGCTGGGACAGTTCAGCCCGGAGAAGAGAAAGCTCATGTGGGATCTTCCCCATGTCTATGAATAGCTGGCAGGAGGTAGGAGAGGATGGGATGGGGTGAAGAAGACAGAGCCAGACTTTTCTCAGTGGTTCCCAGTGACAGGAGAAAAGGGAATGGGCACAAACTGAAATAAGAAATTCTGCCTGCGTGCAAGGTAAAACTTTTACTATGAGGGTAGTCAAACACAGGAACAGGTTTCCCAGAGAGGTCACTAAGTTTCTTTCCTTGGAGATATTTAAAACCTGACTGGACAGGGTCCGGAGCAACATGCTCTAGCTGACCCTGCTTCAGCAGAAGGGTTGGAATGGATGATCTCCAGAGGTGCCTTCCAACCTCAACCATCCTGTGATTTGGTGATTTTCTGTGATTTCAAGTGCCTATTACTCTCTGCTGAATCTAAAAGAACTTGAGGGTCACTAGTTTGGATGTAGATTTACACCACACAGTTACATTGTATCATACATAAACACTATTTTGGCCAGTATTACTGCCCCTCTTTCGGGTTAATTAGTTTGGGCATTCTTAGCCAAGCACAGAGACATGCAAACAAGTAGGACATACACAATTTACAAATACAAGGCAGTCATTTGTTGGCTACCACACACAAAAGACAGCAAAAAATTTTCGAGCTGTCAGGCTGAGGACTGGTGTGCTCACTACCCCAGTGAGGTGCCTTTGCTGCCGGCTGGTGACAGCCAGGAGGGGACAGGGTGTCCCCCATGGCTCTATCCAGTAGCATTGCCTAGCTGCCATCCGCCCCAGCTTCATTGCCGCTGTGGATGACGATGGCCCAGCCTGACCTGGTGATCCCTGACCAGTCCCAGATGGGACGGACCCTGCTGCCTGGCCTCCCCGGCTTTGGTCTTTTAGGCTTTTATGCTACCTTTCCTTCTGGCATTTTTCCTCATGAATACCTGAACTACTAAGGGTCTTGTGTGACCAGTCCCATCACTGCCTGTTCTGTGACTTCCTCGTCTCCATGAACACTGCCTACCTCTCTCTCTCAGCAGCCCAAGCCCCGGTTACGCAGCAGAGCTGAATGAGAGCTGGTCCCTGTCACCCTGGTGCACAGGCAGCTAAACCCTGGCATAGGGGAGCTTACAGTAGGGCCTATAGAGGAAAAAAGGGTTATGACTGGGTCTAAGATTTTGTCCTAATTGATTTTGATAGAGTCCAGGCACCTCTCTGCATCGTTTGAATCATAGTGATGATTCAGCAGGAAAAAGGTGTCTGCATGCCCAGATTAGGATTCTGCTGAGAAATCCTGGCTATCCTTACCTGAGACATTCAGGGCCAAAATATAGGCTCTGACTGAAATTTGGGTTAAGAGCCACAGCAAGGAGGCATTTGTTCTTAATTGCTTTCTGAGACTTGAGCATGTAATGGCTGCTTGGGTCTTATCAGACTTCTCAGTCTCACCTGAAGCATCTAAACCAGGACATCAGCAAAGGTTAGGTGCTGAAATCCGGAACTATGCTGTATATAACTCTGCTTAACAACCACCTAATCTTTCCACAGCTGACCTACATTTTATTCTGAAAGTTCCCTCAGCACTCTTTGTGTGAGAGGTACTAAACTTTGTCCAGTTAAATGGTCAGCTCCTTTCACTGCTCCATCTGTAAAGAAGGGTGATGTTGTCTCCTAATGATCTCTGAGTAATATGTACTCTTTACACACTGAGGTTCAGCTACGTCTGAAAAAGCAGTTATTTGTTTAGAACACAGTTGTTACAGTTAGTGTCCATCTTTAGCACATCACCAATTTGTTGCACAGTTACACTGGTTTTACATAGCTCTCAAGACTGAATTCCTTTGAGGACCAGTTACCAAATACTGATTAAATGCTTATATCCTTGGAGCGAGCAGTACGCCCCTGTGCTTATATTTTCACAGCTTCTGCTATCATCCCATGCCTGTACTACCCTATGTTGTATTTTACTCTAAGGTCCTAGATGGTTCATGCCACTCTGAATAACTGATTGTTACTACTAACTGTTAGTTACAAATACAAATATATATATGTGTCTGTGTATATACATATATATATGAAACATTGTTACACCACTCAATTGTCCAAAGCTAAGCAAAAGCTAAAACAAGTAGGTAATAGCCACCTGGTTGTTAGGTAACTGCTGTTACAGTTAAAGAAGCCTAATGAAGCTCCTGGCAGGTCAAGCTCAGATAAAGCCTGTGAATCTTGAGGCCTCTGTGGTTACCTTAGCACACAGTCTCTTACAAGCAACAGCAGCACCATATTTCCTAGGCTACAGGGCTATACACAGTACACTCACTTAGAAGGAACAGGTATATGGCCTTACTAATTTTATCCTGAGTGGATCAAAATGCTGCAACAGATGAATCTGGGTGACATACTTTCTTGGAGCATCTCATGGATCTCTTTCATCCTTGATTTCTTTTGATAAAGGTAAAGGATAATGCCTTTACTTGAGGCTGCTGGGAAAAGTTACTGCATGGGTCTTTACCTATCTTGTATTCAGAGGATGACGGTGGTGTCCTTCTTGACTCTAGAATTGAAAAATATTGTCAGTCCACCGATACAGTCATAATTTCTTTATTATCTAAATTTAACTAGATACCAAATAATGAGTGCTGTTTTAGTACTTTTGGATCAGGAAAGATTTAGTAGAACTTTAAAAGACTCAGAAAAAGGGAATAAGTCATTCCACATAAGCAGTGACTAAGTAAACTAGTCTGGTAAGGAGGCATAATAAGGGAAAAATAATTGAGGTCTATAAAAATCATTATTGACAGTTATTTTGCTGTCTTTTCAAATGTAAGAAGAATTATGAAACACCAACTGAAAGAAGTAGGAAGCAGGTTAAAAGCCAGAAAAATGAAACGATTCCTCATATAACATGTAAAGATAAGCTCTGGAGCTCTTTGTCATGTGGCTGCTGAGGTTTAGTCAGGGTGAAACTAGGACAGATTGTAGAAGAGAAATACACCGAGGGCTCCAAAACACATTAAATAAAACAAAACTCAGGTCTTGCTATTGAAGTTTATTCTCTTCCCTAGGCATCAATTTTTACAACAGGATACTGAATAAGATTGGCTTTTCCTCTGACCAAGTAAGACAGACTTTGTATGTAGGGGTTTTTTTCCCAGTGTTTCTAGTAGCTTGCTCTAGGCTGTCTCCTGCTCATCATAAGAGTTATCATGAGACAGAGGCATCTAGGCAACACATTCTTAGTTTTTGGGTTTTGTCTAAAAGTCAGACACCTGCAAGCATTGTTACATCCAAGTTGTATTTACCTAAAACTTCAAAAGACCATCACAATAATGGATATTTTCTGGTCAACTGTGAATATACTAATAAAATAGCTATTTTTTTTTCATTCATTTCAATAAGACATTCAAATTATTTCAATTTCACACCAAAAAGGAGGGGAGAAGTTATAAAGTAAGCATGAAATAAAGTGGGAAAAAATGGCAAATATATATGCACTGACATAGAGTGAGAAAAGTTTCGACAGATTTAGATAACTGCCTCAAGAAAGTGTTCACTATAATTGTGTGTTTAGAGGTTAGCAGTAAAAATGTTGCTATTTAACTTTCAGGTGCTCAGCTGCATATTCTTCATTCATTTCATATACAGAGCTCTTAGCAGTGATACCAGTGGGCGTTTTACACACAGTGTAAAGCTGCATATGATATAGAGATTCACATTGTGCATAAAACATCTATCACAAGTAGCAGAAAAAAAACAGGTGTCATGGGTTTGCACACATAGAAAGCAAAATGTGCTTATTTGTATGCCAAGATCCAAACAGACTCTCTTCCATGCTGACAATTACTTCCTTACAGTCCTGATGGGGATCTAGACCTAGGAGGTAACTAAACAGACACATCTATCATGAAGACCTTTTAGTGTTAAAAATTTCCTGTAAGAACATCTCTGAAGTAAAGAAGTACTCCCCTCTTGGGCCTGAGGGAAGTCAGTCAATTTAGACGTATTTTTATTTTCCTTCCCCCCACCCTTCCACTTCTTTCCTTTTTTCTCTGTCCCTTCTCTCCTCCCACCCTCTCTGTCTCCTGAGCAAAAAGTTTCCTTGTTTTGTTTTGGTTTGTTTTTAAATATAAATATGGGTAAGAAGCTCTCACAGAAGAAAAAAAAACTTGACTTGCATGGAGGATACTACTTTCTTTTTTTTTTTCCCCCAAAACTACATAAAAATGTTTTTAAAGGAAACAGTCAAATATGTACTGTTATAGGAAAAGTAATTTTCTTTCTTTAGAAATATTTATCTCATTTTATCAGTCCCACATTCTAGAACAGTCTGAGTTCTGTGTGAACACTGTTACGATATTATTTTGCTAAATGTATTTATAAAACTGAGGAAAGAACTTTATAATTTATTTTAATAGTGTTGAGATAAAAACATGGAGTAAATCTTAATATCAAGCTTGATCTTGTAATACAAAGGTCTATCATTCAAAAAGCAGATATCTGTGATATTTGCATATCATTTTTCATGCTTTCATTTCCTGATTTATTTCTCTTCAAAGGCAGAAGGATATTTTTGTCTTATTTTACTCTACTGGAAAACTGAAAAGGAGTGTACAATGGGCAAAAAGCATTTCTAGCCCTCCATGCTTTTGAAGATATTCTGGGAAATATGTAAGTGACTTTTGTACTTTTTTTCTCCCCATTCAATTACAACAACTTATTTCACATTACTGCTTTTCTACATATATACTCCACTATAATGCATTAAAGAAATGTGCATGTCTTAACTCTTCCAGTCTGATGCACTATTACCTTTTAGCTTTTTTTCTGTTATTTCAAGAATGGTGAATCTTCACACGTCTAATAACACCTAAAAGGTAAATCAGCAATTGCAAGTTTAACAGCTGTTAAGTGCAAACTTATACAAAATGAAATTACTAGAGTTCAAAGTCTCCTTTTCTTGCTTCCAGTGAATCATTTTATTCATGGTCTCTCTTGTGACCTGTTGTTATTCATTCTAGTCATGTTGAGAAGGTAATGCGCTTTTATTCATAGAATTTTCAACTGGCTTTTTGCTCTCACTTTGAGCCAGTCCTTTGAAGTCACAAGAACATTTCTATTAAACTTAATTGTCATTGGATCAGGGCTTCTGTGAGGAAAAATCAGGTAGAGTAGTACAAGGACAATTATACTGGCATTGAGGGTTTTTTTATTAGTGTTCAATAAACTCAAACAACAGAAAAGATTAGCTAAATGCACATGATCACTTCTGCCATTGAAATAATTCTCTAGTATTAGAGTAAATAATCATCTTAATTACACCTTGATCACTGGGTGTATTGTCTTCATTACTTTCATATTTCCAAGGTTATTTGTATAAAGCAAAATCAGAATCAATCTTTAATACCGTAAGTTCAGTTCTGTTAATTTACTAAATCAAATAGCCAGATAAAATATACAAAGCACCTTGATCTTCCCATGCAAATTAAAACATTAAGCTCGGTTCATTGAGATAAAAGTGTTGCCACATTTCCCTCACTGCAGAGGCATCAGAACAACAGAAGGTGATTCACATTTCATGTAGGCTAGATGTACATTTTTCCTTTTTATTGTGGAGAGACCCCAGGACACCTACTATTCTGGCTTATGTTCCCCAAATAAGGGATTCGTTTACATGGCCTGAATGAAGCTTTGGAGTTAGCTTCAGAACTGGGACTGGAATGAGCAAAAGACTCAAAGCGATGATAAATTACTGAAACCAGTCAAGGCTGAAACATTCGCTAACAATGGTCTACAACAGTGGTACCTGGAGAAGAGGGATAGATGTAAGACACACTCTATGGAAGGTACCAGGAAATCCCAATATGGTAGGGTATCCATGGGTGAAGACATATGAGGCATTTTAGAGGGAGTAAATAAGTCTCCTGAAAGGGGCACCAGAAAAGGTGATGGAAATACTGGCAGAAATTGAAAGAATAGGGAGATGATATGAATTAGTATGATCGGTCTCCTGCCAATACCCTCATGACAAGGTTAACAGTTAAGAGTCAATGGGAAGTGAGGAAGACCTGTGCAGTATCTCCTTCATGACTCCTCTAACATGTCTTCAAAAAAGTTTTGGAAGAAAAAGACAGCCACATACAAGACAGTAGCTGACTACTAGCCTATAGCATCTAAGACAAGATGTTCATCTGCACATATTTAACAACTACTAATTTATATTAAAATATGAATTTAAGCTGTTTGTTGTAAAGAACCAATACACAGCAAACAATTACAAGATTGATAAAGAGTTGATTAAAAATATAAGCTTATATATTCAATAATATAAGTAAATAAAAATGCAGTTGACGTGCAGAAAAACTCCCCTTGTCTCACAGTTAATTAGACACTTAATATCACCAGAATCTTCTGTTGAGGAATATTTTCCAGCTGAGATGGCTAACTAAGGTAATTTTTGCTATTTATTGCCCTTCATAAGAAGCACAGAAAAATCCAAAATCCATTACAGTCTTTGCATACTCTTAAAAATTCCTGTTGTTTGGTCGTCTTTGTCTTTTTTTGTTTTTATTAGCCACCCCTGTAGCCTCCCTGCTACCAACACCTTGCCACACAAACCCAATACAACTTCTCTAAAGTTTTTATTTATTTTTCTTACAAAACTCTGCAACTGGAACATATGCAATAGATTGCATGTTTTCTTTCTGTAGTTTTGGCCACATGCACTTTCCTTATGCATTTTTAAGAACTCTCATTTTCACACAGCAATGGAACAAACCAGACAACTATTCCTCTGTGCTGCTCCAGAGTTTTCCTAAGTTCTATATAAATCATACCTTGAAGGATTTTATCATGCTTTCTGTTTAGTCCATAAACAATTCCTTCCTGGCAATCTATCTTAGATTTGCATTTGGTTTACATTAATCATATTTTTCTATGATTGTCACTTGTAATTTGTAAATTACTTGGATGACCTTTTTGTGTCTTCCCAGAATCACATAACTTGATTAAACAATTAAACACTTACAATTATAAAAGTACAATTACAAAATATTTGTATTGCTAAGGATACCTTTAACCTAACATTCTGCTTCATGCTTAGAGTAAATCTTCAGTTGCATTATATTGTATCATAATACCCATTTGTTCTCTTGGAATTCT
Organism: Harpia harpyja; assembly: GCF_026419915.1. NCBI lineage: Eukaryota > Metazoa > Chordata > Aves > Accipitriformes > Accipitridae > Harpia > Harpia harpyja. Next base: position 9,850,129 of record NC_068943.1, read on the forward strand.
CATTAATCTTTCATTGAATTTGTTATTGTATCAACACAAACACTTATCACTTATAACTGCAGCAATTTAGTTTGTTAAAATAGCTGTACTGATAACACTATCAGTGGTTAAAAATTATTATCATCTGAGGTAAAATCACCAAATTAGAGCTGAATGAACTGTAGACTTCTTTGTTTCGTGTTTACAATCAAACCATCTTCCTGTCATCCCATCACTCTGCTCATTAGTATCAATTAGAATAACTGTTTATTTTACTCACTGTTTCTATCTCTTTACACATGCTTTAGAAAGAAAAAAAATCAAGAAAAGTATCTATTTTTTTAAACTTGTCCTATTCATAGTGTGATTTACATTTTCAAGAGCAGGTTTTCTCTGAAATTCCATTTCTTCTTGATTTTACAACTTTAATGAAAATTTCACATTGCTTTGGAATTCATAGAATAATTTAGGTTGGAAAAGACCTTTAAGATCAAATCCAACCGTTAACCTAACACTGCCAAGTCCACCACTAAACCATGTCTCTAAGCACCACATCTACACGTCTTTTAAATACCTCCAGGGATGGTGACTCCACCACTTCCCTGGAGATCCGGTTCCAGTGCTTGACAAACCTTTTGGTGAAGCAATTTGTCCTAATATCCAATCTAAACCTCCCCAGGTGCAACTTGAGGCCTTTTCTTCTTGTCCTATCACTAGTTACTTGGGACAAGAGACCGACACCCACCTCACTACAACCTCCTTTCAGGTAGTTGTAGAGAGCGATAAGGTCTCCTATCAGCCTCCTTTTCTCCAGGCTAAATAGCCCCAGTTCCCTCAGCCGCTCCTCATAAGAGGGAATTCTTCCTTTCTGAGGAAAATTTTGTCACACCAACCATTTATGGAAATGTAAGCATGCATAACTTCAATAATACTGCTTCCCTCCATTCCCCTTCCCTCCTCTTCTCCTCTACAGTAAACCACATGAATAATCTAATCAAATTTCAACAATTACCTTTTGCTTCAACTGTTATCTTGAGCCTCATGAAATATTAGAATTATATGTTCGAAGCTATTCGGTCTAGAGGGTCTTGGTCTCACTTTTGTGCTTGCTCAGATGTACTCTTATTTTTATAATTCAAGGGACGGGGGAAGGGAAAAAGGAGAAGTAGGGGGTGAGGCAGGGGGGAATGGAGAAGAGGGGGAAGAAAGGGAGAGGGAGGAGCAGAAGGAAAGGGAGAAGGAGAGGGAGAGGCAGAGGGAAGGAACAGGTAGAACTGCATTATCCTAGCTGAAGTATTCTACCAGTACTCTGCAGTTACTTTCTTCTTTTTTTTTTTTTCACATTTTCTTCATTTTCCTCACATACATACACGTGTGATCTAAACACACTATAAAATCAGAATCTTCAGAGGACTTTTGAACATCCTAGACAAAGGGAGATGAGTGATGAGTATTCTCACAGTCAGTTTAACAAATCACAACCTCTTCATGGCATATCAAACCCCATAATTTTAGCCCTGCTGGATATATTTGTGCCTGAAATGTTAGGCACCTGAGTTGCACCAGCTGACTATGCTGACTGAATGGAGTTGTCCTCTGTGGTTCTCTTGAATTTGGTTTACTGTTTCCAGTAGCACATGAGCCTCTGAGGCACTTTATTGAATAGCTCCCCTGTCCTCACTTGTAACTCAGCTAGAGAGATTAAAGCTGACTGCTACATCTGCATATGCTGCTCTAGACGTGCTTCCACATTGTGGTGAGAAAATCCCTGGTGTAAGGATCTGCTTCTAAAAGCATATATCAACCCCCTCATCGCTCTTATTTGGATGATCCATTGAGTATTTGAAGTATCATATATTCTATAAATGGTATGTGCCAATGCTAGTAGTACACAGGATTTTAGAAGATGAAAGCAAAAACACTAAGCAGAGAACAGAGTGATGAAGAATGATAATGTACATTAATGATTGCATTTCTATGCTAACATAAGTCTCTCCTGGGCTAACTTGTTATGCAGATATTTCCCCTTTGGCTGACAGAGTACATCTGTTTTTGTTAGTCTTCTTGTGCACAGCATATTTTACAAACCAAGCAATTAGAAAGGAGAATTTTGTCTTGATGTGCTGATGCTGTGATGACTTGCTATAGGAATAAGATATTTTACAATCAATAGTTTATTCTAAAATTATATCCAAGAAAAACAAACACATATTCCCTCTCTGAATGTAATTAGTATGAGTCTTGTATTTTTTCAGCAGGGAAAAGACAGACCCACCCCTGTGTGCTCCCCCCCCCCCCCCAGTCCGACCTGTATTTCATGTAAACCTGCTCAAGTGATAACCACCTGTGACAGTTGTAATGGATGCGTCTGGTCATGATGGCTGCATCCAGCTCAAAGTGGATTCGGGGGAGACGTAACAACACAATAGCCAAGGGCTAATTTGAACAATGTGCCCACCTAACACCAGTGCTGGTCCGTGTCCGACTCAAGCCAAATTTAGAAGAAGGTAACATCTGTAGTCGGTATGCAAATATGATAATGAGTCAATTATCTTACTCCGTAAATAGTGGACAGCCCAGGGTCTATTGAGCTCTCCTGCACAGCAGCAGGCTGCATGCCAGGATCTCCCCTTGAGTAGGGATGCCTCTCAAGGTTACTCCACAAGTCTGAGATTCCTTGCCACAACAGATTCTCGGTAAGTGATTAATACCATGCTAAACTTTGAAATCTTAGCTGAGTGATATAAAGGATTGATTGTGCATATGTAATGCTTTTGACATAAACTGTTGACCAAGTCTGGGACTAAGAGTGGATCCAGCCACACCTACACTCCTCTCGGGAAGGAGTTTAGAACACATGGGAGTCCATTCTGAACCTCAGGACTCAATGGGAGGGTCTCCCTGACAGTTTTGTCTGACCCTGTCCTCTATGCAGTAAATATCTAGTGAACCTTGCCATCAAATCTTGTTAAACCACTGTCGCATTCACTATCAAACTTTGTTAAATCGCTGTTTTATATCAACAAACATATCGCTGCTTCTCTTTTACGAGTGAAGTGCGTCACTCCATCTGCCACACCCCCCAACACACACATTCTAATTACAAATTAATCCAGTAGCCAAGAAAAATTTAAGTATGCAAAATTAGGTCACTCTTGATAATAAGGTTATTTTTCTTGAAGCTGTTATTTGTAACCCCCTTTTTGTTTAGGGGTGTTGTAGGGACTGTGTCAAAGAATAATTGTTTTAATCTCTGCTTGATAAAGAGAGTATAAACTTTTAATTCAGAAACAGACCTCACTTCATTTATTGCTGCCTTTACCACTACAGTTAAGTTCCTATAATTTAGTCTGTTTGGGGCTATTCCTTATCACCATTTGAAAACTGAAGGTAGTTTAGATGTCAGCATCCTTTCAGTACAGCAATCAAGTAACACCCCGTTTTATGAGCTGTCCTACTGGTGGAACTGGTAGGATTTTGAATTGAGGGAAAATTCTTATTCTTGACTTTTTAAAGTATCAAATGGTTCAGATTTGACTCACTTCACTTAACTTCACATTTTACATTTTGGTAAAGGGTTTTCTAGGCTAATAAAAAAAATCAAGTTTTTAATAATTTCTACTGTAATTTCTTTTTTTCCTTCTAAGTGATCAGACAACAAAGTGGCTATTTCAACAGTTGTGGACTTGATCCCACTACACTGCAAGATATGAGATGTGATAACTGGTTTTGAGTGCAAGATGAAATTTTTTGGTCATGGAAAGAACTGGAAATAGTTTTTAGAGATAGATTTCATTTGTATATACTAAAGTAATTTTTTTATATCAAAACTTCTTTTATGGTCATTAGAAGAAAACTCTTCATAGCAAGCTTCCTTTTCATCGTGAGCTAGACGTTTATACAAGTGAGGTGAATCTGTCTGCCTGCTTCTTTTGGTTGACTGTAGTGTCTAGAAACCTAGCTGAGATAGAAGGGTTGTTAACGGTTAGATGACATGTCATTCTAGGTGGCTAACAACATATAATATTTCACTAATATTGACATAGCTGATGTACAGAAAAAGAAATATTCAAGGTAATAATTACTCAAGAAATGTATACCATTGTCAGAACTGTAACTGTTCCTGCATATTACATGAGAAATATTGTATTCATCAATCTAAATATCTGGTTAAAAAATGAAGGTTCACCTCTCAGATTGTGTATAAAACTGGTTAGGATGTAATAAGGCAATATGTGAAATAATGGAAAAAAGTAATGCTTTTTGTTAAGGTAGTTCAGATTTATTACTTCTGTCTACTATGTTAATTTGCCACATCTATTGACTTATGTACCATTAATTTTGTTAGCAAAGTGGAGTAGTTGGCAGAAGGCAGCCAATCTGCAAACTCATCTAATAGTGAAGTATACTTTATAAATACAAAGGACAGTAGTGTTTCTCCAACATACTACAAATACTTCATAAATAATCGTCAAAGGTGTAAATCTGCTTAAGCAAGATGTCTACTTTTCTGACAGACTTTCTTTTTCCAGATTTACCCTAAGTGTATATATAAATTTGCATTTGGATTTGAGTATGAGATGTTGTCTCTTACCTACTTAGAGAGACACATATGCATACACAGAAGAATCATTATTCAAGTGAAGTAGCCAGGTTTTTGTCTTTGCAAATATTTTTTTTACATTGTAAAATTGCTTCAGTGCAAACATGCATTCTAAAGCTGAATAATATTTTAAAGGACAAAATGGAAAAATAAAAAAAAAAAAAAGAGAAGATAGTTCAGGTGCTAGATTCCTGGAATATGCACACTAGGCAAAATGTTACCATAATAAGGTTATTGGAAATCTTGCAGTGGATTTTATTGTGATTTATTGGACATACTGAAGACAGCTGTATAGGAAATGCATTCTACAGTATTTGGCCAAATATGTATTTGTCCTCGTTGACTAAAACAGCTACACAGCATCTTAGAGTCACTACTGGTGTGTAAATATCTGCATTAGATCATATGAATCCCAGTGTATGAGTCTTTATATTTTTCTCATAAGAATTTTAATTATTGGGCCAATTTTAGACAAATTGGACAGAGGGCACAAGGGCTCAAACAGTCATAATTATAACATCAATAAAACTTATTATTATTATTAATATTATTATTGCCATGCAGAGGGACCTGGTCGAGCTCGAGAGGTGGGCCCATGTGAACCTCAGGAGGCTCAACAAGGCCAAGTGCAAAGTGCTGCACATGGGTCAGGACAACCCCAGTACCAATACAAGCTGGGGGATGAAGGGATTGAGAGCAGCCCTGTGGAGAAGGACTTGGGGGTACTGGTGGATGAAAAGCTGGATGTGAGCCAACAACATGTGCTTGCAGCCCAGAAAGCCAAAGGTATCCTGGGCTGCATCAAAAGAAGCATGGCCAGCAGGTTGAGGGAGGGGATTCTGCCCTTCTACTCCATCTCTGGTGCAACCCCACCTGGAGTACTGTGTTCATCTCTGGAGTCCTCAGGAGTACAGGAAAGACATGGACTTGCTAGAGTGGGTCCAGAGGAGGGCCAGAAAAATTATCAGAACACCTCACCTATGAGAAAAGGCTGAGAGAGTTGAGGTTGTTAAGCCTGGAGAAGAGAAGGCTTTGGGGACACCTTATCGCAGCCTTTCAGGACTTAAAGGGGGTTTATAAGAAACATGGGGACAGACTTTTTAGCAGGGCCTGTTGCGATAGGACAAGGGGTAATGGTTTTAAACTAAAAGAGGGTAGATTTAAACTAGATATAGGGAAGAAATTTTTTATGATGATGGTGGTGAAACACCAGAACAGGTTGCCCAGAGAGGCTGTAGATGCCCCATCCCTGGAAACATTCGAGGTCAGGTTGAACGGGGCTCTGAGCAACCTGATGTAGTTGAAGATGTCCCTGCTCATTGCAGGGGGGTTGGACTCAATGAACTTTAAAGGTCCTTTCCAACCCAAACTATTCTATGATTCTATGATTAAATGTAGCATTTAGGGTAGAAGGGAGAGCAACTAAAGTACCAAGTTGTCGGAAAACAAGACTTATATGATAAATGTTTATGTACGTCCTGTAGCAATTAAGTTTGAATCTTTTACAGATTTCAAATACATCTATAAATACATATATGTAAATGATTAGTTAGGAGAATGAGATCTCAGTGATAATTATTTTCTTTTGTAAAGCTTGAAAAATAGAAGGTAGGTGGATGTTTTGAATCAGGCTTCAAATATCCACATTTCTCCTTCATCTCTTTTGATTCCCGTCACTGATTTCTGCAATGGCCTGAACATATAGCTAAAATACATTGAAAGAAGATGTTATAGGTAAGAGCAAACACCAGCCAATAACAGATAGTCAGTCATCCTAGTAAAGGCAGTCTTTAGGAAACCTGGCTTCAACTTTTCCATTTCTCATAAATTTTTAGAAGAAAACAAATTGTTACTAAAAAAAATTAATCTCTGCTCCAGTAATCCCACTAGGGACAAATAAAGAAGCCAAATAAATTAACACAGAAACAAAAATATTTTATTGAGAGTATAGAAAAAAACCAAATTTTCCTCATCATTATTTTACATGTGCTGTATTTTAAAATAAATACAGGTGGTAACCTTTGAACCCCTAAATACCTGAACTAATTACACTGATATAAATGAGATGTTTCTTATTGAATCAAGCCCCAATGCTATGACAATATGTTGATAAATCAAAGCGCTTTTTTTTTTTTTCACAATAAAGTAACAGAAAATCCAAGTCCAGGTTTTGTTTTGTTTTGTTTTGTTTTTTAAATTATATGATTAGCTAATATGCAGCGCTCACACACTTGTGCCACAGGTACCCACACTCACAGGTCGCCCCAAATACCAGTACGGACACCCTCTTGTCTGATACCCCTGCCTGGACCCAAGGCCCCCATACTCACTGGCAAGTCCAGCTTGAATTTTGCTAGTGAATACACATGCACACACTATGCACACCAGGACTGGAGAAGATGTAGACACTCACACCCCCTCCAGGAGCTGGCACCAAGCACACCAGCTGTGACCTGCGGTCCTGCTTCAGCCACTAGCATGGAGACCCTCAGTCCTCCTTCCCCTGCACACTGCCTTATCAGTTGGCACTGTCCCACTGACCCCCTCCAACGTGCAGGACCCTCAGGTTTGCAATCTCATCCATTGCAAAGTGCCAGTTTTCCTGCAGTTTCTCTATAACACATCAGTTAGTGGGACTGACCAGGTTTGTTTCTGGTTATTGTTTGTTAACTCTAATTGGTCAGATTTTATGTCTCTTTGTGTATTTCTCCCTCCCTTTCCTTATCCTCCCAACTGAAAAAATAAACATTTTCACACCCTACATGGTCTTACCAATTTGTGCCACTGGCCAGGTTTGTTCTTGTCATGACCTCCCTTAGCAAGTGTTGGTCAGGTTTGTCTCTGCATGTTCTGTTTTGTGGATCCTTTGACCAGATACCCTTAAAGGAGCAGACATGCTCCTCTTTCATATGCTTACAGTAAAAACCAACATTTCTTTATTAGGAATAGTCAAAAGACTAAGATTCAAGAGTGAAATAGGAATCTAAGATGACAGTATGTGATTTATTTGTGACTGATAAAAGGACTGAAGCAGTCCAATTTGTCAGTTATGGCAGAATTGGAATTAGAATATAAATTTTATTGGAACATATAAGTGATAAAGATTGCACTTGACATTGATTCTCAGAGTAGAGAGGCTCTGTCTCAACTATGTTGGAGAAGACTGCTTGCAAATCCCTTAGCAATGCACATGCCCTAGCTACATCCTAAATGCATCCTCCAAAAAAACCCCGTCTAGGAATATGGGAGATACTGCATAGTGAGCCGCCTTCTGAACAAATGTCTCATCAAAACAGTATGCAGCCCCTGCAGAGACATGGCCAGACGCAGACAAAGAGCAAACATTGTCCTAGGCACCTTCCTTGGAAATGCCAGTGCCCTGAGGACAACACTGGGTCTTACTGACCCTGACCGGCCTGCCCTGGGGCCACCCCTCATCCACAGGATCGGGAGCCCTGTTTCAGCTCAACCCTGAACACCCAGTCCTTGCCTGAGCCAGGTTTTTGGTATACTCTTGTACTGGGTGTAGGTAGCAAGGTTTGGTTTTGGCAGCAGGGGGGCTGCAGGGGTGGCCTCTCTGAGAGAAGGCCAGGGACTGTCCCATGCTGGACGCAGCCAGTTCCAGTCGGCTCCAATGGACCCACCGCAGGGCACGGCTGAACCCCTCAGCCAAGATGATGGCAACCTCTGTCATGACATGTTTAAGAAAGGGCAAAACACTGCCCGAGGGTAAGGAGCAAGAGAAAATGTGAGAGAATCAGCCCTGCAGACTCCAAGGTGATAAAAGAAGGAGGGGGTAGAGGTGCTCCAAGTGCTGGAGCAGACATTCCCCTGCAGGCCATGGAGAAGACCACAATGGAAGAGGTATTTCCTGGCAACCTGCAGGTCCCAGCCTTTCTTGCCCCACACCAGAAGTTTCAGAGGCTCAACAGACCCACACCCTAGCCCCCTCATGGGGCAGCCCTACCCCTGCTGACAATATGTAACCATGGTATAGAGAGAAGAGGAGGGAACATCGCTGGGAGGGAAATACTGAAGCTAGAATAATGGAAAAATAGAGGACTTTCAGAAAGCAATTTGCTCTGTGGGAAGTTTGAACAGAATTTTTTAGTGGGTGAGATGGAATTGAAACCATTTTGGGGACAAAATGTCTGAAAATAAGCTTCTGTATTGTGTTCATCACCTTACTGACTGGAAGAAAGATAAATCATAGCCTTGTCAAGGGATAAAATGAGAATTCCTCTAGGATTAAGCATTTGCTTTCCATCTGGATTAAAAAAAATCTGTAGATACTAAGGGATACATGAAGAGAGAGATACTGTTGCTCTTAATGGGATGCAACATAAGAAAATATTTTTAATGTTATTAATAGAGAAGAACATAATAACCACTAAAAAAAGAGTAGTAACATAAAAATATTATACTGAACAGTTAGGCAGAGCTGAAGAGAAAATAGAACAGTATCAGATACCAGGATCCATCTTTACTGAGATATTGCGACAAGCATATCATTATAATATCACATCACGCAGTCTGCAAATGCTCATCTCCTAACAACCCACACAATGAAAGTGAATGTTTTAACTCCTGCTGCTCAGAGCAGATTATAGTAATTTGAAATCATATTCTTATTTGGAAATACTAAGAGTGTCTACAACATATATTTTTGACAAATATAAAAATTAAGCAATTCTTGTTCAATTAGAAGTGTCTTATAACATGTTTCTATTTAAAGTGTTGCAGAAAAACAATGCTGATATAATGCAATGACTTTGTATTTCCTTGGTAGAAAAAGATTGCCCCAACAAAGATTTTGTAATAAATATGAGACAGCAAACTGTTCCTACACTATAGTATCGTCATTATGGAGATTAGTGATCTCTGTGATTAAGGTTGCCTCCAAGTTTCCCGATAAAGCTTTACTTTCATGTCTTTAAGACTTCACCCTTGAAAATTGCTTTGTGTTGGTAATAGCCAGCTATAATCTAATTGCAAAGGAGAATGTTTTTAAGGTTTGAAGAAAAAATGGAAAATTCATATGCTTTACCTTTTCATTGTAAAATAACTATTTGAAATGTTGTTTCAAAATATTATATCTTAATTTTATCATAGGCAAAGTAGCTTCTTACAAGTCCTTTGTTAATTTTTTTATACACATCTCTCCTTGCATACTTATGGTTCCACAGTTATACCATGGTTCTTTTTTTCTCAATAGAAAAAAAAGTAAATACAATGTAAATTATATATTAGAAAAATCCAATTTTAGTGGTATTTGTGATTCTACTTAGAAATTAAAAAATCTGAAAATTTCATATTGGAATTGTCTGGTGTGTTTCATTGTGAGTCTGGTTGTATTTTATTGAAAACATACAGGAAAGCTTTAAAAATATATTTGTAATTAAAAAGAAAAAAGTAATTTAACAAAAAATAGTATTCTTATACTGAACACCTTGGGATCTTATCCTATTGCTCTGATGCTGAGTAAAAAAAGGGGCAGATTTCTTCACAGAAACAGAAATTAAAGTTTTTTTCTTCCTGTACTAATAAGTGCAAAAATCTTATAAAGCATATATGTTCTCCATATTTTACATGCACACACACCCCTAAGGGACTTATATGTGAACTGCTCAGGAGTACAGACATCTCACACAGGCCAAAGTATTGTGAGCAATCTTTCTCTCTGCAACACTTTGAATCAAGGATCCTGCTGAATAAGATGCATTAAGTACCCATACACTTAGTATGTAATCAGTAAAGTGAAAGTAAAACCCTTACATTCCTCCTCTCCAAGGAAATCCAAAAGGGAAAGAGCTCCAAGAAATGAGAGCATCCTGTTAACATTAAGTGGAAAGAAGGGGAACTAAATAAAAAGTAATGATGCTCATGTTCTATTATGTATGAGAGGCAATTCTACTAAAAGATTGTCATGTTATAAAATGAAGAAGTTTCTAGTTTACCACAGCTTTTGGAATAGCAAGCTATAAGTAACCAACCCTGGGGTAAGTACTCTTTTTAAAGTAAGGCTCAAACTTCCAGGGTTAGCACAATTTACAGCCTAGAAAGGAAAGGAAGAGGGCAGTAGACTCTGTAAGAAATGAGGTAAAAGAAACTGTTTAAGATTTTTTTACCAACTGGGAAACAGGAGGAGCTGTTTGAGAATCCCCCGTCCGCTGCAGGATGGGGTCAATTGTCAGTACTACAGATAACCTCGCTTGTAGGTGACATACCGCAGCTTAGCAGTGCTCTTGTGGTTAACCAGAAGAGCGAGCAGTGTGAGCAGCTGTTTGTGTGAGCGGGGAGCAGAGCATGGGGCAGTCAGCAGAAACAGCGAGAGGCAGAACAAAAAGTTGCAAGGAACATGGCAAAGCTTGAAAGGGTGGCCAGCAAAAGAAGCAGAAAGAAATGATTTGTGGCACCATTTAGTAGAACCAATTGATCCCACAAGGTCATTTGTTTGCTTAGATTAAGCTTTGATATACTGGACGAGATTTCTTTAATTATTATTATTTTATTGCAACAAGACAAAGTTCCCACCTAACCTAGAAACTGCCTCATTTTGGGAAAAAGGAAGCTAACTGTAGTTGTATTTTTAGCATTGAAATATTGTACACTGACTTGTTCCATCACCTTATTCGTGTTTTCTTTCTTTAAGACACTAACTGGAGTTCCCACCCAAAACATGGGAAAATTAGACCAAACTTCTTGATGTTCAGCTCATGGTTATGAGTGAAGAAAATTTGGTTTATTTTTCTCACATTTTTGGGTCAGAAATCTAGCTAGTGTTTTAAAACTGAACCTGGTGTTAAGTATCAATTTTTGGCAGAGTGGTTCCATAATCAAAGATTGCAGTCACAAATCTGAGCTGCAAAGTCATGAAAATAGTCCAGTGAGGTGACCAGCTCACACTAAGTGCACAGATGAATTGATGGTTGATAACTGATCAGTGAAAAATTAATCAGGGGAGGATTCAATTGCAATATCAATGTACAAGCGGAAGGGCTTCATAGGTGCATCATGTTAAAAAAAGGGAACTTGCTATTTTAGGTCGCACCAATGGCAGGCCTATGGTACACTCCATAACCCCACTCAGTACTCAAAAGTAAACTTGAGCTTGATTTAACTCATATACGCAAAGTAAATCTCAACTTGATTTAACTCTCCCCATAAAAAAAAAAAACAAAACAAACTTCTCAGCTAAAATGATGACATACATGTGACATGAAAACTTTTTCTGTCATTTGAGGGTGTTGTACAACACTTCCCGTTTTAAAGAAAACTCTGCTAGTATATTTTAATGTTTTTGTTTGTTTGTTTGTTTTCCTAAAACTGAATGGAATCTATGAAAATTTATGTTTTCTTGGGAAATCAAATTATCTTTAAAAAAAAATCATGTCAAATTAACTTTAATTTCTGTTTTAAAAATATGTTCCCCATTGTATTGCTCTAACGCAAATAATATCTAGTGAGAATAATGTAATGTAGAGAGCATGAGACAGACATACTTCATGGGAAATACAATTCAGGTCTCTTCTCTTCCTAATCAAATGCTTAGTACAGTCATATACTTAGGAAAGGCACTGTAAAACATCAATACAGATTTGCACCTCCTTTTGCATCTCTGAACTAAACTTCAAAGCGTTGCTTTAGTGAATGCTTCTTCTCCATTTTACCTAGCTCTGGCTTTATGGATAGGTTTTTTGCTCGCTTGTTTATTGTTTTTTAATCAACCTTCTCATGTCTCTAGCTCTCCCCTAGGCACCTTCCTTTTAATTTGGAATTATACTTTGCAGCTACCATATCAATACACTCTTTAGCATCTAACTTCTTTGTTGAACCTGACTTTTTAATTGAATTGAAAAATGGGATTGCTTTTCAAAAAGAAAGCATCTAAGCTCTAAAGATTCTGTGCTTGAACATACAAAATATTACATTCTGGAAATTTTTCTAAAAAATCAAGTCTTAGACTACCTCACATAGGTAACTCCAAAATAACCTTAGACACAATATGCTTCAGTTCTGTACCAAGGTGAGAATATAATCCTTCACCACCATGTCCCCTTCTTTTCCAGGCTCCTTACTGGATAGTTGTGAAGATAAATTGTTTGTGAAGTGCTCATATACATTAGTGAGGATCACTGTAAGAAAGTCCATAACGAAATCAATAACTCTGCCTTCAAAGTAGGGCTTAAATAGTGTGCAATAATTTGGCTTGAGGCCATACCTTGAGCAATGAGAATAAAACAAAAATATTGAGTAGCTGTGCATTAGGTGAGAACCATCTATCCTGTGCAGTGAATGAGAAAGGCCCAGGAACAGAACATCCCAACCTTCTGTTTTGAAATGACATTGTCTTTTATTTTAAAAAGAGTGTATTCCATAATATATAAGGTAAGGAACATAGACAGGAAAAAAACAAAGTAGAATTATGCAAATATATGTCACGCATAATCAAAAAGGGATTAAAGTAAGGTTATCAGCCATTTTACTTCTCAATTTTTCCTAGCTTTTTATTCTTCTTTTCTGTTTTCTATAACCTGATTCATTGGTATTCTTTCCAAGATGACTTGAAGTAATGATTCCATTTTTATTTCCATTGAACTTAAATCTAACTGCAAAGCATGTGATTGTCAACAGATTCCTTAAACTGGACACCTAGGGAATAGGAACTGGAGGAGTCACCATGACAAACACCTGTCCTGCCTTTGAGACTATGCTATACAACGCCAAGCCACAATCTGCCAAGGACTGGCCAGCTCCATGCAGACTTTAACCTGCCTTCTGGACCATGTTCCACTCAGCAGTATAGATTTATCTTAATGATGATGGATTTGGTATCTGAAGTCAATCCCTTCCCTGATTCTTCCCCTAGGCAAAATTATGTATATGGTTGTTTAGCAATGTATGCTATTTATTTTCAAGTCCACAATAACAATGTATTTGAAAATAAGTAGGCAAGAAACTTTGCGGGAGAATTGGTGAATTTTGTGAAAATTCTTTCTTGAATTATCAGTTGTTCCATAGTCTTCTGTAAACCAGTGTTGACCTTGTTTTAGACATCTAATTAGTTAAGTAATCAATTACTTTTATTGTCAATAGAGGAAATAGAGTAGCTCTAGAGGATAATTACTTTCATCCTGAAGTAGGCCAGATAAGTAACTGTATGCTTACTGTTGTATCTTTCCAGTTGCTTTGAAAGAAGAGTGTGGTGACTAAGTCAAAGCTAGATGTCTATCTGTAAAATGTATTAAATTTCTTGAGAAGATTCCTACCTTGGTCTCTATGAATTGACTCCTCATGTTATTTGACAAAGAAACTACATATAGAGCTGTCTGATTCAAATTTTACAATAACATGCATTTGTATTTGAGAGAACATGTTTTTAATGAAAACACCAGTACTTTCCCTTCGAATATTAAAATCTTATACAGTCTTCTGTAGATGCAACTCTTTGGTTTCTGCTCTAAAATATGTTCTATACCATGGTTAGTTAGGGAATAGGTAAGTGGTTTTAGTTTATAGGGTATGTCTACCTTAATTGTTAAGGAGATAAAAGATATCAGGTGTATTCTTAAATTTATGGCAATTAAACGCTGCTTTTCAGTTCCTTAAATTGAACATCTGTAAAATAAGAAGTTAATATTAAAGAGATTTCTAGCAAAGCACAGAATGATATTTCTGAATAAGATCAGGAGCTTTTCTCAGGAAAGTGAAGGTAAATGAGGACTTTGGGTAGAGGTTAACCTTATTCTTTTAATTTTACCATTTTACAATAGGAAGTAAATGCCAGGAAAAAAAACCCACTTTGCATAGAAATTGCTTCACTTGTCTGTAAGCCTTCCACTGAAAAGGGAAGGGAATAAATTGCCATACTTTGTATTTTCAAATTATATAAAAGGTAATCCTTTAAAATGTAGGTAATCACAACTATAATAAAGAATACTTCTAGAAAGAATGAAGATTTCAAGTGGAATGAGATTTTTGGTATCACTTTGGGAATTGAAGGACTTTCATCTAAGACTTAGGCTGAGAGGACTAATATATGAAAGATTAAAAGAGCAAAATATGCAGATCTCAATGAAAAAAATGGTTAGGAAGTGTCATGACAATTGTCAAGAAGTAGAGCCAACTGAATTATTCATTATAAATACTATTAATTACAAATTTTTTCCTTTTTTCTATCTGTGAATTGCTTGCAAACTAATGCTGAGTCTGTGAATGTATTCGTTATTCATATGTATTTGCCTATGGCCTGTTCACAGCTGCTCACATTGACTAGTCACTATTTGTTATTTTTAGCGTATGATTGCTCATCTTATATGGTATTGTTTTTGCTCCCAGATTGGCTCACACTGCACTATACTAAATAAGATAACAAAGAATAACAGATAATGGTGAATTATGACCGTCATCCTATGAACGAATTTTAGACAAATAATTATTCGTACTATCTTCAGAAAGATATCCAGGACTCACAGACTTTTTTGGATGGCTAGTTGCAATCTGTGTAATCAGGAACAATGGACAATAATGGCTCACACAGAACAATTAACTCACTGCTGTGTATTAGTGACGATATTTGTATATTATGATCTACATTATTTGACCAGCTGTTCCTACTCTGTTCATATGTGATCACAATGGCTCCCATAATCACCTATGCAGTATTAGTTACTTGGTTTTTAAAAGCTGTATTTTGCAGACAAAGAAGCTTGGTATAATAATAGGAAGTGCTCATTGTAACATGCTGACAGCTGGAACTGGATCATAAATAAAGCAAAGATATTCCAAGTTAAGAAAATATTCTGAACATTAGCAATTCTTCCAGAAATGTTTACCATAAAACCACCATGGACTCATACTCTTTAGTCACAGCAGAAGAGGGAGGAAAAAGATTAAATGGGCAAGGAAAAACAGTCATCCTTTCAGTTCAAGGGACAGGTTATAGTTGTCACAACGACCTGCAAAACCTTTTGGCACAACCAAGCATATTGCACCTAACCTCTGAATGAGTTAAGAAATGTGTCATATCTGTAGAACTGCGGGGTTGAATTTCAGCTGTCCTACTTCTATCCATCTTAAAAGTAGATAGCAAATGTATGTTAGTCATTCTATAATGAAAGGCAAGAGAGATAAGCATATAATTCAGACAATTCATGCTAAGCCAAGATAAATGTTTAAGACAATGTCCTCTGGAGATGCCTATCTCTCTTCACTAGCTATTGCAAGGTATTTGAACTGGCTGCATCACTTCTATATAGTTAAAATTAGTTTGGATTAATTGCAGCATAGCCACTAAAACTTCAGGGAACAAGAAGATTCTCCTTCCTCCCAGGCTATATTCTAAGGTGATGATTCTTCATACAGTTTTCTGAGGTGAAAAAGCAGCGGAAGTAAATTTTCTTAGGCTGAGAAATGCTTAAGAACCAGATTTTTGCTTCTTTTATGTGCACAGATTATTATGTAACATGCCTTTGGTATTAAGAATAGTTTGAGTCTGAAATCCCAGAAAGGTTAGAAAGTGTTTTATTGGGTTGCTCTCCTTAATGTAGGTTTCAAAATTACACCTAAAGCATACTTAAGGTTTCTAAATATTTTGCTTAGTGATGACTCTGTATGGTTTTTTAGTGATGGCGATAATGTCCCAGCTAGTTCATCAAATAATTTTCTTTTTCTAACCATTGTTTGTATTCACCTTGCGACAGATGTTCTTTCCCCGGGAACTGATTTTATGTGATTATTTTGGAATTTTAGCTATGGTGATCATTGCAGAGGCTAGAATGAGAATTACAGTTGAACGTTGACAGGATGCGGAGAGAAAATAAGATGGAAAATCTCATGGGTCAAGGTAAAAGACAGGAAGATCAGTTGCCAATTACCATCCCAGACAAAACAGATTAAACTAGGAGAATAGTAATTTAACGTATTGCCACTTAAAGTGGAGTAGGATGTTAAGAAACAAAGACAAAAAAAAATTAAAACATCTTCTCCCCCAACACCTCAGGCTGAATGTCACTCCTTCATTCCCCACTCCTCTACCTCCTCTCCCAACATCTCAAGTCGTGCGGGGGGATGGGGAATGGGGAATGGGGAATTACGGTCAGTTCATAACAATTTGTCTCTGCCACTCCTTCCTTCTCTTGCCTTTCCCCTGCTCCAGCACCGGTCCTCTCCATGGGCTGCAGTACTTTAAGGTAAGCCTGCTCCAGCATGGGTCCTCCATGGGCCACTGTTCCTGTCAGGACTCCTCCAGCTTGGCTTGTTCACGGGCTGCAGCTTCCTTCAGGTCATATCTACCTGCTGTAGGAAATACCTCTCCACAGGCTACAGGGAAATATCTGTTTCAGTGGGGTCTCATCCACAGGCTGCAGGGGAATCTCTGCTGGAGCACCTCCTCCCCCTCCTTCTTCACTGACCTTGGTGTCTGTAGGGCTGTTTCTTACAGCTTTTTCTCCCTCCCTCCTCTCTCACAACTGCTGCAAAGCATTTCACCCTTTCTTAAATATGTTTTCCTTGAGGCACCACCATCTTGGCTGAGGGGCTCAGCTGTATCCTGTTTCGCAGGTGTCTGGAACTGGTTGTGTCCAACACGGGGCAGGCCCTGGCCTCTCCTCACGGAGCCCACCCCTGTAGCTCCCCTCCACTGCCAACACCTTGACACCAACACCCAATACAGTAATACACTGTTATGAAAACAAATTTTGGCATAAAGTCAATTCTTATTGGAGACTGATAGCTATTATCTCTTGAATTTACTTATTTATTTTTAAGCATTGGAAGTTAGAGAAGTTGCGCAGATAGGGAAGAGTGACATCAGTGCAAAAAGAATGAGAATGCAGAAACACGCTCTCCCTCGGATGAAGCTCCATTAGTAGTGCTCCTTAAATACTGACCTCCCTCTCTGTCTCTGCCCCCTCCCTAAAACTGTCATTCTCTTAAAATAAGCAGATGTCATGCAAACATCTACCCCTTTTTTGACAATGGGCTGTGTTCTTTTGCGAGTTTAGAATGTCTTTTTTCTGTGCCTAGATTTGTTTACAAATAACAATTGAGTTGGTGCTGAAAATGTGTTTCCCCTATTGGGTAATGGATCCTCTCTTCTGAGAAATAGCTGCTAGTTGTTCTTGGGGTTTTTGCTTGTTAAGTTTTTTAAAAAAACTACAGTTATATATACCCATTCTTTTAATATAAATATATGTAATTAATAACTTCTTACTAAACAGCATACAATAGTATATCCTAAGGCATGGATTTGAATGTGCCCATCTGATGGATCAGTGGAAGATATACAATTCACTGCTGCTAAATTGAGACCTCCACCTACTGTCTGACTGTGAAAATATATTACAAAAGACTTTCCTGATATAAAGCAAATGTACATTCAATTTAAAAAAGGAGAGTTCTTTAGTGTATTTTTTTCATGTTTTTCTAAGGAATAAATGCTATTTCTAGGTGACAATAAATTTCTTCTTAAAATAATGAGGTGAGAGATAAGTGTTATCCTCTGGAGGTGCCTATTCCTCTCCATAGATTATACAGGAAACCTACAATAGCTGGCTTGCACTACAACACTTAATTTCTAAAATTAAGAAATATGATTCTGATGTTTTGTAACATTAAACATTACACAAGTTGCATGATTTTAAAAGTAAAGATTTAATGACAATCTTAGAGGAGTACTGTTCGAAGGAGAAATAAAGAATTTCACAAATTGAAACATGACCAGTTCAGGAAAAAAGTTGTTCTCAGTGAGGGTGATTCAGCAGTTTAACACGTTACCTTTAGAAACTGTGATTAATCCGTTCTTGAGGTGTCCTAACAGGAGGAGGCTCTGAGCAGTCTGATCAGATTTCAAAGTTGCCCTGCTTTGACTGGGGTTTTGGACCACACGACTTCCAAAGGTTCTTTCCAATGTAAGCACTTACATATTCATAAGCACTTACATTTACTTTAGCTTACCACTCATCTTCACTATAATATATATCAACTTTAATTATTTATAATAATTATCTCTGGTTTGTATCTTTTTATGCAATTCATGGTGTTAAATAATTATTTTATCCCATTCTAGATGAATGAAACACAGTATGCATGCATAAAGGCAATCATATAAACATTTACTGCTAAATGCCAAAAACTTGACTTCATAGACTTAATACATCTATGAACGCAGTGAGATCATGTTCAGAATACTCTCACATAACCCACTGTTAATGTCTGCATTTTTAAAGACTGAGGATCCTGGTAACCTTTTAGATGTGTAATGTGTTTTCCAACTCTCCTCAACTTTCTGAAAAGATCAGAAACTTCTCCATTAAGTGAATGATGTAGTTTAACTGCCTTTCCATCCAAATGTAATAAACTTTTTAATAAGAACATTATAATGAAGCAGTGATGAAATTGTACCTTAACGGAAGGAAACATGAAGCAATTCTGTCAATACAGTGAGTAAGCAGCAACAATTCATTTGACCAAATGTAAGCCTCTGCCTCTAAGTTATTCACTCTACACGTCCATTAGAGTCAATAGAGAGAAAGAGGCACTTCCAATAAGCACTCAATCTCGTTTTATATTAGATGTATAAAATAGATCAAATGAATAGCACTCTTGAGATTGACTACAAAGGAGCCTAGGAGTTCTACTCAGATGTAAATGAATTGTACTGCAGTTCCTGACTCCCACTTAACAGCCATTAAACTATATCTGAACAGAATTCTGAATGATCGTTTCAAAGGGAATTTCAAATGCTAACTTTGCTTTTATTCCAAACTTAAAAATATTTTTTCTTCTCAGAAAATAAACTTTATTTTACTAATTTTGATTCAGAATAATAATTTAGAAAATTATTTAGTATCTAAATAAACTTGAATAACTTTGACAATTGCTCTTGGCTTATTTTAAGATTAGATTTGGTATTTTCATATTATTTTATGAATCTCAGTAAGAGTGGTGCAAAGTACTTAACAACAGAGTTTCATAATATATCTTAAAATGACTTTTTTACAGGTGTCAGGCAATTTAATAATATTCAGCTGAAAGAAGAAATAAAGCAAATATGTATTTGTCGTAGAAGAAAATGCATTTTGCAATACAAAGTATTTTGAGGAACATTTTTTAACCAAGTCCACAGGAGACTACATGGTAGTGTCGTCTTTAGTTTTAGCCATGTAATGATTCCTACAGTTAGTCATGAAAACTGACACATATCCTGGGAAAGAAAATCAGATGTTATCTATGAAAACAAGCTTATTATGTAGGTCAGTGAATGATTCACTGTAAATTATTTATCAAGGGAATGCTGTCTCTCTTTCTCATAGTGAGTTGTCTCAGAGCAAATAACAAATTTAATTTTGAATAAATCTATGAAAAACTATATAAATATTATTGTTCTCTGGATAGCTCATGTTTATAATGACATTTTTGCGTGACAGTGAACTCTTTAACTGGGGAAGAGCTACCAATGTTTTGAAGCTCCACCAGGAATGCCACCCTTATGAACCATGAAGGCCAGGAGACCACCTATGAAGATCAGTAAGTCAATAATAGTCGGGACACAGCTGTGTTCCTGGATCAAATTATGTACAGCATTCACAAAAGGAAAATAATATGTGTAATGTCTCAAAGTTGATGCATCTAAGAAAACAGGTCTTTAGAACTTTTAAAGTTAGGTTTTCATGGAAGATAGAGAATGCTAAGAACTGCAATTCCTAATTCTGTGTTCTTCCCTTTAACATTTCTTTGACATCCACCTTTACAGTTGCTTGGGAATGCTGTATCATTTTAAAGAGCACTACTGTTTTCAGGCAGTGCGCACTAGTGTTTCTATGCCACTCTGTTTTTTTGTTTCCTCAAATTACACAAATGTAACTTACAGCAGCTGATGCTTTGTTCTCGTTAACCAGAACCACCAACTCCATATAAGATCCCAAACTCTTAAAAGGCTGTTTACAAAAAAAACACAGAACACCACAGCCAGAAACCATAGTGTGGGGACAAACTATTTAGCAGCTTAGTGTAGCACATAGATGTTTTCAGAAAAGACAAATTGATCTTTGATGAGATAATTTTTCCTTTCCCTGCATCATTGTTTGACTTCCCATCCCTATTCTCCAGGCTCTGAGGAAAGGACATTGCAGAGTTTCTGAGGATGCTGAGCTTGGCCACTCAGTACCTTTCATAAAAGTTCTTATTTGCTTTTGCAGCTGCAAGACTGAGATGGAAGTTCAGCCTAATTTTTTAAATCCTTAGCTCCCGGACAATTCCACTGTCTAATCTCTCCAAGCCTGTTAAAAACAACTCCAACCCAAAACAAAACAAAAACCAAACAGCAAAAGAGATGCTACAGCCTTTCATCCTACATCCTTTCCACTCCCACTTATATTATCCTTTTGTGAGTTAGCTGCACAATGTGTTCAAAGCTTTCTAGTTTCAGACTGATACAAGTCTGTAAATGCTTACAGTTGTTAAATTCTGCTTTCACAGAATCACAGGACCATGAATAATTCAGTCTAGAAGGAACATAGCACATATCTAATCCAAACTCCTGCTCAAATTAGGATCAGCTCTTAGGTCAGACCAGGTTGCTCAAGGCTTGAACAAGTCCTTGAAAACCTGCAAGGATGGAGCCTGCACAACTTCTCAGGACACATGACTGCTCTCATGGACAAAAATTTTTCCTTATATCCAATATGAACCTCTTTCATCTCAATTTATGCCTGTTGTTTCTCACCCTACCACTTTGTGCCACTGTCCAGGTTTTTCACCCTGCAGGTACCAGGGGGCTGTTGTTAGGGGCTCCTGCAACTGTCTCTTCTGCAGTCTGAACCAGCCCCAGTTCCTCAGCCCCTATTCAAAGGCAAGTGCTGGGTAGTGCCTGGGTGGTGTGTTTCAAAATTTCTCCTTTGAACCTCCTTTGAACTCCTTCTGTCTCCTCTGCACTGCCTTTTTGCTTTGAAGCTGTCATGAGTTCACTGCTTAGTCCCTGCTGATCACCTGATACATTGTTTGTCAAGTATTGTGACAGATCCTTCTTGCCCTTGGAAGATTTTGTCCTTAAAAGATCTGCCACCGTTCTTGAGCTCCCTTCAGAGCTGCCTCTGGGAACCCACCTACCAATTTTCCTGAATAAACTGAAATCTGCTCATCTGAAGTCCAGGGTCTGTACTCCGCTATTCTCCTTCCTTGCTCCCATGAGGAGATTGAACTCCACTGTTTCATGGCAACTGCAGACGAGGCTGCCATTGATTGTCCCCAGCCAGTTCTTCCTTATTAGTAAACAGCAGATGCAGCTGTGCATCCCCTCAGTTGTTCCATTTGGTATTGGAAGCAAGATACTATCCTCACCGTTTATAAACCTTGACTACTTGCGTCCTGCCATACTGCCCTTTCAGCAGCTGGCAGGGAGTTTAAGGTTCTCCATAAGATCCTAGATCTGTGATCCAGAGACTTCCTTTAAATATTTAAGAACATTTTTTCTGCTTCCTCACCCTGAGTGGTCTGGAACAAACTCCTACGCGACTCACACTATCCCTCCTCTGACACTGACCCACAAGCTCTCAATCTGACAGCCATCCATCCCACAGGGGAGCTCTCTAGACATGAATTGCTCCTTCACAAAGAGGGCAAACTCCTCATCATCTTTCCTGCTATCTTTCTTGAAGAGCCTGGATCCTTTCGTCACATCACTTGAGTCATGCAAGCTATCCCACCTCAGTTATTCCAACAATCTTGCATTCTTGTGACCATATGCAGCACCCTGGATTCTCCTGTTTGTTTTCTAGGCTGTGAGCATTTCTGTGTGTTGCGGTAGGTTGACCTTGACTGGAGGCCAGGTGCCCACCAAAGCTGCTCTATCTCTCCCCCTCCTCAGCTAGACAGGGGAGAGAAAATATAATGAAAGGCTCATGGGTTCGAGATAAGGACAGGGAGAGATCACACACCAGTTACCATCATGGGCAAAACAGACTTGACTTGGGGAAATTAATTTAATTTATTACCAATCAAATCAGAATAGGGTAATAAGAAATAAAAAACTAAGTCTTAAAACACCTTCCCCCCACCCCTCCCTTCTTCCTGGGCTCAACTTCACTCCCGATTTTCTCTACCTTCTCCTGCCGAGTGGCACAGGGGGATGGGGAAGGGGGGTTACTGTCAGTTTGGGAAGGGGGGTTACCATCAATTTGTCACACATTGTCTCTGCTGCTCCTTCTTCCTCACACTCTTCCCCTGCTCCAGTGTGGGGTCCCTCTGTGATGGTGCAGACCCCCCTGGGACACATTGTGATATCAGGACCAGCGAACATTTTGTTCTTGTTTTGACTTCAAGTGCAGTGAGTTGGGACCATCCGGTACTTTCTTGTCCTGGTTACGGTGCAGTGAGTTAGGATGATTAGGCACTCCCTAACCATACCTGAAACTCTGCCTGAATCTGTACCTGAAACTCCTGCTGCCTGGATTGCGGACCACCCTGGAAGGTGCCAGAATTACCTGACTAGAATTGTGGCCAGAATGGAAATATACTGACCAAAGTCAATCATCTCGCGATCCTATAAGTAGCGATCCTAAGTGAGTCCCTTTGAGCTATCCAATATCGCAGCAGGCTGTGACCCATTATCTCTTCCTGAGCTGGGATACCTCTCAGGGTAGATTTCATAAGGATTTCAAAGAGTAGATTTCATGAGGATTTCCAAGATTGTCTGCCGCTAGATGCCAACAAAGAAGGTGTCAAAGATCATCTGCTGATAAATGCTGATGAAGGAGAATAGTGAGTAATTCACTACAATTAGATTTTGTGAAGTTTCGAAGATCATTTGATACCAATAATTTATTACAATAGGCAAAGAGAAAAATCTTGGTCATAGATTAACTATATCTGTGTGTGTGTGTCTGTGTGTGTGCGATTTGATTTAGGAAACTGAAGTGTTGATTATTGCAAATTTTATTAAATGACTCTGATAATTGGCTGATGATTAAGTACTGTTAAAAATCATATGACCTAATCTTGTGATTTACTGTAATAGTGCTAACAGATCTTAAATTACTGCTACCACAAAGTTGTGTAGGATCCATAATCATTCATTCCCTGACAAATTGGCATGATAACTCAATGGGAGGTTTTCCTTACCCTTTATATTAATTCCATTATACATAAACTGTTGACCAAGTCTGAGACTAAGTCTGGATCCAGCCACACCTAGAATCCTGAGAAGGAGTTTAGAAAGGAAGGGGGTCCATTGTGAACTTCATGACTCAATGGGAGGGTCTCCCTTACCTTTTTGCATCTCCAGTCTCTGTGTAAATCATTCTAAATTGATTCTAACTTGATTTTCCTTTCTATGTTTCTTCCACGTAGCAAGTAATAGAGTGAGCCTTGCCATTGAACTTCCTTAAGTTGCACTTTTACAAATTCACAGTAAAATTACTTTTGCTGATACCTTTGATGGTGATTCTTCAAGTGATCTAAATCACTTATCCGCAACAAACTCCCACAGGAGACAGTCCTTCATGTACTTCTCCAACAGGGGTCCTTCCCATGGGCTGCTTCAGGAACAGACTGCTCCAGTGTGGGTCCTCCACGGAGCCATAGGTTCTGCCGGAGGCCTGCTCTAGTGCCAGCTCTCCACGAGGTCACAGCTTCCTTCAGGTGCATCCACCTGCTCCAGTGTGGGGTCCTCCCCGGGCTGCAGGTGGATATCTGCTCCACCGTGGACCTCCCTGGGCTGCAGGGGGACAGCCTGCCTCACCATGGTCTTCCCCACGGGCTGCAGGGGAATCTCTGCTCTGGTCCCTGGAGCACCTCCTGCCCCTCCTTCTGCACTGACCTGGGGGTCTGCAGAGTCTTTTCTCTCACATATTCTTTCACCTCTCTCCCTGCTGCAATTGCTGTTGCGCAGCGCTACCACCATCGCTGATGGGCTCGGCCTTGGCCAGCAGTGGGTCTGTCTTGGGGCCAGCTGGCATAGGCTCTATTGGACATAGGGGAAGCTTCTAGCAGCTTCTCACAGAAGTCATCCCTGTAGCCCCCCCACTACCAAAATCTTGCCACGCAAACCCAATACATGTGTATGCTTGAAGGGGTCCTCCTTTAGTTCTGTTTTTCCATTCCTGAAGTCTCTCTTTTTCCTGTAATCCTGCACTCTTTGTTCTCCACCTGTACTCCACTTCTTATGCTGTAATGATTGTGCATATATTTAGAAATAAATAAATTACAGAGTGCATTATTTTAATCCAGGAAATATCTTCTCTTCCAAGAAAAATAAAAGTACAGTAAGTATGTTTTTTTTTCTTAATATTTTACAGTAGGATTTCTGAAACTATAGCCCACACAGCATGTTCCATTGAACAGCTGGCTAATCATGTTGTGCTGATTTGTTGTTTGGGTTTTTTTAATTATTTCCAGCTGCTAAACTTCTGCTAAAAGATAACTTAAATACTGTAAGCACTTAACCTGTTATGTGAAAAAGTGCTGTTTCAATACAGTGATGTTATGCTTTAGTGAATTATGATCCATGCTGTTAAAAATTGAGATGTCATACTACAGAATTGTAATTCCATAAGAAAGAATACCTATAAATGAGGGAATATTAAGACCATAATAAATAGAAACATAAGTAATGACTGAAAGCCTGTATCCAGAATTAAATTATTCCTTAAAATTCAGCTGCTAGCTTCCACTTACTGTTTACATGTTGGTTTTTTTTCCCCAAAAATTAAAATGCAATGTATTTCAATTACAGAAAGTTTTAAAAACAAACTTATTTTGGTTACTACACCTCAGATTGGCATTAAGTAGATGAGAAAGAGTGGGAGTTCTCCATTACTAGCAAAAGCAGCTCCTGGCTTCCTGCAGGCAAGCAAGAGAACTAAATGAAAAAAATAACAAAAATAAACCCCAAATGCTACAGAATCCCAGATAACTTTGATTTCCAAAGTCCTGATGAATCAAGCCAGAGATATAACATAGCATCATGTATCAGGTCAGGAACACAAACTATGAATAAAGAAGAAAATTGTTGGCAAGTTGTTCACAGCATGTTTGTAGCTCTCTTCTCTTTCAGTTGTTATTATATTTTAAGTAGTTCTGGTTATATTGACTCATCATACTTCACATTTCTGTTCCCCAGGGTTGATGCTGTAAGGGTACACTTACCTTGCAAAATTCATCCTTTATTATAACATTTCTATTAGAATTATGCAATTATGACAATTAGAGCAAATGGGTCTAAAAGACATTTTCAGAAGTATTGTAGTCCATTCCTCTGCCACAAGGTAAAATATTCATATATAAACAGTTGTTTGTCTAAGTTGTTATTAAAAACTGAATAAATTATGGAGATTCCACAGCTTTTCTTACAAATTATGGTGTTTCCCCTGGGCACAATTTTAGGGCCAGTTCTCTTCAATGTTTTTATGAATGACGTGGATACAGGAGTTGAGTGCATACTAAGTAAGTTTGATGATGATACTAAATTAGGAAGAGCCATTCATTCCCTCAAGTGTAGAGAGGCCTTACAGAGAGATCTTGATAGATTAGATTAGTCTGCAATCACCAACCGTATGAAATTCAACAAGGACAAATGTCGGACTCTAAACTTGTGATGGTGTAAACCTGGATGTATGTATAGATTGGAGGACAAGAGAATGGAGTGCAGCCCTGCAGAAAGGGATTTGGGGATTTTGGTTGATGGTAAGCTCAAAATGAGTCAACAATGTGCCCTGGCATACAAAAGGCTGACCATATCATGGGGTGCATTAAGCACAGTATAGCTAGCCAGTTGAAAGAAGTGATTGTCCCACTGTACTCAGCATTGATGCAGCCTCACCTCAAGTACTGTGTGAAGTTTTGAGCTTCAGAATGTAAGAAGGATATAAAAATATTAGAACGTGTCCAAAGGAGAGCAACAAAGATGGTGAAAGGACTAGAGGGCATGGCTTAGGAGTGGCTGAGAATACTAGGTTTGTTCAGCTTCAAGAAGAGAAGACTGAGGGGTGACCTCATTGCTGTCTACAACTGCCTCATGAGGGACAGCGGAGAGGGAGGTGCTCTCTGGTGTCTGGAGACAGCACACAAGCGAATCGTTTACACCTGCATCAGGGAAAGTTCAGATTAGATATTGAACTCACTCCAATCACCTGGTTCAGTTTTGGTGCCCCAAACCAGATGCAGTTCTCCAAGTGAGGCTTTGTAAAGTGGAAGGATTTCTTCACATTTTACTTATGATACTAATCATTATAGACATCTGTTTTCTGTTAGCTTTTGTAATAAACATCCATGGTACGCTACAATTAATTCCACCCTTCAGAAGTCCCTGTTTAATAAACACAAAGCAGCAGTGAAAAACTAGCTGTCACCCATTTTCAAGTAGAAGATGCATAAAATACATATATACGCATACACACACATAACATAGAGCATTATGTGTAATAATATATGTCTATATATAACAAAATATGTACTTCTTCACAGTATCTCACAGATGTATTCCAGGTTTTTTTATTTTCCTGATGACATTCTGGTATTATGAGATTATTTCCATTTCCATTTCCCTAAATCTATGGGACTCTCAAATTCCCAATTATGTATGGTGTTTCTGAATGTTTTGTGAGGATATGCATAATGCCAACCTTGTTTCATTCTGCATTTCTGAAAGCTGCACAATTTTTCTTCCCCAGCTGATGGACAAGTGGTTCGACTTGAAAAAATGCTTACTTCACAAAGTTGATTTGTTTGGAAGAAATCTGGATAGGCTAGAAGATATGACAGCAGTGTTTTTCCTGCATGGGTTCACAGGAGCAAGAAGAGAAACATTTTCCTCTGTGATATAGTTATGCAAGAGTTTTTCAAACCTTCCTAATTTGGGGTCAGAGTCAAGAATATACATGGTTATGCATGCAGTAGTAAACCATCTGGATGAGTTGCTGAAATGGAGGTTTACTCTTAATGGAATAAATGGCAACTACATACACTTGAGCAATTTTTAAAAATGCAAAGTATCCCCAACTACTGTTCTGACTACCTAGCTGTCTGCAACATACTCATTCCTTAATGTTTGCGGTTTATATATAAATATATTGCCTTTTATTCCCAACTCACATAAAAAGCTCCAGCTAGGAATGATTTATTTTACTCAGATAATTTAGACACTGGTCTAACTCTGAATTTGGATTCTTTCTTTGAGTGAATATCTAATGTTACAGCCCTCTCTCCAGATAGTCTGAAAAGATACTGGAGTATGTTGGAGACAACCTTTTACTACAGATGAGAGACAGAGTAATGGTTGCAAGTGATTTAAAATCCCCATAGTAGGGGATAACAGACTGATAATCAGAAGATAAAAATAGAGTGGTTGAAAGTGATCAAAAAGAATGGGACTCACATGCTCTAGTAATTAGATTTCTTATCTTAGCTAGTTTTCTAATCTTTCTCTTTGGTCATCCTTTTATAAGTCTGTCTACACAGACAATTATCTGTCGTGTCAATAAAGAAAGATGTAATTAATTTAGGCTAGACACCAGACACTTAACTTTAAGAAATGTAAAATTACCTGAGAAGAATACTATTTTGTACATGGAAAATCACATTAGGAATCCAGTTTTTGGAAAAGACTGATGCCCAAAGAATTCATTGATATAACAAAATCTATTGATTTACAGACACTATTAAAAAAGATT
Organism: Harpia harpyja; assembly: GCF_026419915.1. NCBI lineage: Eukaryota > Metazoa > Chordata > Aves > Accipitriformes > Accipitridae > Harpia > Harpia harpyja. Next base: position 9,878,377 of record NC_068943.1, read on the forward strand.
AGGTACATTAAATCATTTAAAACGTGTTTGAAAAAAAACACACCACGAATGTTGTGTACTTCTATAGCAATTACTCTAGAATTACTGTAAATTATTTGAGAATGGGTTAAGCTGGATGCATATGAACACATATTTGGGAAGCTGTATAGCAGCACAGTGTATGGGACCACACCATACCTACAGTGCAGTGGTGGGAAAAGAGGCAAACCAAAGTTCCCGGGTTCTCAAACATAGTCCCATTTGGATTTCACCTCCGTCTTTTAGGAATCCACTCCTGTACAGATAACCCTATAGAAGTTCATTAAATTTTCTAATATATCTCAAGTAAACTTACAGTAAGTTTGTAGTCGGTACAAAGTATCCTCGCCTCAGTCGCCGAGGTGAGCAGCTCCACTGCTGGCAGGATCCGCAGCAGAGGGCTCCAGCGCGGTGCACAGCAGCGCTTCCTGAACCAGGGGAACCTCCAGTGTTGCCAAGAGACCCACCAGGAGCCCGCAACTCGCATGACAGCAGCTGACGAGACCTGGATGGGGCCAGGAGCAATGGCAGCCAAGTCCCTTCCACACCTATAAGGGAAGACCCTGGGGAGCGTAGCAACCAGGAGCACCAAGAACAGGGCATGGTGTGTCAGCAAGGGTGCAGTGCATCAGTTTGTGCTGCAGTTCACGCAGAAGGGCATGCAGGAAGGGTGCTGTAGTTCTACCAGCTTAACCAGGGAGCAATGGTGTCCACCCGGCAGAAACCTATGTCCTCTCAAAAGTCTGCACCTGCTGCGACTGATGCAGCTTCCCAAACAGAGCTCTGGTGGGAACACGCTTCCACCCCAGTGCCAGGCTGCAGGCTGTGCCCTGCTCTTATACCAGTACTGGACGGCAGCGGTGAGCACACCTGTGGGAGGTGCGCCCAGGTAGAGGAACTCCTTCGCTTAGTGACAGAGCTCTGGGAGGAGATGAGTGTGTTGAAGAATATCACAGAGACAGAAAGAGATAGACTACTGGAATCACACCCTACCTTCCCTGGGACAGGCCTGTCAGGCAGACAGGATGCATGATACAGAGGATTCCCTATCCTCTCTCCACCCGGCAGAATGTGGTGACTTAAGGGATAAGGAGGAATGGTGACAAGTTCCTACCTGGCGCAGAAGGCGTGTGTCCTCTGTGACTACCTCACCTTCCCAGGTGCCTTTGCATAATAGGTATGAGGGTCTGCAAGTGGAACCGAACAATGATGAGGACAATGGTTTGTCTAGGTTGGAGGTATCACCAAGGTTAAGTCAGCCTACACTCTGTGTCAAAACCACTTCCATAAAGAAAAAAAGACAAGTTATTGTCATAGGAGACTCTATCCTGAGGAGAACAGAAGACCCAATATGCAGACTGGACCTACTTCTTAGTGAAGTCTGCTGCCTCCTTGGTGCCTTGGTTAAAGATGTGACAAGGAAACTTCCTACCCTGGTACGGCCTTTGGATTATTATCCATTATTGCTTTTTCAGGCAGGCAGCGATAAAGTTTCAATAAGAAGTCCAAGGGCATTCAAAAGAGACTTCAGGGCCTTGGGGTGACTGGTCAAGGGATCAGGAGCACAAGGAATGTTCTCCTCTGTCCTTCCTGTTGCAGGGAATGATGAGGGGAAAAAACAGGAAAAGCCAGCAGATCAATACCTGGCTCTGAGCCTGGTGTCACTGGCAGAATTTTGAGTTTTTTAATCATTGGTTGGTTTATATGACACCAGGCCTGCTGGTGACAGATGGAGTACACCTGTCTCAAATGGGGAAAAATATCTTTGCACAGGAGTTAGCAGGGTTCATTGAAAGAGCTTTAAACTAGATTTGAAGGGGAAAAGGGATAAAAACAGGCTCACTAGAGATAAGCCTTGGGGTGGCATGCCAATGTTTGAGGGACAGTGTGCCAGTGAGGTCCTTCAGTCTGCTCCACGATGTGCTGAGTACACTGGAGCACATTCGAAATGTCCCTATACTAATGCATGCAACACCCTAGCCATCTCAGTGGAGGTAGGAGATCTACGTGGCAGCGAAAACACAAAGGTTGCTGAAGTGTTAGAAACAATGGAAGAGTCTGAAAACAGTCACATACAAAGGCCTTCTCCCCCCAAAACAGTGCTGGGTTCAATAGCCCAAATGAAGTGCACCTACACTAATGTTATGCAGCATGGGCCACAAACAAGAGGAGTTGGAAGCCATTGTGGCTGGAAAACTATGATACAGTTGCCATCACAGAAATGTGGTGGGATGACTCACACCACTGGAGTGCTACAATGGATGTCTATAAACTCTTTAGAGGGATAGGCAAGGGAGGAGAGGCGGTGGGGTAGCCCAGTATGTTAGTGAGTGTTTTGATTGTCTAGAGCTTGATGATGGTGATAATAGGGTTGAGTGTTTATGGGTAAGAATCGTGGGGAAGGCCAATAAGGCAGATATCATGGTGGGAGTCTGTTATAGACCACCCAACCAGGATGAAGAGGCACATGAAATATTCTATAAGCAGCTGAGGGAAGTCTCACAATTGCTAGCCCTTGTTCTCGTGGGGGACTTCATCTTACCAGACATCTGCTGGAAATACAATACAGTGGAGAAGAAACAGTCTAGGAGGTTCCTGGAGTGTGTGGAAGAAAACTTCCTGACACAGATGGTGAGTGAGCCAAGTAGGGAAGGTGCCCTGCTGGACCTGTTTTTTGTGAACAGAGAAGGAATTGTGGGTGATGTGGTGGCTGGGGGCTGTCTTGGGCATAGTGATCATGAAATGACAGAGTTTTTGATTCACGAAGAAGTAAGGAGGGGGGTCAACAGAACCTCAACCTTAGACTTCCGGAGGGCGGACTTTGGCCTGTTTAGGAGACTGGTTGTCAGCGTCCCTTGGGAGGCAGTCCTGAAGGGCAAAGGACTCCAGGAAGGCTGGACATTCTTCAAGAAGGAAATCTTAAAGGCACAGGAGCAGGCCATCTCCATGTGCCGAAAGATGAGCTGGTGGGGAAGGAGACAGGCCTGGTTGAACAGACAGCTTTGGCTGGAACTCAGGAAATAACAGTTTATGACCTTTGGAAGAGTACTACAAGGATGCCATGTGGTTATGCATGGAGAAAATTAGAAGGGCCAAAGCCCAACTAGAATTTAATCTGGCTACTGCTGTAAAAGGCAATAAAAACTGTTTCTATAAATCCATTAGCAACAAAAGGAGGGCAAAGGAGAATCTCCATCCTCTGTTGGATGCAGGGGGAAACATAGCAACAATGGCTGAGGTACTTAATGCCTTCTTTGCCTCAGTCTTTAACAGTAAGACCAATTGTTCATGGGGTATCCAGCCCCCTGAGATGGAAGACAGGGATAGAGAGCAGAATGAAGCCCCCATAATACAAGGGGAAATGGTTACACCACTTTAACACACACAAGTCTGTGGGACCAGATGGAATCCACCCAAGGGTACTGAGGGAGCTGGTGGAAGTGCTCACCAAGCCACTTTCCATCATTTATCAGCAGTCCTGGCTAACTGGGGAGGTCCCAGTTGACTGGAGATTAGCAAATGTGATGCCCATCTACAGAAGGGGCTGGAAGGAGGATCCCGGGAACTACAGGCCTGTCAGTCTCACCTTGGTACCAGGGAAGGTAATGGAGCAGATCATCTTGTGTGCCATCACATGACACGTACAGGACAGCCAGGTGATCAGCCCAACTCAGTGTGGGTTTATGAAAGGCAGGTCCTGCCTGACTAACCTGATCTCCTTCAATGACAAGGTGACCCACTTAGTGGCTGAGGGAAAGGCTGTGGATGTTGTTTACTTGGAATTTCATAAAGCCTTTGACACCGTTTCCCACAACATTCTCCTGGAGAAACTGGCTGCTCATGGCTTGGACAGGTATACTCTTCAAAACTGGCTGGATGGCCAAGCCCAAAGAGTTGTGGTGAATGGAGTTAAATCCAGTTGGTGGCTCGTCACAAGTGGTGTTCCCCAGGGCTCAGTACTGGGGCCAGTTCTGTTTAATATCTTTATCAATGATCTGGACGAGGGGATCGAGTGCACCCTCAGTAAGTTTGTGGATGACACCAAGTTGGGTGGGAGGGTTGATCTGCTTGAGGGTAGGAAGGCTCTACAGAGGGATCTCGACAGGCTGGATCAATGGCCTGGGGCCAACTGTATGAGGTTCAACAAGGCCGAGTGCTGGGTCCTGTGCTGGGGTCACTACAGCCCTATGCAATGCTACAGGCTTGGGGAAGAGTGGCTGGAAAGCTGCCTGGCAGAAAAGGACCTGGGGGTGTTGGTCAACAGCCAGCTGAATATGAGCCAGCTGTGTGCCCAGGTGGCCAAGAAGGCCAACAGCATCCTGGCTTGTATCAGAAATCGTGTGGCCAGCAGGACTAAGGAAGTGATCATCCCCCTGTACTCGGCACTGGTGAGGCCGCACCTTGAATACTGTGTTTGGTTTTGGGCCCCTCACTGCAAGAAAGACATTGAGGTGCTGGAGCGTGTCCAGAGAAGGACAAAAAGCTGATGAAGGGTTTAGAGACCAAGTCTTATGAGGAGCAGCTGAGGGAACCGGGGTTGTTTAGTCTGGAGAAAAGGAGGCTAAAGGGAGACCTTATCGCTCTCTACAACTTTCTGACAGAAGGTTGTAGGGAGGTGGGTGTCGGTCTGTTTTCCCAAGTAACAAGTGATAAGATGAGATGAAACGGCCTCAAGTTGTGCCAGGGGAGGTTTAGATTGGATATTAGGAAAAATTTGTTCACCGAAAGGGTTGTCAAGCACTGGAACCATCTGTTCAGGGAAGTGGTGAAGTCACCATCCCTGGAGGTATTCAAAAGATGTGGAAATGTGTCACTTAGGGACATGGTTTAGTGGTGGACTTGGCAGTGTTAGGTTAAAGGTTGGAGTCAATAATCTTAAAGGTCTTTCCCAACCTAAATGGTTCTATGATTCCACGATTCTATAATTCTATGATTTTAAGGTAGCAATAAGGGTAAACCACAAAGACCAAGTATTTAAGTTACATATATCTTGTAGAATAATGACCTGAATAAAGCAAATTTATTTGGATTAAAATGAATTTGCTAGAATTAATAGTAGAGACATTAAAAATACAAGAAAGTTCATTATTGTAGCAATAGCAAATGTGCTATTAATTACTTCAGAATGATATGGAAAATATTTGTTTGCTCCATTTAGTCATTCTATAGTGTGTAATATTATTCTAAATTGCTTGGCAGTAAAATATCCTCTTGACACAAAGTAATTATAATACATGAATTGATTTTAAAATCCTGATAATTTGAGATACATCATTTCAGATAAACAAATAAATTTCCATAGTCTCTAAATGAGCTTCTCATTAGAACTCTCTAGAATTCTAAATTGTCCTATAATATGCCTTTTATTTATTTTTTTTTTTTATTTTAAAGTTATTAACCAGTCGAGGAATCTCTGATGACTAGAAATGAAGACAGCAAAGGGCATATAAAGTTTGCTGTATTATTTAAGTGAACTGAAAATGATTGATGAATATTAAAAATAATTTTCTAAGAGACCATATTCAAATTTAGAAGATATTTTCTAATAGGTAGTTTTATTTGACAACAGAGACAAACATGTTTATTTGTAACACAGTGGCCTTTTAAAATAAGAAATAACTAATGAAAACTAGGGGAGGGGAGAGGGGGAGGTGTCAGAAACAGAAAAAGAATCATATGTAATTCACACAAGCAATGACACCACTGCAAATTATAGCTGTCCAAGCCTTCAGAGTGGGTCAATATTAGTGTTTCGATTTCATCAAGAGTGCCTTTATGAAGCAAATTTCCAAGTTGGCACCAGATATGTATCTTTCTTGTGCTGTGGGTTACATAATGTTCTTTTACTATGTCCTTCAGATTCCTTCAAAATTTAAATAAGTTGAGATAAGCACCTATGTAAAGCACCTATGAACTTTGCCCATTAATGGGTACTTAGTCTGTGAAACTAGATTAGAGGCAGTCTGCAACAAAGGCTTGTGAATGCATATAACGTATATGTTGGGTTTTCAGTATTCTGCTCTGTACTTCTCCTTATACTGAACCACTCTATTTGCTAATGTAGTCACTGCCTAAATTGTTGTAAAGCAATTTTGATAATGAACCAGTGATACTGCCTCAAGTAATAGATATTAATAAGCATTTACTAAAGCGTTTTATCAGCATCTGTATGTATCTATAAACGCATGTATCTCCTGATGGATCGTTATTGCTGTAAGGTAAACTGAACTACTCAAAACTATTAGAACAGTGACTTAAACATGTCCAGGTGGTGCTAATAAAACATTAGTTTTGGTTTTTAGGAAACCACAGCCTGAAGGCCATTAAAGACAAATGGGATTTTGACAAGGGGCCCCAAAAGAAGAAGTACAAGATGACAGAGGCCTTGAAAGTACATGCACGAGGTGATATTGGAGGTTCAAGAGCTCTAAGCAAAACCTCAGAATGATCAGTCTCTGTTAAATGATCAGTCTCTGTTCATTAAAGGGATACAGCTTTTGGAGCCTTGCAAAACCTGTTTCAAGGACAGCAAGTTGACTGTGTTACAAAACATAAGAAATAATCTAAATGGATACAAGAGTAAAAAAGAACAGCCTGTGCTCAGACTTTTTGCAGTAAAGACCTCAAGACAGTGGTGACTTCCTGCAGTCCCCACCCCCTTCTTATTGAAGAAGTCTAGCACCATTGACTTTAGAATCCAGAAGGACTGGAAAGAGTGAGCAAAACATAAAAGAAAGATATAGATTATAGAAAAAGTGTGCAAATCAGTTCTATGGATATTATTTTGGAACAAGCTCTAATAATTGCATAATTTGGACTTACTGTAACATATCTTGATTGAATTGCTAGAACTTAATAAGATTATCAATTAATTCTTGGCTCCAAGTATAAAGTGTGTTTCTTTAGCACACATAAACTGAACATGATGTTTGGTCTTGTGCCTTGCCTTTGAGGCTTCTTTGAAATTTGGATACAATGAAATGTCCATCCTAGGTTAGTCCTCAAGGCTGCATTTTAAGCTGACAATTCTGTTTGTTGTGGCAGAATTAAGATGAGCTGCCCTAGAGAAGCTCTTATGTTCTTTCACAGTTATTTGTACAAGCTCAGATTAAAACTGGTTTAAACTCAGAATAAGGTAAGAATTCACTATATTTCCCATGAGGTTTTAGACAGCATTTAACTCTTTAAAAACTAGATATCTGCTTAAGATAATTGATCCTGCAGGGTCTTTCTGTAGTCATCAGAAATAGATAGACAAGCAACCTGTCTGATCTAATGCAGTGGTTTAAGAGAACAAAGAAAATTTCTAAATGTATTGATAGACAACTATTATAGACTAAGATTTATATGGCTAAAAGTAGCTCAGGTGACCACCACTGTAAAGTATGGAACGTCTCATAAGAAGGATACCCAGCCTTTTGATAAATTCTAAGAGATCTAAATTTTTCAGTAAATTCATTTAACTTTTTGGAGATTAACTTTCATTTACTGGTTTTGCTTTCCAGTTTCTGGAATGAGCAAAACCTGAGTTATGAAAATACCCTAAAGGAATAATGCCAGATTACAGAAATCTTGTGAGAAAACTTGACAATTTTTTTCACCTCAAAGCCTGGAACACAGAACTTCAGTTACAGTAAAATGAATTATTTAATTCCACGTATTTTACAATAAGCTAAAATGTTGGGATATTTCCTAATTGTCAGGCACCAATTCTACATCACGAAGTGCTGTGAACTGTTGGATTTGTGTCAGGCTCATTCTGACTTGTAAATGGAAGCTCTGAATATCACAGGCTAAATCCTGAAGTCTTAGGTGTTCAAAACTCCCCCTGACTTCCTTGCTGAGGACAAAACTAAATGCAAACTTCAGTATGAATAATTAACCCCTGATCCATCAGTCCTATTTAACTGAAACACACATCTGTTTTCTTTTAGAATGAAAAGATTTATATTTCCTGCAGATAACTGGGGTGGCGGAGGGGAGGGGGCAGGGGGCGGGGGGCTGTTCTGTTGGGTTTTTTTGGTTGTGGATTTTTTTCTTTCATTACAACTTTTCATTACAACTTTTCATTACAACTTTTGCTGCAGGGAAGTTGTTGTAGAAAGGTGAGTTTTGTTTGCATTTTTTTAATGAAAAAAAAAAAGAAAAAAGGAAAAAAAAAGAAAAAAAGCCCAGTATTCATTGGCTTTATTTTATCTGAATTCTTTGATATGCCACTGATAGTATGTCCTCTCTGATGCCCTTAAATTAAGCAACTCAGCTCTTCCTCTTACTATCTTTCCATCTTTTTAGAGCAACAACTGTTCCTTTCCACAAACCATCCTGAAGCTGGAAATGCAAATTGTTTTTTCCCCTGCTGACATTGCATCTCAAAACTTCAGTGGGTTTCTGATTATGTACTCAAGCTCAAGCAGTTTTCTTCCATCTTCAATTTTTTTAGGACCTGTTTCTGTATTGCACATGCACCTTCCCATCTAAGAATTCAAATCACTTATGTCCAATAGTGTTTGATGCCTGGGCCTCACTATACCTCCTGTGGTTTAGCACAAAATTACTTTTTCGTCTTCAAAATAGAATGAGAATGTGAGCTCTGTCTTTTTGGTAGCCTAAACACTAAAAGATATGATCACAGAGCTGGAAGAGATTTTATCTTGAGCTAGTATGTGTCAAAATGAACTTTCATGGTCTACTGATTCAAGAAAATCAAAATGTCATTGAAGGAAAGTGATATTTCAGTGTATGCAACCCATCACTTTATTTTAATGTTTCTACCTCTGCATTTGACTCTGCATAGACTGAACTGTAAAGTGTTTGGCCTTATGTAGAAACAAAGGATATGTAAATACTTGAAAAAGCCTAGAAAATTACAAAAGTTAAAAATTTAATTTCATAAGAAAATAAATATGCAGTTCTAATGGAAGTATTTTACAGGCACTTTTACAAAAGACTGCTAAATATTGCTGGAACTACTTTTTCAGTTGCGCCATTTATGGCTGTTAAGAAAACATACAACTGCTAAGAGATTTCCCCTGATGATTGATGAGTTCATCCAAGTAGTCTCAAACTCCCAAACATTTAAGATCTGGAGCGTAGCACTCAACTTTCTATAGCCTCTTTGTGCAGATAGTGTTAATTACCCATTCAGATTTTACATTCTCTCATCCAATAAAAGAACATCTTCTTTATTGTGTTGGTTGTATTCCAATTCCTATGCATTTTACTTGAATTTACATATTATCTTCTGGTACAATCAAATAAAATTATATTGGTGGAGTGGCTGATTGTGTTGTTATAAGCATGTCTGTGAAGTATGTAAGCAAATAAACAAATATGTAAAACATGGGAATGGAAGGAAAAAGGGGAGGAGAAGGGAAATACATAGAGAAAATAAAATATTAATTCTGAAAATTCTGAATGTCTTGTTAGTGATTGAAAGTAAAAAAAAAAAAACATACACATTTAAGTAGTTAAATAGCTTGACTTTTAGAGATATTATGACACTCCTATTGGTTTCAGTGAAACTTATGTCTGACTGATGTTTTGGAAGGCCCAAACCCCTTTGGATTCAGCTGAGTACTTTTATAGGCTTCAGTTTTTTGTGGTCTAGATCCTTAGTTAAGTACATAATCAAGATATAAGGTACTAAATCTAAATATGTGAGTGTGAAAATACTGGCATGTTTTCCTATATTTATTTAAATATTTTATGTGTTCCTTGATCTATTAAATTATTTATGTGCTGAAGTTCTCTGAACATTTGTTGAATTTCTGGACCTTTAGAATTCCACCCCATGGCTATGGCATAACCTGTCCTATAGGATACATTTCACTATGTCTCTGCTTGGGTAGAAAAAAAAAAGACAATTTACTTTCATAGGCCAGACAGAATTGTAATGATACAGGTAATATTAATCAGTGCTTACATGTTGTTATTGCATTGAAATTACATCTGAAGTGAACTTACCTCATCTAATTTTGCCATATAAAATAGATTTTAAGTACTTGTCAGTATTTTGTCATCTTCTAGTACAAAAGATGTTATTCTATGATATGCTTTGTTTTCCATAACTTTCCATAAGTTCTACTACAGGCACAGCTGGAAGTCATAACTGGACTAAAGCTTTTCTATCTCATTTTGCTATCTTATTTGGTCACGAGTCTATGTAGCTATTCTTGTGTTTCCAGCGCTACATCAAATTTGGTTGATTTATAGGGGGAAAAAAGAAAGATGATTTTCTCTTCTGTCAATTTTTCAGGAACTCTGACAGACCATAGCTTCATAAATCATTTGGAGTATGTCTCTGTACATCTACAAATGCACAGAGACATAGCCTTCTGCTTGAGATCAGTAGTTTTCAAAAGAGGAGATGTGTTTTTATGATCTTATGAGTTGGTAACATAATAGATCACACATTCAGAAAACGTATTTGTCTATCAGTCTATCAATCTACTGAATGGAATATAGAAAGGTGCTTAGCTGAAGATTTTAAATACATTTTACCTTTTCTTCTTACATGGAAGGCTTATAACAGCCATCTTCTCATGGAATGACAGCAAGCCACCTTTATGAGAAACATGTTCACATTCCAGATTAAGTAATTACATGTAAAAAGATAAAAGAATTAAATCTAAGACTTATATTACTGATTAATAATATTACCTTGATTTCTTCCAAAAATTGAATAGCCCTGTTTCTTTCAAAATTATACAGAAACAAATAGTATTTTAAAGTTCAAAATTATCTTACCCAGAGTCTAGAAATACTTTATATTCTCTTGGAAGGATAACCATTTCTGATGGCATATTGATTATTTCTGTTTAATCTAGCAAAAGATAAAAAAATTCTATTTGGATGATGTTATTTGTATGTAGATGCTTTATTTTATTTTCAGCAGAACTACATTCTGTTCCTTTTCTTTGTATTGATAGAGATATTTATATCCATTTACAAATAAATATATTTAAACACATTAAGGAAAAATTTAAACATCTTTTGGACTGAGGTGATTAAGACTTTTTGGCCCAAATCCAATTAATAGTTCAATGGGAAGCTAAGAACTTAAAGAAAAATTAGGTAACTAATTATTTGCTGGATCTGGGCCATTTTAAATAAAGGTACAATAAACATTAAAAAGAAAGCAAAGAAAGAAAGACAGAAACAAGCAATGTTTCTTTAGAGCATTTAATGTAATATATGTAGTAGTAGATTGGACATGGACCAGGAGTCATCACAATACTATTAATTCTTGTGGGAATATTCCCAGTTAGGCTGTCTGATGGGAGGGAAATTTTTGGTAAGATTTCAAACATTCCTAGGTGTCTGAGTTTATAAAGCAGAAGAGATTATAGTCATTTGTAGCTGCTTACCAAAATGTACTTGTGGGATAGTAATTTGTCCAATGGGAATAAAATTATTTTCCCTGTGTTGCATGACAGTCCTGTTTAGTTGTGCAGAAAGTATCCCAAACAATGGCAGACTGGACAATTTTCCCTCCTGTATTCAGCTGTTGCCTGCAGAATAGCTGTAAGCGTATCTTCCACTGAGAAGTGTCTTTGGCACCAGCGCACCTCTTCTGTAGAGCTACCACTTTCCACAGTATCTTGGAAAGAGAAAAAGAGAAAGTGGGAACTGAGTTGAAGCAACGTCAACAATTTTGATGGTGGCAGGGAGCGTAAGGGTCCCATTAGATAAGCCTACTAAATAAAAGAAGGTCAGAAATTGGTCCCTGTTTCTTTATGAAGCAGTTTTATACTATATTGCTTAGGGCAAGACCAGTTTTTAGAAGATTTTTCTGGAAATAAGTCACTTCATATATTCCAAAACAGGGTCAGAAAGCAAGCTAATAAATAAGTAGTATGAACAATCAGGGGTTTGGTGTTCAAGCTTTTTCTTTGGCCTTTTTTATGTAGTGTTTTAGACATCCTCATTAGTTTTAAGGGCATGTTGAAGGACAGCTCTTACCTCAAGGATAATGGTGTCCATTTGTACCAGAACTTCATAACCATCTGTGAGAGACTGGTTGGAGTTAATACCTCAAACACCTGTTGTTATGGTCAGAGACCAGGGCCTGGCTTTTGCTGTTCAGGGAAGGAATGGAACTTGCTTGCAAGGCTGCATAGAAACACCACATGTGAGGGACTGAAAGAGTTAATGTCTCCAAAATTATGCTGGGCAAGTTCTGCATAACAACAAACCTGCGTAACAACCAACCGCAGGTGAAGACACCAGTCAGCAACAGGGCGAGGAGAACATGCCAGAGGATGCGCAATTCTCTGTTCTGACATGCTGAACAGGGCAGCTCACCAGATACGGCCAAAGACCAAACAAGGGTCATGCCTGCAGGGAAGGAGAAGTTACTCCTCAAACAACCCCTAAGCCCACTGACCCATTTCCCAAAGGTTCTGAAAGCACAAACCAGGCATGACACCTAATTAGCCTAAGGAGTTCGAGTACCCTCCCAAAAGAGGGGCAAGGAGACTATAAAAGGACACAAATTGAAGCCCTGCATGTGCATGCCCTCTGGAACTGGACCTCTAGACTGGGTCAACCAACGCTGGACCCATGGCTGGTGAAATATTTCTCTTTTCTTTTTTTCTTTCTCTGTCTCTCTCTCTCTTTTTTTTTCTGTAATTCTTACACTTCATCCCTTTAGACACAAACCACTGACCAAGTCTGGGACTCGGAGCGGATCTAGCCATCCCCGGGCTCCTCTCTGAGAGGGACTCTGGAGAGCGAGGTGGCCCACTCTGAATCTCCTGACCTGACGGGAGGGCTCGCCTTATTTTCTTCCCTGAATTGATATATATGTGGTTACCACGTGTTATACGGTGTACTGATGTAGTTCCATGCCAATTCTTGTTCTGAGAAACCCCACCACCTGCTGTTACACCTTCCAAGTTCAGGCTGCTTCTGCCATAAATAAAACATGCAACTGATCGTTTGGTGTCACTTCACCTTAATTTAGCCCGAGGGTATTCAGAACTCACCGCTACCCCTCCCTGGTCTGTCCAGCATGGGTTGTGACACAATCAGTAATTTTTTGTTTTAGTTTTATAAACCTCTGTGCTAAGCACAGATGGTGCATGATATATTGGCAAACACGACACCACAAAAAAAACCTCCACAAAACAAAACAGAAAAGAAAGTGCACACTGGAACAGGATTCTTTGTTTACATGGCAGCCTGTAGTGGGGAATGACTTCCCCAAGCTTCCAGAGAAAGGTATGTGCACCTTGGGATGAGTGGAAAACCTGGTGTAGGAGAAAGCTGCCAAGGTGCTTTGTAGGATAAAGCCATTTTTTATTCTCATTGTGTAATTAAATAGCCCTGTCCTCTTAGTATTATCTTGATAACAAATAGCACACTGTTCATTTTTTGCTTGTTCTTTTAAACTTCTGTTGTATTATATGCCTGTGAGCATATGCACACACAAGTAGAGGCACACCTAGTTGTATGAAAAGTCTATTATGAGCTGATTCCATATTAAACGATGTAGCTAAAGCCTTTTTATGCCTTTGTAGTCTGGAAATGCAGATTTTATTTAAAACAGCTAAAAGTTTTGTATTTATACTGTTTTGGGGTTGTGTAGTGGGGTTTTGGTAGCGGAGGAGGGTATGCAGGGGTGAGCTTACTCTGAGAAGCTGCTAGAAGCTTCCCCGGCTGGGAGCCAGACCCGCCTCTGGGAGAACAGATTCCAGAGGGGAAACCTGCCGGGAGTCGGGGCATCGGGATGGGAGAGGAACCCCTGTGCAGATCCCGAGGGCAGGGAGGAAGGAGGGGATGCCCCTGCAGCCCGTGGGGAGACCAGGCGGCAGGCTGTCCCCCCCCAGCCCATGGAGGGGAGCGGGGGAGCAGATGCCCACCTGCAGCCCGGGGAGAGAGGAGCCCACGCCGGAGCAGGGGGTGGATGCCCCCCAAGATGGCCGCCGCTCCCTGGGGAAGCCCGCGCTGGGGCAGCCTGGGACTGAAGGACTGCGGCCTGCCGGAGGGACCCGCGCTGGGGCAGTTTGTGAGGAACTGCAGCCCGTGGGAAGGACTCACGCTGGAGAAGTTCGTGGAGGACTGTCTCCCGTGGGAAGGACTCACGCTGGAGAAGTCCGTGGAGGACTGTCTCCCGCGGGAGGGACCCCCCGGCGGAGCAGGGGAGGAGTGCGGAGTCCTCCTCCCCCTGAGGAGGAAGGAGCGGCAGAGACAAGGTATGACGGACTGACCCCAACCCCCATTCCCTGTCCCCCTGCGCCACCGGGGGGAGGAGGGAGAGAGAACCGGGAGTGGGGCTGAGCCGGGACGGAGGGAGGGCTGGGGGAAGGTGTGCTAAGGTTGGGTTTACTTCTCAGTGTCCTTCTTTTGTTTTGATTGGTAACAAATTAAATTGATTTTGTTTCTTCCCCAAGTTGAGTCTGTCTTTTGCCCATGACCATAAGTGATGAGTGATCCCTCCCTGTCCTTGTCTCAACCCAGGAGCATTTCTTTATAGTTTCTTCTCCTCATCCCGCTGGGGGCGAGGAGTGAGCAAGTGGCTTCATGGTGCTTTGTTGCCAGCTGGGTTTAAACCATGACACATATTTCTAGCAATTAATAATGAAATATCAAAATTTCTTCCTGTAAATATTTTAATATTGCAGAAAATTGGTATCTTCAAGGGGTGAGTATCAACCAGAAAAGATTCTCAGTGTAAAGTTGTCTATCTTTATTGATTATTCAAAGTATTTAAATAGCAATATCAAGGTATATGTCTAACTTCACAGTTATTGCGAGATGTTAACAGTTCCTGAAGTAAAATGGGTAAGAAAAGGCTCACCAAAATCAGATGGCATAAGTGAAGGCAGGTATTCTTAAAAGTTTTGACATCACATGACAAATTACAAACATTGTTGAGCGAGTCAGTGGGAAGCATTATCATTCAGATAACATTGAAGGTTTTCACTGCCATGAAAATAGATAAAAAAATACCTGGCCATATAAGTTGACAAAGGAGGGACTGATGAATAGATGACCCTGTATCAAAGAATATATTATTTATATTGAGCCTGCTAACATACTAACAAACCGTTACTGCTAACAAACTAGGTAGAGACAGTTCTGAGACCATATTAAGTTGGAAAGAATGTGAAGTCCACTGCCTGTGTTAAATGTGATGATTGCATACAAGATGCAAGTTCTTACATTTCACAAAGAATTTATAAAATCTAACAGTTTATAAATATTGGGTCTGGCTGAGATGGAGTTAATTCTCCCCATAGCAGCCCTCTTAGTGCTGTGCTCTGCATTGGTAGCTAGAAAGGTGTTGATAACACACCAGTGTTTTGGCTACTGCTGAGCACCGCTGGCACAGCATCAGGGCTGTCTCTCCAACATATTTGCCCCCTCTCAATGGCAGGCTGGGGCTGGGCAAGATCTTGGGAGGGGGCATAGCCAGGACAGCTGACCTAAACTAACCAAACAGATATTCCATGCCATATGATGTCAGCTCAGCTTTAAAAGCTAAGTAAAGGAAGATGTAAGGGGGGGCATTTTCATCTTCTGGAGCAACCACTATGCGTACTGAAGCCCTGCTTCCCGGGAAGTGGCCAGACATCACCTGCTGATGGGAAGTAGAGAATAACATCATTTGTTTTCCTTTGCTTTCACGCGCGACCTTGGCTTTCACTTTATTAAAACTGTCCTTATCTTGACCCACGAGCCTTTTGATATATTTTCTCTCCCCTGTCCAGCTGGGGAGGGGGAGTGGCTTTCGTGGGCACCTGGAGCCCAGCCAGGGTCAACCTACCACAATTACTAATGAGGTAAAAGAATGGCTAGAAGAAAACCATATAAAAGAAGGTTCCTAGTCTAACATAATCAAGGAACGGGAACAAGCAGCAGCATGGAAGAGCTGATCAACACTTGTCTAATTTTAACTTGCTTATTTTCACTAGACATAAAGTAACATATTCTGTGTTTGCCAATTAAAAAAAAAATCACAATAAATGTAATAGAGTGTATCATTCTAACTGTCTAAAATGATATTGGTAAATTAGGATATCTGTTCACCTTCACTGTTGGGATCACTTTTAGGATCAGCTATGGAGTGGATGAAAATATTTCCCCAATCAGCTGGCCTGATTGACATGTGGCAGGATTCTTTGGTTTGCAACAGATGTATAACTCCTTTTACAATGGTAGTCCTCTGTTCAAGTAATGAATTATTCATTTTCACCTAACACATTTATTTTCTATATGAGTTTTCATTAAGAATTTAGGAGGTTGCAATTTTACTTTAATTAGTGTCACCTAATGAAATGGTTTTTTTGGAATTAATATTCATCCTAAATTCTCCTTAATCCTGAACTAATCCATATCATTACAGTCTGCCCTAATTTAGTGTTGTTTAAATAGTGTTTTGCTGTCTCCAGTTTTAAACATTCTGGTCCAGTCCCATCTAAACGAATTTTTTGCCAATGACAACTTTAAGTAGTTTCATTCTAATTGATCTGCACAAATGTGTCACAAACAGTAATGGAAGGTAATGAATGGTGAACAGAACTGGTTCTCCCACTTACTACTTAAAAATCTAGGGGTTTTATTGATCTTTTGAACTCCATCTGAGGTTTGTATTGGATGCTGGATTTAATACGGACTTCTTTCTCCCTGTGTCACTAACACAACAACTTCATTATATTAAGTTTTGTAAAGAGAACTTTTCATAAAAAGTTGTGATTTGGTTTTGCAAGTTAAATTGAGAATTACAGATAATGTTAGCAATGAGTTAATTTTCCAACATTCTAGGAAGAAGCATAGCTTCTATAGAAAGATATGGATGTAATTAAAATGTGTATCAGCCCACACCCTGCTAGGCCAACTCTTGTGATTCTCAAGCCTGAATAGCAGGACTCCATTGTAGGTCAGTCTTGCTGCTACAGGTTAGAGCCAGTCTCTGGGAAATGCAATGAAAAGTGAGGGAGAAACTGAGCTTGAACACAGAAGTGAAACCTCTGATACATTTGAACATGCTGTCTATATGTTCTCTGCTAGGGTATATGATACCTTAGTTGAAAATCATTTAAGTTTATTATTAATCATTATAATTTATGTAAGAAGTACACCTGTCAAAATGAAGAAAAACATTGTATAACCTTTAGATAAAACATACTACTTAATAATCTTTAACTGAAACTCTTATGGAACATTAAAGAAAAGAATGACAATTAAGTTTATTAGAAGGATCAGCTTCCAAGTTAGACGGTTTACATCTTAACACTTGAGCACCACCTTGTTATTTCAACTGCTATTAGAAAGCTATTATTCAACCTGAAGATGAAAAAAATGTGATGTTAATATAGTGAATACTTGACTTTACCATGTATTTGCAACTGTTCACTTTCTCCTGCTTTCCTTCTCCATTATTTACACACATATTTAAATGTATGGTCTTTCAAGCACTGCTGTCATCCTCAATTCTGTCTGCTAAGCATCTATTGCGTTGTTCATGCTATACAAATAATACACAGTAACAAGAAAACTTCAGTAAACAGAGCAATAAAAATAATGATGATTCAGACAAAATAATTAATTTGAAATAACAGGAAAAATGGTAATAACCTCAGTATTGTGGATGACAAAGCTCGACTTCTAAGGACCTTTAATTTTTTGTTAATCGGGACTGAACTCAAGATTAAAATTCCACAGCATTAATTGTAAGAGCTTAGTGCTATACAGATAGAAGAATTAATGCTGATTCCATTAGTTGCCAGTTATTCCAATTTCTTAGTTTATGATTCAGCCTAATGATGAATCCCACCTCTCTTTTTTGAAACTCAACAACAGTGCCAGTGAAAGCAAGTTCAATCTGCATCATACTCCTCTGCTTCACAGACAATTCTTTAACCACAGTAGCAGAACATCCTATGTGTTGTATTGTCTCTGGTAATTGTAATCTGGTTTTCCTCCACCCCCTTCCCTGAGTATTCTGAATGCTTTCCAGGTGCTTGGTGTGGTAGATAAATACACATCTGCAGGTAGTTCTCTTTTAGAACAAAGTGAATCATGTAATGTTTGCTTTAAATCAAAGAAACTTATGGAAAGTAGTGGGATAGGTCTTTGAATTAGGATATCATCTTTAAATTAGGAAGCAAAAGATAATTTCAGTGAAGAAAATTAGTTAACTTTTGTCATGACAACATGATAAAGGTTGCATTGAATTTGGATTCTTCTGCCTTAAAGAATTGTCTGAAAACCCTCATGTTATGCATATTGCTTTCTCGTTGTTAATGTCTCCATGAGACCTTGTAAACTGATAAGAATTCACAGATAAAGAATCTGAACTGCATGATCTAAAAAGAGTTGTTTCAAAGGCTAAGTATTTGCCTCTTCATTCAACAAAGTTATGGAAACCTTAAAGGGATAGTTTGCTTTACAGTGGTAGTGTCTCTCTACAGACTAAAAAAAGAAGCCTTGGTTACTAGCCTAAGCTCCTTCTACACTTCTTTGCTGAAAGTCTGTTAGGAGAATATGAACATAAATTAGCCCACTGTGAAAACTGTGCCACAACCATGGACCACAAGACCTCAGGTCTTTCAAACAAAGTGCTATTCCACTTTGAGGCCAACTGAAATTTGTGTACATTCTTCCACATCATGAAGTCATCAATCAAGTTGTTGAAATCCCTCAATAAAATGTGTTTTCTCTGAATGGATCTAGGAAGTTTCTGATAATTTCATTCTTTCAGTCAGTTCCAATTCTCTGACTACTTTCTGAACCTCTGGTTTTCTCTTTCTCTATTGCTAGCCTTATGAATCTTCCCCATGTCCTGTGTGACAGTCTGGCAGGTTTATAAGTTAGATATTTGTTGTTTGCTCATGTCAAATCAAGCAAACCAAGGGTCCCTTCGAAACAGATGTGCATCAGCTGGCTCTGTCCACTGTCTAAATAACATGCAAGCTGGGAAAATCTCCAACGTTATCTCCAAGGTGTAGAGAGAAATACAAAGAATTTACCCAGTAATGCGAATAAACTCACCAACTTCATGATGACTTACTTCATCACGCTTCATACTATTGACACCAAAGCAAGGAATTGTCATGTTCAGAAGCCTTTTATTAACAGGAAGAAAGGAAAATGGCTGCTTTACATATATAATTTCATGCACTTTTATTACCATGTTTCTCCTTAGTAGTGCTCAGAAAGATTATTATATTTATTAGCACATCATCCTCTAGGGGCAAAAGTTCAGTCCATCCCTAGACGGCATATTAGTCGTCTTTGGTTAAAATCAGTAGTTTCTATGACCAACAGGACTCAATGGAGTTAGTATGGCTCTATATTAACCTTACAGCTAACATCAAATTTAACTTATATACCCATTTAGAGACAAACTTTGAGATGAGTCTTGTGTGAAATTGAGAATCTGTAGGAAGTTGTCCCAGGGGACTGAAATGGGGTTCTTGGCCTTGGGCAGGGGAGGGGGCAGTCCAGAGAGGGCTGGGCAGGGACAGAGAGGCCTGGCAATGCCCTCAGGGTCCTGTCAGAGAGGCCAGTTAGATCACCTAACATACCTCAGCTTGCACTTACCTGTTATCTGTGGACACCTAAATTGAACTATATGTTTTTACATGACAGCTAGATATTTAAACTTGTATTTAGTCAGTGGCAATCTAATCACTACAGTCAAGGTACCAAAAGAGTTATTCAGCAGACCATATACAACCACGTAGTCTGATGCTTAGGTCTTCAGACCCCCATTTATTATCTCTGTCCTTTAGATAGCTCTTACAGACCTAGATTTCTCACAAGCAGCTACACTGTAAATAACAGAAGCTAGATGTCTGAATCTGCAGCTTAACTTCACCCTCAGCAGTTAGCTCAGGTGCCTGCTCAGCAGTGTTTAGTGCCATATGAGATGCCCAAGCGTACCTTGAACAGCTTTCACTGCTGTGCCACAAGGCCTGGGTCTTCAACAGTTTCTTTGTCACATTTCCCAGTTTTGTAAAAAGGTTCTCAATATCCTAGGGCATCTTAAATGGCAGTAGAGGTCTTTGTCTCAGCAATGAAATAGAGCCCTAAATGTGAAGTTCTCAATGTCTGAAACACAATTAAACATCATCTTCATTCCAACTGTTTAGCATGTTCCAGCATTTCTTTCTCTAAGAGAATTAATCTTTCCTATGGATTCATCCCATTTTTTCCCCATCTGCCTCTAGGCACCTCTAGTCATGGTTTGCAGTTCTTGAAAACTATGTGCGGTTTTGACCCCTTCATAACAGAAAGAACCTGTTAGAACTAGGGCTACATGAGGTTGTAATGAATGACATAGGTCTTAGACCTTCAGCCTTCTGTAGTAATGGCTGAAGGCCAGAAATATACCTGATAGTGCCTTGAATGCCATGAGGTGACTACATTTGGGCAAATAATACCAGTGCCTAGTTAAAACTAACTTTATAGGCTATCTCTATCATTAATTAGGAAAGACACGCAACCCCAGATACTTTTTTGTAATCCTTATCTATATAGTTTCTTAACCAAATAATGCGCATCATTTGAGTCCTAGACTCGGAGGAAGACTCAAGTATCAGAGTATCTTACTCTTTTTGGAAAAATAATGTTCTGCACTAACTGGTAATATATATTTCATTTCTTTTTAATAGTGAGGACAGGACAATATCTGACCAAGATAGTGAAATTATTTTTGTAAGAATTTGCCCATGTAATATTTCCATATTGAGATATTATGTAATTGGAAACAATAATGATGTTCATGGTGACAGTAACACTGAAGGAATATTTCTAAATGTTGTCTTTCCTCTCAAGTAAGTATCAGAAATGGCAGAAATAAGGAACACAATCCTCACTTTAAATTTCACCCAAGGCAACTGACCACATTGTACGGGGTGATGACTTTACAGTGGTAAAAACTAGCAAACATTTTCCTGTCTTAATGCAAGATGCGCAAGAAGATAAAGTAGTAGTACGTAATCAAACATGTCTAGTATATCATCCACCTTTTTAAAAGAGAATCTCAAAAACTATTTCTTGGCCCATCTATCTTGGAAAAACAGATAGGCACAGTTCATAGATTCTGTTACTTGGTATTGATACACAGAGTTTTGTTTATTAGATGGAACATGTATATCTTTCTTAAGTTATGTTTCTGTCTTCCACTATGAGGATCAAAATTCTTAAATTCTGGTTTCCAGAATAATGACTCACTTTGCTTACATGAGCAAATTCAGATTCACTAGGGCAATCACTTGACATGTCTGTTTCTGTGAACATTCTTGCCCATTAAATAATAATAATAAAAAACTAATTCTTTACATACTTTGGGAAAGTGAAGACAGAGCATCTTAAATTCAGTTGCAGTGAAAATGGATATTCATAACAATCTTTTAATTTTTGTTTTTCCAGTATTTATCCAGCTGTCACATTTTTTTGTTTTCCTTCATTTTCCTGAGGATTTTCATAAAATAACTCAAGTTATTTTTAACTATATTGTTAGTGCAATTCTTCTTCAGTCATAAAGGATTTATTTGACATTTTACAAATTAGACCCTAACTAAAGTATTCATGGTGAATATTTCTAAAGTATTCATCCTTTTAACAATATGTCTTGTATCAAAATTATGTAGAAAATTACCAAGTGACATAAAAAAAGAGGAAACAAAAGCATGAATTTCCTTCTTTAAAGCCTTTTGTAGGATCAGCATCAAGAAAATACTTATTCCTGGCAATTCTTTACTCTGTTAGAAGATGGAAATTCAAAGTGCTCCTACAAAAGAGAGCAAATAAGGAAAACAAACAGTAAATATATCTACATCACTGCATATGTGATATGAGATCCACTTTAAAGTATGATAACATTCTAACCATCTACAGGATACTGAGTGTATGCATGTAACAGGAATTAACCAAAGTGTTCATTTTTAATGAGTATTTTGGTATGCACAGCAATAGAATTAAAATTCCTATTTTAAAAGAAATAAAATTATTATATGAATTATAGAAGTTATACTATAGAAATCAAGAAACAGATATTGATAATTGGAAAGTATGATAGGTACTTTTTCAAGACTAAATTAAAATCAGAATCACTGAATGAGCTAGGTTCTTTCTTTATGCTCCCATAATATTTCAAATACCAATATAGTTTTGCAAACATTTAAGTGGGAAGTGCAGTATTCTTAATGTAAGGGTTTCAGTTTTATATTCTCTTCTTTCATTATCTATAATGAAAGTAACCTCTATAAAGAGATCACCACTTTCCACTGTCCCTTTCCTCCACTTTCAGCCCTTAAATATTTTTTTTCATATATGATGTCTGGTATAATATCCGTTTAACAATATCTTCGGTTCGTGTTCCAAGAATTAATAAAGCAGCAAGTCATAGTTATCAGATAGTGAGGAAATTGGATAAAAATGGATGACCATTTTAATAATACAGATTGAGATTTCTCTTTTTAATTCACAGTAGAATGCAACTGGATGAGCTTTATTTGGCAGCTCACACTGTGCTGAACATATAACAAAATGCAAATGAAAATATTACAAGTTAAGTTATAGTATTTTATAATAAACTGTTGGATATTTGGGAATTTGTGATGACTATGACAAGGAAAATTTGCAGGAAACATTTCAAGAATGTTTTGTCAAGTAGTAAATTTTATTTTTAGAATTCTGACTTAATTTGCCTATATCTCTATTTATGTATACATACATGCACTTAACTATACCAAAGTCAAGATTAGAACTGAATGCCTTCTGTTTTTAAATAGAGAATATGTTAAGAAGCTGCCAAATCCCAGTGAAATTCAGAACCCAATTTTTTTTCCATCCCAGTCTGTTTAAGCCAAATCCAGTGCACTCTAATACTGAGGAGGATGTGGCTGCTGTTGGTTGTGTTTGCAAGTCTGACAAGCAGCAACATGGAGCCTGTGTTGCAGAGGCAGATACTCGAACACATGCACATGCACACACACAGAGAACATTAACGTGGCTCACCGTAGAGCATTGGCTTAACAGCACCCACATAAACGCTAATGACTCTCACATAAATATGAGTACAGGCAGCACAGGGCTGTTCCTCTTTCCAGCGGATCAGGATCAAGGTTCAGTGGTGGATGTACACCTCCCTTCAACCCAAATTATCTAGATTTACAAGCACACCACAGTCACAGATCCCTTAAATATTAGCATGACATTATTTAAGTCTGTTTAATGTCCATGCCCAGATCATTTATACAGTCATTGGCTCAAGGGCTGGGTTTTTCCAGATGTGGCTCTCCTGCTCATTGCCTGGTCCAGCTTGACATTTGCTAACAAATTACACATAGACACAGCAGCTGGCTCTAAACAATCAGTATCTCCAACTGCCAGCACCTAAACCTCTCATCACACATGCACATAGATTAAAGAGTGAGATCATGCAAAAACCCAGTTTGGAATATGATTTAATAAGAAGATAGGATAAACTGCAGTAATCAGAGGCAGGGCTCAATCAGACAAATGTGCTTGCTTATGGTTGACCAGCTGTTTTTACTCCCTCTTCTCTGTTTTCCCATGCTCGTTCTTCCCCCATACACCTTGAGCCTTCCCCTTTCTTACCCTTGTTAAGTCCCAAATAAACAATCTGCCAAAAATTATATTTTCTCCACTGGTCCCAGTTTCCTATATCCATACCCAGATTTGGTATTTCTGATACCATTCCCAAGGCAATTTCAGTCTTACATGGTATCACCAATGGGGTTACCTGCGTTTCTCCTCCCCAAAAGCCCCCTAGTGCTTCCTTTGAAAGTTGGTCACCTCTTGAATACCTTCACTGGTGTGATTTGGCCATCCCTCATGGAACTATCCATAACTTCTCACTCTGTTATTCATCATATGCAGCCTTTTCTTAAGTCAGGTTCAGCAGTTTCTCATGGTCTGTTCTCTTAGCTAAACCTCAGGCCAGAGTCTAGTAATTTGACTGCATATCTTCACAATTAGTACATAAAAATGTTGCATTTTTAAAAGAGGTAAGTACAAATAGGTGACCCTGGCATCACACTGATGTGTTTTGATAACCCTTTTTTTCTTTATCTTCTACATCATGTAATAAGTGTGTTAATACTGCAAAGTATAATCTTACACAAGAATTGATATTATAGGGCAGGAGAAGAACTGAAGTTTCACCTTTAATTTGATTAATGAGATACCTCCAGAAGCAAAGCATTTACTCCAAAAAAACTAATTTTAAATTCCAATTGTCTCTGTTAACTGTGGTTCCTTTTTTGAGGTGCATCTGAGAAAGCTGTATCTCCATCTTGAATGTTTCACAAGGACAGAATTTTGAATGTGTTTAGATTCTTCTTGATAGATTTGTACAATATGTCCTGTACTTGAACTTTTTTCCTCTCTGAAATGGTATTCTTAAAGAAGTATACTGCAATTAAAATATAATTATATTGCAATTTCAGAGGGGTTACCTTGTTATTTTCAGTAATTATTCATTAGTAATTAATATAATTAATTTTTTTTTCCTGATCCATAATTTATTAATACAGCCTGGGAATAAGAATCAGTTATGCTACCCTTTCTTAGATGAACATTATACATCTAGTCAAAGCTAATCACAGAAGTTTCACTCGCGGCAATGCAGTGTTAATAGATGGCTTTCATTACTTGACATGCACACATTTATTATTGTATCATGATAGTAAATACAAATAAGCAAAAGCGCCACATTGGCATGATAAGCCATAGATGAAAAGCCACAGTTGCATTGGGATAATATATCTTTTTTTTTTTCCATTGTGCTGTTGTTTCCTGAAAATTATTGAATTTTAAATAATCATTAGCAATTAATAGAATTTTCTGCTGTTGGGATTTTGTTAGGGTTTTTCTGTCAGTGTTGTTGGAGTTTTTGTTATTATTTGAAGTGTACCTCTTAACTACAAATACTTAGGAAAAAAGGCAAAAAAAGAACATAATAAGACTCTCTTTTTTCCTATATGCAGCCTGGAAGTAACATGTATATGAAACACATTTTTCCATTTCAGTACACTAATAGGACAATTTCAAAAAACAAGAGTTTATCAGTTATAGTTTTTATGTATTACTTTATTAAGTTGACTGTCGAAACATATTTTAACAGGCAGTAGAATGATATCCAATAAAAAAGCAAGGACCAGTATAAAATATATATTAAAAATATAAGAAGAAAACCAAAATATTTTCATATTTTGTATCATTTTAATCACAAAATTCATCATACACAGATCATTAGTTTGAAAAGAGATTATTTAACTATATATCAATCAACATTCCTCTTCAAATTACATCTTTGTTAGAATAAGCTCATTCTGATTAGCTGAGGCCTTATAGTTTCTTAATGAAATGAATACAAATTGCTTTTTTGAGAATCATAAAAATGTAACTCATAGCCAGAGGTTCAAAATAAAACTGGATTCATTTGAAATCCTATTCTTTTAGATATCTCAATGAGAAAAAAAAAGAAAAAAAAAAGATATTTTTCTCCCCCTATGTTTGGACAGCTTTTGTCTTATATTTCCAGAAATAGGAGAAAACTTCCAATATGCTTGATGAACCCCTCAAGCAAATTGTCACCAATTCTGTTAGACCTTGAATTAAAGTACTTCTGACTAAGACAAAAGATTCTTCAAAACTTAATTTCATTATTTTAAAGGACTCCTTTCTTCCAGCATGGTTAAACGTATTACATATGTTACATATTGAATGCATTTGCTTCCTAACTTATGAATGGATAGGTAGTACCTCTTTATTTACATTTTGTGCCACAGTGAGATTAGCTGGCTTACTCATTACTGCATTTTAGTAGCCAAACAGAAACATGACCTGAGAGTTTAGCACCTTACATATGGATATAATAAACTATGTTGGATTTATGTAGTAAGGTTTGGGGGGGGGGGGGTGTCTGTCACAAGACACCAGGAACTGCTCCCATGTCAGACAGAACCAGTTCCAACTGGCTTCAAGAGGGACCTGCTGCTGGCTAAAGCTGAGACAATAAGTGACGTTGGAAGCTCTACTGTGATACTGAGACAATAAGTGACGTTGGAAGCTCCACTGTGATAAGATATTTAAGAAAGGATTAAAAACTCTGTGCAGCACGCTCTGAGAGAGGATAGAAAAACAGCCCTGCAGACCCCCAGGTCAGTGAAGAAGGAGGGGAGGAGGTGCTCCAGGCACCAGAGCAGAGATTCCCCTGCAGCCTGTGGGGAAGACCATGGTGAGGCAGGCTGTCCCCCTGCAGCCCAGGGAGGTCCACGGGGGAGCAGATATCCACCTGCAGCCCGGGGAGAGAGGACCCCACACCGGAGCAGGTGGATGCCCCCGAAGGAGGCTGTGACCCTGTGGGAAGCCCGCACTGGAGCAGGCTCCCGGCAGGACCTTTGGCCCTGTGGAGAGAGGAGCCCACACTGGAACAGTTTTTCTGGCAGGACTTGTGACCCCACGGGGGACCCACGCTGGAGCAGTCTGTGCCTGAAGGACTGCAGCCCGTGGAAGGGACCCACGCTGGAGCAGTTTGTGAAGAACTGCAGCCCGTGGGAAAGACCCACATTGGAGAAGTTCATGGAGGACTGTGTCCCATGGGAGGGACCCCACGCTGGAGCAGGGGAACAGTGTGAGAATGAAGGAGTAGCAGAGACAAGGTGTTACGAAGTGACCACAACTATATCCTACCCTATTTTAAACTAGCAATAAATTAAATTAATCTTCCCCAAGTTGAGTCTGTTTTGCTCGTGATGGTTATTGGCGAGTAATCCATGAACTTTTTCATCTTATTTTCTCCCCCTGTCTGTTGAGGATGGGGAGTGAGAGAGTAGCTGTGTGGGAGTCCGAATGCCAGCCAAGGTTAACCCACCACAATGGCATTTATTTCATGTGGTAATATGTGTATACTATATACTGTGTAATTATTTTCTTCAACATTATGTACTAAGTTGATTTTAGTTGTGAGCTCTCTGAAATAGTCATATCGTAAACACACACAGTGCCTACACTGTTCAGATGTATTATTATAATAATGACATGAATTACTTCAAGGATTTAAATAATTTATTATTTTGGTTTATGAATTGATAGACAATTGAAACATCTAGTACTTTAAACTTTCCAATAGTGTTCTAAAAATATTATTACTTATTTCTTTCTTTACATGCATTCACAGTCTTAATTGTCTTTCATGGTGACTCAGAGGTAAATTTAAAATTATTGACTACACATAATGAATTATTGCTGTATTACAGAAAAAAAACAACCCATAACACAACATCATTCTCATTAAACACAATAAACTCAAAATTTGCTTTTCTTACAGAAAGACAGAGGCATTTCATGCTGTAGTTTCAGAGGAAAAAAAGTGATTTTATTACCTAACTAGGCAATTACAACACTCTGGACGTTGTGTAAAACATGTTGAACAATAAACATGTAATTAACTGTAAACAGTTAAAAATTTTCATGTGTACATAGTTTTTATTATTGAGTGCATGATAAACAATTTTTCAGACAGTGAAGTATGTGGTAATTGTGAGTTGATTATATTTATTAAAATGAATAAAATTATTAGTATTTCAAATGAGATTATGGAGTAAATGGTTCACGTAAGGAAAAATTATCCATCCAAATTAATCTTTAATAAGCTGATTAGAGAATGCAAAGCACACAGCTGAACGTAGTATTTTATTTGGTTCTGTCTTTATGGGGTTTTTTTGGACACTTTCAATTTAAGGGACTTCTAAGTATGCATAACCTAAATATGCCCGCATATCATATAGTATATTTACTTAGTATACACCACTTATTTTTCAGTACTTTTTTCTTCTGACTCTTTACATGAACTTCTAGATGATTCATGCAATCTGATTTTGCATAGTCTTTCCAGGGTTAATCCTGAGAAAGAATGGGTGATTCTGGCCTTATCCAACCAATGCATATATGTAAATTTGAGATATTCCTTAAGCCATTTTGAAGGATTATTTCTTCAATAATATTTTGAGAAATAAAAACTTTACTTATTTGTGAATGAATTGAACTGAAATACACAGGTTTCTCTCTCTTGCCACAAACAGATTTGGATAAGGTTCCAAAGATCTATTTATGAGTCAGGCAAAGTATTAAAATAAGTTATTTGCAACAATGTAAACTGGTATAGTAAATGTCTCCTCTAAAGCTGAAAAGTCTGTGTAGAACATGTAGCCTGCAATTACAGAAGCACTAGGGCATAGGCAGGCATCTCTGTCCCATCTCAAGAATTTTGCTATGGATCTTAGTTCTTCATTATACTTCCTTTTTCAAACATGTGGTAAGTTACAGCTAGTTGCAAAGATCTCTTTAGCTTTGCTGAATATAAAAGGGTACACAAACGCAATGCAAGGCTGTCTCATTATGCATTTCAAACTGGAAGCAATTACTTTGATCAACAAATTCCCAAAGCTCTGTGTCTGATTTTGGCCTTCACTTAATGTGTCACAACAGCATACAGAAAATTATATATGGCCTTTTTAAGCTAATTCTGAAATCTGTATGAGAAATCTGGATTTTACCATACCATTTTGTCATCTGGAATGTTTAATCCTTAATTATGTACTTCAAATGTAAAACAGCTTGCTTCAAAGATTTCTTGGGCATGTGTCTAAAAAGAAGTTTGACAAATTTTGATGAAAATGCACCTGGTAAAACTGTAAAATAATAATAATAATAATAATAAAAATAATGCTTTGAATTTACATTCTGCTTTGCATTTCAGTAGCTGTGCATGGACATTACCTAATTAACTTTCCTAACATAGCTTCCTGACAAACATTAGTGTTCTCTTTTTACATAATGTATCCAACACTATAAAGCAGTTTATCACAGATGCGTATACAGAAAGCTTTACCTTCTAGTCTTTGACTTTTCTTTTTAGAAAAAAGAAAACATACAACCCTACACCCCTGCACTTGAATTCATATTTAACACATTTTCCTGGATAAGAATTTTTTGAAATTACAGTTAAGTTTTGTACATACCTCCAAAAATTTTGAATTTCTCTATGAATTAGTACGTATTTAATAAGGATAAAAAAGACCAAGTTCACAATATGTGCAAATGGACTTTTATGCATGTAGGTTAAAAACTTCCTTTCTCATAATAAAAAGTGTGCTTTCTCTATCCAGGTGAAATGCAATCTGTGGTAAGAAGTATTTTAGCTAATCTAAGTATTTTTGGTAGATCTGGTACAATGACATATTGACATATTTGAGAGTGTGGTAAGCTCTGATTGGGGTAAGAGAAAGTAGCCAGAACAGCACCTCTGAGGTACTGGGATGTTTACACTGTTCAAAAATCTCTTTTGATTTTGAGGCTAACCCAAACTTTTCTGTTTGAGCTATAGCTTGTTTGGTGGTTTGGCTGACAGATGGAGAAAGACTTTTT
Organism: Harpia harpyja; assembly: GCF_026419915.1. Lineage (NCBI taxonomy): Eukaryota > Metazoa > Chordata > Aves > Accipitriformes > Accipitridae > Harpia > Harpia harpyja. The sequence continues at coordinate 9,907,804 of NC_068943.1, forward strand.
ATCAAGGCTTGTAGTGACAGAACAAGGGGCAACAGTATAAACTGACAGAGGGTAGGTTCAGATTGGACATAAGGAAGACATTTTTTTACTGTGAGAGTGGTGAGGCACTGGAACAGGTTGCCCAGAGAAGTTGTGGCTGCCCCATCCCTGGCAGTGTTCAAGGCCAGGCTGGATGGGGCTTTGAGCAACCTGGTCTGGTGGAAGGTGTCCCTGCCCATGGCGGGCAGGCTGGACTAGATGATCTTTAAAGGTCCCTTCCAACCCAAACCATTCTGTGATTCTGTGGATCTATTTCTATCTAAGAAATATTTTATTTCTATAATATCATATTGGTTTACTTAATAAAGTGAAATGTCTCCCTCCTTGTGTGAGCTACTACATAAAACATAACAGAGCCAGTATATGACTACATAAATATTTATAGAAATAGGGGTATGTAAGTAAGCTTTTTGCCTTAGGTGGTCCCTGTGGCACACAGCACTAGTATCCAATTTGAGTGAATGTGATGTTAATACACATATACACTGTCTATCTGTGTTAGCTCCAGGCATTGACAATAACACTCATCAAGATTTAGTAGCATCTGTTTCCTGTTATTAGGATATGCATTACAAGACACTAATTTGGCTAGTCAGTTCTTAATTAGAACTACTTGAATTTCTTTCTGAAATTTACAGGATTAAGACATGATTGTTGAAGGGGCATTTTGTTCTTTTATCCAATGAAACCTGAAAGTTACATAAATAATTTCTGACCTACTGCACATATTTGTTTGTGCAGTGTGTATCTTTCAGTATCAACATGATTTTTTTAAAAACAGAATTTCTGCTACCATTCATGGGTCATTTTCAAAACATTAGTTATAGCTATCTGTAACAATGTCAAATGTTTCTGGTGTACTCACAACCTACAAAGAAGAATTTCTGTTGTAAGGAAGAGGGGAGCTCCACGGGACCTCTCAACAAAATACAAATATCAGCTTCATAGCATTTCTAAATGAGTAAGTGAACAAAATCCAAACCAGTATCATATCCTGTGGAATGTCTGCACTCCTCACTGTAACAGGAAAGACAGATTTGGAGGGGATGGAAACTAGAAAGAAAAAATTAAAATAAAATAAAAAAAGATCTGGGATTTTCCTCACTGCTTAGGATGAGAAAAGGCAGCACCAACATATCTCTCCCATATGCTGATGTTAGAGACTGTTTGACTCAAGTTTCTTTTTTACTCGTCTATACCTATTTCACAATCTCTTCACAAAGATTCAGTGTTATAGATTATTGGTTTTCAGCTGAAATTTCGGGATACCCAGAAATCTTGAAGGTCAAGTGATTTAGTCTGATGCATATATATTTAGTCTGGTGCATAAACACAGATTTCTAGAAGTGAACTTTGCAAATTTATGATGTGAAATCTTACCTCTTGAAAATTTTAGATAACAAAAATATTAATATTTGGCCATTTCTTAATAGCAACATAAAACACTTATTTCTGATTAATAATATTATTAGATTGACAAATGATGTCAGCTCAATGTGTGCAATAAGAGATTCTGAACATTAGTTGTGTTTCATTTCACTGAAATTCCATGACAGGGGAAAAAAAAAGAAAAATTTTTGTATGTCCCATCCAATTTATTCAGAAAAGAAAAGAGATATTTGTATTTAATTCACACATTTTAAGAAGAGTTTTGATTTGTAAGTTGGTTGAGGGAGTGGGGATTTTGCCCTAAATTTATTTCTTAAGGAAACAAATTAAAACGGAAAATTTAGCAGTAGTAAAAATATTCACCTACATTTGTTTCCACTAACAATAAAAGTAATACATTCTAAAAGCGTATGCTTTCTCCCCCCACCCAGTATCATGCTGTTCAGTGAGTGCAATTCTGACTGTATTCTGGCAACCCAGCTTGCATGTGAAAACAATGAAACTGTAATTCACATTAAGAAGGAAATACCGTGTAAGTCTGATCTGGTCTTTGATTTACAAGCCACATCATTTTATAGTACAATCCTGCACCAAGCACTTAATTTTTGTTTAGATGTAAAAAATGTTCTAGAAAAACCTCCAATAATGATTTAAAGATTTCATATTATTCTTATTCCAATGGTTAGTTTCATTAAAAGTTAAGAAAAAATGTAGGGACATAGAATGTCAAACTGGAGGTGCATGCCTTATTATATAGTTTTACCTCCTAGCTACTGTAAGCAATTGCTTCATATTATTGGTGTAATGGCTGTGAGGATGCTTTCCATCCACAGCCGGAATACCATAAACCAAGTGAATGTCCCATGTTGGTGCTCATACCTTTTGCAAAATCTGTGTATCTGATGCATGAAAAGTTGTGAAAGCAATGATTTTCTCCTTTGATAAGGATTTAGCCTGCCATTTAAGTTTATCCTTGTATCTTCTTGTTGATTTCCCTGTGTATCTTGATTAATTAAACAGAAATTTGAGACTGTAAGGACATAGAGGCCAGTAAACTGAGTTACCTACTCTTGCAAAAAACTAGGATGCCTGCCTTCTCTAAAGTTATTGAAAGGCTATTGGTGAACTTCACTTTTCTGAGGATTATGAAATTAATTCCAAATGTGATTTTATTTCATAACCAGCTTTCAACTGTTTGTTCTTTAGCCAGAATTGGTTTTGTTTGCTTGTTTGTTTAAGAAGCTCTTCTTTCGTTATTTTTTACTCCCCTAGTTTATTTACAGACAGCAATCATATCCTTCTCACCTTTTCTTTCTTTTTTCCCTTAGGCTAAGCCTGCCACTAGCTGGCACCTGGACATATGAGTCCCCAATGCCACAGACCCACTCCAGTACAGACCTTCACACACACCCCCGCACGCACACACAGAGCTGGCCAGGACTCCATTGGCCCCCCTGATAGCCACCTCCTTGCTATGGTCTTGCCCTTCAAAACACACATCCCTATATCCCAGTCCACTTCACCCGCCTGCCAGCTAGTCCACCTTGATCTTTGCTGGCGATCACGCACTCACTTGTACTCCCGCATGTGCACCAGTCACTGGCAGCACAGACACATGGGCCCCTATGACCTGGTCCCTTCCCAGTGGCTGGCACTTGGTTTGACTCACTCCAGTCTCTCCAGTTGCTGGCACACGGGCCATGGACCTAGTCTGGCAGCTGGCACCCAGACACTCACTCACTCCTGGTGCTGCACCATGGACACTCTGTGACCAGAGGTCCCACACCAGTTGCTGCACACAGGCAAAGAGAAAAAGGCAGAGAGACTGCTGATCAGGGACAGGGCAGACAAGGTACCAGCTTTTTTGTGTGTGACCAGCCCCTTTTATCACATTATTCCTCCATTTTCCCATGCTTGTTCCTCCCCAAATCACCTAAATTATTCCCCTTTCCCACCTTTGTTTCCTTCCCTAAGAATCCCACAATAAGTCCTGGGAAATCCTGAAATGGTCCTCCTTTGCATCCCATATCCCCAGGCAGCAACCCCCCTCAGTCCTACAGGTGCTTTAGTGTTGACTTATCTTGATGGATTTCATACCCGGACATGGGCTGAGAGTCTCCTGCGACAGCCATGGGAAAGGCCTATACAGGATGTCCCTTCCTCTGAGTCTTTAATTTGGGTTCCCCCCTGCCATTGCACCCCTGTTCTCCTCTGGGCGTGAGGCTGATGGTTCTCCTGTGATGGGCCTGGAAACAGCCAGGGCAGGGTGTTGTTTGGCCATCCGCATCTGCCATTGTCTCTTTGGGTTCATTTGTTGGTGTGCAGACAAGCTTTTATCATATAACCCAATAACAGAAGTGTAAACATATACAAATGAGCTCTCAGTATAGCCAATGGAAATCTAGTCATCATGGTCAGTGAAGTCAGCAGAGTTATTCAGCTTACTAAATCTAAGTGCCAGCTAACTAGACTTCCCTAATTGTCTTTACTGTATGAGCAAGGGCTTAGCTTATTTCCTTAAAATTTGAATTTATTTTCATTTGAGAGGCCATATGATATCAGTCATTCACAAGAGACTGGCAAATGTGACATGGGATTCTGGGACACCTGTGTCTTCAAAAGCAGTAACTGTCATTCAGGCAGGTTACCTTTTAGCTTTTCAAGTTAAAATTTTAACTGGTTCAAATAATGAAAGTAGTGCTATTATTTTCATTTCTATTATGTGAAGAACACCTTTAATAGACAACAGAAAAAAAAAATTGGTGATTTTCTTTTTCATAGTTTTGTTGGGGGCTGCTAAAAATAGGTTTCTCTGAAGAATTACATGGATAGACAAGTGTAGTGAGTCAGCAGTGCATTAAACTAGGGCAATGAAGCACAAGGATTGCTTTTTTCAAATAAGCTTCCAAATGTAGTTTAGATTTTGTTAGCTAGTAAATAGGTTCCGGCAGAACTGATACAGCTTAACCAATATCTAACATCAGTTCACTGGAGTGTGGCTGTCCTCCGGGGTTGCAAATGTCAACATAGCAAAGCAGTTTATGAGCAGGATTAAGCGAACTGCATTCATCTATATTCTGGACAGTTACATCAGGCACCATAATTTTGTCTACCTGAGTCCTTAATAGATGTTTTCTCTTCACATCTACACATAATGGTACATTTTCGAAGGTAAGAAGTCTGGGATCTATTTCAATTTGCACACACTGATCTTGTAATTGTTAATTAGCAGCACAGTTTGCTACATATTTTGCAGAACACGAGAATTCAAAAGGGTCTTGAACAAAAAAAGCTAAAAGGTAAGCAATGCTTTTAATGAAAATAATAACAAAATTATCTAAAATTTTTGCTCAGACAGTTTGGTCTTTTTGATCAACAGTTTACCATTTCACCTTCCTAAAAGGACAGAGTGCATCAGTCTTTCTTAAAGAGAAAGCATAAAAGCTTTTAAATATGACTAAGAAAAACATTAAGTTTGAGGTTCTAAAACCAAATATGTTGCCACTAAGAACCCATTTTTTTAGATAGGAACTATCTAAAAACTAACTAAACTAAACTAGATTCAGTTAAAATACCCATCTTATGTCTTATTTAAGCAATAAGTAAACCAAGAAATTCAGGTACTGGATCCTGGCCATAATAAAGCTAATGTTCAATTTCTAGCATAATGAATTAGATGTCTTTACATGGACTGATACATAAATGAACTGAAAGGAAAACCTTTTAACAAAAATGTGTTGAACTGTGAATAACAGGAGTATTTGCAAAGGGGGTAGGTATATCTTTTTTTTTCTTCTTTTTTTTTCTGTAGAATAATGACTAAGTCAAGTAGTACAGGCATTTTAATTCCTATAATAGGAATTTATTTATAAAGAAAATGGTTAAAGAGCTAATTTTTTTTTTTGTTTAAACGAATTAACACATTACAAGTAATTTTGGAAACAAACAATCTGCTCCCACAACTTTAACCTTATTTGAGATTTCCCTCAATGCAGAGCAAGGATGGAGAAAGGGATGGGAGAAAAGGAGGGAAGGAGAAAATAAAAAAGCAAAAAAATGTTTAATAATACCTATTTTTCAGGACACTGACTTCTGATACGTATAGTTGCAAAAAAGGAAAAAAAAAGAAATATTCACCCGATGTTATCAAAATAGAGAACACTATTTAAATTCGTGAGGGAGTGGTTGTATTCTCTTCTTTCCCCACTATAGTGTCATTGTCCCATTCCTGTGATGTCTACCTCTTGCAAGATTGTCCTATTCCCATAACCTCATTTCCCATAATATCATTTCCTATAACCTCACACTCTAAATTCAATGCAAACCTCAGTGTCCCTTTTCCCTTCACTATCCTTTTACATGGAGGTTGGAGTCACCCTGTACAAGGAATCTAATCTGCCTTCTTTACTTCCCCCACTCGTCACAAGGACACACACATCTCTTCAAACCCTTGATACCTATTTTTACTCTTTTACTGACAGGTTACATCTCAGCATTTTCCTATCTTTGTTCTTTGTCAGTTACCAGAATTCCAGCTCCACACCTTGAAGTTCACTCGAATGCTGTCTTAGGGTACATGTTGTGCAGGCGTTAGATAAAATATTTGTTCTGCTTTTAAAGCAAACTTTGATGTCAGTTTTAATCTCTGTAGCATGCAGATCTGATTTCATTTATAACTCATTTTGCAGAAGTCTTCTAGACTCTTACTGCTGTAAGTCTTCCAGTCTGTTACTCTTTTCACACAATGAAACAAAATTATTTTTAAGATCTCTATATATCCCTCATATCTCAGATTGTATTTGGAGGTAAAATGATTTATTCTATCAAAGTGTGTTATCTATGTAACCAAACACACAAGAATTCCTAGATTCAGAAGCAGTGTGCAAGAGGTAAAGGCTCTTGTATCAGGAAAAATGAATCTAGAAGATTGCCCCATAGTCCCTGAGCATTTCATACATTATAGTTTGAACATATGCAAGTTCAGAGAAATAAAAAATAAAAAAAAACCCAAACCACTCTACCAAGTTCAATTCCATTTAATATATTGTTTTACTTCTTCTAATGTCTAGTCAGTTGGATTTGTCAGAACTATCACTTAATGCTCACTGAATTTAAGTCCCAGGAAAAAAAAAATATTACTTGGGGTATGGAGAGAAATTATTTGCTTCAATTACATATAAACTCATCAGAAATATATGTACATAAATATGCAATATGAGCACTCTATTGTGTTCACATGGCAAGGTTTTGGTCGTGGACCGGGGGCTGCAGTTGTGGCTTCTGTCAGAAGACACCAGGAACTGACCCCGTATAGGACAGAGCTAGTTCCAGCTGGCTCCAAGATGAACTCACCACTGGCCAAATCTGAGGCAGTCAGTGATGTTGATTTGATATCTATGATAACATACTTAAGGAGGGGTAAAAAACACTGTGAAGCAACTGTGGGAGAGGAGTGAGAACAATGTGGGAGAAAAAGCCCTGCAGACACCAAGATCAGAGAAGGAGGAGGAGGTGCTGCAGGCACCAGAGCAGACATTCTGCTGCAGTCCATGGTGAAGGCCATGGTGAAGCAGATTGTCCCTCTACAGTCCATGGAGGATGATGGTGGAGCAGATATGCACCCTGCAGCCCGTGGAGGACCCCACACCAGAGCAGGTGGATATGCCCTGAGGAAAGCCGCAGCCTGTGGAGAGGAGCCCATGCTGGAGCAGGTCTTCTGGCAGGAATTGTGGCCTGTGAGGGACACATGCTGGAGCAGTCTGTTCCTGAAGGACTGCACCCTGTGGGAAAGACACATATGGGGGAGAAGTTCTTGGAGAACTGCAGCCCATGGGAAGGACCCATGTTGGAGAAGGTCATGAAGGACTGTCTTCCGTGGGAGGGACCCCACGCTGGAGCAGGGGAATAGCGTGAGGAGGAAGGAGTGGAGGAGGAAGGAGTGGATGAGACAAAGTGTTACAAAGTGACCATAGCTCCCATTCTCCATCCCCATCTACCTGCTGCTCAGGGGGAGGAGGTAGAAGAATCAGGAGTGAAGCTGAGCCTGGGAAGAAGGGGAGGGTGGCAGGAAGGTGCTTTTAGTTTTGTTTGTATTTCTCACTATCCTACTCTGTTATTAACTGGCAATAAATTAAATTAATTTCCCCAAGTCAAATCTGTTTTGCCCATGACTGTAATTAAGTGATTGTACTGTCCTTACCTCAACCCATGAGCATTTCCATCATATTTTTTCCCCTTATCGTGTTGATGGAGGGGGAGTGACAGAGCAGCTGGGTGGGCACCACGCAGCCAGCCAAGGTCAACCCACCACTAGCACTAAGGTAAGATCTAATACTCATGTATACAATACATGGGTATTCTATATACAATTATATTCTAGTATGTACTAAATACCTGTCTGGCAAAAGGTGATGCAGAGTTAGAACTTCTCTGCTGTTCCACTAAGCAAAAATTTTCTGCAATGACAATATAAAACATGGTCCTAGCTTCTTTTTTAGGAATACAGGATGCATAGTAGGCAGGCAACTTGCTGTAGATACCTGAATCTCACAAAACTGGTGTAAAGAAACATTTACTAAATAATTGAATGGTTTATTAATATTGTCAGTAAAATTTAATAAAATTGCTATGACATAAAGGTCAAGGAAATGGGTTCTTGGTTCCAACTCTTGGTATTCCATGTTTTGTAAACTTAATTTATTTATATATTTGTTCTATCTATCTATTAGTGCTGACTGGAAATTTCCCTTTGATTTATTTTCCTTCAGAAAATCTAACTTCTACAAATACCAAATTTTCCCAGGAAAATGGGTTGTGTTGAAATCAGAAGAATATATGAATTAATTGCTTTGGACTATAATCACTTTGAACCAAGTAAAAATACTGAGTATTGTTGAAATGATTCTATCCTATTTTCATGCAGTTTCATTATGAATGATAACCTGTTATTAAACCCATTGGTTTCACAGGGCATGGAAAAGGCTGAGGTACTGAATGTCATCTTTGCCTCAGTCTCTGCTTGCAAGACTGACCTTCAGAAATCCCAGGCCCCAGAGACCAGGGGGGAAGTCTGGAGCAAAGAGGATATATCCTTGGTGGAAGAGGATCAGGTTAGAGAACACTTAAGACATTCATAAGTCATGGACATTCGTAAGTCCATGGGCCCTGATGGGATGCACCCACAAGTGCTGAGGATGCTGGCTGGTGTCATACATCAATCTTGACAATTGGGAGAGGTGCCTGAGGACTGGAGGAAAGAAATTGTCACTCCTGTCTTCATGAGAGAGAGCTGACAGTTTTCATTAGTTCAGCTTGTTCTAATCTTTAATTTCTCATGCCTGTTTAAAACCGATTAGGAACATTCCCAGGTAATTTTATTGCTTTTTTTTAAAGTAACAAAATAAGGCAAAGTAGTTCTTTTACCTTTTTTTGTTATTAGTTTTAATAGTACTTTTAGGATATTTATTTTAAATCCACTTGTTATTGTTGAAGTAATATCTCCCCAAAGAGTTTCTTATCCTTAAAAAATGAGCTCATGTCCTTAAAAAGGCAGGGTTAAAACATCTGGCAATAGACTCAGATGAAGATAAGAATTTAGAAATAAAATATGGTTATACATGGATATAGTAAAAGAAAGAAGAACTCAATGTCAAGTACATTTTATACAAATATTAATACTGGAAAACCTGCTGTGCAACTTGAATTGTTTTGCATTCTAGTCGACAACAAATATGTTTACTATGAAAAGAGATTTTTGAAGTGCTTTATTCCTAGGTGGTATGCACTTATTCTGAAAGGACTACAGTAGGGATTTCCCAGGTTTCTTTTTTTCTTTCTTTTAAACTGTAAAGCTTTTAATGTGTCTAGAATACATACTATATTAAAAAAAGCAATTAGATAGAAAAACAGAAAATAAATAAGAGTAGGACGATAATATAAAACACATAAATATGTTGTCACAGCAATCTGATGTAGTGGTTTGACCCTGGCTGGATGCCAGGTGCCCACCAAAGCCATTCTATCACTCCCCGCCCCCAGCTGGACAGGGGAGAGAAAATATAACAAAAGGCTTGTGGGTTGAGATAAGGACAGGGAGAGATCACTCACCAATTACCATCATTGGCAAAACAGACTCGACTTTGGGAAAATTAACTCAATTTACTACCAATCAACCAGAGTAGGGTAATGAGAAATAAAACCAAATCTCAAAACACCTTCCCTCCACCCCTCCCTTCTTCCCAGGCACGACTTCACTCCTGATTTTCTCTACCTCCTCCCTCCAGTGGCACAGGGGGACAGGGAATGGGGGTTGGGGTCAGTTCATCAAATGTTGTCTCTGCTGCTCCTGCCTGCTCAGGGAGGCGACTCCTCACTCTTCCCCTGCTCCACCATGGGGTCCTTCCCACAGGAAACAGTCCTCCATGAACTTCTCCAATGTAAGTCCTTCCCACAGGCTGCAGTTCTTCACGAACTGCTCCAGTGTGGGTCCCTTCCATGGCGTGCAGTCCCTCAGGCACAGACTGCTCCAGCGTGGGTCCCCCATGGGGTCACAAGTCCTGCCAGAAAACCTGCTCCATTGTGGGCTCCTCTCTCCATGAGGCCACAGGTCCTGCCAGGAGCCTGCTCCAGTGCAGGCTTCCCACGGGGTCACAGCCTCCTTCAGGGGCATCCCCCTGCTCCGGCGTGGGCTCCTCCCTGGGCTGCAGGTGGATATCTGCTCCCCTGTGGACCTCCCTGGGCTGCAGGGGGACAGCCTGCCTCACCATGGTCTTCCCCACGGGCTGCAGGGGAATCTCTGCTCCGGCGCCTGGAGCACCTCCTCCCCCTCCTTCTTCACTGACCTGGGGGTTTGCGGCGCTGTTTCCCTCACATGTTCTCCGTCCTCTCTCTGGCTGCAGTTGCTGTGCCTGTTGCAACTTTTTTTCCCTTCTTAAATATGTTCTCCCAGAAGTGCTACCACCATCACTAATGGGCTCAGCCTTGGCCAGCGGCAGGTCTGTTTTGGGGCCAGCTGGCATTGGCTCTATCGGACATAGGGGAAGCTTCTAGCAGCTTCTCACAGAAGGCACCCCTGTAGTCCCACCACCACTACCAAAATCTTGTCACACAAACCCAATACAATTGAAAATGGTTAATTACATCTATAAAGTTTTCAAATTGCTTTATTTTGTCAATATTTTTGTAATGGAGATATAGCTGTCTAGGCTATTCACTAAAAGAATGACAAGTCATAACAGCAAAATTCTAACCTGATAGCCATGCTCCTTTCTACCAGAAATTCAATTCTAAGTATTATGTGCATACAAACAGGAGTCAGAAACAGTACAAGATGTATGAGTGTAACACAAGTGTTTTGGACATTATATTAAACCCCTGAATTTTACACTTAGGAAATCCAATTTTTTTCTTTTTTTTCCCCACACAAATACCTAATTACAGATTTGGAAAAATTACTTATGGATAATTTACAGAGAAAGGTGACCTTTGATGGCTTTATTAGTTATGACCTCATAAGAATAAAAATATTTCTTCCTGTAAGTATGAAAACATCACAAGTCAGTCTGGTTTTGGAGGGACTTGAACCTGGCATATAGTTTTTACTACTACTACTACTACTGCTACTGCTACTGCTACTGCTACTGCTACTACTTCTTTTTTTTTTTTTTTCTTTTCTTCCTTATAATCATCGAACACAGGAAGTTCTTCCTTACTTTTCTTAATAAGATCTGTTAAAAATCATTTGCAGTAGTTAGTTATGTCTAGTGAAGTTTTACGTTGCATCTCCATAAAATAAAATAACATAATTATATTTTAATACAGTCTAAATCCATTGCATACGTTCATATTGATGCAAAGTTAGAAAAAAACTGTATCCAGTTATTCCATTTCATATGTTCATAAAATATTTTCACTTATTTACTGATAGCTGCTTTGAAACACATGAGTTTTCATGGTTGAGACATATTCCTTCTGTTCAGTACACAATTTCAAGATTAGTATACAAAGGTTTAGAAAGGTTGCAACAACACAATAGGCATGTATAAGCTGAAGATTTTTTTCTGGTTTATGGATTTGGGTGATTCCAAGTAGGTGATGTATTAATTAGTCTGTCTCAAAGTCTGCTGAACTAAGAATTCAAAATGAATGTGAAGGAAACTTAAGATTAAGACTTCTCTGTGAAAGAAGACAAATGCTCTTTAACAGTGGCTAAAGCAACATTTGGTTAGAATGCATGATAAAGGGACTTTCAGTCTTCTTCCGTAGAGTCTTCTACATTACCTAGAATATATTTCCCTCTATAAAACAGTTTCTATTAGTGTATTCCAATTGGAAATTGAAAATAGCAATACAAATTCTTAATTAAGCATCTATTTTAATCAATTTTAATAAATTAAAATGGTGAAGTTTTATGGGTAATGTATTTTTTCTCTGAAATTATAGCAATGTAGCAAATATTAGAGATATGATTCAAAATATCCAGGGCGTTTTACATATTGCCTTTAGCTGTACAATTTAGGTCTGTACAGGAACATAAATCAGACCCGCAAGTCTGACTTTGTATGAACAAAAATGATAATAGGTCATCAGGGTTTCAGAAAGCAAACAGGGAAAATTTATTTCTAAGAAGTTTGTTTGACGCAAACAAATATCCTTAAAGGTATAGCACATATACATGCTTGACCATTATACAAATTGGTTATGAGAATCATACTTTAGTGACCTGAGAATGTTTTAGGTATTTTCAGGAATTATCTTTGGTTAGTAAGCTCAAGATTCAGTTGTTTATTCATCTACACAGAGAAGTATGTTAACAGATACTGATGTTAAATTAGATAAATAAGGGCTTGTTTAGCCAAACCCCTCACTTCATTCTCTCCTTCCTATTTTCCCTCTTTCTTTCCTTCCTCCTTTCTTTCCTCTACTTCTTCCTTTTTTCCTCTTCCTTCCTTCCTTCCTCCTTTCCTCCCTTCCTTCCATCCATCTATCCCTCCCCCCTTCCCTTCCTCTTGATCCTCTGCTCATTCATTCTCCATTTCTCTCTCTTTGACCATCCTGTACTTGAGCCTGTGGCCACACTAGCAGCAGGGTCAGCTTTTGTGGCCCACGGGAGGAAGGCAGTGGGTTAAAAGTGGGCTTGGTTTCATGTAGCGTTACTTGGCTGTGTGCAGGCTCCGCCCGTGCTATCAGCTGTCTCAATAAATGCCTGCAATGGCAAAACTGAGAGGGCAGTATTTCTATCACTCAACTTTTGATTGGTTTGCATGGCTCGCTATATGAATTGGAAGTGAGTAGGAAGTGTAGTCAAAATGATTATTGCCTGGGGCAGGAAAATAATTAGGACTTGTTCTGGCTGGGTTCCTTGGCACGTCAACAACAGTGACCATAGTTAAGAGAATGTTTGGCAAGGCTTTTGCTGTTAGATTTTTGAAATACATGAAAAAGCCTTCATGGCTAATGAGCCAGAAAAGACTAGTAAGCTATGAACATGAAAAAAAAAATCAGATTTTCCATAAAACAGTACAAGAAAAAGAATTAATTTAGGTGACTGTAATTCAAGCTAAAGTATACTATTACTCTAAAATTATTTTTTTGCACAGGAAAAAAAAGTTCTTATAAAGAAATATTGTAATGCTTCCACAGTGATAGGTTAAATATATAGATTCTTCTTCTTCTTTTGTACATTCAAAGGGTCAAATACGGTTCGGTTAACTTCCTCCACTGTGAAGTGACATTATTTTAGTTTTTATGATAGGTTATAAGAGTTTATATAAAAGGGCTGACTTAGTTAATAAAAAGGACATTATACCAGATTCTATTCTGCTCTTGTAAAACCTCTGGGAAGAAAGAACAAAAAGATTTCATTTTTTTTGGTTTGGTTTTGGTTTTGTTCACTGGATGTTTTTTTTTCCTATTGTTTTATCTAAAGCAATTATTTGTCTCTAGCCAAAATAGGAAGGCACAATCCTTAATTTAAGGCAGAGAGAAATTCATTTCACTTACACCCAAAATGGATTATTTCAAAAATACATTTAAATTATTATATTTTAGGTCATGAACTTTGGTTAGCTAATGCTTAAGCGGTATTTAACACACTGTGGTTCTCTCCTCCTTAATAATATAAAGAATTATAATGGTATGAATAATAATAAACTTGCAATGACCAGGTTCTTCACTCCACTTCCAAGCAACATTAAAAAATAGGTCTAAGGTTCTCTTCTCAAATACAGTTACTCTAATGCAGCTAACTTATGTCCCCAAGAACCTAAACATAACGTTGAATGCTTTGCTCACCTGTAGTGTATTTAAGCATTTATTGGATGTTCAGTCCATTAGGAAGAAAACTACAGCATAAGTTTATACTTGCTCTTATAAATGACTTCAAGCAAATATAGAGCAATAAGGCTTCTGTAAAAGAGCTGAGCATAATCATAAGTAAATGGGGTAAAAGGATATAGTTTTCAAATAGTAAGAGTATGTTTCATATACTTCCCCTCTAAGCTATATGGCCTTAAAAGAACCTGAACTCTGGCTGTGATCTGAGCAAGCAGGTTTACATCCACTAAAGATCTTTGGTTCAATCTTTATAAGGTTCCCTGATGTATGTTTAGGTTGTCTAGCTATCGGCTCTTCCTTTTTGACTTGTCAGAGTAAGAGAATGAGTGGAAAGGCACCTTTTCAGAAATACCCTACTGACTTTATACTTACCTTTATTTCCCTCATGTGTTTATCAGATGCTCAATCCATTTTTCCTTTGGAGATTGAGGATGGTAATCTCAGTGAGAAGGAAATGTTTTGCTTAAGTAAGTATGACACTCTGAATAGTCTCTTTACTTCAAAAAATGTTCATGTCCCTGAAGGTGTAAGGAAAGAGTTCTTTGGGTCAAAACTATAGTTCTGGAATTCTTCTTGAAGAATTAGACATTTTCAGACAGTTATTTTAATGCAAAGAAAACAGAACATAATATTCTGGTGTTTGAATAATCAAGTGGGTTTGTTCTCCTTAAACCAAACAAATTGCAGGCAGGGAAAATACGCCCATTTCAGGCTGAAAAGGTTAGTCCTAGATTCTGTTGTTGATAGATTTGTTAAAATCTTGTTGCATGATAGCCTACTTGAGAAAAAAAGAAATGCCTCCGTTAAGTAGATTCTTGTCTATTATTTTAAGTATCAAAGTCTTATCCTTTAACAAATGGTTGAGTGTGTTTGTTTGTGCAGTGCAATTGAAAATGCCCCCAAAACCAGCTGAAGGCAGGAGAAGGTTAATATTTGTCCTGAAGACAGCAACTGCAATGCATTCTTTCCCATATAACTTATTATAAAATCTTCAGCTAGAATCAATGATAAGAAGAAAATGAAACAGAAGGGGGAAGCAAAGAATCTCTCTTCACTGCAAAGATAAAACTGGGTAACAGGATCACAGGGAACACAAAAAAGCTCAAATGAGCATCAGAGCTTTCCTAGGAGGCAGAAAAGATCATGCTGCTTTGACTTTCCCAGCCAACAACAAAATATAGCAGAAAACACCCTAAAACCAGTATTTTAAAGGTAAATCAGCATCATGTTTCGCACAGTCAGGGACTGAGTAAGTATTAAAAAACCCACCAAAACCAGGTCCAGTTATGACTTCACACATGCCCTGTTGTTATTAGTTGTCTTAATATAGGTACAAAACATATTCTGTCTTAACTTCATATAAAAGGCTGCCTTACATGATAATTCTGCATGTTCAGGAACAGTTCCTACTGACTGTTTAAAATTACGTATATACAGTTTGACCAATTGTACTGCAGAAAATGCCAGGGTAGTCTCTGGGATGACCAGGTTTTCCACAGATTTTCTGGGATATTAAACAACACAGTTAAGCATACAAGTCATAACTACCAGTTGGTCCATGCACAGCAGGAAGGATCATGGGGACTGTCCAAATATCCACCTGGAGATCTCATGTAGCAACTAGTCAAATGTTGTGAAGCCTGCTAGGAATTCAGGCAATAAGCAGTTCTTAAGTCAGTCCATTGTCTCATCTAGGCAGAAACTAGCTGGGGAGGTTTTGGATCACTCAGGGAATTGATGGCTAAGTGCACTGGCTATAAAAATAGGCACAGCCCTAGCATCCAGCTACATCACAACAGTTAGTGTAGAACAAACTCAAGTTTCATCCTTATATAACAATTATGACTTAATTCCTTAGAGTTTCCATACATTAATAAAATACAAATGTTATATTTTGAAAAAGTTTATGGATTGTGAGCTTACTAGATGCTAAATAATAGGTTCCTAAGGAAAATTTATATTTTTTTCAGGAAATAAGAGGCAAGAGTAACGGTAAAGCATAGATAGAGATTCTTGAAACAGAGAAATCAGTCCTTTACTGACTTGCACTTCTACACTTCTAACAGTGGGAGTTCACTTGCAATTTTTTTTTTTATAAGCAAATAAATACAACAATACTAGATCAGACAAATTGTCCTTATATTTTAGTCTCCTGTTTATGACAGTTGCCAGTAACAGAGGCATTGAGAAAACTATGAGAGACAGGTTACACAACAGTTCTTGCCTAGTATATCTTCTCAGTTTCATGGAAATCTCTATTAGAAATTGCAGACATGAGGTCTGCATCTAGAGCATCCAATCAGCTGATGCATCCATCATCCTTTAATTTGCCTAATGTCTTTCTTAATGTTTGGCCTCCACAATGTTCTGAGGCAAAGAGATTTATGACTGTGAAATGGGTGTGGGGATGGATGGGAAACCAAGCTAACTCTGCTGCCTAGAAACTTCATAGTCACCTGTAGTTCTGTAGTAATAAATAAATACTCGGTGACTATTCCTTATTTGCCGCCTTTATGCCATCTATGATTCTAGAGTCATCCACTATACTTCACCCTCAACTATCACTTTTTCTGACAGTGAGAGGCAAAAAGTATATTCAGTCTTTTCTCACATTCAATGAGACCATTCAATATTCACAATCATTCCTGCAATTATGGTCAATTGTTTGGGTTTTTTTAAATTTTTTAAAATTCTAATATGACCTATAGATATTACCTGATCAGAACTGCAAGGAGTGACCATGGTGTCATGAATTTATGTAATGCTTTCATCAGTTCTGCTTTTTTTTTTTTTCCTTTTTAGCTGAGGATTGCTCTCACCTTTTCAAAGTAGTATCTGTATGCATCCAAAATGTTTTTATTGAGCACTAAAAGATAATTTGGAGCAATCCATGTTTAGATATTCATCATATTTTCACCATGCATGTTATTTTGAATTTTCTACATTAAAATTCATAAATTGTGAAATCCTATACAATGTAAAACAACTACATATGAAATTCATCCCATTGAGCTTCCGGCATCTATAGCATAAACATTTGCACTGGAGTCTCTATTCATAGGAGATGGAGACAAACACGCATTTTGAGATGAATAGTTCATTTGTTTTCATTTCCTGCAAGGTAAAATGAATTGTGCAGTAGAAGCACTTATCTCTCTCCACCAAACATAATAGCATTCTAGATGACTATGTCAGATGTAGCCATCGATATTGTAGACAGAGTTAGATGAACTGAATTTCATCTCTCATCCAAGGTCTTTCTAAGACATCTAAGATGGAAAGACTTCATCAGAGATATACCGAATCTTTGCTTAGTATGCTAGTTAGTAGCTATCCATCCACTCTGAATAGTGACTTAAGAGGTTTTACAACGTATAAAGTGTATCGGAATAAATTTAGCCTTCATTCACAAACCACATTCTTAGTTCTTACTACTAGACTGTTTGTTTGGGGTTTTTTTGTTTGTTTGTTTGGGTTTTTTTTAAATTCATATGTATAATAATCCAGGATAAACATAAAACAGTGTAAATGTCAGTCTTGAAACAGGATTAGTTAGTGAGTATCCACTGCCAATATTCTAAAAATAAATACTGCTGTCTGTATAGTTGCAACTGCAACCCAGAAAATAGTTGGATTATAAAAATTCCTGAGATAGTGACATCTTGAATTTTACAATGGACATTTTATACCTTCTGAGATCAGTCCCTAAATCAACAAAGCAAAAGTTTTTTTCTTATAGTGAACAAG
Organism: Harpia harpyja; assembly: GCF_026419915.1. Classification (NCBI taxonomy): domain Eukaryota; kingdom Metazoa; phylum Chordata; class Aves; order Accipitriformes; family Accipitridae; genus Harpia; species Harpia harpyja. The sequence continues at coordinate 9,925,312 of NC_068943.1, forward strand.
AATTTTTCTGTGTGTTATGAAGAAAAATAAATTTTAAATCTAACCTAAGGATCAGATGTAATCCTCCACTCAACCCCTGTAAGAAATTTTAATGTCTGTCTGAAGAACTGACAGCCTTTATGAAAGTCCCCTTCGGGAAATAGATTAAAATTTATGTAAGCAAGGCTTTCTGTAGTAGAAAACAGTTTATGGTTTCGTAAAAGGAAGGGAAGCCTGTGAGTATGACAGCTGACATACTCCACAGGGGATTCATCTTTACAAACACTTGTTTTCTGCTGAGGTTTGTGGAGTGTATAAGGAGAATTAAAAAGAAAGAAAAAAACAGTTTCATAAAATCTTAGCAACTTAATTATAGCTTTCTGCAAGTATGGATTTTTTGCTGGGATGAGGAAAATTGGTGGATTTTGGTCTACAGTAATATCCGAATAAGTTTTCCAGGGAAGTCACACAGATACACGGTACAAATTCACAATGAAATCTACACTTTCTGTTACTCTCAGTCTCAGCTAATACTGTGGCTGCTACACAAACCTTTCACATAGACATGCTAGTTTTCATAATTTACATCTTCCACTGGCTCAGCTGATCATTTTTTAGCCAAATTATAGTTAAATGATATCATCTACTTTAAGCAGTTTCCAAAAGGGTCATTGCACACTATTCTGCCATAGCTATAAAAAAGTAATGACAGTATGACAACAAGTGAATAACCAAATAATACAGATGATATAGCCCTATTTTACAAATAGGTGTTGTCAGATATATCAGGCAGATATACTGGGAGATTGCCTCATCTGTTTCATTTTCAGTATTGAACTAAAAAGTTTTATGAAATGAAATATTAAAAGTATTAATAGTAAGTACTAATGATATCAAGTGTTTGAAAATTATTAAGGTGGGGATACTAAGGTCTTTTAGGTGCTAACACACTTTAAGTAGTTGTTCCAGCCACAGCCTTATCTGGAATTACAGACTTGTCTAAAATTTAGTTATATAAATGAAAAAAACCCTCCCCACAACAAACTCCCAAATGAAAACAAAGTACAAATGACTACCGTGTAAAAGCCCGGTTAAGTAAAACACTTAAACAAGTGCACTACTACATAGCATGAATATAGAAGCACAGTCCAATAAAATAATTCAGAAAAATCCTTCCTAGGCTTCTTAGATGATTAAGACTTTGGTATTTCCTTCATTACTTAAAATAATATCACTAGAATTCTTATTAGAACAATTACCTTTGCTAAGATACCCGCTTAAGTATCTATATCTACCCTGAAGTAATTTCAGATCTGGAAATTAGGTACTCACATTTTTAAATCTCCTGGAGGACATTGTGTATTAGGCCTTTTCAAACCAAGCTTAACTGACTACCAGCACAGAATTTAATTAGAAACGCAGCTGGAGCATGAATCGCCAATCATTTACATAACAGCCCCAGTCAAAGAAGGCTTCAAAACATGACTCCTGCAACCCATAGTGATTGACTGAATCTTCAGGCTCACAAGTTCATAGGTGGGAAAAGGAGATGGTATTTGTCCCGATCCAATGTCGGGGAAGGTTTCAATATGATCCCAAAAGCGAGATTAAGACACAAATGAGGTCAAATGCCATATACCCAGAAGAGCTTTTATTATCAAAAGTATCAAAAGTGGAAAATAATGGCGATAGGATAGAATGGAAGAAAAGGTAGAAATTAAGCAAGCAGTCGGGATAGGATTGCTAGGATGGTCACCACCATGGATCCAGCGGCGTCCCGTTGGTCCTCAATCTTCAATTCTTCGGTGGTGACTAAAAAAACGCCACGGCTTGTCTCTACAGGTTTTTATAGGGCATATTTCAATGATGTCACGCGCTGCAGATTTCGTCTATCACATGACCTTCGCATGATCGACACCAGAAACCAGTATCTTATCAGCTCCATCCCCGTTTCCTCCCCTGGATGCCTCAATGGCCTGGTAATCGTCCTTATGGACAGAGGAGTGTCCTGCTCAAACAGGCCATCTCAGAGACAAAGGGCTCGAGATAAACAGTTCACAGTTCCTTGAGATGACAGTCCAGTCCCTCACACCTAACAACCTTTGAGACAAACGGCTCAAGATAACAGTTCCATCTCTTACAGTACTGTGCGTTGACCTTTGCTGGTTGTCAGGTGCCCACCAAGCTGTTCTCTCACTTGCCCTCCTCGGCAGGACAGAAGGGGGAAAATACAATGAAAAAGCTTGTGGGTCGAGATAAGGACATTGAGATTACTTACACATTACTGTCACGGGCAAAATGGACTCAACTTGGGGAAGATTAATTTAGTTTATTGCCAATTAATAAAAGAGTAGGATAGTGAGAAATAAAAACAAAACTAAAAACACCTTCCCCCACCCCACCCTTCTTCCCCGGCTTGACTTCACTCCTGACTCTTCTATTTCCACCCCCTGAGTGGTGCAGGGGGATGGGGTATGGGGAATGGGGGTTGTGGTCAGCCCATAACACTTCATCTCTGCCACTCCTTCTCCTCATGCTGTTCCCCTGCTCAGAAAGGGGTCCCTCCCATGGGAGATAGTCCTTCATGAACTTCTCCAATGTGGGTCCTTCCCACAGGCTGAAGTTCTTCAAGAACTGCTCCAGCATGGATCCCTTCCACTGGGTGCAGGCCTTCAGGAATGGACTGCTCCAGCATGCGTCCCCCACAGGCCACAGTTCCTGCCAGAAGACATGTTCCTGAGTGGACTCCTCTCCATGGGCTACAGACCCTGCCAGGAGCCTGCTCCTGCATGAGCTCTCCATGGGCTTCAGCTTTCTTCAGGGCATACCCACCTGCTCCAGCATGGGGTCCTCCATGGGCTGCAGGGTTGATATCTCCCCCATCATGGTCCTCCAAGGGCTGCAGGAGGACAACCTGCCTCACCATGGTCTTCCCCACGGGCTGCAGGGGAATCTCTGCTCCGGTGCCTGGAGCTTCTCCTCCCCTCCTTCTGCACTGACCTTGAGGTCTGCAGGGCTGTTCCTCTCACATTTTTTTCACTCCCCTCTCACACAGTTCCTGCCAGCATTTTCTACCCTTCCTTAAATATGTTATCACAGAGGCATCACCAGCATCTCTGTCTTAGCTTTGGCCATCAGCAGGTCCATCTTGTAGCCAGCTTAAACTGGCTCTGTCTGACATGAGAGCAGCTCCTGCTGTATTCTCACAGAAGCTACTCCTGCAGGGCCCCCACTACCAAAATCTTGCCACATAAACCCAGCACAGTCTCTAATCACCAAAGGTCCACAATGTTGACATTACAAACAGAAGAAGGGAAAAGTTGTGGTCATTTTCCTAATAAAGCAGAAACAACTAATAAAATATTCTTATGTGTAAATAACTCCCATCCTTCCTTCACAGGAGGCCTAAACTGCAGGTTACAGTACTGTATAATGGTTCTCTCCATCCCTCTGATTCTTACTTTCCTGGCTTTCCATTGGTCCCAAATAGCAGAATATGTCTTCCCAGAATGTTACTGGCTCATTAGAAATTTTTCTTAGCATTTTAAACTACCTCAAACTTCTGCAATACTTAGACAGAAGTCTCCTACTTCCTTTATGTGTGTTTTAACCCATAGGTTATAGTTCAAAACACAGTGTTAGGAGACTTCTGTGCCTGCTTCACCCAAAGTGTGTTTTAAGAGAAATTGCTTGTTTAGGAAATCTTACTCAGGTAAGTCCTTTAAAAATATGAGTCTCACTTCTACAGAAGTGCCCATGCTGCATTTCCAAGAGAAGCAAGGGCTTATGCTGTTGCTAGAAGCAGAGGTCCAGCCTCACCCTTCTGATTTAATACAACTTTCTCAACATGATGGCTATTTTGCACTTGGTCTAGGACTTCATTTATTCAACACAAACTGAACTAACCTTCAGCATGGCTGAATTTTCTAGTAAATTTAAAATACTACAGTATTAAGTAATGCAACATTTCCATCATTACTCTGTTTTGGGACCAAAAGCAGATTCCTCTCTTTTTTTTGGCCCATGTATAGATTTAATTCCTGTTCAGAGATCTTGAATGATTGTGTGGCACATCTTAGGAAGTCAAACTGTGTTTCAGAGGTAGCAAGATCTGGCTTCATCTTTCAACAGGCTCTTATTTTTAATTCTGCTTTACTCCTTTTCCATTTTTTAGCACAGTAAATATAATTTTTGCCAATGCTAGTAAATGTCACAGGCATTAAGTTGATGTGAGCAGGGTATGTGGGCTTGTCTTGCCCTGAACTGGGGGAAGTTTCTGAGAGTGGACTAAGACCTAAAGTTTTTCGATAGTTTAATGTCAGTCTATTGACCATATACAAGTTTAGGTGACTATGTTGGATAGAGAATGTGTAAATGTCAGAAGGGAGCATGAATTATACAGCTAATAGCATATGATTTAGAAGCATTTCCTTAGCTAGCTTAAATTTTGGTCATTCAGTTAGTATATTTGAAAAATTATTCGAGAAAGCTGATGAAATTGTTTGGCCTTGTAGAGAGCAAAAATTGACCAAATAGGAGAGAAACAATTTATATTGTCACAAGTCTCATAATTCTCAGAGATTTCAATGATGTTGGCAAAATAATTTTCTCTCATTTTTGGTTATCCGTGCAGCTGAAACTCTTCAGACCTTTGTTATGACTGATGCTAGTTTTGCTATTATTATTAGTGTTATTGAAACTAAATATCTAATGTCACATGCAAATCTGTTTTTCAGAATCAATATATGCAATTAAAAATATTCTACTTAGGGATGTCTATTCATAACTTGATATGCTTTTATTTCCAGTCTGGGTCATATAATCTAAGTATAGCTATCATTCTACTGCTGCCTGGTATCAGGCTACCTTACTCTTAATATTATAATGGACTCACAAGTCTTAATTATTCTTAGAATCAGTAGTATTATCTCAAGAACCCATTGCAGATCAATCATTGTTAAGTGGCACACTTCCAAATTGGTCCTGATCATATAGCACTTTTTGGAACTTCTGCACTTTTTATGACTTGAAATAAAATTACAGTATGATATATATGATTGAATGCCATTAATATTGACTATTGCTCTGCTTATCTCCCAAACTGGCAATGACATACTGTGAGGGAGATGAGTGTGAAGCAGTTAAATATTTCACATAATATATGTCTAATAAATACAGTTTTCATTAATCATTCTGCATTTTCCACTTCATTCCAACAGTTTTCAATTAAAGTTGTAAGAATTACAATCACTTTAAAATAGTAAACTTCATTCTACACCAAGCATTAGTTATGCCAGCATTAGTTATGTCTAATTCTTAGGAAAAATAACCTATGGCAGATTTATGGGGTTTTTTATTTATTTTATTTCCTAACAGGTTTCAGTATGAATTGAGAAGTGAGGAAATTATTTAAGGACTAAGCATTAAGTAGCTACAATATGTGTGTACAGAGAAAGATATTTACTTGCTTACTTGCAGGCAGCGGGATCTGTGGGAAATTCAGTAAATGAATTTATAAGAGAAGGATGTCTATTTAAAGGGAATCTTTATAATGTGATGGAAGAAACATGGCTTAAATTTTGAACATTGAAATATGCTCTATTCATAGTAATGGTGGCTTTATTAGATTTGGACTCTGAAGTGTTTCCCTTTTTTTTTTTTTTTTTACTTTGAAATACCACATGAATCAAAATCAGAATATGTCAGACAAGTATCATATGCATTAGAATACGAGACTGTTGACTTTCAGGTGAATTCTTAATCAGAATATATGGTTAAGCAACATACTATTTTTACTATATGACTACTATAAGAATGCAAAATTATTTTCCCCTTATATTACCTCATAATTCATCTATTCTAGGTATTACCACCAATTCAAATATTTATGCATCATGCCTCCATTATTTACTCTTTTTTTTTTTTAAATTGAAAACTGATTGAGTAATATATAGGGGAAAATAGAAATTTTCCAAATGGGAAAAAAAAAAAAAAAAGCTTTTTTATGTTTGTTCCCATTCTTCTATGTTTTGTCTCACTGCATCACATTTTTATTTTAAACATTTTTATCTTCCTTGGTATAAAATTATTCAATTCCTTATATGGGCTAGAAGACACTCCTTTTATGTCCATATCTACATGACTTTTTTTCTGGTTTTAATTTATATTTTCTTAAAATGTCTTTTTTTTTTTCCTTTTTTTTCCTTTTTCTTTCTCCTGCCCCCTTGGATAACAGCAGCCCTTGATTTGTAATTATGGTGATTTACTGCAAATCTCCGGAAATATATTGTTTCTTAATTTATTCAAGTCAGCAAAAGCCTTCACTTTCAAATATGACACTAATTAACCAAATACTTGCTATTTACCAGCCTTTAGAATTGCTTACTACCACAGGTCAGAACTTAAATCTTTATATTTTGTACCAGTAACTCTTAGGACAGTCAGGCAGATGCCACAGGTTACCCAGAAGAGTTGTGCAAGCTCTGCTCTTTGAGGTTTTCAAGACCTAAAAGATCAGAGCAACGTAGTCCAACCTCTGAGCTGACTCTGATTTGAGCAGGAGTCACACCGCCAGAGGTCACTTCCAATATAAATTCTTCTACGTTCATATGATTTGAAGTTTAGATGCCTCCATTTTTTATCAGTAGAACAACCAAGGACTTGGTATTGGTGATGAGAGAGTGCAGGAAGTTGTTGTGTTTTTTGGTGGTGTTGGGTTTTTTGTAGGTTATTTTTTCTTTTTTCCCCTGGCCTTTATAAATCATTATTTTTCAATAGACTCTCTTTTTGTTGTCCAACCCATTCTTATTATAGCCTTCGTTCTATATATGTTGTGATGTTTATTTTACACACAAGAGGCAGAATTAATTTTACCAATATTTGGCCATCTGAAATAGCTTATGGAGTCTAATTTTTTATGCTAACTCAGTAGTTAACAGAAAGAAAATAGCATCTCTAGAGAATGGCTAATATAATCATAAAATAGATATCTAAAATGGAAGGCATTAATTAATTTTTGAAACCACCTGTCTTCTTTACTGAATGAGCCCAGATGATTAGCAAGGAACTGATGCAATATCTAGACAGTCAAAGGAAAGATAAAGTAATGACATCTACTAAGATTGGTTTGGTTAACATTGTTTCCAGATTGTACTTTCTGCATAATTATGTTCAGATGTCATCACAGAGTTGTATTCTTGTGGTCCATTTGCACTGGTTGATCAAGACTTACCATTTATATACCCTGCAAGTGAGTTTATAAACTGAGGATTTTTCCACATCTTAATATGGTTGGCTTATTTGGATTTGTCCACAAATTAGTTGACAAGTGATTTAGATTTACAAGTACGTCAGGCATAATACTGACAAGACAGGTATATTTGGCCACTACACTTGGCTGATTTGAAAGCTATGTCCAGATTTCTCATCTCATTCTTTTCAACACCTTTAAATCTATTTGTAAAGCTGGAAATTTAAGAATCTGGAATGCAAGGAAAGCAATGTAGAATTAAAATTTTCCGACTATCAGTGTTCTACAAACATTTCCTGTATTCTTCATGCACAAATTAAACTACGCATGTTATTTTTATAATGCTAGATACAAACTGTTACATTATGCAAACATGAGAAGATAAGGGTTAGTTAAGTCTTTGGTCAAGATGCATAAATAAGTTATTAATTCATTATGTAAATTAGGTTCACAGCTGGAATAGGCATTTTGGTAAATATGAGTCATCATATACAAATTCATAAACAGGAAATATTTTTGTTAGAATAGCAATAAGAACTAATTTCCATTGCTGAGTTAGTGAACACCCCTAAATGTGGCGATTTGTTATTGTAGAAGTAGAAAGATTTGCTCCTGACTGGGAGAAATGAGACTACTAAATCCTCAGGGATACATCACTCTTGTATTTGCTTCTTTTGTGAGAAGTCTCTTGCATCACTCATATGACTTTCAGGAAAGCTTCTTTTCTACACATAATTCAAATCTAAAAGAATTTTGACTTGATGCCTAGAAAGCAATTTAGCAAGCAATTTAGTTTTGAAGGGAGTACTAAAGCTATCCCAAAGCTTTTGTTCTCAAGAACAGAAACAACCCAAGTGGAAGACTGTCAAATTTAGTTTGACTCTGAAAGGAAAAAAACCCAACTAGCAGTGATCTGAAGGAGAAAGGAGTTAAAGACTTTCCCCTCTTTTCCATCTCTATAATTTTTTGAAGCATAAGCTTCATTATTATATTGTTGATTGGATGTCACAGAAAGAAGTTTCTCTAAGCTGCTAAGCTGCTAAAGCTCCAAAAGAGAAAATGGCCAGAAAGAAGAGAAATACATCTGATACCTAAACAAAGAGGGATTTCAAATGGAAAATAATACCATGATAATTTAAAAGATAATTCTCTAAACAGGAACAAAGAGATTTTAAAGAAAGCTGGATTTTTTTCTTATTCTGTGACAAAGCAGCCTGATACCATTTTAAGTTCCCTAAATGTCAGATGTGTTATAGTTGCCAGAAACAGGTCTGATGGCATGGAGGCTCGATCCCATTATATAAAGATTCTAACTGAAGAGACAATTTTTATTTTTGAGGGTTTAGTTGTAATCATCTAGCTTTTGATTCACTGCATAATATCTTAAGGCAAAATCTAAATGTATCATCAGATCTCAACCACCTGGTTTATCTTACTTTGAGAAGAAATAATCTGTATAAAGTAGGAATAAAAATAATCTACAGAATTAATAATTTTAATTATGGGAATTTTACTAACTGTAAAGACAGACACAAGTTCTCCAAATAACAACAGCTTCACAAACCTATTTACTAATCCTGTATGTAAACATAGCAGTATGTAAACACAGACCTTGGGTAGGTCTTAGTAGGCTTTTTTAAAGGAACAGCCTCACTGCTGTTAGATATATTGACAAATCTAGAAGCAGCAGGAACTACTAATGCCCCTTCAGCATCGATGTACAGAACAAGACTATAAATATAGTGTTGGAATCTGCTAGTTCAAATTAGTTGTCTGAGGTATACTCTGTTTTACTCTATAATGATGAGGCTTTCTTATACCTCTCATACCTCGAAGACCTGGCAAATGTTTCACAAAATTAAAGAATAACATTGTTGAATTATGGTGGAAAATTGTTCATGTTGGAAATTTAAAAAGCAAAGCAAGAAAAACATTAGGTCAAATAACAAACAGGGCTCTCCCTCTATCTCAGGGAAAATGGAAAACAACACTATGGTTAACCTGGGCAGAAATATTGCAGGACAGAAAAAGATTAAAGCTGCTTTACAGGCAACATAGGACAGCATGTTTGGAATAAAAATGTGTATCCTAAGAAGAAAATTACATGCCACACAAGGCACAACATTACTTCCCCCCCCCGCCCCTTTCCATGATTTCACTGTGTGCTCCATTTATCCCTTGCCCTGGGTGACTGGGATACCAGGACTCCTGTTTGCTTTAGGCACAGCACAGCAATGCATCATTGTAAAGCTAGTTGGGAAGAAACTAGCCTGTGAGGTTTCCAAAGATTCCCAAATATAGGAATTAATGGCATTCTATTTTTTTCACACTAAAGTAATTCTTCAGATGTTAGCAGTGCATCTATTTCTTCCTTGCATAGGTCTGTTCGGTCTGTGTAGCTATATAACAGGAATGGAAACATGACATCTATGTATAGACAAATATTTGAGTAATTTCTGTTTTAAGGAAAGGTAGCTACTGCAGAGATTAAAAAAAAAAACCAAACAAACAAACAGAAGAAGAAGTAACAACCCTTTGTTTCATGTAAACAGTGACCAAAGGATAATAGTTATGCACTGCTCATATGCATATTCTGGTTTATGGAAATTGTTAAGTACAGCAGGACTCACACTATGCTAGCAAGAGACTTGATCAATGGCACGATATCCCAAAGTCTTAAACTTCTTGTTGTTGTCCTAAGAAGCTTTTTAGAATAAATTTTCAATGTTAGGAGGATTTTTAGGCAACCCAGTCAGTTTTTTAGTGTCCGCCCCCCCCCCCCCCCCGTTTTTAAAAGATTGTCTTTACTCATCACTTAAATGGAAGAAAAAAAGAAGAAAAGGAAGTGGTAGAAGTGAATAATAAAGAGCACAGGAACTTTGCAAGATACTAATTCATTGAATAAAATGTTAATAGTTATATACAAATTGCTTCTTAATAAATCAAGAAAATAGTGCTCAAGGAAATGCCAAGAAGCTTTCTGTTCATCCATTATTGCACCCTTTAATTAAATCAATAAACCAGCAGGTAACATTATCTTCTACAGACTTGAATGTGTTTTTCACAAGTAAAATGAAAGACTTCCGTCCAATTATATATTAATCCTTTCACATAAAAAATTATTACATTTCTTTTAAAGAACTGGTCATGCTGTTTATTGAAAGAAATAAATCCACTTTACTTTCATTACCGGGTATTTAAAGATTCTTGAAATCTTAATATCTGAGGAGTCATAAACCAGGTTGAGGAACATTGCAGCTTGTCTCACTTTTTCGATCTGAATGAATGGTCTCTTCATGTCCTGTCTCCTTTTCAAGGCATGCCAGCTGTTCACTGGATTTATTCTTCCTCCAGTCCCTATGTGGTTAGTTGGGGTGGGCAGAGGGAGGGAGGAGTATATTGTGCATCTTTCAAGCACTATTAGGGAACCAAGAGAAAGGAAGCAGGCTGTCATAGAAAACATAAATGTAGCTCCAAGCAAACCCAGGACTGAGGAGGAAGCAACCTGCACCATGTGCACCATTCCAGATAAGATCTCAGAATAGTGACGACTTCTTGAAAATCTACCTTCTCCCCTCAGTTCTTTAAAGGTCCAGTGGAAGGTTGAGCATAACACTGAGAAATAGGAGTAAATACTTGAACATTTTGCATGACAATTATAATTGTTCTATTAATGAGGCATTTCTGCATTAATTAGATCATATGGACTGTTAAATCATTAATTGGTCTGATTTGTGGCCCTGTGTATAGGGTGTATTTCCTTTTCCCCAGAGCAATAATCTGAATGTAACAAAACTGAAAAGATGGAATGGTGGAGTGGAAAATTCAACCACTGTTTTAAGATTGAATAAGAGTAAGAATACAGAACAGTGACTCCTTACACCAGAATATGCTCAAAACAAAATAACACAAATCAGATAAGTGATCAAGTATGTTACACAAAATCTCCCTAGATGACAACCTGGATTTCAGGTGAATGACATAATAATTATATTTTTGACAGTTTTGAATTTGTGTTTCTGTTCTGCTTATGAAAAAAACTCAAAAAACTTCTTCTTATCTCATTAAAAAAAGGGGGTTTTTTAATTATTATTTTTTATTTCAAAATTTATTGAAGTAGGGAAAAAACACTCTTTTCCTTGCTGCCAGCCCTGGTCATCATATATAAGCAACAAGAATTGAGCAAACTATCCAATAATCTGTATATACCAAAGCTGGAAACACTACTGATTTATGAAGAAAATGGGTGAGACTATCTTATCATTTTCGTTCAGACCATGAGTACACTTTTAAAGGGAATCTCCAAACTGTCACATTTACTGAGGACTTGGTTTGATGCAAGCAGTGGTTTTCAACATGAGTGGATTAACTGGATTATGAGCTCCAAGAATTCATTTGATATCTCCACTTGATGAATATGCAGTCTAGGAACAAGATTTTTTTTTTTTTCTTAACTGAAACTCCAGAAATGCATATGCCGTGGATATCGAGTCCTCAAAATCCTGTTTGTTTATACCACCACTTTTATTGTGCCACAATGTATGCTAATGTAGATCTACCAATATTTCACAAGATGTTATTGCAAAACTATGTCCACTAAATATGACTAAGAGCATGTTTTTTTCCTAAGCTTTTAAATAGCTATATTCAATTTTTTTCTAAAAATCCAGAACTTATCTGCTATCTAGGTTTTGGCTGTAGAAAAAATAACATAACATTGAACAAGATTCCTTGTCTGCATGAAGATTTCCTACTTAATCATATTCTGGGCCACCTGAGGTACAACTGTACCTTTCATATATTTAAGTGTCACTCAAACACGAGAACATACTTATCCATTTCCTGAAAGGCTTAATGTGTTTTAGGAGAATTAGTTGATTGAGTGAAACACTGATGGTCAGCTACAATGTGCTACAATTTACAAAAAAATATTTTCCTAATATTAATACCCACAATAATAACTGTAAGGCAACAGCCTTGAGCTGATGTAGGTTATCATTTGGGGGGGGGAGGGGGGCATCATATCATTTGTCATAAGAAAACTAAATGAAATTATTATATTGATTTCAATTTTATTTGAGGTAGAAGAATAATCTTTCTTTTACAATACTTATTCCCATGAGTCTCATTTTATTTAGAATCTCAAAGTATAATAGCCTGAGCTATAAAACATAACAAATTTCACTGAATTCCCCATCCTCAGATTCTAAAGAGTGGGTTTCATGAAAGAGTGTAACTCAAGGTTAATATTTTTAGAACTCTCCCTTCAACTCTGTAAGTGTATTAATTAGCTAATATTTTTTTTCTTTTCTAAAGCAAGACTGTAAAAAGATCATATGCATAAAACCAGTGCAAGATCTTTTAAATGTATCCTGCGTGAATACACTTTAGCTTTAAGTCATGTGTGTCCAGAGTTTTTAATGGAAACTACAACCACACATAGCATGAAGGAAGGATAATATAAAAAAGACAGGTAAAATGTCATTAGCTGTCTAAAGCTTGTTCATAAGAAAAAAATAAGCATAGGGGTATTTCTGGTCTGTTGGCAGTTTTTTGGAGTAGAGCTGTATAGACTGTAGAACTTCTCTGGACCTATTGCTCAAAACTGAGAGCAAATGCTTGCAAATATTCAAGAAGACAGGCAATTTGTGTCTTTTCATTCTTCTTCTTTTCAAATATAGACCTATTTTCTTTTAAATCTAATATCCCAGTCGTAAGATCAATTGCCTCAGGAGTATGAAAAAGATCAAATTCCATGTTGGCCTTGTGACTTTCAAATCCACAATTCCAATTTTCCTATTCTCATATGGATTTCTTAATCATCAACACATAACCTATGAGAGATCATGCATCATAGCTTCTGCTGTAGCTAATTCATGATAAGGCAAAGGACACATAAAATACATTCCATAGCAGTTGGCTGAGGCTCCAGTTCCTGCTATAGAGCTATTCATGCTTATTTAATTGTGCTGGGTCATAGAACAGATCCAGAAATAATCAACAATGAAAAAGTCTTTTTCTTTCAGCCCAGAAGGTTAATGCATTCCATAGCTTCAGACTGATGCAGAATAAACACTTTTCTGGAAAAGTGGGAGCGAAGTAAAAAGATAATTTTTACATGATGGTTTTTCTTAAATGTTGGTCCAGTCTTGCCCATGCAGAACTCTGGAATCTCACTTGTTTCATCCCACTCCAGCCTAGAAGGTCTTTCATGGCCAAGACCTTGAGCATGGGGACACCACGCCTACATTTGTCATCTTCCAGGTTATTATCATGTAGATAGTCCAAGCATAAGTTGAGATCAGAGTGTTCTTTTATATTCAGTTGAGTTTGTTGGCTTTATGCCTGTGGAGTTGGCAAACAAAGGTGGCAGTATAATCAGTCTCTCTGAGGAATTGAAGGCCTTCTGATAAAGTCACGTTAGTTGAAATACAACATTAAACAATGTTGACATAGGCACGTAAGTCAGAAAGCAGTCATGTCAGGCCCAGAGCCACCATCATTGGACCTTTTATATTACTATAAACATATCAATGCATGTTGGATTATGCTGGGTTTTCATTTCATTCCAGATTTCAAATTAAATTAGTAAATAACTTTAAAGACAAATAAACAAAATCTTTCTTAAAATTACTTTCTGTTGTAGTAACCTACAGCAAGCAACCCAAATAGAAGTAGGTGGTCTGTACGGTTTTTAGTAGGAGAAGGTGAGCCATGTTATGAAAACAGTGAAGATCTGCTGGAAAATACATGTTATATGTTATTCTGACAAGGAGTTTCTGATGTGATCAAAGAGAAGCAAATTGTAATCAATGCCATTGTAACATTGATGATTTACATTGACTGATATGTCAAAACAAGTTCTCAACAGAATAATGAGTCGCATTCACGTCAATCATTTTTTCTTACTTTCTTGATTGTAATTTCTCAACTGCATAAGCAAACTGCATTACAACAACCAAAGATATTCCAGTTCCAAGTAATCGATCCACTTATGCAATACAGAATAGAGGTGAATGAATGAATCATCAACTTACTGCTGAAGAAGAAATGATGGACAGGGTTAAAATTTACTTTAAATTTGTGTATCTTTCTTTAAATCATGTGCATCTGATTTAAGCTTATCCTTTTAACACAGTTCAGTAGTCAGAAATAAGTTGTAATTTGTCAAAATTAATCACAGCTCTTGAACTACGTTATTGAATGACAATACTGGATACTGCTACAGTTGAAATACAGCAGCCTATGGTTCAAAGTGAAAAGAAACAGGTCATCTCAAAGTCTTCAGCTGGCAGATGAGTTCTAAGTGACTAGTAAAAAGTAAATAGACAAAATATTAGTTGTGAGGGGTGCCTGGAGAAACAATGGGTGCTATGGAAAACTTCCAGGTAAAGCTTTAGCAGTTTCAAATGTTGTTATGAAGAGAAAAAGAAACACATAAATATTGATAATGTTACTATTCCATTTTGTAGCTTAGTTTTCCAACCAAAACCAAGATACAGCAAATTCTACAATGCCTGGCTGAAAACTTGTATTGGGTCTGGCTGAGACGAAGTTAATTTTCCCCATAAGCAGCCCCCATAGTGCTGTGCTTTGTATTGGTAGCTAGAAAGGTGTTGATAACACACCCCCTTGAGCGGGGCAAGGGGAATGGGGGATGGGCTTATGGTTAGTCCATAACAATTCCTCATAACATCATTATATGTTTTGTATATTATTGTGTACTTGTAAAAAAATGCATTTTACGTGCACACTGAGTTTTGTATTCCAACAAAGAAGCTGAGGTAACAGCCATACTAAGAGAAAAGTTAACTGTGGTACTGGAGTGCTGTCTCTCGTGTTTGGAGGTAGCTGTTCCAGATCAGCTGCATTTCCACACACATTTTCTAAGCAGTCAGGAGAAGTCCATGTAGGCCAAACTACCCACCAACTTTGTGGGTTCCTGGTAGGTACCTTGAAGCAGTCCATTTAGGCTGAGTCAAAGACCCATCATTGTCCTGAGAAAGCCAAATGACAGGCTGGCCTGTTAGAATGGAAAAAACGGTGTGTAGACCAACAAGGCAATCCCACAGAGTGCTTGAGTATGAAAAGCTCTGTTTTCATGATCGTATGTTTTGCTACTAGTAGAATAGAACTTCATGTCTATGTACTTTACTTGCTGTAAAAAGGGATCATTTTCAGTGAAGGGTGGGGGCAGCAGGCATTTAAAGTGTCAGTAGCTTTTACTTTTATTCTATTTTACTTTTATTCTATTTCTATGGACTTATGCTGGTGCTCTAAGACACTCTTTGTTTCTTAGATACCTTCAAGGGCTAGGCAAAATATGTCTGTGTTTACCTCAGTAAAGAAAGGTGACATATCTTCATGCTGTTAGATAGATTTGTGCCTAGCCAGAGCTAGCTCTTAATGACTCTATGTGAAAATACTCTCAGTACAAATCCTTCAGTACTACATCTCACTCTAGTGTAGCACATGAATCTTCTTTCTTGGTTTTAGCCTTTTGGTGGGTCAGATAGTCCCTGAGAGGTGTTAAAAATGGACTGACTTTGTAACATTACCTTTGACTGCAATTTTTATATGTGAAGCTAATTAAATCTGTTTACTTGTTTAACAAGGCTTTATATTTGAAACCAATAAGATATGTCCACTTTCAGCATCCAATGCTCTTTGGAAAAATTCCTATAGTTCTTTCTTATGTCCTTCCCACCCCTGTTACTACCAAATGTAATCAAATTCAGTCTTTTCATTCAGTCTATTGGTTATCATACTGCAGTCACAACTCTTGCCTCTGGATAAAGGAACTGAGAGTAAACTGCAGCTCTGCTTCACACCTAGCCAGAGCTCTGCTAGGCCAACTGAGAAAGTATTTTAATTTTATTTTCATGAAATGCTATTCAGAAAGGAGGGAAAGCTATGCAGTATTTATATAATATAAATTCTCTAGTATCAGTTTTGCTCTTCATATTCACTAGGTGGAAATTGTCTTTACAGCCTTTTGAAGCCCTGTAAACCCTTAAGATACATCTGGTTTGAGCTGCAGCTATTTCTTTATTAATCTGAGAATTTTTTGGCTTTGGCTCCTGTACATTATCTAAAGCTTGCTCAGCCAGCTGGCCTGAGGAAGAGAGCAAAACTCATTAGGACATGCAAAGAATATGCCTGGCATCACCATTTCAATTACTGCATGGTCAGCCCACAATCTACAAAGAAATTTCGAAGGACTTTGTTGCCAGGATATCCGCAGGAGATGGGAACAATGCCACAAGAGGTCAAAGACAATCTAGCTAAAGGTTAGCTTTCTGGGTACAAATGAATAATTTGCTGTTCCTACTAAATATCTACCCAATGATATGGTAAGTCCTTAAACATCAAACCTTTGCCTTTGAATTACTGCTTTTAGCAGATTTCTATGCTCATTCTCCAAGTTGTGGATAGGGAGAATATAAAGATGCTTCTGGGCTTTAAGCAGACTACTGAAGATGATCAGGAGGAAGCAGATAGTCACTTATTCCTGGCAACTGAGGAAAGGTAAAAAACCATAAAGGATAATCTCTAATGAGCTTAGAAGGTTTTCTGGAAAGAAAAAGAAAGAAAAAAGTTTAAAAAGAAAAGAAGATGCTGTTCCTACTCACTCCAACCCAGCCCAATCAATTTCCACAGACACTGAAATAGGGCCTAAGCCTTGGGAATGATTTTGACTAAATGGGCCTTTTTAATTTTTGGAAGTACAGACTGGCTTCAGTTAGCTACTATTGCAAGAGACTGGGATTATCTGGTTCAACGCAGCAGCAGTTGTTAGCACGCTGAGATTTTTTCGGAGTGGCTATGTTAGCTTTAGCTTTTCCATTAATTTCACCGTGTTTCATTGTGTCTATACTACTAAACTGAACAGTGATGGGCTTATTCCTGGACAGTAGCATAGTCTTGTTTATATAGCTTATTTATGGAACAGGAGTATTTTACCTGTCCCTGGCATGGAATTGCATTGGGACAATCAGTCTTCTCCCAAGCACTTTCCAAACATGATAGGGAGGGAATTAGCACTGGCCAGGGATTATTTCTCATGCTAACTTTATAAGTAGTCTGTTTTGGATGCTAGGCAAGTTTAACAACACATACAGGGATAGACTGCTCTATTTAGTATCAGGGCAAGAAAACTTTTCCAGACATTTTCTGATCTCACAGGATAGGCAGAGGCCATGTGCTTTTATGTCTACATAGCCCTTTTTCTCCTCTCTAATCTCCTTGGTATCATCTGGGGTGTGGCTGTGAGGAGAATCTATTAACAGCATCTCGGCAGAGGAGATACAGATACCTCCATTCCTTGTTCCTTCTTCAAATATATTGAGGATAATATTATTTACAAAGTTTAATTAATTTTAAGCATCATTAATAAAGACATTTAAGTTATATATAACTTACAGTTTTCTTTAGAATACGTACAAAAAACCCCGTGCCTGACTGTGGGAATTACTTCTGATTGTTCAGGAATTTCCTGGGATCGCTAGTACAAAGGAAGAAGGGTAACCAGTTTGCCATTAATATTTTGCCGTGTTTGCTTGTATCCAAAACGATATTTTATATTAGGGTTTGAGCCTTTACAGTTCTCTGAGCTGATGTATAACTCACTCTACAGTCACCGAAAACCAATTCATCCCTGAACGTTCATATTCTCATCCCCATACCTTGGCCACGTGTCTGAGACTTTCAGTGTTAGTAATTGTACAGATACAGAGACTGCAGTTCCATTAAGGATGTTCATTTTGGAAACTTTACAGATTTCAGGTTTTGGTTTTTTTTTTCCTAGTATATCAAAAAAGTAGGCAGAGAAGTTCTTTTTGCTTTATGCATGTGCTAGCAATATAGTTTTGATTTTTAGATGGAAATGCCAGAAGGAAAACAAACCCCCAAAAACCCGAACAACACAGTTTTCCTTAAAGTAGAAGATGGGAGGAGAATTCCGTTCTGAAATGCATCTATTTTCCTCAGTTACTGACACTTTTTTCAACACAATTCCAACAAAAGCCCCTCCCCATCCTCATATTTCTTTCCTCATGACTGCTGTAGTCCAAGTGTTGGCCATAAACAAAGTGTTATAATAAGATCACAGTTTATAAATAAAATTACTCCTAGAAACATATTGCCTTAAAATTGAGTTTGTATTTAATATTTTTTTTTTATTCTTACTAGATTGGAAAATTGTGTTTATTTCTTCTGTACGTCATATTCTGGACATGGTATTTTTCACATTTCCATAACTTGCTCAAACAGGCAAAAAAATATCACAGACATTTATTCTCATTTAACTCAGAGAGACAAAGAAAAGGGGGGAGGACTTTGTTGTGGAATAGAATTCATGCTCATTTTCAGACTCAAACCTTTTTATCTTAATTTAAAATAAAAAAGAGAAATCCAGTAAAGATTAATTGTTGTCTTTCCCTTGTTCCTTACTCCTCTGATTTCTTCACTTCCTTCCTATCCATGCAGCTTTCCTTTCTTTAAAAATGTGATAGTTATCTCCTGGTAACACAGAAGCTATGCAGGAAAACAAGTCAGACTTTCTTCAGTTTACATTGAAAACAGGCAACCTGTTTCTTCCTTTCTCCTTCACCTCTCAAAATCATGAGGTTTCCACTGTTATTACATTCAGTTTTAAAACTTGCAATTGTTTTAAAAGCTATTCTTAAGTATGGAATCCAGATGGGCTTATTGGAATGGGAAGATACTAAAAGGAAATTAGCGTATGTTCCCACTATGCATTCAAACACTGCTTGAAGCTATGTCTATGTTTATAGATCAAATAAAGTAATGGAAAATCATTTGCTTAATCATATACCTGTCACACATCTCTTAGCCTGACGAAGACCATGACCATATATTGCCCTGAAAACAATTATGAATTTGTCCTATGTAAGCAAAAAAAAAAAAAAAAAATCAGAAAGGGTGCTGGAAGCATTCACAGACCATTCACTCTTTTTCCTTCACCTCCTCCAAATTTTCACACCATAGGCTAGACTAAACAGTTATTTTCAGATTGCTAACTTCAGGGCAGATGAATCCTAGTGTTAAAGCCTTGCACAAAGGACAGGTCATTTAAGAAGGCTTCTGAGGAGATTGAAGTAGATGGACGCCTGTAATCTTGAGAGCAGACAGCAGACGACCCTTTATTGCTAAAACACACACATACTTATAGTCACATATTCTGCAAAGTCACTGTACACGCACACAAGCATGAAATATGAGTGGTTATATCAACACTGTACACGCTGTCGTGGATTAACCCCAGCCAGCAACTAAACACCACGCAGCCGTTCACTCGGGGAGAAAATCAGGAAAAAGAAGCAAAACCCATGGGTTGAGATAAGAACGGTTTAATAGAACAGAAAAGAAGAAACTAATAATGATAATGATAACACTAATAAAATGACAACAGTAATAGTGAAAGGATTGGAATGTACAAATGATGCGCAGTGCAATTGCTCATCACCCGCCGACCGACACCCAGCCAGTCCCCCGAGCGGCGATTCCCCGCCCCCACTTCCCCGTTCCTATACTGGATGGGACGTCCCATGGTATGGAATACACCGTTGGCCAGTTTGGGTCAGGTGCCCTGGCTGTGTCCTGTGCCAACTTCTTGTGCCCCTCCAGCTTTCTCGCTGGCTGGGCATGAGAAGCTGAAAAATCCTTGACTTTAGTCTAAACACTACTGAGCAACAACTGAAAACATCAGTGTTATCAACATTCTTCTCATACTGAACTCAAAACATAGCACTGTACCAGCTACTAGAAAGACAGTTGACTCTATCCCAGCTGAAACCAGGACACACGCGCATAAACATAAGATATAATTGGTTATACTAACTCTGTACACGTGCATAAACATAGGACACAATTGGTTATACTAACTAAAACATGCGAAACTTGTCTCAGTCTAATTGGTCAAGATAAGCTGCCGAATTGCGGTTCTTTGTGCCAAGTTCCCTTTATTGTGGAATGTGCACTTGTGTTCTTCTAATTGGCATTTTTCTTTTTTTGTCTTCTTGTTTATTCTTTTCAAGGTCTTCTAAAGGCATCTGGAATGCTCTTGTGACTGTTAGCTAAATATGTGTCCACAGGCTTCTAGTTTCTTTGGTGCTATTAGGATAATGCTATAAAAACTGGGTAAGTTTATTCACTTGAGTTCAGTAGCCTTTCTTTTTCTCTTATTTTCTCTTATTCCTGTGCAGGTATTACTTTTCGTATAATGTGAAACGTGTCCAGGAAGCATGTCTAAAACATGTTTTCATTGTTCTAGAGGTTTAAAATATTGTTTCAAATGTCTTGGACAGGCAAAGCATTTGTTATTGTGTGAAAGAGAAAACTGCACTAGCCTAGCAAATGCATTGGCAGTAGATAAAAGAAAGGAAACTCTTTTACACATAGCTGAAAGCATCTTCATTTACCGGCCATTGTGGAAGAGAGGAAGGGTTAGTTTTGGTTTTGGGGTATTTTTTGTTTGGGTTTTTTTTTAATTTTTCAAGAAAAGAAGAGGAGAAAACATACATCTGAGTTATTTATGAATGCTTTGTAAAATTAGCTGAATTATATGACTGTATCTAGTATCTACCCGTATTACTGAGAAAGGTTATTATTTTCCTGGTTTAAGGGGAAACTGAAAATAATTATTAAGATAATATGAATAAAAATTTTATGTAAAATTTTAAGTTAAAACATTTTGCCTTCATGGCCACAATATAATCAGAAAATAACTTTGTAAAGAAATTACTTTTATAATACTTTGCAAACATCTAATCAAACTGTCCAGGCTAATTGATTTTGTACTTAATTACACATAGAGATAATCCTAAGAGTGTTACTACTATTAATGTGGAAGAGTACATATATATGTACATATATATACATATATGATGTGGAAGAGTACATATATAAGCAATGTGGAGGGATAAAGATTATAATATTAGAGAAAAAGAACATATGTAAAGGCATGGTTATTTGTGCTTTTGCTAAGAAGATGTCTTTAACATCTTTTGTTCATCCTCCTTTAAATTAAGGATGTCAAAGGTAAAAAAAAAGTAGCAGAGGCAGATGGTAATTGAGCCCCACCTCAGTCTCTAATTTGAGGGGTTAATGAATATCAACATGGCTTTTATATTGTGTATGTACTGAATACTTAGGTATATATATCAGAATACTTAAGACAAATACTTCTACCTTTCTGGAAGAAGAGTGGAAAGATAACATAGGGTACTCAGTGATGCCATCCAAAGTGGAATGATGGGAGGAAATCAGTAGATATGGATTGACAAATATTTGGTGGTCAGATGGAAAAGAAGCTTGGAACCTGCCATCGTTCAGGGTGTTTTTATTGGAGAATGAAATGAGATACAGGGTTTTTTTTTTCTTTTGTTTCTGTTTTTTTTCCCATATTAATGTTCAAAGCCCAATAGTATTAGCTGTGAGGCTTTGGTAACCTCCTTTTCTCTTCTGTCTGTCTTTGTACAAAATGCATAAGGAAATATGTTTCCTTGCTGCAGAGACAGTAATTCAAACAGTGTATCAGACAGCAGTGGAAAAATGCAGCACAAATACGCTGCATTTACAGAGATAGGAATGTACATAAAAATATTCCAACTGCAGAAAAAAAAAATCCTATAATTGTATTGCAAGACTGAAGTTTCTGTGAGAAAAATAAACAAACTTTGCACCACTGAGGTATTTTCACAGGCATTTTTATATACCATTCCTACAGGTGCATCACAGACTAAAGCTGATGAAGAAGAGGTTCCCTTGAGAGAGAGGTTCTCTGTCAGGATGAGGATGTGCTTTGCTGACAGATTTAACAAAGTTTGCTAACTTTTCTGACAGGGTTAACGAGAAGTGCTCATTTCTTGGATAGCCTGGGACTTCAGCAAGCCACAAAAGGGAGAAGAGAAGAACGTATGTGCACTCTGCAAGACAAAAGCATAAAGGAAACAAAAGAAAAGCTCTTTTGCACTAATGACTCCTTAGATTCCTAAGCAGAGAATGTTATTCTGAGACCTGAGTCTAAGGGACACACAAAGGACTTCACAGTATGCATGCAGAATCATACCTGGCGCTTGTTTAAGTGCATCTATGTTTTCTTATTCTCCCTGTGAGGTGATCTAAGACCTCATCCCACATTTCAATAGATCCCTACAGATTGCATAGGAAGTGTGGACCAGGAAAAAAGCAAAGTAGCAGCCTTGGTACTGTCATCACTCACGGCTGTTGCAGGTAGGTAACTGGAAGCCAAAGAAAAAAGGGAGACAGAGGTAGCTATTCTTATAAAGAATACTACTGCAGGCGCTGCTGATATTTGATTTAAATTATTACTCTCCCTACTTTTTTCCCCCTCATGTTAATACCCTAAAAAGTCCCATTTCCTGTTCTATTTCTATTACTTGTGTTTCCTGTGTGAGTAGTTATTGCAGCGTCAGATGGATCAAGTAACCTGTTATCTGTTAAAATACTCAATATATTAAAATAAACTACTGTTTAAAACTACCTTTTTGGCTTCAGAAATCATTCTAAGCCCTGCAGACACACAGTAAATCAGTGGCTCAGAATTCAGTTTGCATCCATGTAACTTAAGTTTCTTCTGTAGCTGGTTTAAAGAATTAAGGGGATAGAGAATAATAGTATGCTTTTGCATGTATTTTCCTGGGGCTAGTCAATATTATGAAATGTTATTTATTTTGCATTTAGAAGAAGAGATCTGTAAAATTTCATACCTATTCTTTTAAGTATTGACTGACTATAGGAAATACCTTGCCAAAGTTGCCTTTGTTCAGGTAAACCCACCTTTTAACAAAAAAGGAAAATTTTGATGTCTTTGCCTTGAGTATGGATAATTACCCAGAAAATACTAAAAATGTAATATTTCAATCAGAATAGAACATTAAATAAAATGAAGACAGAAGGCTATTTATATTCAGATACTTTAACAGTTTTTGATACCAGTCATACCAGAATTTTATTAGCAAAGTGGTTTTTGGCAGCACTAAATAAAGCGTAAAGTGATCTCCCAATAACACTGTTTAGTAGGCAACAATAGGATTAGTTTATGGTTTTTTTCACAGAGAATCTAATTAAATAAAGCTAATGGTCACAAAAAGTGCAAATTAAGAGATGAAAAAATGTACTGACTGGCTTATAAATCTAGAGTACATCAAGCTCTAAAATTCCCATTGGCTGATTTGTGTAAATGAACTGGGATTGTGACGGCTTTATAGCAAACTCCAGTACCCAACTTCCAGATACTGGCTAAAACCTGCTGTTGGAAAGATCAGGTGGCTACTCAGCAGAATCCTGGGAAAGACTTGTAGCTGCACCAGTGGTATTCATTGTACCTGCAGTGTGGAAGACTATATCCACATCCATTTAAAGTCAGTGAGAAGAAATAGAAAATTTGATGATACAAGTCATTGGAGTTGTTTTAGACATCTGCCTTAGGCTGAGGTGATTCATGACGTAAGGGTGTCTATCTCTCCCCATTAATTCTAAGTGGAGGTTAGCATAGACAGCTTAAAGGTCTGGTTCAATAGTCCTCTCATTTTACATCTATGAAACAGCATTTTCCCAAATTCCGTCATATCTATTCATTTCAAAATGCTGCAGGCATTCTCCAGCCATGGCCTCTTTTGGTAAACCAATCCATTTGGAGGCAATATTTAAAAAATTGCTGGACCTTCACAACTAGACACATTATCTAGGAGATAAGCTTAACTGTCCAACAAGTAAGTATGTAGAAATTCAGAAATACAGGATTTTAATTTCAGAAGAACTCAACATGACTATGAAATTTCTGACTGAAAGCAGGGTGAAGTTGCTAATGCCAGCGAGCTGTGAGAGCTAGCATTTGGATTTATGAACACAAATTCCTCATTGGGACTGCAAGCAGGCAAGCGGCCAGTTCCACTAGAGGTTTACAACTAGGCGCTAGTGGTGAGGTAATTCTGAACTGGCACAGAAATCTGGATCCAGTTCATGCTCCTCTGATAGCCTTTGGCAGTCAGAAGGCTGCCACCTAAAATTATTTTTTATAGCTGAATGGTAATTGTCAGGGAAAACTTCAGGGCAGATCTTTCACAAACGCACATGGGACTCTGTAAAAAGGCTGTTAGATGTTAGCATCCTATTTATGGCTAGCACCTTGCTCTACCTTTACAGCAACCAGAAGGAAACAGGCAGATTATGTTCTCTAAACACTCCTTCTCAATTATGTCTCTGTGCTTGGCCAGGACATAGCTTTTGATAAATTCACTCTTCCACTTTTCAGGCAAAACACCAACATAAGCACAAATATTCCTGCCTTTCCTTGGAACCCTAGTTGTAGCAGCTTTAGTTTTGATTTTCTGTGACTAGTGACAAATACCAGACTGCGATTTTGGAAATCAATGTAAATCCCTAATATGAATATGAATCCCTTATACTATAGGGATCAGTCATCACAGTAGGGAAGACTGGTAATTATTTATCAAATATTATTTTCATAATCTACATTATTCAGAGTTGGTACAGCACAAATCTCTGACAAGAAATTGAATAAACCTTGGGAAATATAATAGAAAACTACTGACTACCAAGTAACTATAGGGGATTGAAAGGAAACACCAGTGAAATTAATTGGTTGCAGCTCTAATAACTAGTGTTTTTCTGTAGGTGTTTGATCCACATACAGTCCTGTTTCCTGATATCTGCCAGTGGAATTAAAGACCTTTTTGCTTTTTTAGAGTCAGTGAGATGGAAATGACAAGTACTTTCAAGTGTATAAAATGTGATAGGCTTAAATACAGCAGCTTTAAATGAAACAGTTTTTAATATAACAGTTTTAAATAAAGCAGTATTCATTTCAATCGGGAGCTGAGATAGTCCAAAGGAAGAATGCCCCATCCCTGCCCCATCCCTGGAAACACTCAAGGTCAGGTTGGACAGGGCTCGGAGCAGCCTGATCTAGTTGAAGATGTCCCTGCTCATTGCAGGGGGGGTTGGACTAGATGACCTTTAAAGGTCCCTTCCAACCCAAACTATTCTATGATTCTGTGATTGAAGAACTGGAAAAAGAGGAGGTATCAAAGCATGCTTAAAATGACACATGCCTTCCCCTTCAATTATACCTCTTTCTTTCTTTCTTTCTTTGTCCTTCCTCCTCCTCCTCTTCTTCTTCTTCTTCTTGATGTATTTTTCCTTTTTTGGAGGGAATAGAGAACTTAAATGGAATTTTTGCCACTTGTAAACTATTCGGCGTGTTTGAATTGCAGGAGTTTCTCAGAACAGATATAGATTATAGCAAAGATAAATATACTTCATAATTAACAAGTTGATATTGTAATGATTCCATTTTTGTGATTGAATGTTGTCGTGGTTTAACGCCAGCCAGTAACTGAGCACCATCCAGCCACTCACTCACTTCCCCCCTAGCCAGTGGGGTGGAGGAAAGAATCATAAGGAAAAAGGTAAAACTCGCAGGTTGAGATAAGAACAGTTTAATAGAACAGAAAGGAAGAAACTAATAATGATAATAATAGAAAGATTAAAATGACAATCATAATAGTAAAACAATCAGAATACACAAAACAAGTGATGCACAATGCAATTGCTCACCACTGGCCGACTGATGCCCAGTAAGTTCTGGAGCAGCTATCCTCCTCCACCCCCACTCCCCCCAGTTTATATACTAGGCATGATGTCACACAGTATGGAATACCCCTTTGGCCAATTTGGGTCAGCTGCCCTGGCTGTGTCCCCTCCCAACTTCTTGTGCCCCTCCAGCCTTCTTGCTGGCTGGGCATGAGAAGCTGAAAAATCCTTGACTTAGTCTAAACACTACGTAGCAACAACTGAAAACATCAGTGTGTTATCAACATTCTTCTCATGCTAAATCCAAAACATAGCACTATACCAGCTACTAGAAAGAAAATTAACTCTATCCTAGCTGAAACCAGGACAAATGTGTATATATATATATGTATATCAATGTATCAGAGAATCAGAGAGCACTGTGATGGGAATGGTTATGAAAATGGCAAATCAGGACAGTTTTAAACTTCTAAACAAAATCTTACTGAATTCCTTCATTAACAACATAGTTTGTGCTAATGGTTAATTCTCATGTGTTAATTCTCAATCACATTGATACATATACAAAACTGTTAGTCTTTAACAATCACATTCTAAACTAGCTGTGCAGATGCAATCTCACATAGCTGGCTTCAGTCCCTGGTGGCTCTTAGTCATAGAGGCCATGATGATCAGGCTTGAGAGCTCTTTGACAAAAGAAGTTAGAGCCTAAGTGGGATTATGTTCTGTCTTTGGTTTTCCTCACTTCTCTAATTTTTTAAAAATAATATTCTATTTCCTCCCCTCCAAGAAAAGACAGCTCTCATCTGCTCCTGAAACTGCCTATCTTCTTTTTGGTTTTACCAGTCATCCTTCCTGTGTAGTGGGCAGGACATCCTGCCTGTCTGCAGTCCCTTGTGCTTATCTTTCTGATAGCTTTTTGTTACTTGAGTGTCTATTACATATAACTACGAACATCTTTGTCTCTTTGGTGGTCACATTGCTTACATACTCATGTAAAATGCTTATACATTATGTTTAGTCCTGCCATCACGGTGTTACAAAGTACCTGAATGCTGTCGTTAGCTATACTATTTTAGTATGCCTACACTTCGTTTCAAGGTGAAGTAATAATAATTATATCCCTATTTATACATTTATGATAGATAGGTGCTGCAGGCCTCTGCTTTGGCTTCATCAATGCCCACCACCACCAGACCTGCCCACCAGATGAGGTTGCAATGAGAAGGGCCTTGCTGTGGAGGGCGCATGAGCAGGTTGCTGTTTTCATTTCCATTTGGCACACGTGCTCAGTTGAGCTCTTTATTTAATATGGACCAACTCCCCTCTCAGCTCTTCTCTGGGATCAGTGTGCCTGTAAGGGAAGAGAAGGGAACAACTCCTCTGTGCTAGGTCAGCAGCCGAAGTGTCCTGAAGATAAAATGTTTGTCCTTGGACCTGACACAGCAACCATTTGGCTTGCTTACAGTAAGAATTTGAGCAGAAAGCACAGAATAATGCTGAAGCAGGTATGGGATGAACCAAACAGTTCAGGTTCCCCGCAGTCTGATTGTTTGAAACAATCCCATTTCAGTATACAGTAGCACACACTAAGGAGGTTGCAGATTTCATGTATAAAGTACATTCATTGCTTATGTTGTCAGGAGTTCTATGTCAGCATGCCAAATTCAGTGAAAAACGCAGCAACTTAACATTCAATTTTAATTAAATGGGAAGTCAGTGCCGTATTATGGAGAAAATCCAATCTCTTTGGAATTAATATCAAACTTTCCATTAGCATCTCTAAAATTTGGCTTTGTTGTTTTTTTGTTGGGGTTTTTTTTTTCCTTTTCTTCAGATACTATTTAATTAAACAAAGTTCTAATGGGATTTTCCATGGAAAAATGTATTATAATTAATTTGTTATTAATTAAATATTAATATTTTTTTCAGCAACTGTATTAGCAATACTTTGTAAGAGTATAGAACTTTGAGGACTTTTGAGCCCAACAAATTTCCACAACTCTTTGCATCTTCTCTTCAGCCTAAAAAAAGGAGATAATGACTGAATAAAGGTAGTTAATTAGGTTCTAAAGTTTAAACTTGTCACTTAGGTACCTAAATGCTTTCAGCTTCTGTCCTGATCTAACAGATTTAACAACATAGTTGTACGCAAGATCTTTGCGTGTCTTTTCTTGGATCAGAAAATGTCTTTTCTTGGATTTGAAAAATGTCCAGCATAAGGATTCCATGGACTTCTAGAGCTCAGTACTACTAAAATAACCTGTATTACTAGCATAACTGAATTTCTAGGATCAAGATTTTTGTCAGGTGAGTGAGCCTTCTAATATTTGTTGCTTCAAAAAAGCAAACAACCCTCTCCAAATACACTTTGTTGAAGCCTCTCAGGATAGGCAACAGTGTAATCAGCCAAATACTTATCTTTCTTTGAAAATCTTGGACTCAAACCTGTACTTATCTGCCTTAATTAAATCATCCTAGTTGTGAAAGCTGCTATCAGCATTCTGAGCCTCAGAATCACATAGTTGTTTTAGGAATGATCGTCCAGCCAGGCACATCTAGCCTGGGCTTTAAACTTCACAGTTAGGGGGAACAGCTATGTTTATATCTAAACAAATTATCTGTAATTACAGATCTAATGTCTTAATAATTATTGATTTAAGATCCTAATAGGAACCCAAATCAGCAATTTGGTCCTGACGGCAGAGTTTCAGGATAGGTTATGCAAGTGGTACACTTCTGAAAATCAAAATCCAAGTGTAAAATGTCAGACACCTGAAAACTAAAGCAATAAAGTAAAATAAAATAAAATTATTCTCACTATCTATTCTGCCAGATGGAACTACCTAAAACTCAGAGACTATGTGACTCCAGGATTTAGTTAAAAGTATAAATAACAGGGGAAATCTGTAATTATCCATGAAAATGGTTTAGTTTATCTGTATTCAAAATTCTGAACCTGAATACTCTTTCAAAATAGCCACCTAAACAAAGTACCTCAATTTGATTTTAATATTCCTTACCTGGGATAATCTCATATGGGTCCAACTGCTCTCTGAAAATGTTTGTCTTTTCCCATTAGCTACAGAGAGAAGAGCATAACTACCGGCTTTTCAAATTGTCAGGATGAATCCAAGGCCTAGGAGTGTGAAACTGTAGTTATACTGAAAACCAGAAATGTTTCTCTTTTGACAGAGCTGGACACCTAGATTTTGTCTCATGACTAGCCCTGTTTATGATTAAGAAATTATGCATTCTGGCTACTAAGTACCTGTTTCTGGATGGTCCCACAATGTCAGCTGCATGCCTGTGCAAAAGTTATGTCTCAGGCAGAGTGTGAGCTAGTCCTTTTCCACATGAACTGAGGCACTGGATGTATTCAATGGCCTTTTCTGGATGTGCTCCTATGTATCTGGTACAGTCAAGAAATACATTTCTACTGGAGAACACTATAGCTCTCTCTTTAGGAGGACACAGAAAATACCTTATAAAATGCTTAACAGACCTAGTAGATGTGGAGCTGGAGATGTTGGCACAGTGGAATCTATAGAAATATATAAGGAAACCAGTGATGTTCTGCACTATACTAATTATAGGCATAGAAAATAAATCAATATCTATTAAGTGTCCTGGAAGCAGTGACTGAAAGTCAGGACCTGCTCTTTGTTGCTTGTAGGCTTAATTCCTGCATTACAGAGACAGGTCCTTTTCTCTGTACTCTTTCTTGACATGAGGTATTTTGAATTTCTTCCTGAATCTTTCATAACTACAACAGAAATGAAGAGTGACATAATCCCAGAAAAGTTCACAGGCTGATTAATATGGAATACTGTCATGCAAATTTGGACTTTTATAGGTCTCTCATTCTATAAGTGAGTAATCAGTCCATGAAGCTATTTCATTAAAAGAGCAGGAGTCACCAGCAGCTGTTTTAAAAGCAAGAGCCTATAACTATGATTAGTCATAATTCTTAACTCAGTGTGTGTGTATACTGGGAGATCAATTGAATGTTGGATCACTGGAGCTCAGTATAATTTAGGAGAGAAAAAGGATTTGAAATATTCAAAACATGGAAGTTCTGCACAGGCAGAGAAGCATAAGTCTTGATCCCGGAGGACTTCAAAGTCAAACAAGTGCTGCTTATTTTCATGGAGATTTTCTGGAACCTCATTCTGTATTTAAGTGCCTGAGTTCCACCTAATATATTGGAGCTATGCCAGGTGAAACATAAACAAAGAGAAGAAAAACAACTTTGAACAAGATAAACAGAGTTTTCTTTGCAATGAAGAACATTTTTCTAATAGTATACAGACTCCATAAGGATTTTATCCTGTTTATAGGACTATTCATAATAACCACAAAGTGGTTCATCCACCTTTAATTTATCTTTATATTTATATAAATAAAACTTTTTTACTTTTGACAATGTTTCTTTATGTGTTTTTTTTGGTTTGTTTCTTTTTTTTAATGTTTAAATATTTAAGTTCTACATGTGGTGCAAGGAGCTGTTGAATAACAATCATAAATAATAGTTTACATTATTAAATATTGCACTCTCTAGAGAGGTGTGCTGCTTACTGGGGGCTTGTATCAAAGATGTCACCGAGAGACTACCAAGTCTCGTACAGTCCACCAACTATTATCCGCTGCTGTTGTTTCATGTGGACACCAGTGATACAGCCAGGAGCAGTCTGAGGAGTATCAAGAAGGATTACAGAGCCCTGAGAGTGATGGTAAGGGATTTTGGAGCGCAGGTAATTTTTTCATCAGACCTCCCAGTCAAAGAGAAGGGGTTTGAAAGGGACAGTCAAATCTGGTGAATCAGCAAATGGTTACGGGACTGGTGCCATAGCCAGGGGTTTGGCTTCTTAGACCATGGGACTCGCTTCGAGAAACCTGGTCTACTGGGAGCTGATGAGGTCCATCTGTCAGAGAAGGGGAAGAGCATCTTCGGTCGTAGGTTGCCAAGCTGGTGAGGAGGGCTTTAAACTAAAGTTGCTGGGGAAGGCAAACCTTAATCCATCCCACTCCTACCAGTTTGATGCTGGTGCCAGCAATAGATGCCCAGAGCCTGGAGAGGGATCACAGGTCAGCAGGAGAGCACCTGAAGAGCAGCACAAAGGAATTACAGCTAGTAAGTCATCTTCATCGGGAGCCCAACTTAAATGCCTCTATGCAAACGCACGTAGCATGGGGAATAAACAAGAGGAGTTAGAGGCAGGCGCATGCCTGCAGGGCTATGATCTTATTGACACCGTGGAGATGTGGTGGCATGGCTCCTATGTCTGGACTGTTGGAATGGAAGGATACAGGCTCTTTTGGAAGGACAGGCCAGGAGATGAGAAAGAGGTGTCTCCCTCCATGTCCATGACTGTCTGGAGTGCATGGAGCTCCGCCTGGGGATGGGTGAGGAGCCGACCGAGAGCCTGTGAGTCAGGATTAAAGGGAGGGCAGGGACAGGTGACATTGTAGTGGGGGTCTGCTACAGGCCACCTGACCAGGAAGACCGAGTGGATGAGGCCCTCTACAGACAGAGAGGAGCAGCCTCACGTTCACAAGACCTGGTCCTCCTGGCAGACTTCAACCACCCCAATATCCCTTGGAGAGACAACACAGCAGGGCATAAGCAATCCAGGAGGTTCCTGGAATGTGCTGATGACAACTTCCTTCTCCAAGTGATAGAGGAGCCAATGAGGAGAAGTGCTATGATGGACCTTGTTCTTACCAACAAGGAGGGGCTGGTGAGGAATGTGAAGTTCAAGGGCAGCCTTGGCTGCAGTGACCATGAAATGGTGGAGTTCAAGATCTTTAGGGCAGTGAGGAGGGCGCACAGCAAGCTCCCTACCCTGGACGTCAGGAGAGCAGACTTTGGCCTCTTCAGTGATCTGCTTGTTAAAGTACCGTGGGATAGAACCCTGGAGGGAAGAGGGGCCCAGGAAAGGTGGTTAATATTCAAGGATCACCTCCTCCAAGCTCAGGAGGGATGCATCCCAACAAAGAGGAAGTCAGGCAAAAACACCAGGAGGCCTGCATGGATGAACAAGGAGCTCCTGGACAAACTCAAACACAAAAAGGAAGCCTACAGAGGGTGGAAGCAAGGACAGGTAGCCTGGGAGGAATACAGAGAAATTGTCCGAGCAGCTAGGGATCAGGTTAGGAAAGCCAAAGCCCTCACAGAATTCAATCTGGCCAGGGGACATCAAGGGCCACAAGAAAAGCTTCCACAGGTATGTTGGTGATAAAAGGAAGACTAGGGAAAATATTGACCCTCTCTGGAAGGAAATGGGAGACCTGGTTACCAGGGACATGGAGAAGGCTGAGGTACTCAACAACTTTTTTGCCTCAGTCTTCACTGGCAAGTGCTCCAGCCATACCGCTCAAGTCGCAGAAGGCAAAGGCAGGGACTGGGAGAATGAAGAACCGCCTACTGTAGAAGACCAGGTTTGAGACCATCTAAGGAACTTGAAGGTGCACAAGTCCATGGGACCTGATGAGATAAATCCGTGGGTCCAGAGGGAACTGGCAGGTGAAAGTGCTAAGCCACTATCTGTCATATTTGAGAAGTCGTGGTAGTCCAGGGAAGTTCCCACTGAATGGAAAAGAGGACACATAACCCCCATATTTAGAAAGGGAGAACAAGGAAGACCTGAGGAACTACAGGACAGTCTGTCTCACCTCTGTGCCTGGCAAGATCATGGAGTCGATCCTCCTGGAAACTATGCTAAGGCACATGGAAAATAAGGACGTGATTGGTGACAGCCAACATGGCTTCAATAAGGGCAAATTGTGCCTGACAACTTTGTATGATGGGGTTACAGCAATGGCAGATAAGGGAAGAGGAACAGATGTCATCTACCTGGACTTGTGCAAAGCATTTGACACTGTCCCACATGACATCCTGTCTCTAAATTGGAGACACATGCATTTGATGGATGGACTACTCAGTGGATAAGTAATTGGCTGGATGGTCATACTCAAAGAGGTGCGGTCAATGGCTCGATGTGCAAGTGGAGACCAGTGATGAGTGGCCTCCCTCAGGGGTCAGTATTGGGATCGGTGCTGTTTAACATCTTTGTCGGCAACATGGGCAGTGGGACTGAGTGCACCCTCAGCAAGTTTGCTGATGACAGCAAGCTGTGTGGTGCGGTTGACACACTGGAGGGAAGGGATGCCATCCAGAGGGACCTTGACAGGCTTGAGAGGTGGGCCTGTGCGAACATTATGAAGTTCAACAAGGCCAAGTGCAAGCTCCTGCACATGGGTTGGGCCAATCCTAAGCACAAATACAGGCTGAATGATGAATGGATTGAGAGCAGTCCTGCAGAGAAGGACTTGGGGGTATTAGCGGATGACAAACTAAATATGACCCAGCAATGCGCGCTTGCAGCCCAGAAAGCCAATTGCATCCTAGGCTGCACCAAAAGAAGCGTGACCAGCAGGTCTAGGGAGGTGATTGCCCCTCTCTATTCTGCTCTCATGAGACCTCAACTGCAGTACTGTGCTCAGCTTTGGGGCACCCAACATAAGGACATGAACCTGTTGGAGCGAGTCCAGAGGAGGGCCATGAAGATGATGAGAGGGCTGAAGCACCTCCCCTATGAGGACAGGCTGAGACAATTGAGGTTGTTTAGCCTGGAGAAGAGAAGGCTCCAGGGAGACCTTATAGCAGCCTTCCAGTATCTAAAGGGGTACCTACCCCCTAAAGGGGGCCTACAGGAAAGCCAGAGAAGAACTTTTTACAAGGGTATGTAGTGATAGGACAAGGGGACAAGGGGTAATGTATTTAAAGTGAAAGAGGGTAGATTTAGATTAGAGGTAAGGAAGTTCTTCACTGTGAGGGTGGCGAGACACTGGAACAGGTTGCCCAGAGAGGTTGTGGATGCCTCATCCCTGGAATTGTTCAAGGCCAGGTTGGATGGGGCTTTGAGCAACTTGGTCTAGTGGAAGGTGTCCCTGCCCATGGCAGGGGGCTTGGAACTACATGATCTTTATTGTCCCTTCCAACCCAAACCACTCCATTCTATAATTTCACTGACATATTTTCAAATTATTAATGTAAGACCATTGTATTTTTTAGCTTGCAGACAACCTTAAACTCCAATGGATAGTACATGGCTTAAAGAATAATCTTCTAGGAGCCAAAGATGAGTTTAAAAGTATTTTAAAATATTTTAAGTTCTTCCTGCAAGCAGTAGTGTTACTTTAGGAGTACTTAAATAGGCTTACAAATGTCAATTGAAACTGCTTTTATCATCCCTAGCTTAGCATAAATTTAAAGTGTGTGATATCAGAGAACCTGAAAAAGTGAAAAGGAGTGGACTTCTAGTCAAGGTTCTTGAGGCATAACATGTTTATAGCCCTGGAAATCAACATCACAATTACATTAACTTTTTCATCGATAACAAAGCACGCATTCTAAAATTGTTTTTCTTAATCTGAATACTGGACAGCACTAAGGAAATTGCACTAATGCGAAGAATCAACAAAGGTGTTTATTTAATAATGAATTAGTCTTTTTTTTTTCTTTTTCTTTCTGAATAGATTGACTATTACTCACATATGTTGCATTCTTCTCATCTCTATGCATGATTAGTAATAAAACAGAAGTGGAACACGTGGTCTGTTGTTTACTGATCTTCAGAATTCCACATACTTCCTTTTTTAAGTAGTTAAGTTTACTGATGGAATGAGAAACCTAAAAAGGTAGTAGCTCAAGTGTAATTCCCAAATGGTGCCTAAAACTTGATCTCCTTTTGATGTTGAAACACCACATGATGGAGAAACTAAATAGCTTATAAAACCAACCTTGCAGCTCAATTTCTGTTCTACTACCATGTATGTTGCACTTTGGTAATCTTGTGAAGACTGGCAGCATGGCCTTAGTATGAGTACACTTTTATATTTTTAACACCAAACAACACAGGTTGCATGAAAAGTCATTGTTGTAATCCAAGATTAAATATTGGTTCTAATAATAAACATAAATCCATTAACAGGGAAAAAAATGCACAGAAGTGTACTTCAGATATGTTAGAACATAAGCATGCAATTAAAGCTGAGAATATGTTAATTTCTTTCCTGAAAGAGGATTTTTTCTTGACTAAAAATTGTCAATAAATATTATGGTTACAGTCTGCCATCAAAAAGTTTTTGAAACAAATTCTTAGTTCTAGATGTTTTGTGTTTCAGCTAACATAAAGGCAGTAGATGTATTGTTTCTCTCTATGCTAGCTTTTGACATTTTTTGAGTGAAAAGTAAGATGATATTGACATGAACTTGGGAAAGATGCCTGTGTGGCTAAAACCCTGACCTCACCCTAAAGAACATGGACCAGAGGTAAGCAAATACATTTTCAGTGAGCTTTCAGTTTTCTTCTGAAATTCAGGTATTTCTCCAACACTACATGCCAGTAGTTTAAAAACAAATTAAGTCTGTGAGTTGGGTTTTTACGTGAGTGATGTAAAAGAAGCTTAGTACAGCCAAATCATAAATAGATGCCTTCTTCTGAAAATTATTACATATCTTTGGAGGAATGTGAATTGCTTGATTAAAAAATGTTGCTTTTAGTGTGAAATATTTCATCAGAATAAACCATACAAATCTGTGTTACATAACAGCAATTTTATATGTGCCAAGTGTCAAGGATTCACCAAGTGACACATTACTTTGTCAGTCACACAGTCACATAGCAAATGTCACATTTCTTAAAGGTAGGCATCCCACTGTCCAAGGAGCTCAGTGTTTCTCTCCCTGTATCCCAGATACTCTGTTACTTCTATGTGTGAAATCAGATACAGCAACGAAGTAAGTCTGAGAAAGGCAGTGAGAGAGAAAGAGAGACTTACCAACAAAAAATAACACATACACATATGAAAGCTTTATAAATAAAATATCATTCGAAGACAATACTGAAGGAGGGAATAAATTCTAAGATGGCCTTCTTTGTGCTGTGCCACAGCATTATGAAATCAGCCTTGTATTTTTCCTCTTTTAGATATATAACACATTTTGTGAACTTCTGTTTTTTAACTTTTATTTTCCCCTACTTATGCTGACAGCTTGATATCTGCGCCCCTGTGAAATTTCAAGCCTGATGCACTGAGTGGAGCTTTTAACCCCATTATTACTATTACTTTAGTGTACAAAGAAAATGCTGATGCACTTCTGTATACTGTCTCCTATGTATTCTGAAAAATTCCCTTTAGAAGCTAAATGAACACCCT
This sequence comes from Harpia harpyja, assembly GCF_026419915.1. NCBI lineage: Eukaryota > Metazoa > Chordata > Aves > Accipitriformes > Accipitridae > Harpia > Harpia harpyja. Next base: position 9,961,364 of record NC_068943.1, read on the forward strand.
GCCTTTAAAGGTTTATAATATGTTCCCTTCTGCTCTTCTAGTGAAAAAGAAACACCTTTATGTTATGATTTTCAGACCTCAATAGCAATCATCCCATGTTCTCCACTTTCTCAATATATTCTTCCTGTTCCTCCCTTTATTCATTAGCAGAACTAGGTTTTGTTCACCAAAGAAATGCAGCTTGGCCTCTCTCATGCATACCTATATATACATAAATACATACACACATACATATACATATATATATATATATATAAAAACACACATACTCCCACACATTAACACAGCCATAAACATTTGCAATATAGGTATATAAAGTGAGGATTGAATAGTTTGATCTATTTTCAGTTAAAGAATACCTAGACTGCATTTTATTTTTAACCTTTTTTTCTAATAGCCACCATGCTTCAGAATATGGAGTGTTATCACAGACTGAATCAGTCTATCACAGTACTCTATCTCAATTTCCATTAAATTACCTTTTTTTTCCTGTTTCCTCCTCTTTTGTCTTTTTAACAACAAAGAGATTTGAATCACTGTGAAAGAAGTTACAGTCGTGAGACTACATGAAAGTGAGAATTACTGAAAACCACAACAGGACAATGAGGGTCAAGAGCTAATAGAGACTACTGGTTAATATATAGGCTAGAGTAGAATTTAAGATGCAAATAAGGGTAGATACAGTGCATTAACCTAACCTGAGATCAGTAGAATTTAACAACATAAAAGTCTTAACAAATCTGAAGTTTAAATATTATTAAATGTAAAATTCATTAAAACAGATTCAGTCCACCTAAATCCTACCATAATTAAGAAGTAGGAAACAAAATTCCACCATCAACTTGACTGCAAGAACCCTTTTATGTCTTTATTGCTGAATAGCCATTACAGATTCCTTACTCATTAACATCACTTCCAAGCCTCAAATTCTGTGGATGTATAAACTGAAGCTCGCAAGTGTTCAGAAACACTTTTTCTGAGACCATGATGATCATCTACCTGCTGCCTACAGCTTCGTTGCTGTCAGCATTAGGATGAACTTAGATTCTCCTAAAAAAAATTCTGAAAGTACAAATGGCGTTCCCAGCATTAATAAATAGTGACATCATTGGAAGTGTCTGTCCACAATAAATTGCACAGGAATCTAGCAATTACAGCATTTCACCAAGGGACAGGTGAGACAGTTACCAGACTCCTTGACATAAAATATGCATTAACCTGGATTACACCATTCTCCACTCTTTCTTTTGAACTGTGTGTGGTGCAGGGAGACAGAAAGAGGGCAAATGAGAAGTGCATTATTCAATTCAGGTGAGCTGTGGATCTTCAGAAGCACCTTTCTCTCTGCAGTGATAATCTGAGGATGTTTGGCAACTGCCTCAGAACAATGAATTATTTCCCCATTGGAATCTAAATTAGATATTTAAGTAATTATTTTAAATAGGGTCTTTAAAATAAATGACCTCTCTTAAAACCTTGGCTTCTGTTTTACCAATATTGCAAATATTAGCATTCACACTATATTTTGAAAAATACTAGTTGGCTGGCGTATAGTAACAATCTTTGCTGTCTAAGCAAGGACTCTGATTCATCAAAATACATATAGATCTAAGGAGAAACTGTGAAATATATATTTATCTTCTCATGGTTATTCTACTGTAGTTAGGTGTTTGCATCACTGATTTCAGGGAAACTATATAATGATAAAAATTTCAGAATGGTGAGGTTCTGTAAAATTAAATATACTGCATATTAATTATCAGGTTTTCTTTCAAAGATAATTCCAGCAGAAAGGTGGTCTTAAATACTGTTAGATCTCTCTGCTGCATCCACATATCTACTTCTATTTCATGAAACAAAGCTTATTTAAAAAAAAAAAAATACTTCTGTTAGATCTTCCATACTAGGACTTTATGAAGCAATGATATGAAATGAAAGTAGCAACAAATATACAAATACATTTATTCATTTTAAATCTTCAGAATTGTTGAAGTCCATTTTTTCTTCCTTTTTGACTTATTCATTGTACATTTTAATCCCATATTTCACCATTCAAAATCATGTTTGCTTTTCTACCTGGGGTGTGGCCACATTTCACTGTGATATTTGTGCCCACAACTCATACTATTACATTTTATCCAGAATTTTCCTTTCTCTGCTGAATGTTATCAAACATAGACCTACATATTGTCTCTATGTTTAGCTCCCACTGAAGTCAATAGTGAGAGTTTGGATAGCATTAGTAGTTGGATGAGACCCCCCCCGATTGTCAGAAAACAAGATTGAAACATATAAAATAGTTTAAGTTATATTCATTACTGCCAGAGGTTGACAGAGTGCTAGCTTCTGGTTTGGAGCGGAGGGGGCGTAGAATTTTACCTGTTTTTTCAGAAAGTGCTTCAGCTGTGTGTGCTGGCTGCAAAGAAGATCAACCGTATACTGGGCAGCATTAAGAGGAGCATTGTCACAGGTTGAGGGAGATGATCCTTCCCCTCTACTCAGAACTGGTGAGACCACATCTGAAACCACATCTGGGGTAATGTGTCCAGTCCTGGGCTTCCCAGTATGAAAGGGACATGGACATACTGGAGAGAGTTCAGCAGAAGGCCACCAAGCTGGTCAGGGGCCTGGAGCACATAACAAAAGGAGGAGAGCCTGAGAGAACTGGAGTTGTTCAGCCTGGGAATGAGAAAGCCTTGGGGATACTTCATTGCTGTCTGCCCCTACCTAATGGCAAGGTGTAAAAAAGATGGAAGTCAGTCCCTTGTTGGAGGTGCAGAATCAACAAGAGATGACAGACACAAGTAATACAGGAAATACAGTTTCAAAATTAAAAAAAAAAAAAATTACGTGAGGGTGATCAAACACTCACACTCAAACTGAAACACAATTTCCCAGAGAGATTTTGGAATCAGCATCCTTGGAGATATTCAGACCTGACTGAGCATGGACCTGACCAGCCAGCTCTGAGTTGGTTCTGGTCTGAGTAGGAGATTGGACAAGATGACCTCTGGATATCCTTTCCAACTTACATAATTCTGTGATTCTATGATTTCATTTGTTTGGCTTTCTGACCAGACAACAAAAATATTCTTTACAGAGTTCAGGAAATTGCAGGTAGTCTCTTCTTTAAACAGCATCATGTGATAACCTAGATCATCCTCTCTAGTTCAAATGTAGAGCCATTCTTTATACCTAACTTCTCTGATTAGACAGCTATCAGTCTTTAAATTTCTTTAGTACTGAAGAGTCCTCCTTTGTCAACATTCTTATTTTTAACAATTCTGCTGATAACATCTGTCTAGTTGCAAAATTATGGAGCTGTCTGTACCCAAGTCTGACTATGCCTAAGTCAGACAATGTATTTCATTTTGTTTGGAAAACTTGCACAGTAGTTGGATTAGGTTTCCTTTTTAGGTTTTTAATGCACTGTGGACCTGATGAACAAATTAGGCAATAAAAGATGTTTCAAGACAAGAGAAAAGGTTTTGTGAACAAAGAAAGGACAGGATAAAAAATAGAAAATATAAATAATGGTGCCAAATAACTGAAGGTAACCTCAATGACATCCATAATACTGGTCATGCAGGACAAGTAAATGAAATTTGGCCTGCTATTACAGTGGCATTCGTATTGTACATTAGTACATAGTGTAAATTACTGATTATTAAACTGTCACCCAGTTGAAATCACACTGAATCACACTAAACCAATTACTTTTTCTTTAGATTCCATCTGAAATTGGTGACATAATTAAAACCAAACAAAATTGTACAAACACTCTAAAGCCTCAAATACTTTATTAATTTGAAATGAATGGCATGCAGATTAAAGCAGTGAGAAGAAAAAATGCTCTTGTGCACTGTGCATTCTTTTTGCTTTTAAATTTTCAGTTGTTCATCTAATCTAGATTATTTTATACATTACCTGTTCAGATAATATTAATATTCTCATTTACCTCATGCTCCTTTAAGAACTGTCAATTATTGTCACAGCATGCAGATTTGTTCTAAAGTGAAGAAAATGTTGGAAGCTCTGGCTTCCCCACTAAACAGGACGAGGACGTAACTGTCAACTGGTTTTACATTAGCAGGTAATGCTGATGCTATCCTGCCTGCAATTCCTCCACATTACTGGAAGTAGAACAGTTCTTGTAGTCATCAAGGCTATGGGGAGGGCAACTGGGCTTTGCATATACCTTTCCTCCTGTCCAGAATGACAAAGCTTCTGACATGGTAAAGTGAAGAAGCTCAGCTAGTTTAAACATATTAGGTGTGATTTGTCTTCTATAAATTCAGCCATCTAAACTTTAGATACTTTGTCTACTTTTGTCCTCCTATAGTCAGTAAAAAGAGGTGGGCCTATCAGAGCCTATCAATCATTAAGGCATGTTCATCCCACAAGCATCAGAGGGGTCCTCCAAAAGGCTTCAGAAATCAAAACCTGAGGAATCTGAAATATATTTGATTATGCCAAGACACTGTGACAATTATTTCTACATTTTAATCAGTCTCTATCTGCATACCTATATGTCTCCTTCCTTGACACACATGCCCATCCATAGAATCACAGAATGGTTGAGGGTGGAAGGGACTTATGGAGGATGTACAGTCCAACCCTCCTGCTCAGGCAGGGCCACCTACAGCCAGTTTCCCTGGATCACGTCCGGACGGCTTTTGAATATCTCCAAGGATGGAGATTCCACAACCATTCTGGGCAACCTGTGCCAGTGCTTAGTCTACTAAATAGGTATTGCTGAGTAAAGCTGTTTCTTACTCTACACCAAAGAAGCTTGAAACACCTGCTTTACTATTAGTTACTTCAATAGACAAATCATTTGTATTTGCAATAGCCTAAATAATTGGCCAAATTGATAGTAGCACAAAACAGATTCTATATAAAAAATACTGTGTACATTGCAGTTTCCAGGTGTATTACATTTTCATTTGTCGGAGTGAAAGCATTTATTGTGTCTGTTAGGTAAATCAGATCAACTATAGTTAGCAGACCATGCATACTATCTGTTGGTTACACATTTATAATCCTTTTAGTAGAAGTGATTATTTTGCTTGATGTGAAGAAAATTTGTTCATTTACACAACATAAGAGAGAGAATTGGGGAAAAAAATTAGATTTGATATTTAAGAAAGGTTGAAGAAAATGTTGTGGAAAGTCCAGTTTAAAGTTAGTATTACTGGAAGAACAAATTTATGAGGTATGACACAATAGATGAAAAAATGATAGCTTGGATAGAAAAAAGCTATGATGAATAACTTCAATGCTAAAACCATAAAGCTTGAATTCAGTGAGTTAGGAAATGAGGAGCCATTGGTTTGGAGACCAAAATAATGAGTAAGGAAGATGATCCTAAGCCTGGAATTTTGAATGGATATTAGAAATAAAAGAAATAAGAAAAATAATTTGCATTTATATCAGTCCATGTTTATTATAATAGAAATTTGATACAATGTTTTTTGAACATTATTAAAGCCATGTATCGCATAACTGAGAGACAGTGCAGTAAAAAATATCAGGGCAGAATAGAAGTGTATCAAAGTAATTCAAAGTATCCAAGAATTACAACTGAACAAGAGAAATAGTAGAAAGAAAATTCCTTATGCTGGAATACCAAGAGGGATGATAAACTAACATTAGTAAGATAAGAAGAAAGTGAAACCAAAAACTTCCTGGATATTTTCACCACTTAATTGGAAGGTTAGTTACTCCCTGTTATCCATATTCACTTCCGGATGGAACAAATTGTATGACTGTGGGCTCAGATAGAGATCATAGAGAGAATTTATTTCTTGAAACACCTTTGGTGACAATCTGTACAGAACAGCCGACTTTTGTGTGGACATCTCTGGTGCTTTCAACTCATACTCTCTAGCAGCAAAGCCACAAAATTGTCAGACCTGTAGTGTCAAGTTAATGTCATCCTGAACAAACAACATGAAGTAGACAAGGTATGTTGTGGTTTTTGCTATGCTGCCCCAATACTTGAAAAGCAAGCAGTTTAGTATTTTAGGAAATAGCAATTGCTATTAGGATAACAAAACAGTTAATTGTTTTATGTAAAATGTGGAAAACAATGCGAGGATATTTGTCCAGAAAAGAATAGTTCTTCTGCCAATTTGTAGAGATCTTAAAGCAAAGTAACACAAATATGTGCAAGAATTAAAAAGAGCTATAAAAAACCAAACCAAACCAAACCAAACCAAACCAAAACAAAACAAAACTCATAAAACAGCTATGCAAATGTGACTAGGGGTGCATAAAAAAAGGAAACAACATTTTAGAGACATATTTATTTAGAAGATTTGAAAAGCCTATAGACTTACTGTATTCAGTCAACCTGAATAATTTGTCTGAAAGTGAAAGCTGATATTTGGTGGACAATAAAGTACCTGTGAATACAAGATAGCATATAATGATTTGACCATGTCTCTACATGTGCAAGTGCCATTGGCAGATTATTTATTCAATTTACACTTCTTCAGTTTTTTAGGGAAATGTAGTCAAGGTAATGGACCCAGCTTTGGGAAAAGACTGGAAAGATATGATAATCAAGTCTCCAAAGGCAGTCTTCCAGTTCATTTTGGAGGAATTCTTCAGTTTACAATTATGAGTTGCTCTAGGAAAGGCATAGGCCTAATTTAAGCTTCACTAAGAGAAAGGATGCAGTTAGAAATTCAGATTTATATTTGATGAGGGAATAAAGTTTTGGGCATTAGAACAGTAGGATATGCACCATACCAGGGGTTAGTATGGAGTTGTGGAATGGGTTACAGGTTAAAATTAAGTCAGAATGCTTTTCTTGGAGGCCCCCACTTAAAAAAAAAAATACAGGTTCCAGAGGTGTTTCAGAGCAGCAGTCAAATTTGGTACGATCTTAGACAGAGATCTTATGGAAGAGATGTAGGAATTTCAAATACAGTGCCTACAGAGTTCGTTCAGTCTAAAGTGGTATGACCTGTTATGCAATATGGATACGAAACTCACTGTGGAGACTGAGGGTGTTGAAAAGTTGAGTGGATATTAATTTCATGTATATTGTATACTTGGACAAAGTACACACAAGTACTACACACAAACCCTAGATCTTCTCAGTGATGTTAAATCAAACAAATACCCTCAAAAAACTTATGCCAAGATCTTATTATCACCTTTACTTACGCTGAATTCTCTCACTCACTGCAAGGTACCTGATACGGTCCATGCAACACGAGATGAGGCCAAGTGCAGATTTTATTAAAGCTCAGTAGTGTGGACCTACCTAATGTAAGCAAAATGAAGAAGAAAAGAAGTCCTTGGGCATTCATTTTTCACTTTCATGGAGTAAATCAAGTTTAGTGTATTTTGTTGTACGTCCACTCTGTTCACTCGCTCAATGTTATTTAATTCTTGTGTAGTCGTTGCCGTACAAAAGTGAATAACTCTCATCAAATGTAATAGTACTGCTTTTACATTTATAGTATCATAAAGTGTTACAGCTACTTACTGTTGATATATAATCTCAGACACCCCTGCAGACTTTTATATGTTAGAAAGATTGCATGTCTAGTAAAACTAAGACTTAGTGAATATAAAAATGCCAGCCAGTCCTATAAACCAAGTTTGACATTTGCAGTATATTTTGCAGATACTTCTCATAATATTACTTATAAAAAACTTATTTGTGTTGTATGGGTTTGTCAGGTTTTAAGGAAGAAAGAAAAAAAAATAGACAAACATTCCTTCTACACTTCAAAATCTGATTGCTAAAGGAATGAACAACTAGAAAGCCTCCAAATCTCCTTATGAGTTATGCAAAATTTTTATCCTTTCTGCTGAACTTACCAAATGAGATTCATTACTACAAGTATGTCAGTTGCTATTCTTGCAGATATTTCAACTGAGTATAATGCTGAGCATGATCAAATTTAGTTCTTGTTTCTCATGTAATTCCAAGTACAAGTTAAAAACGTTTCACAATAAACTTCACAAAGACCACACTAACAAAAAGGTCCACACCTTAGTTCAATAAGTATATACTGAATTCGTAAGTATCAGAGTATATGATTTCTTGGGATGGATAGGTGGGGTTCTGGTGTGCTACTGAGTCACAGAGCTCTTATTTTGTCAGTGGATAAAGAGCACTGCTAAAGCAGAACCTTTGAAGACACATACGTAGTGGAGGAGAAGGTATAATGATTGGGAGAGCTTACTAAAGAAATAGAGATATTCCATGTGTTCTGTACATTTTCTGCCCTTCCCAGTATAACAGTCTGTATGCAGTCAAGTGTACAGCTATTAACAACATAACTGGCTGATGCTACATTAACTTTTCACTTCCAGTGAAAATGAAGACCAGAAAAACCTCTCCCAGTAAACACTTCCTACTGTGCTAGCCAGCTTCCCCATAGCTCATCTAAATCACTAGCAATCAAATCATATCTGCCTTGGGTGCTAATTGAGCGGGAGGAACTCTACACATTCCAATATGGCCAATAGAAGCAAAAAGGTGGATAAAAAAGGAAACTACATTAAAAATGTGAAGAGAATGGATATGTTTAGATCAGAAAATACAGAGCATTTGTGGGATTTTCTTGATTTAAATGGTCTACTTTCCAATTTTAAATGGCTTTTATCAAACTTAGATTCTATATTTTATTTTTGTAAGCCAATAATAATTTACTTATACTTAAATCTTTCTAAAATGTTAAGGGATAAAGTGAGGGAAATGACTTTACCTAAAAAGTCAGTGAAAAATCTAAATTATTGGATTGACATATAATAGCTTCTAATTTTGTACTCTGTGGGGAAAAACAAAAACAGACCACATGACAAAGTAGAAGGTATATAGTTCATTACATCTTCAAAGGAATGAATTATGCAACGAAAGATACTAAGGCAGAAGAGAAAACAATGGTTTCTTTAATTAGCATACTAACAATTGCACTTGGACCTTAATAAATACTGTATTTTAAGAAAATGGTCTATAATGATAATGACAAATGGTATTGAGTTTGTGTGGCAATGTTTTTGGTAGGGGGGGGGCTACAGGGGTGGCTTCTGTGAGAAGACACCAGAAGCTTCCCCTATGTCTGACAGAGCCAATGCTAGCTGGCTCCAAGACAGACCCACCGCTGGCCAAGGCTGAGACAATCAGTGAAGGTGGTAGCGCCTCTGGGATAATGCATTTAAGAAGGGGAAAATAGTTGCAGTACAAGAGCAGGCAGAAGAGAGGAGTGAGAACATGTAAGAGAAACAGCCCTGCAGACCCCCAGGTCAGTGAAGAAGGAGGGGGAGGAGGTGCTCCAGGTGCCGGAGCAAAGATTCCCCTGCAGCCCGTGGGGAAGACCATGGTGAGGCAGGCTGTCCCCCTGCAGCCCAGGGAGGTCCACAGTGGAGCAGATATCCACCTGCAGCCCGGGGAGGACTCCACGCCGGCGCAGGTGGATGCCTGAAGGAGGCTGTGACCCTGTGGGAAGCCCATGCTGGAGCAGGCTCCTGGCAGGACCTGTGACCTCATGGAGAGAGGAGCCCACGCTGGAGCAGGTTTTCTGGCAGGACTTGTGACCCCGCAGGGGACCCACACTGGAGGAGTGTGCTCCTGAAGGACTGCAGCCTGTGGAAGGGATCCACGCTGGAGCAGTTCATGAAGAACTGCAGCCCATGGGAAGGACTCACATTGGAGAAGTTTGTGAAGGACTGTCTCCCATGGGAGGGACCCCACGGTGGAGCAGAGGAAGAGTGAGGAGTCCTCCCCCTGAGGAGGCAGGAGCGGCAGAGACAACATTTGATGAACTGACTCCAACCCCCATTCCCCATCCCCCTGTGCCACTGTGGGGGGAGCAGGTAGAGAAAATTGGGAGTGAAGTTGTGTCTGGGAAGAAGGGAGGAGCGGGGGAAGTTGTTTTAAGATTTTGTTTTATTTCTCATTACACTACTCTGATTTGATTGGTAATAAATTATACTAATTTCCCCAAGACAAGTCTATTTTGCCTGAGATGGTACTTGGTGAGTGATCTCTCCCTGTCCTTATCTCAACCCACAAGTTTTTCATTATATTTTCTCTCCCCTGTCCAGGGTCAACCCACCACACAAATTTTCTTTCTTTTCTAAATACGTCACTCATGTCAAACTAAAGTTCTGGCATTCAAAGAAAACTTAATATTATTTCCTACATATATTTCACTGCCACATAGACACGATAGAAATCAGTGAGAAAATCAGCAACCTGGGTTCTACAAACAAACATTATGTTATGCCAGAACAATATTTAGAGCAGCACTACTGAGGGACACTACATGACATGTGTGTGCACTGGAGACGATGGAATTTTACCTGTTATCAACTGTGACTTAATTTAAATTCTTCCAGCTATACAAAACCCAGTGAGAATATATAAACTTAAATAAGAGACAACAGTACTGAAGGAGCAAGACCCACCTGAACAGAGGAAAAAAAAAGGTTGCTTTGAAAAGGCAACTACTTAAAACTGTATGTAGGGAGGAAAAACAGAACATGAAAAGCTGTTCAAAGTAGGAAATTGAGAACTAGATTAGGACTACTATACAAATTTGTGGCTGCTTATAGCAGAAGAAAGAGGGCAAGAAGTGGAAATATGTTAGGGTCAAATGTGAAGTGTAGGAGATCTAGAATGATGGAGATGTTGGCAAGTGGGAAAAAGAAACCTGAATTTACTGCTGAAAAGGGAGAAGGATTAGGGGTAGAAAGTAGTTGATTGAGATAAAAGGGAGAGAGAAGAGGAGGAAATTTGGCTATGAAATTTAGACAGATTGGAGAAGTGGGAAGTAAGGTGTGAAGAGTAAAGAGAGGTGGCATTTGCATTTGCACCTACAGTTGCAGATGTTGAGTGATAACCTCCTATGAAATAGTCTTAGTTGTAAGAGCAAAAACTAAATAAGAAAAGTATAGCAGTTTTTAGTGGAGTCATGGAAAAGAGAAAGATATGATTCTATTGGTTCCACCACATTTTTTTTTTTTTAGACAAAGAAATGAAGACTATGATTATCCAGTTAATTCTTATGACTATATTACTTAATATGCTGCTTCAGAAATTCTTTTGTTACTTAATGACATTCATGTGATTGTCTCCAAGACAATAACCTTTAGAATTCTTACGTAAATAAAGCTAAATCTGGAAATCTTTACTCACAGTAAGTCAAGACAAAAATGGGCTTGGATATTGAAAGAACCTTAACAGTCACAAGAGCTGAGATTTATAAAAGCATGTAGACTAGAGTTAGACACCAAAGGTTTTCAGACTAAGAACTACATACAAAATCTAGTCAGAAGTCATACAATGGAATGGCATCTTCCTTAAGAATGTGGTGCTAGGCCATCTTAAACACTACTAAGTCATTAATTGTCTTGGAATTATTTTAATATAAGCAGTAAAATTCTACAAGATATCTGCTACCTGAGTAGCAACTCTGACAATGCCCCAGTTAATGGTCTGAAGCTTGGCTTGCCCATAACAGGATGGAAGTTCTCCTATGGGTTACTATGGCCTGAAGTCCTTGATTACCTTAATTTTGGCCCTGCAGTGCTAGTGTTATTACCTAAAAGTCTTTTGCTTTATCCTGAGAGTAGCTTGACTGCTGGTCATATTTGATTGTCCAGAAGGTTTGAAATAAACTGTGAAATTTTATTAATCAGAATGGATTAGAGCAGACTGAAAAGCTATAAAAAATATAATCTAGTCTACAAACTAAAGATCAAAAGAGGACTGGAGACTATGCTTGCCCTTTATGCAGCGGGCAGGATAAAAATGTTCTACCAGTTTTGGAAGTCAAAGGGAGACAAGGACATCATGATGGCAGAAGTTCTGATTTTGTTTTAGTTTTGGTTGCTTTGCCTGCTTTGTTTCTTCTGTGAGCCTCACAGTGACCTCCAAGAGTGTCTCACATAGCTTACATAAATTCTAACAGATGGCCTACCGTAGGGCTTAATTTTCCCCTTTTCCAAACAGGAGTATGGAATTTTCTTTGTATATTTGTTTGGGGTTTTTTTGATTTATTTGTGGAAAAGCTATATTAAACAGATGGGCTTTGCATTTTGGCCACATAGACTTAATTCAAATGAATTATAGTCAAAACCGTTTAGTCCATTGCACCTGCTATATTCTCATACTCTCTCTTGTGTCTAGATTATAATGCACAATAATAAGTAGCACCACATTTTAGACAGAGGCATGGTTTTGGAATAAAAATTCTCCCTGAAATCTGGGGTGTTATTTACAACAACTTTAAGACTGTTCTTTTCAATCCCTTTATGTTCTTTTCTTAAGTTCTGTCTAGTTAAATACCAATAGCACAGATGGGGATGGAGAAGAGAGAGATATGCATCACTGTTTTGGAGTCCATATTATTTAAGTCTGGGTAGTCTTAAACCTTACATTAAAATACATTGGTCAACAGTGTCAGACTGTCAACAGAGTCTGAGCCATAAAATGCTGTGGTTAGACATAAACAACCCACAGCTACCATGATGATTAGACTTGCTCAATACTGACCTCCTAAATTTTGTCCCAAGAACTGATGTTTTTGTGGAGCATTTATCAGATCACATCTGTTTCATGGAATATTTGCTATTAATCTGTGGAAACCTGGCTGGTCCAGTGGTGAGGCTTTCTTCATTGCATACTGATGCAATCAAGATATCAATGAAATTGTTCTGCAGCTTACTTTTCTGCATAAACAGCCACTGTAGTTGTCATACCTGTGTTGTGTGAATGACAGAGGAGGTGACATAAAAAAATATATCTTTTGTAATGTGGTACATTGTACTAGCAAAAGAGAAAGTTCCTGTAGGTGATGAACACAAATCTAATTGTTTCAAATGAAAGTGAAAGATTAAGTGCTTTCCTTGGAGTAAGAGTCTAGGATTTAGAGTATATAGTAAATAGGATGCAAGAGGCCCAGACTGGTTATTTTCACCACAAAAAGGGTCCTGAATTCCTGTTTGCACTGTATACCTTAATATTCTAGCTAGCAGAGAAGAGGTTAATTGGCAAGAACAGGTTATCACTTTTCTTTTACCTTTTTCACTTCCAGTAAATATTAATTGGACTCTTATATCAATTAATAAAAATTTAATCATTTGGGAAAAGGAGGCACCTAGCTAGTAATTCTTTTTCTTTGTGATTTTTAAAGTATTTTATATAAATACTGTCTTCAGTAATTATTCAGTAAATAATGCTGTCTTCAACAGCAGGGACAGTGGGTTTATTTTAACCCTCTTTATTGATTTAAAATGGTTTAAAACACTCTAATGGAAGTTGTCCTCCTTGGTCTTTTTAACTTCTGTAAATCTTGTTCCTTGGTTTCTATAGTTCCTAGTTATTCTCATAGACTGTTTTTAGATCTAACTGTCCAGTATTAATTTGATGTGTATTCTGGGTGCATTCAGTTAATACAGTGTGACTTCAGCCAACAGATCGGACAACATAGGCACATCTGGAAGCTTCAGGAACCATGCATTTGATACTAGGCCTTCTGCATATGAAAAGTTGCAACTGGACTGTCTATGTGAAACAAATCCAGTCTATCCCATCTGTGTCAGAAACAGCAAGCATAAAACGAACATTCAGTCTGTATGTGTTTGTCTGAGGTTTTGAAAAATCAGTGTATTACGTTTCCAGAAGACCAGATTGCCTGTCTTAAAGCACCTAAATAATGCTTTCTTAATTTCTCACGTTGTCGTCATCGTCGTCGTCGTCGTTGTCGTTGTAGTAGTAGTAGTAGTAGTTGCATTTAGATTTCCACCAGCAGTCTAGATCCACCTGCTGAAATGTTTTACTTGACCAACGTCTTCCCATTAAGTTTTGGACAGTTTTCCTTAATACTTTGGGGCAGTTTTTATTCTTGATTCAAGGCCATAGTATTTTGGTGTCATACATATAATGTGTGAGGCCACTCACAAAGGATTAAAATCCTTTTTGTTCTTCATGCTTTACAAGGAGCCCGCATATAAAGCAAGAGCTGTGATGAAAATTCTCAGTATACTGCTTTAGCTCTTGTATATTAATTCCATTATTTTCATCCACTTGTCTTATAGCCTTTAAAGAATATTTTAATGCACAAGATAGAAACAATAAATATAAAAGCAATAATAAAAAGAATATTTGTCTATAGCGATATTTTTTTTATTTTGAAGTGGAAGAGGGATTAGAAATAGCTTTTCTCATTTTCCCATATACCAGCTATGCAGCAAGAAAATCAAGGATGACTCGGTCTCTTTATAGAATATTAATGACACAGTGTTTCAGTATCAAGTACTATAACTCAGAAACAGAAAACTAATGTATAAAATACACTAGTCACTGACTCAAAGAAAAAAAAGTTCAGCAATATAGAAGCCAAAAGATAGTTTAGCATAGGTTAAAAAAAGACAACATCAATGTTGTTTGACAGCACACAAGGACATCATTTATATCAAAATGCTATGAAGGAATTATTTAAAAATTTCCTCAGGTAAAGATAGCATCTGTGGAAGTGTTTGTTTCTGCTCTTGACACTTCAACTTGCAAGCAGTACTTATAGATATTTCTGTATGTTTTGTTGGAATTGTCTAATAAATCTTGACTGACTTAGCTTCTTCTGAAGCAGGTCATTCAAACAATGTGGCTAAGTAAGCATAATGTCCTAAGTGTTGTGTTGACTTTGTAAGCCTTGGACTCAATGTCAGATTAGTTAAAGCAGCCAATACAGTCATGGCATTTTAGCTACAGCAATACCTCCATTAAGAAATATTTTAGTGGTGTTTGTTTTCGTGGAAACTAATTACTTATCTTTAGCTGGGACAGTTATGAAAGCATTTCTATTTGATTGAAAATACAGATTTAGATGCCAGTTATTTTTCAGAATGTGCATTGATTAGTATTCCCAACAGCTTTGTCTGCTTGAAAAGACCTGTGCAGACTTTTGTCACTACTATTTGGAAAACCTTTGTTTGCATTATGTATGGATTTCATGATGATTCCTATATGAATATCTAGGTAGACAGCAGTGATTTTGCATGCTACACAACTCCAATGACAAGAAAGTACAACAAAACATTTACAGAAATTGCCTTTCTTTTAATTCTTTGGGCAAATAATTACTCCTTTTCTATGCAAACAAAATTAATACTCAAGCTCTAAATGTACTCCAATTGTTTAATTAGTAATACTTAATCAAATGCTTCCAAAATACTTTCAACTACGATTTCATAATAGTTTTAACTAAATTATAACCCCTAACTAATTATTTTTAGTATTTCTGTAACCCCAAAGTACCCAGTTAGAAGCAGATCTCCACTACCATCAATTCTAAGATGAAATACCTCCAACAGTGCCAAAGTGCAGCAACTGCCTGTGTCCTCACCAGAGCAAGACAGGCAAGTGATAGTATTCCAGGGTGTTTACTGGGTTACAAGGGAAGAAAATTTAAATGCAGTATCTTTAAGTCTAAAGCGCAATTCAGTTTGAGAGATGGCAAGGCAGGAACAACCCAAATCTGACACACATGCAAAATGATACAAAGATCCTCTGCAGCATCTTTCCAGAAGTACAAGCTTTCTTACAGGACATATATGAAATCAAAGCCTCTCCAAAACAAATAAATGCCCCTTTATAGAGTGCACTAGTAAAATATTTTGCCAAAATGTGTGTACCTTGCAAACTTTCCAGTTGAGTTCTGTAAAGAGAGAAAATTATTACACCCCAGACCTTCACCTGAAATGTGACGTAGCTGGGTTCCATGGCTTACTCCAGCAACTCAGTATGGAAAATACTTCAGCATTCATGGGTGAAAAACTCTTCCCTTTGTATTGGGTGTAAATGACAAGGTTTTGGTAGCAGGGTGGGGTGCTGCAGAGGCGGCCTCTGTGAGGAGAGGCCGGGGCTGCCCTGTGCCGGACACAGCCGGTTTCAGCCGGCTCCAACCCGCCCACCCCAGGGCACTGCTCAGCCCCTCAGACAAGATGGCGGCGCCTTTGTGGAAATATGTTTAAGAAAGGGCAGTAAACACTGAGACAAAGGAACAACAAGGACAAGAGAAATAAGGGGTGATCCATAGCAGAGCTGGTGATACCCCTGAAGGGACTGTAGCCCAGGGAGGACCAATGCTGGAGGAAACACAATGAGTAAGAAGGAAGGATTAGCAGAAGAAAAGAATAAGAAACAAGGAGCGGCAGAAATAAACTGCTATGCCCTGATCCTAACCTCCTCTGACACCTGTTGCCTCACCAAAGGGACTGAGAGTAACCTGAGGTGATAACAAGGTGAGTGGAGACCAGGAAGGCGGGAGGGGAGGTGTCTGGCGTGAAGCTGAGCCTGGGAAAGAGGGAGGAAAGGTCTTTTCCATAGGCTTTTAAATATTTGCCTTGTCTGTTTGACAGTACCCAAATCAGTATTTAAATATTTTAAATTAAGTTAAATTCCACAAGTTAAGTCTGTTTTGCCTATGATAGTAATTGGTAAGTGATTTCCCTGTCTTTATTCTGACTCATGAGTTTTCTCACTCTCTTATATTCTACCCCATCCTTCTCTGGTGAGGGGGAAGTGAGAGAGCAGCTGGGTGGGTGTTTGACTGTTGGCAGGGGTCAACCCCCACACACCTGCACATTGAAATGTTCAGTAGGCCAGCCGGAGGCATGCAGACTAATTCAAAACTAAAGGTCATAGATTTTACTTCTACACAAGTCAATGTTTAAACATTTCCTATAATGAATGCTATAGTTATTCTCACATTTTTCTCCCTTTCCTCATTTTACCTCTGTTTTAATTCAAAGTGAAACTGTTTTCCCAAATGGGAATATTAAATCCCTATACTCATTGATTTTCTTGGGGAAGCTGGAAGCA
Source organism: Harpia harpyja (assembly GCF_026419915.1). Taxonomy (NCBI): domain Eukaryota; kingdom Metazoa; phylum Chordata; class Aves; order Accipitriformes; family Accipitridae; genus Harpia; species Harpia harpyja. The sequence continues at coordinate 9,978,216 of NC_068943.1, forward strand.
GCAGGGTCAAAACCCATCCCCTGCATCTACAAACAGAAAAGAAAACTGAAACCTGGGCAATTACATTCAGAAAAAGGGACCTTGCATTGGGAGATGCTATTGAAATGAATGCCTATTTCAAAGCAAATATTCAGAACTGTGAATCAGTGACACGCATACATCCCAAACCAAAGATCTAAAACCTGGAGGAAAGAAGGTCTTAGGATAAAGTTTTTTTCTCATAATTTTCTACTGCCTTTCTGATTTTGAGGAGTCTATGCTTAAGCACCTGGAGAGGTCAGGTATCTAAGTTGAGGCTGTGTTTTTCAGAGGAAGAAAAATGGTTAACAACCACATTACAATTCCATGTCCTTTTGTGAACACAGCCTTTGAGTGTTGAGTAACATTTGATATGAAGTCTATGCTAAAGTCAGAATTTACAACCCAGTTTTCCAAGGCTCGATCAGAAGCATTAGTCACAGACCTTTGCCTCACATGATTTTACTGTTCTGTGTGTGTGTATGACTGTAACTTCACATTTTATAGAAACCTGCTGCTTATTGAGGAAGCCAAAGTGAAAAGTGAAAAGGCATTTGTATGCCCGTATCATTCCTGCCGATGAGACATATAAAAGGGTGAAATCCTAATACTGGTAAGATAATACTAAGATTTTGCCATTGAGTTCAGAGAGATTATGATTTCAACCATGGTATTTTTTATAATGATTTTTAATGTGTAGCCTTGTTTGTATATTTTGTTAAATCTAAACTGAATGTCAGTGTGACCCAGAAGTCGGATGCTCTTCACAAATGAAAAACAAAAATAATACAGTCTAAAAACATTAAAAAAATTTGTTTCATTCATTCTTTTCCTATCAGGAATGAACATAGTTATATTTAATCTGTGAATAATCTAGGTAGCCATATATAATATATTTTCATTTGTAATTGGAGAAGAGAGAATACAGCAAAACGTTACTAAATCTTCTAAACTTCCTCTTAGAGGATTATCTCTCTTTTTCATAGGTGTTGCTCCCCAGTCCAACCCCTTCAAGTCCCAAGGGTTCTTTCATTCATTTTTATTCATTTATAAAGATTAAAGGCTGTAATCAGAGAGCAAAAACAATATTATGTGAAAAGTCACCACTTAAATAGTCTCAACAGCAAACCATTAACATTAAATACATCAAGTGACTAGTCACAGACTAGACATTATTTTCCCAAATGAGTTCTTGAAGAACTGCAAATAGATTTCAGATTCAAATAACTATTTCATGCCCTTAAGTATTAACCTTTCTAACCTCAATCCAGTCTCCTATATTTCAAGACTTCATTTACATTTGTAGACCATATGCCAAAAAAGAAAAGAGCTAAATTAATTGAATAAGTATTTTTTCATCTTCTTTTTGTTCAGCTGTAGTCTCTGGTAACTTAGGACGATTTCAAGATCTGAATCGTTGGTGCCACAGTACCTAGGAATAAATAAAAAGTCCTTTTCTTTTCACACAAGTTATATTTATTTATTTTTACTAAAGCAAGTTAAACACCACCTGCCTGCTATTGCCCACTACTTAGTGAGAGAATGGCCTGGTGATTAATATACTGAAGTCGCTAACAGGTAATTTTTCTTAAAGGTCTGAGTTCAAGTCAAGAACATACTTCAAGTAATTTTTTTTCAGTTCTTATCTTAGACAACAAAAAATAGAAGTGTTGTTTTTTCTGTACAGAACTGTTTCCTTTTCTCTGGTTTTGACTAGAAATTCCCCTTTAGAACTGGAAAAAAATCTGTTGAAAGTTGTATGATCACAAGGAAAAATTCTGCTTTCATAGAGAAGGCCAAGACAACCTGACCCCTGCCCAGGCTGGGCAGTTCCACTTCCCTGTGGGATGCCAGGAGCAGCCTGCACTCAATAGTGGGCTGGCAGTGTAGGGCAGCATGCAGGGACCCCACCTTGGTGTGTGGGGGCACCTTCTGGGGCACCTCCTCAATGGTGGGTGCATTGGCACAGGACCAGAAGCAACAGAAGGCAGACAAAGCTGGAGCAGCCATGTCTTCTGCAGGAGCAAACCCCTGTGGCCAGGGAAGGGGGTGTGTCTTTCCGTGTCAGAACTTTTTCGATTTATTTATGTTACACTCAGTATCCTCTTTATGGATGAAGAGGAAACATTCCTTACATATAAAAGCAAGGATTTATTATTAATGTAATTGAAAATTGTAACAGTCTAATCCAGAAAACATTGCTAGTTCGGAGCAAATTATTATGAGGGTGGGGAGGGGGGAAGGAGGGAAAGGGAAAGGAGGAGAAAGAAAGATTGATAAGAAAAAAAAAAAGCTTAATTATGGTAACACAGTTAGAATTGTTTTACACACACACTTTATAGTTTTTACCCCTTGTCCAGGTTGTTATGCTCATCTTTCCACTGTTTCTCTGAGTCCTAAGCTTAGTGGCTTCAGAGCACTGGTGGCAGGGGTATGTTACGGCCAGTGAGAATCTGCAGTCCTTCGGCAGGAGAAATATGATGCTAATATTGATAGTTTCTCCCCCCCCCCCCCAGGATCTGCTTGGGGCCATTTTTATGTGTCTGCTCATGTTTTACATATCCACTCTTTCTTTGTTGGGCCACAACTCCATGTTACAGCTGAATTTACTGTATCTGGTGTGCTTTATGTCTGTTCAATACTATTTCTTGGTTCTCTTTGTTACACATGAAAATCAGTTTTGTCCAGCTCCCGTCTGCATTTCTTTAGATAACCACAGGTGAGTTGTTTACAGCTGTAGGGTCTATAGTGCTAAGCCAGTGGCCCATACCTTATCATCCCATGCCTGTGGTCCTTTATGCCACATCCTCTCTTGCCACTTCTGAAGGCCTCTGCTAGCATACCAGGGCTGTATTTTTCTACACTATGTCATTGTGTTAGAGTTGTATCTCACTCTGCATAGAATAACTGTTTGTTTCTGTTGTAAGAATTATGCAGCCACCACCTAGACCATGGTAGGAATTATTCAGATGACACCTCAACAGGACTTGTCCCTAGGTTCTGCTTTAATAAAAGAATCAGAATACTTTCTTCTACTATGTTTAACATGCAATAGAAGATAGAGCTCAAGCTGTGTGCCTCCAAAGAGGGACCCTGCCTGTTGATTATTACTGGATTTTATAGTCTCTGTAGGTCTTCTGATTTCCTGATGGCACTCCTGCTCATCCAGTTCTATTTGCAGCATCTGGGGTCTTCTCTTCTGATTTGCTCTCGCAACCTCCAGGCACCCTTTGCATCTGTGTCTTGAGACATTTCCTTATCTTTTGTTACAGAATATCCTGTAGTTAAAGTTTTACTTATGCTTCCTTACCTACCTGTTATATTTCCATAGATAAAAATCAAGACTAAAGTACAATTAATACGGCCTAAGGCTTAATTTACTTTAGTCACTAGTGCTAAGCTCTGGCACAAATTAGTCTCTCACCACACTTTCTCCTCTCTGTACAGAACTATGGCTTTACCATACAATGATATGGAAAATAAATTAGCCATAGACACCTGATCAGAAAAAAAAATTCTGTAGCAGTTAAACCAAGTAAAACAAAGCAGCAGGCAGGTCAAGAAAAGTTAACACAGAACAGGCATGACAAGCTTCAGTCCTCAGGCCTTGTAAACTCAGTACAGTCTGTGGTCTGTTACTGGCCATGGTGATACTGTATACTGCATGGCTAAAGAGTTACGGTTATGAAGGTTGTCTAAGTTAAGTTCACCATTTCAGCCCTGATTTTGTTTAAACTACATGAACTAAGATATTTTACCCTGCAACAAATGAGTTGCAGCAAGAAGCATATTCCCCCACATGACACATAGCTGAAATAATGTTTGGGTTCTTGCATTTTAAGTGGCCTACTGGCATTTACTTTCACCTCTGGATACTTTCACCTCTAGGTACACATCTCAGTTTATATTTCAGATCAGACTATTTTACTGCTGAATATTTTGCAACTAATAAATGATTTCTCCCAGGAAAAAAACAATATTATATTTTTTTCCATAAAATTTCAGCACTCTGGAGAACTCTCCAACGTATAACAAAAGTTCATAATGGATATTGCATACTAAATGTATGCCTGTAACACAGAGATTATATGGAAGTAATCTTTTATGTAATATGGAACAGCATGATAGTAAATACGACAGGGACATTTATTGCTACATATTTCAATTAATGAGCCTTGCTATAAGAGATTTCTCAATAGTTCCCAGATTGTTTGGTTAATAAGAGAGGCACTGTGCAGTGTGTTGTGGATAATGCCATCAGTTTCTCAAGTTAACATCCAAAGAGTTATATTTAATGTCAGCCTTTACTTCTATATTTTTGAAACAGGCATATATTCACATGTATTTGTCAATACTTACCATGAAAAATGCTTTTTGAGATAGGAATAATCCATGAGAGTGAGTATATTTGTACAGCGAACATCACAAGGAGGTGACAACTTTGACTGGACCTTTGGGTACTTAGGCTGAACAAACTAAACAAAAAGCTTAGTAATCAGAATCTGATTTTTATTTAAGGCATTCCTTAGCTTTAAATTATAGTGACCTTTTTCAACATTGTATGCAAATTGTTTTGTTTTTTTTTTTAAATTAAGATAAATACTTCATAATTCTGTAGACTTATGAACCACAGTTATATATACTGTTATTAATAAACATTACCTAAATAAAGCGTGAGGAAATAGAAATGCTTTACCTTTTAGGGACACAAATCTCTGTGTACTTCTGAATGGATCAAAACATTTAAATCTGAATCATGCTTCAGTCCTTCTAGATTTCTAGTCAGAAAAAAAGAAAAAAGCACTAGAAAGGGGAACAGAAGACTCAGAAAAAAACCCTCAACATTATAAAGATTATAAAGCATTCTAAACACTCCTACCAAAATCTCTAAGGTTGTGGCTTCCTAATTATTCCTCTGGTATAAGAAGCAGTCTTTGTTAGTATTAATCTAAGTATGGTAAAAGTAAGTATATTATATTGCATTGCGAAAACCAGCTATCTTCCTGAATCTTTATTGTTGTCTTTTAAATATTAAATTAAAACCTCTTGGTCAGCTAGCAGAAATATATAGATTATATTTATTCAATGAATACCAGCCATGTTTCATTCCTTTATAGCTGTTACCATTTCCAACACAGTGATAAAATTATGGATTAAAAAGTGTGCGCATTGAACTTGCTTCTTTTCTGTTCTATATATTATCCACAAATATGCCACATTCCGCTTGGGAATTAGAACACTTCCGTGTTTTGCTCTCTGAGGAAATGAAGCAATTTGGACTTTTATAAACACTAATAAAAAAATTTAACTGCTGATTTATTTTGGTAATCATATTTGGTGTTTACAAGTTGTTTTAAAGAAAGTGTTTATTAGTTGGTTGATGGTATCACTCTTCATAAGCGATCTGGAATGTATTATATTTCTTATGTAAACTATTTGACATACACAGAAAAACATGCCTGGAGCAGCTATGAAAGTTTGCTTTGCTGTAGATCTTTAGACAGGTTCATCTTCATTGAGTAGATATTAGTTTAAACTTGGCCAAAACTAGAGCTATCTTATAGTGCTCTGCAAGATTTAGAGGATGAGGAAAAAGAACATAAACTAAGTCTCACTTTGGACTAGATCCACATTTGATCCTTTCATGTATGTTCACTGACATAATTTGTTTCACTCTTATTTTCCACACTTCTAATGATGAAATTAAAATGTAGAGTTTTAAGTGTGTAAATTTTTGCATTGACAACAAGAATAATTTTCGGGTTTCCCATTAAGCTTAATGAGATTAATAAACTTGAGAAACCATACATAAATAATTACATATACCTGATGATATAACTACAACTATAACTCCTGACTTTTGATTGTCTAGAGCTTAATGACGGTGATGATAGGATTGAGTGTTTATGGGTAAGAATCATGGGGAAGGCAAACAAGGCAGGTATCATGGTGGGATTCTGTTATAGACCACCCAACAAGGATGAAGAGGCCGATGAAATATTCTATGAGCAGCTGGGAGAAGTCTCACAATCTCTAGCGCTTGTTCTCGCAGGGGACTTCATCTTACCAGACATCTGTTGGAAATACAATACAGTGGAGAGGAAACAGTCTAGGAGGTTCCTGGAGTGTGTGGAAGAAAACTTCCTGACACAGCGTGTGAGGGAGCCAACTAGGGAAGGTGCCCTGCTTGATCTGTTGTTTGTGAACAGAGAAGGACTTGTGGGTGATGTGATGGTTGGAGGCTGTCTTGGGCACAGTGATCATGAAATGACACAGTTTTTGATTCACGAAGAAGTAAGGACGGGGGGTCAACAGAACCTCAACCTTAGACTTCTGGAGGGCGGACTTTGGCCTGTTTAGGAAACTGGTTGTCAGCGTCCCTTGGGAGGCAGTCCTGAAGGGCAAAGGACTCCAGGAAGGCTGGACATTCTTCAAGAAGGAAATCTTAAAGGCGCAGGAGCAGGCCATCTCCATGTGCCGAAAGATGAGCTGGTGGGGAAGGAGACAGGCCTGGTTGAACAGAGATTCTTGGCTGGAACTCAGGAAAAAAAACAGAGTTTATGGCCTCTGGAAGAAGGGGCAGGCCACTCAGGAAGACTACAAAGATATCATGTGGTTATGCATGGAGAAAATTAGAAGGGCCAAAGCCCCACTAGAATTTAATCTGGCTACTGCTGTAAAAGACAATAAAAAATATTTCTATAAATCCATTAGCAACAAAAGGAGGGCAAAGGAGAATCTCCATCCTCTGTTGGATGCAGGGGGAAACATAGCAACAAAGGCTGAGGAAAAGGCTGAGGTACTTAATGCCTTCTTTGCCTCAGTCTTTAATAGTAAGACCAGTTGTTCTCTGGGTACCCAGCCCCCTGAGCTGGAAGACAGGGACAGGGAGCAGAATGAAGCCCCCATAATCCAAGGGGAAATGGTTAGTAACCTGCTACACCCCTGAGACACACAGAAGTCTGTGGGGCTGGATGGGATCCACCCAAGGGTACTGAGGGAGCTGGTGGAAGTGCTCGCCAAGTCACTTTCCATCATTTATCAGCAGTACTGGCTAACTGGGGAGGTCCCAGTTGACTGGAGGTTAGCAAATATGATGCCCATCTACAAGAAGGGCTAGAAGGAGAATCCAGGGAACTACAGGCCTGTCAGTCTGACCTCGGTACCAGGGAAGGTAATGGAGCAGATCATCTTGTGTGCCATCACATGGCACGTACAGGACAGCCAGGTGATCAGGCCCAGTCAATGTGTGTTTGTGAAAGGCAGGTCCTGCCTGACTAATCTGATCTCCTTCAATGACAAGGTGACCCACTTAGTGGATGAGGGAAAGGCTGTGGATGTTGTCTACCTGGATTTTCATAAAGCCTTTGACACCATTTCCCACAGCATTCTCCTGGAGAAATTGGCTGCTCATGGTTTGGACGGGTGTACTCTTCGCTGGTTAAAAAACTGGCTGGATGGACGAGCCCAAAAGAGTGGTGGTGAATGGAGTTAAATCCCATTGGCAGCCAGTCACAAGTGGTGTTCCCCGGGGCTCAGTATTGGGGCCAGTTCTGTTTAATATCTTTATCAATGATAATTCAATGCAGACAGGTGCCCAATGAATATTTGTGGACTGCTAATTCCATTTGTTTTAGTGTTATGCATAGGAATGTGTAGAATTTGTCTTGTAGTTTCAAAAATTCTTAACCAGCTGATGAAGACTGAGCCTTTTACTTTCATTGAGTATTCAACTATTTGCTCTTCGAAGATCAAACATCAACTTAAAGCTATAACCTTTATCTTCTATAAATTTACTACAATAAAATGCAATTATAAAAGAGTTATCCTACAGGTCATGGGGAAATCTATATTTAGGAGTTGCATATGACTTTCTGAAGCAGCATTTGTGTTTGGATAATGTAAGATATACCCTGTGTTTGTCTAATCTAAGATATACCCACATTCAGAGAACATGCAGTTGTGCAGTGCAAAGGCCATCTAAAACATGCCATTGCTAAACTTGAGTTTACAATGATTCAGTACTGCATGTGGGAAGACTCAAGCAGAAAACACATACACACAGAGTTCTTTAGAAGACTTACTTATTTAACCCAATTATGTAGTAAGAGATAATACATTACATATGATGCTTAGATACAGGAACAAAATGGGATGAATAGCAGGGCTTTTTGTCTACCAGAGAGAAGGGAGGACTTGCTGTTGGTAAGCAGTGGTTCTGATTTGGTGCGGTATTTGTACCCAGGGAGACAATTTTGAATCAGTTCCTCTCTGTTCTTTTGTTCCCATTCTTGTAAGGAACAAGCTTGTTACCATCTATGTATATTTACCACATATGGGTCATTTTACTTACTTTGGATTCATGTTCTCTGTTCTCCCTGTTACTGGTTCTGCTGAGATCTCATGGTTGCTTTCCTTAACTGACCAGTAACTGACCAACTGTGATTTGTGTTTCTACTCTGGGGGCCCCTGATATGATCCTGTGGTTGTACTTCCAGGAGTTTCTGCCACAGTATCCACTGACAAAAAGCTCCTGGCCAGTTTTCAAAGCTAAAGAACAAAGACTTATTGAAATTATTCCTACTACCTCACTTCTAGGATATTTCTTTAGGTACTTGCAGAAAGAATTGGACTATAAGGTGAAGCAACAAACCCCAAATTAAAAGAAGTAGGTACTTTTCTCACTATATTCTCCTTTTTTGTCCCTCATTAAGTAACTTCAGCATCATCTAAGGTTGCTTCAGAAACTGATAGGTTACCACAGTGGTTTACATACAAACCAGTTTCAACTAGCCATGGAGGAAAATAACTAATTTCTCTATAAGGACTTTTAAATGGACATGAGTTTGGTGAGATTAAGCTTAATCTCTGAGTTATGATTATAGGCCAATATAATGTTTACTTTTATTTGCCATTGTTTCCTGCTTTGTATCGAATAGCTTCTGCAATTTTATTTTCTGCACAAGCATATTAAGTTAACTTGTATACAAATAAATCTACAGAAATCTACTTTTTACAGAAGTTACTACTTCTGAACTTAGTATAAAGATAATATTGAACAAATGGGGAAAATAAGTGATAAAATTTATCTCAGGGGTAGATTTGAAATGGGTTATATCTATAAAGAAAAGCATAAGAACTAATGTATGCCTCTAAGGAAAAAAAAATATATCTCTTCCTCTACCACAAAATGGATTGTAAAGAAGCATCTGGCTTTAAGATTAAATTAAGGCGTTAAGCAGGTTATGTACTATTCTTATTTTATGATGATATATTATGTAATATGTCTTCACACATGTGCACATTTAAAATGTATAAGTATATATAGATAGTTCATAAGTAAAGTCTACTGAGTTGATAAATTATCCATCTTTGAAAGAAGCAGAGCACATACTACATCAGCTTGGAGAATATGATTCTCTCTTCAAACACAACAACAACAAACAAAGAATAAAGTGCAGAACACAGCTAAGTCCAGAATAAGAAAGCAGTAATTGATTGCTCTGTTGCAAGAGGCAGCTTGGTTTGTTTCTGATAATAAACCAGTGTGGATAATATCGCAGTATCAAGGGTCATTTTCACAATGTAAAAGTCCTTCTTCATCTGATATTATTGTCTTCACCAAGAGCCCTGATGTGAAATTAATTCCCATTGTGTCATCAGCATTTAATAATTCTTTAAACATATGAGGTAGATTTTGCCTCTATACAAAGGGCAAGCACAGAGATTATACAATATTTCAGTATTGAGTCAGACAGAGATTTTAAATCGTATGCAGTTGGTACACTGGAATAGTTCTATATGACAACACATAAGCAAACATGTCTCAAACAGATGGAAGGAAAAACAAGATTCAAGTAACTGGTTTAATTAGACTAAAATTATTCTAACAATAACAACTCTTGGGATTATTTTAGCAATAACTCATTACGGAAGACATCCCTTCCCTTTGTATTGATTGCCACCTAAAAGGAAGTGATTATACTGCCTTTCCTCTATGTTTCTTCTGTACTCCTGGTCCCATGCAGAGCCATATGACTTGTTCTGCCACCCTCAGCTGCAGCCTCCCAGTATCATGTGGATGAACGGTACTGTGTATGGAAGTACCCTGCCTTGACACTAGGAGCTATGACACTGATGTGTTATATTGTTACCTTCCATTATGTAACCTTAATTTGGGGCCCATCCTGTAACTGAGCACAGAAGGGGTTGCATGTATTGACAGGCCTCTGATTTTAAAGACCATATTCCCCCACATGGCAAATGCCATCTATGGATGTTGAATTCATCTCCTGCTGACAGGCACCTAAACTTGGGTAACTAAATGCATGTAAAATCATGGGAATTGGATATCTAAGTTCCATGTGAACTAGGTATCTAAGTTTCTACTGGACATTTAGGGCTGTTTCAGTTAGCATGGTTTGGGCCTGGCTGCCAACAGTGTTAGCGTATAGACATTAGCTAACCCTATAGAATAAGGTTGCTCCTTAGCTACAAGAACAGAGGACTACCCTGAGTTTAATTGACCTGTCAATCAGTCAAAAAATTGCAAACTCATGAGAATCTGTGAGACAGGCAGACTGTGAGCACCAGAGATGGTGACAGCCAGTTGTTAGGTGCCAAATGACTCTGAAAAGGTGTTTTGGGTTTGTGTGGTGGGGTTTTGGTAGCGGGGTAGAGGCCGCAGGGCCGGCTCCTGCTGGAAGCTGCTGGAAGCTTCCCCGGCTGGGAGCCGGACCCGCCTCTGGGAGAACAGATTCCAGAGGGGAAACCTGCCGGGAGTCGGGGCATCGGGATGGGAGAGGAACCCCTGTGCAGATCCCGAGGGCAGGGAGGAAGGAGGGGATGCCCCTGCAGCCCGTGGGGAGACCAGGCGGCAGGCTGTCCCCCCCCAGCCCACGGAGGGGAGCGGGGGAGCAGATGCCCACCTGCAGCCCGGGGAGAGAGGAGCCCACGCCGGAGCAGGGGGTGGATGCCCCCCAAGATGGCCGCCGCTCCCTGGGGAAGCCCGCGCTGGGGCAGCCTGGGACTGAAGGAATGCGGCCTGCAGGAGGGACCCGCGTTGGGGCAGTTTGTGAGGAACTGCAGCCCACGGAAAGGACTCACGCTGGAGAAGTTCGTGGAGGACTGTCTCCCGCGGGAGGGACCCCCCGGCGGAGCAGGGGAGGAGTGCGGAGTCCTCCTCCCCCTGAGGAGGAAGGAGCGGCAGAGACAAGGTATGACGGACTGACCCCAACCCCCATTCCCCGTCCCCCTGCGCCGCCGGGGGGAGGAGGGAGAGAGAACCGGGAGTGGGGCTGAGCCGGGACGGAGGGAGGGCTGGGGGGAAGGTGTGCTAAGGTGTGGGTGTACTTCTCATCATCCTCATTTTGGTTTGTTTGGTAGTAAATTAAATTGATTTTGTTTCTTCCCCAAGTTGAGTCTGTCTTTTGCCCGTGACCATAATTAGTGAGTGATCCCTCCCTGTCCTTGTCTCGACCCACGAGCGTTTCTTTATATTTTCTCCTCCCCATCCCACAGGGACTCAGGGGGAGGAGTGAGCGAGCAGCTTTGTGGTGCTTTGTTGCTGGCTGGGCTTAAACCACGACATACATGTATTTTCATGGTGCAACACAGATCAAATTTTATTTGAAATGCTAATGTGTAGTTTTCTTCAGTTCTACCGAGGTCAATAATTATGCATTAAATTACAGCAAGAGAAAACTTAGCTTAGTTCATGAAGCATAAGTGTAATATACTGACATGGATGTTGGAGAAAGTGGAAAGTTCCTTTGGAAACATTTTTGTTTTAGCTGCATAGCAATAAATTACTACACAAAACACAGAGCAGTAAGGAATTCATGTCTGAATGAAAATACAACCCATTACAAATATAATGAGGGCCTGTATTTGCCTTTATATGTAATCAATGAATATTTAATGAATGTACTACATTTGTAAGTTCAATTTAAACTGTGAATTATAACTATTGCTAGGACAGAAGGAACTTTTTAATATGTTGCAGTAGTCTTCTTCGCAAGAAGTTTTAAAGACAGTTGCATTTCCCTTTGACTATTTGAAAGAAATTTCTAGCATTTAGTGGAATATTAAATGTATGTATGAATTTCACTGTTATTCATTTCAATGTCTTTGGTCGCAGTCTATTTTTCCTGTTTAAAAGCGATATGGTTGCTACGCATTTCTAAGGAAATACATAAATACTGTTGTGTTTACTTAGACAACATTTCCTTGGAATCCTTATCTACACATTTTTGCTCATGTAACCAGAAACAATATGTCTGAATTAAAGGCAAAAAGTAATTAAATAATTTGCCTATGAAAGAAAAATATCTGAACAATAACGTGAAAAAAGTGGCAATCATAGTATGGAAAGTCACTTTCTCAGTCTGTGTATAGCTTGTGCTGTAAATAGTTTTGTTTTTTTCTTTTGTTGAAGCCTGTAGGGTGATTCTGCTCACCTACATTTAACTGCAGAAAGTAAGGCAGATTAGGTAGTAGTCCTCTTGTCCTTAAGCATGTAAACAAGTTATGTTCCTAATGTAAACAAGTTACATAAGTACATATATACTCAAAAGACATGTCTCCAGGAGGCCATTGATTTTCCTTGTCTTAGATAGTTATCTTGGATAGAATCAATCAACATTTGAAGACAGATCTTTCTCCCTTAATTACTGAGGGATCTAGATTACAACTAACCTTTAATGGGATTAATTTCACATAATTTCAGATGTTTTATTTCAGAAATCAGTCATGTAGTCTAAGATAGTCATCAAAACTCTCTCTATATTTAATGAAAATTTATTGCCTCTTCCAGTTAATTCATCCTTTCTGTCTTAAACAGTTTTTTTAGATTGAACTGAGTATTTCTCTGCAAGTACATATTTCTTTCTTTTGATTATAGAAAGATTGTAGAAGAATTAGAATAGACAAAAGACAGAAGTAGGCAAGATTAATTACTCCTATAGTGATTTGTTTTTCTGGAAATTTCCATTTTCCTCTATCATCCACAGAAAAGTTGCAAAGCTCTACCACAAATCTGAAATACCAATAAAAATCTAGACATTTCTTTGGAGCTATGCAGAAGAAAAGAGCCATCCATGAGATTTATTCTGTAATACAATATTGTCTTTCATTCCCATCTACCTCTTCCTTTTTTATGAGATATGGGATGTACCCTATTTTGTGGTATTGAAGCTGCTATAACAGTATCTCCCCTGGACAGTTTTGCACATGCATGATGCAGTGATCTCAGTCCAAAAGCCTTAGGAGACATTTAGAATCAGAAGATACTTGGCCTTTGCAAAGACTTGAAGATGATGTGAATTGCTCTGTGAGGTTGTTTGACATAGAAATAGAGCTATATACAATAAAAGGAAGTTAAAATCAGCTAGCCCTTAGTCATCTAGGCTGAATCGCCAATGTTACTTCCTGGTTCGGAGACAAAGATGTATGTCTTATGTCCTCATCGCTCAGGGCTAAACTGTTCAAAAGCTGATGGCTGTCTCTCTGAAATAGAGCTACAGGTATTTTGCAGTGCAGCAGCATGATATTTCATAGGATGAAGCCAAGAATATGTGTTGCATCTCATGGGTATGACAGGAATATGTTGGGAATGATTTAATGTTGTAGGATTTTTCAGTCATTAACTTGGCACCTCTGGGCTTAATTGCTCTAAAGGATACAGTCTAATGGATATAAGGCTGATACCACTGTCAAGTGGAATTGAGTTCAATTCAGTATAGATGCCAATAGATACTTTCATTCAAAAAACCTAAAGGAGACCTGATTTCTCGTAGTACTCTAGAGCATCCATAGAGAAGAAAGTGGGAGGAGGAAGTGGGAGAGGGCCTGAAGAACAAAGTCCACTGCTTGAGGCAACACTTGAATGTATAGATGATTCCCATGCATTCTGTTGAAGCTGGGACACCATGTAGTCAGCACCAGTGAATGCTTTAAGAAGGTTGTGAGAGATTCCTCCTATAACAAAGTAGCCTCTACAAAAAAGTGCAGCTTATAACCTTTTTTGATTAGCTTATACAATACTGCAGATGGAAAACTTTTTGCTTAGGGGTCCCAACAAGTTTTTGGAAAGAGCTATTGTAACTTTTCAGGTGTTCACAAGTGACCTGTAAAATGAAATAGTCACTGAGTAGATAGATTGATATTAAACAGCATAATTTAGAATGTGAAAAATATGATGCAAAAAAATGTTTATTTATAACTCCTGGGTATTCTAATTTATGTAACTTGCAACTAATGATAGAGAAGAATAATAATAAAAAACCCCTCAAAAACCAAAATCCACAACTTTTTTTGTTTTTTTGAGTGCCTATCATCTTCATCTAATTGAGGCCTGAGTCCAAACAGAAGGTGATTTTTTTCTGTAAATGAAAAAAATGTGAGACACGTAAACTTGTCAAACAACATGAGCTGTAATTAAAAGAGCAAAAGCATTTTAACTGCTTTCAGGAGCAAAATAACTAGCGATCTGGAGAGATACAAAAAAAACCCAAAGAACAAACAAGTGAACACAGGATTCCTACATTTCATTGGCAACTAAAACACCCTCAAGGATTTATATAAACTTTTATAAGTTTAACTGACGTTTACTTCACTGATGATACTTGTTTTCACCCTAATTTGTCTTTTCGCTGAACAAGACTTTGCCTTTCAGCTATAACTGATGGTTGCACTATCTTTGCAGGATAAATGGAAAGAACAGTTTTTTGAACACTTTCCAGTCACTGCTTTTGGATTTTTAAGGCTGAGAAGATAATGAGGAAAGACTGTCTGAAACAATTAAGTAGGCAGAATGACATATTTGAGAACAACCTCAACTATTACTAGAGTATAAACACTAAGAACAAAATAGGACAGTTTAGAGCAGCCTTAATGAGATGCTTGCATATAAACTGCATGTAAGAAGAAGGGGGGAAAAATGGGTCATCTAGAGGTCTTTTGTGTTAATGAGGAAAAGATATATGGAAAGGGCCATCTAACCAGTTAAATCCATAAACTGCATTCACAAGAAAGTATGTCATAGCTGTACTAGCCTTGCATAATCAAATCAAAGTCTGTCTGAAGGTCAGGGTTCTTTATGAAAAAAAGTCTTCTGGAATTTCTCTTAATATTTACCTTTTCAGCTTTCTATAAAGAAAAAACAAAAAAAACCAAAAAACAAACCCAAACCAGTTCACTCGATCTTTATCATGCTGAGTTTAAAAGTTTGTGTTTAATTTTCTATTATGTGACGGGTTTGTATTTCCTTGATAGGCCAAAGGAGTCTTTTCTTCTTCCGTCAGTTTGAACTTAACATCTTTTAACACTGGATAAAACATTCTAGATGAAGCCTCTGCAGTATTTCATAGAGTGAGATGAGTATGTCTCTAATTCAACTGGAAATAGATAATATTTTCTAAAATGTCATTTATTATTTTCAGCTTTGCATTTTGATGGTTTATGTTCATATAGTAATAATTTAATATTATATTCTTCTTTACAATCATTCCTAGTTCAAGAGTCCTTGGTTTAGAGCCCTCAATTCTTTTCACTCATTCTACAAGTACAACCTTGTCTTAGATCCCTTAGGTTTCAAACAGTTTCTTGTTACTTCAGGTTAACCATTTTTTTGTGGATTTGATTATTCCTTTGTGTCAAGATTGTGTCTTAACACTGTGACTTAGAAAATTGCCTTCATATCTTCCTACTTCTTGTACTAGGATCACAAAATAGAATATGCATCAAGGCAGTCCTAACATAGCACCCTGAAAACCTCCAGGTGGCTGCCTCCTCTCTAATTAAAGACTTCTTTTCTCCTTAGCTAACACTGTCTATATTTTACAGTTCAGGTACTATCAGAGCCTTCTCCAGTTTAAATGAACATCTCTTATTTTGCATTGTATCATAATCTTTATTTAAATACTGATAAATTAATTTTCCACTTTTCCTCTTCTCTTTTTATTTTCTTAAAGACATATATTAAAAAGTCAACAGAAAATCTGGTAAGACATCTCATGTAATTAGATATATGTGCAGCAAAACTAAACAATAAAGCTGACTTTAGCTTAAAATCAGAGTAAATTGTACAACTGTGCTAACAAGGCAGTGAGTCTAGCTTACTATGGAAAATTTTGTAAAAACATATTTGGAAAGCTTTGCATATACTTAAGCTTTTACAAAGTCATGGCTTCTGCAATTATGAAGAAATAGACTCAGCTCTGGGAGAGGAATTCACAATAGCAGTATGTAGATTCTTACACAACAGAAGAGTTGTGTGTTAAATTGTGATTTATAGGAACCAGCACGCTAAATGCTAACTTAATTAAGGTTCTGAGACTAAAACAGGGAAAAGGAAATGTCATGGAGAGAGGTGTTTGAAACTCTGTTGCCTGAATGAGTTTACACTTTTGTTTCAGGACTGCAAAGCCTCTGTAAAATTAGGATCCTGATCCTGAAAGACAGTTCTAGTATTAGACTCTTACATCACTATTTTCTTTGTAAAAGTGGCTCTCTTTCCAACCAAACAGCCTAAGAGGCATCCACTGAAATTGGACAAGCAGCTTAATTTCTTTTTGCTGCTCTGTCTGGCCACAGCATGCTGGAAATAAAAGGTTTAGAGCATTTATTTTTCTTTTCCTTTCTAAGTATGGAGAAAATTGTATTTTAAATGCTCTAGCACCAATGCATTCTCTCAAATATGAGTCTTTTTTTAAACTGAAGCTAATATTCTCAGCTCTTGCACTGTAATTGTCAAGATGACTTCAGAATTCAAGTAGATTTTCAACAGTTTGACAACCAGAATGAAAGTAATCTGAGAATTTATAGCACAGAATGTACCTAAACCACCTAAGCCAAGAACTTAAGCTTGCTACCAAGGAATCCAGGAGGTTATCATATTATTGATGATTCAACCATTCAGATGATTTAGTCTTAGTACTTCTGGAAAAGAAATGCAATGTGTAATTAGACGATTTCTACCTTAGTCACTTTTCTTATTAGCTTTATGCATATAAGAACCTTTTGTATACCTTACTTCCTAAATTTTAACTTTAGCATCCAGTGTTTTACATTGGTAACACTATCTGGATGATTTCCCTCTGCTGTAGGACCCTTAGGTAAATAATGGAAACTGATTTCCTCTTTTGTCTTTTTTGTTATGTTTACAGAAATATTTGGCTTACACAGACCACATGCATTCGATGTCAATCTAACCTGAAGCAAGCAAAATCATTTTAGAATAGTTCCAGTTTCTGATGGAGATTCAAGGGATGGTATTAGACAATAGCTCATATGCCTAGGAAGCCATTTTATCTACTTCTGCAGGAACCTAATCTGTCACACTTTAAGTAGACCAATTATATAAGGCCTCTGGGAAAGACTGTGAGAAGATTAGGTTTGAAATATTATCATGATAATCTATAACACACACACAGACATATACAAGAAACTAAAATTTTATATAGAAATTTGTCTGGAACCATGTAGTGGAATACTGAAACGTGCAGGTATATTTTATTTCTGGACTATAAAATGTTAAATATAATTTAAACACTGAATAACATTGTATTGGGTCTATGCGGCAAGGTTATGGTAGTGGGAAGGGGCTCCAGGGGTGGATTCTGTGACAAGACACCAGGAGCTGTCCCCATGTCTGACGGAGCCAAGTTAAGCCAGCTCCAAAATGGACCCGTCGCTGGCCAAAGCTGAGCCCATCAGCAATGCTGGTGGCACCTCTGTGATAACATATTTAAGAAAGGGTAAAAAGCTGCTGTGCAGTATCTATGAGAGAGAAGGCTGAGAAAGGTGTGAGAGAAACAGCTCTGCAGACAGCAAGGTGAGAGAATGTTGTGGGTTGACCCTGGCTGGACACCAGGTGCCCACCAAAGCCACTCTATCACTCCCTGACCCCAGCTGGACAGGGGAGAGAAAATATAACAAAAAGCTTGTGGGTTGTGATAAGGACAGGAAGAGATCACTCACCACCTCAGGCAAAACAGACTTGACTTGGAGAAAATGAATTTAATTTATTACAAATCAAATCAGAGTAGAATAATGAGAAATAAAAACTAAATCTCAAACCACCTTATCCCCACCCCTCCCTTCTACCCAGGCTTAACTTTAATCCCGATTTCTCTTCCTTCACCCTGCCCAGCAGCACAGGAGGACAGGGAATAGGGGTTGCAGTTAGTTTATCACACGTTATTTCTGCCACTCCTTCCTCCTCATGGGCAGGACTCCTCACACTCTTCCCCTGCTCCAGCGTGGGGTCCCTCTCATGGGAGACAGTCCTCCATGAATGTCTCCAACATGAGTCCTTCCCACAGGCTGCAGTCCTTCAGGCACAGACTGCTCTAGTGTAGGTCCCCCGCTGGGTCACAAGTCCTGCCAGAAAACCTGCTCCAGCGTGGGCTCCTCTCTCCACAGAGCCACAGGTTCTGCCAGGAGCCTGCTCCAGCGTGGGCTTCCCACACAGTCACAGCCTCCTTCGGGCATCCACCTGCTCCAGCGTGGAGTCCTCCCCGGGCTGCAGGTGGATATCTGCTCCACCGTGGGCCTCCCTGGGCTGCAGGGGGACAGCCTGCCTCACCATGGTCTTCCCCACGGGCTGCAGGGGAATCTTTGCTCTGGCACCTGGAGCAACTCCTCCCCCTCCTTCTTCATTGACCTGGGGGTCTGTGGAGTTGTTTCTCTCACATATCCTTTCTCCAGCTGAAGTTGCCATTGTTGAGTTTTTTTCCCCTTCTTAAATATCTTATCCCAGAGGTGCTACCACTGTCACTGATGGGCTCGGCCTTGGCCAGCGTCAGATCCCTCTTGGGGCCAGCTGGCGTTGGCTCTGTCAGACATAGAGGAAGCTTCTAGCATCTTCTCACAGAAGCCACCCCTGTTAGCCCCCCAGCTACCAAAACCTTGCCACACAAACCCAATAGAGAGAAGAAGGGGGAGGAGGTACTCCAGGCACCAGAACAGAGATTTCTCTGCAGCCCTTGGAGAAGTCGATGGTGATGCAGGTTGTCCCCCTGCAGCCTATGGAGGACCATGGTGGAGTAGATATCCATACTGCAGCCCATGGAGGACCCCACACCAGAGCAGGTGGATATGCCCTGAAGGAAGCTGCAGCCCATGAAGGTTCCATGCTGGAGCTGGATCCTGGCAGGAGAAAAAAGAAAAAAAGGTGTTTTCATTTGTTCTATATAGTAACCACTACTGAATGATTAGCAGGCCCTGATTTTTTTTCAGACCTGGTATAATTTGAATATGTATTTACTAGTTACTGGAACAAAAATATATTCTGTTTTCTTAATAAATGCGATTTATTATGTAGCATGTTCAAAGTACTTGCCTTGAGCTTTAAGGTTTTGTGTGATGTGAGTTCTGGTCACCTGAAAGAACCTCTGTTCCTTTGATTCCTGCAGCAACAAAGGATGTGTTACAGCTAGCAGTCCCTCTGAATTTAAATATTCAGGGGTGAGTTAAGGTGACTTGAGTTTAGGGCCCTTATCACTTTGGTTTTATAAGCCGGATATACCCATCTGCAGAAAAATAGTTGAAGATACTTATTTCGTCAGGTAGGTGCCATGAGGAATGTTTCTGAATGTTAAAATAATTTAACAGTTTATAATCATCCAGTGTTGATGTTAATAAAAATAATAATTTAAAAAAATCAAAAAGTGTTAGTTGGTTAACTTAAATGCTGTTCATTATTCAAAGATAATATGACGGGTGCTCTTCACATACACCTACAGAGACATCTGTGGTAGTCAAATATAACAGGTTTTTCACTATGTAGCAGCATATTGCATTGTCAAAGTTAGTGAGATGCCTGATAGAAAATAAAGACAGGCCTGGTTTGAAAATTTGAATCTATTTGGATCTCAGTTTTGGTTTAAGTTCTTCATTAAAAACAGATGTAAGACCATTCAGTTTGCTCTTTTGGCTATTTTGTGGTGTTCTTGCAAGGCAAGCAAATCTTCTTCTAATTAAAGCACATAGAGAACATTGCTGGTGTCAGTAATGATAACGTTTCAAAAATATTCCAATTAATGCAACAGCAGATATCTTTTTAGAATAGAATAGAATATTTCAGTTGGAAAGGACCTACAAGGATCATCTAGTCCAACTGCCTGACCAATTCAGGGCTGACCAAGTTAAAGCATGTTATTAAGGGCATTGTCCAAATGCCTCTTAAACACTGACAGGCTTGGGGCATGGACCACCTCGCTAGGAAGCCTGTTTCAGTGTTTGGTTTACCCCTTTAGCCAAATTGCCTTTATATTTACCAGAACAATACAAAGAAGCCAGAGTATATTTTTATGCCTTCTGTAGCCTGTAGTGGATAACCCTGAGAGCAAGAAATGACTTGAGAATAATTTCTTCCTCTGAACTATTTCAGGTTGCTTTTTTTTAGTTTAAACCTTAATTTTTGTAAAATTGGTTTTGGTTTCTGCCAATATTGTTTCACTTTTAAAACTCTGATTATTTAAAGAGATGATTTTATTATGAAGTCTGAAAACGTAATGACATCTCATTAAATTCCCTTTTATGGAAAATGTATATAAGATGTATTTGAGCAACTAAGTGAATGTGAACATTGAAGTGAATTGAGCAGGCATGCTAACTTACCGAATTATCATTTTCCAGAAGTAATTTCATATAATATGGGTAAAAATTAAGTCATTTCAAAAAGTAGAGATGAAAACTTCTAGCAAATAAAAAACTTGAAAATACAATATGAGGCTCTTTTGAGTGATAAGTCTCACTGAAATTTTCTTGTTGTTATGTATTTGAAAGCCAACGGTAATTTTAGGGAAAAAAACCATGACAAATATAGACTGTCAATATTAGACATAATTACTGTAAATCTAACAGGCACAAAAATAGAAAATTATTGCTCTTTACATACTTATGATCAATAAAATAACTAGATTAATGTAAATACATGCAGTCACTGTAGTAGTCACTCCAAGTAGACAGAAAAATACAGAAATAAGTACTTTCCAAAAAACTTGGTCAAAATTATATGGGAGTCACTGTATTTAATTGGCAGAAAGTACATGTGCATGTGCACCTCTGTGCATGTGTGTGTGCACATGTATTTCTGGAAAGGTAGAAGGCAACTCAAAACACTCGTGAACTGAAGAAAAAATAAATGGGATAAAACCTTTATATAGATACAGAAGCACCAACATTTCCATTAAATGAGAGAAAGGAGATAAAGAGCTGTTGTAGAAGAGAAAAAAAAAAAGCATAAAGCGAAGTCTGATTTATATCAATCTATGCAAGAATAATAATGTTCTTAACATTCTGCAAAAGGGCTATCACCACATTTTCCCTTACAGTCATTGATCATCTCTGAATAATATAATTGATATAAATGATATAAATAATTATCTCAGCAACTAGATTATACTCATGTCCAAATAATTTCAGAAGCAGAAGAATGGATCTTTTCCATCTTCTCTGCTTGGCGCTGAGCCCCTTCCCTGAGTGTATGTGTACAACTCAACTTTTTTTTTAATTGTCATTCTTTTTCCCAAGCCAGGCTATTTTCTCTTTCCTGCACTCTGTCATGGACTCAGATGCAGACCTCTCCTGTGGAATGGAGTGCAACACGTCCGTTTGTGGCCATTCCCCAATACAAACCAGAGGAGTCTTTTTCCCCAACATAGAACAGAAGTTTATTCTCACCTCCCAGCAATACAGAGCCAAATTCTTCTGGATAAAGAAGTTAATTCCCTCTGACTTCAGAAGTCTAAAATGTAGATGTCACCACTTCAACTCACTGTCTGAACTCCCTTTATGGTTAAAGGGTAGAAATGGGAACTTCTAGAATGACTTTGATTTCATATTTACATAAACAACTAAAATAGGTCTGGTGAATCATTCCTTACAAGTACCACTTTTTTGCCATTGAGTTTAAGGACTATCTAAATTACAAGCCCAGATATAGATAGCTCCACTGCAGATTGTGAAGGACAGATGAAGTTAAAAGCAGTCATTATGACCATGGTGCAAATTATATGTAGAACAGCAGCAAAGAGGAAATCCACAAAAATAAGTTGTTGAATACACTTTCAAACTTCAGTACAAAATTTGTGTTTATTTTAGTTTTTTACTCATGGGTAATACGTCTTTCTCTTTAGATGATTGGTTTAGTTCTTAGAATACCGACTCATAAGCAGATCATGAAGTGCTGACCTCAGATGTAGTAGCAAATAGTTGCTAGGAAGACTGTCAGAAAACATTGCCAGTTAAAACAACACAATATTTGGTCTTCCATTTCAAATTTGTCATTTGAGTGTACAAAAAGTTTCATTTATTTTAGAGAAATTCTAAAAGAGCAAAATTATTTTACATAACGTTGAACATGAGAGTATACTTTTTACTGTTTCACCACTGTCTATCTCCTTTGTACATAACCAGATACTTTAATCCTTTTAAATAAAAAATGTTCTTCTCTAATATGTTTTCGGCATCTCACACACACACACACAAAGGTGGGTATATACATGAACAATGAACAGACATTTGACAAATATATGTCAATTTGGTATTGTTTATATCAATAGACAGCTAATTTCTAATTCTTCTTTTTTATTACTTGTTACTCTTTCAGATTGTATTACTTTTATAAAATATAGTTGTTTCGGGGCTTCTGCCCCAGCCTTAGTTTTAATAATTCATCCTCAGTCATAGCAATGGTTCCTGTGATGTCAGTGCTTTGGGCAAAACAAATGAAACTCTAAATGGTATTACCTTGTACTTCATTCTTAATAAATGATGAGCAATAATGCCACAGTATGGTATATGATTCAGGCTGCTTAGTTTAGTGTCTGAGAGTCAGTGCAGTTGCCATAGCTAGGCACCCAGTGGTCTCTGACACAGGATATCCAAGCTACCCGTACAGGGCTATTTGACGTGCTTTAGGACATATCAGAGATCCTTACCTCTCTGTCTCAACACCTGGAAGCCAGGTGGGATGCCTTAGAGACTTCTTGAAGGAATATTAAATGCCTCTATTTAGGCAAGTGAGGATATTCCAAGTGAACACAGTCAATGGGGTCTAGAAAGCTATTTGGCAAACTGCAGGTGTCTAAGGGGAGCTCAAGAACGCCATGGATTCCATTTACTGAATGGACTGAACAGATTTAATTGTAATTATATTTGTAGATGTGCACATTTAGATACCCAGCTGTAGGCACCTACATTTTCAAAGCAAGTCTCACCCTTCGAGTTCTTTGTAAAGCAGTGTTAATAAAGAAAATCCTGAATATGTCATACAAAGGAAGAGCTTGGTGTTTTTGAAGGGCTACAGAGAAAACTACTTTCTGCTTACAGTTAGGTATTTCTGTGACAGTTCCTCTGTGTGGTGTGAAATTCCAATGGATGTGAATGAAAGGCTAACATTGAAGAGAGACTCCAATCTTCAAAACAGCATATGTGGGTGAGCTGTCTGCTAACTTGGAAAATCAATTCCCCTGTATTGGCAGGAAAGCAGGTAACTGATCAGCTGACTGAGGTTTTCAAATCGGTCACCAAACAAGTGAAATCAAGTTAGAAAGAATTTTTTGTATACACTTTTAAATACCAGAGCTCTCAGCTCACTGACTGAAGGGACTATTGAAGGAATCTCTCAACTGTAGCCTTGGAGATAGTCAGTCAGAATTTCGTAGCTGATAAGAAGGGGAGGGAAGCAAAATGATCACAGGTCTCAATAGGAGACAGCAAACTTACTAAGGAACACTTGTGGGTACTTGTGTGATTACATAAAATTTACTATGGGAAGTTTATTTGACTGTAGGAATATACAGAAGTTATTATGGGTTGTCCAGGAGAAGAGCCAAAGGGAGAGGTCAAGGTGGATCAGGGAGAAATGAGTGTGTGAAAATGGAGAGGAAGGAGGATAAAAGGGGCCAACCACATGTAAATATGCTGCAAATGAATATTTTTGTATGGCCAAGCACTGTTCCTGATTAATGCAGTCTGTCTTGTTTTATTATTACACTGTATTCCTATTTAGTGTGTGACCTTACTCTCCAATTTCTGTGTGTGTGGGATTTGCTGGTGAATCTCAACCTGCACCAGCTGTCAAAGTAGGAGGAGGCCATAGTCTGGAAGGACTTGAGGCTGAAGCTAGAGCCTGGATAAACAGGGTCTAGACATGGATTATTATGGTCTGGTCCAGGTTTTGAGGGATCCATAGATGTGGGAGTGACTGCAAATCAAAGGAGAATGTGTATGTCCACTCATGAGCTTCCATCCTGATCAGCTGGAGGGAAGGGACTGTAGATATTGCTCATACACAATCTATACAAGTGCTGTGTGTGTATTGTAAGTGTGTGTAGCTAGATCTCTAGCATATGTGCTCCACCTTGCTACTGGCTGGACCTGCAAGCAGGAACAGCAGCAAGTAAGTGGAGGAGAAGAAATGCCTTGAGCCTTTAAGTTCACAGGAGTCAGCTTCCCTTAACAGTGTCCACTTTTATTAATATTGAGGGAACAATCCTCTGTACTCAGATATATTTTAAGCTGATATATTAGTATGGCTTAATCTCCCAGTCATTATTTTGCCATAATCATATGATCTGTAAGAATTCCAGGTTCTTCAAAGAATTGCCTTTATTTAGTGTCATAAATAAATATTGTCCCAACAAAGACTAACATTGCACCATTGGAGACACCAGGAACTTTGTCTAAAATAAGCATTGGATCAAGCAAATGGAGATAACAGTTTTAGTAAGAAGATTAGTTTAGTTGATTAAAATGACCAAGGTGACTAAGAGTTGTGGTTTTGTGGTGTGTTTCTTCTAACTCACATCTAGGAATGCCTATTGAAATCTTGACATGAAACAACATTAATATCTGTCCAAAATTATTTTATTTGCTTTGATTTACTAATTCACACTAGAACATGTTATTTCTGAATTAAATATCTGGCTGAAGTACCACACATTGTAGAAGATGAAGAGAAAATCTAATAAAGGTAGGATATCCCTGTACAGTTTTGATACTCAGTTTAGAAATTTTTCATGCAATGATTGTTAATATGTGAAACATATAGCGATATTTGATGTGTAAGCATGTGCTTGCTGTGACAGAGATGGCAGCAAACATATAAGAGACTATAAAAAGCAGCTACATGTCAGCTGTAACTGATTGTATGAGCACTGATAATGTGCTTCAGTGCAATGGCAGATGAATTTGAACCTTCATTGGCATTGCTCAAAGTAACCTTACTTGACTGTTACGAATCAGACTAGGCAGGTTTAATTTGCTATTTCTCCACTGAAACCTGACACCTACTTAAACAATGTTACAGCTGTAGCTGAGAACTCTGGGAAAAGTTAAGCATGATAATTTAAACCACTTTTGGTGGTAATGCCAACAGTTCTTATTTTTACCTGTGAGATCTTCTATTCTGTTTTCCTGTAATTTAATAGTTGAGCATTGGTTCAAACATCTAAATCTTTTAAAGAGTTTTCCAACTCAAGGCTACAGCTCTGGATTATTCTTTCCACTTCAGTTTACAGGTGAGTGCAAGATATTTTAAAGGACATGGGAATAGTTCAGAATTGTTCTAAGTGTTCATTTATAGTTCCTTTGAATACAGATATTATAGGGATTGCCTTCCCAGTCACTGTCCCTGAAACAAAGTGTTTGGCTCTCATCTCCTATTATTCCTATAGGCCAAGCTTTCAGACTCTGAAGTCATTCCTGAAAAATTATTATTGAATATGTCATCTTCCATGTTAAGGTCTCTTCCAGTTCTTCAAGTCATCAGAGCCTGACTTTATTGAGATGCAGACAGGCTTTTTTTTTTCCACATGCTAATAAGTTAGGGTATGACTTTTACTATTGGTATATAACTTTAAATTATCAGATAATGATGGGTAATAAAATGGTTAATAAAGCCAATTATTTCTGTTACCATTTTATTGATATTTTATCTGCATAGAAGTAACAGTCAGAATTGTGACTGACTGACTATACATTACTAGAGAAGAAAAACAATGTGAAAATGCTGCTCCTAAGATTTTTTGAACATCCTTTTCCCAGTGTGCAGCTCACTTGGATCTGGCTCAAGTCAATGAGCCTGTGTCACCATAAGTACACATAATGGTGTACTTATAGACCACATAACTTATGCAGGATATTTTAATCTTGTTTCTGGTAGACCACAGTTTCCACCATTACTGATGTTAATTAACACTTCTGTTAGTTCTCAGAAGAGAGAGTCCAAGGCTTAAATACCCATAGAACATGAATGATCTGATTTTACTTGCAGTCAGTGCTGTGACACATTGGCAGTGCAGTGCAGAGGCTTTACACCACAGCCTACAATCTTATCAGACCTTTCTCAGTGAAGGCAGTCTTTGACCTCAGTATCTAAAGCCTTCAGTTCCTCACCTTTCACAAGTAATAAAACTATATGTTTTTTGCAGCTAGCAAAACAGTTTTCTGAAATAGGATTGTTGCTATTTGTAATTAAATAGTAAAATGGTGCAGCTATGTGTTGATTTGTATATAAGTAACTCTGAAGTAAATATGACACAGACAGTGTCCTGAGAACCAGCCAGCTTATAATAACATAAATATATTGAAAGAAAGAACAAACATTGGTAGGAGGACAAACGTTAAGGTAGAAAGAATTAGCACTTGCCAACCAGAGGCTGTTCTTCATGGATGTATGGGTTCACTTATATAGCTATTATGTCGTACTGTTTTGTCTTTTTAAACTGAGATAATTCCTTTGATGCCTCATCTCTAAAAGACAACACAATGTCTTGAATAAAGACACACCTAATGACTTTCTTCCTTGACCACTGTAGGGTTTCATGGCAGAAGAGAGGAGATAGAAATCAGTCAATATTCAAAAAGTAATTGGTTAAGACGTTTGCACAAAGAAACAGGACAGCAGATACAGAAGTGCAGGAGTCGCATTTTCTTTTATCATTAAATGTTTTAATTTAAATTTAAATGTTTTTAAAAATTGTGCCTTCTGGTTTAGATAAGCCAACTTTTAAAGTTGCTTCATGTAGCAAAATGTCTATGACTTAGATGTCTTTCTAATAAGCCATTGCAATATAAAGTAAAGCTGCTATTTCTTGTCATAACTTTAAAGTAAGAAGGTAGAGTGGCCAAAAAACCAGTTTAGTACTTTCTTTAATTGCATTGCCTGTATGTCTTTCACAAAGTTGTTGGGGTTTTTTTAGAAGTCTCCTCATATTTCATGCCTTGAAATTAAGAATAACTGAGAAGTCTCTCAAGCAGTTCTTCCGTTCTCTTTTTTCTCATTTTCCTCAAGCAATAATTTATTATTATTTTTATTATAGTTTTTTCCTTCCATCTTAAACATGTAATCTTTATAGAGATAAGTATTATTTCCTACCTTTGCAAATACATTAGTTATTACAGACCTTAAAGCAACATTATTGTATTGCTGCCAAGTCCAGCTAATATATGAGAGACTGGAAATTTTCTTTATTTTGTTTTTCACATCATACTCTTATGTCATGAATTAGTTGCCATTAAGAAAAGTTAAAAAAAATAAAAATGCAAAAAACACAAATACAGCTGGCATCCCTGTGAAATCAAAATTAACCTATAAAGTATATTGTGAGAGCAAAAGTAATTCCTTTGAATGCATTGACTTCCATGCATTTGTTTGTTAAGACATTGTCATTTGGGATATCAGGTTTTAGCTGTTTTTGCAGTTCCCATATAGGTCATTTATGCAGTCCATTAAGCAAGGATTTTATTATTGGTCTACAGAAAAAAAAAGAGGGAGATCAAATGTAGAATTTTTCAGAATCAATAAAAGGTTTCAGACATACAGAGCCATGTGACTGAAAAATCTAAGTATATAAAAATGTAATGTAAATTAATAAACATATATTAACAAAGTTGATACAATTCTTTGAGCCCCCCATTATTCTTAAGTGTACAGTCAGCTTTATGTGGCACTTTCGAGCTTGTTCTGCTTCACCAGCAAACGGTATGTTTCAGTTGTATCACAGAGGCCACAAAAACCATTTTTTTTCTTAGAAGTAAGAGGTTTTGACATGAATGCAGCAACTTCAATCTTTGATTTCTTTAACTTCCTCCAGAACTCCACTAATTTCTAAATATTTTACAAGGAGTCATTCAGCAGCTACAAATTTCTTTAGAGTTCAAAATGCCTTTCTGTCAGTCAGCCCCCTGTTCATTTAGACATTATAGGATACCTACATGCTTAATCCTTCCATATGTGCTTATTTGTTTTCCCAGGTCAGGATGCTCTAGAAAGTCACATATGTTAGTAAGTGAATCATTTTACGCATAACTTATCACACAAATAATTTTCCATGTACTTCACTCCAGAATCTTCCTGAAGAACCCTACAATGTTTGAATAAAACAGGAGGTTGATTGGTCCCTGCAGCCAACTTTTCAAAATTTATTTTAACACTTAATCTTATTTTTCTAAATATGTAACTTTGAGAGCTAGCTGACTGCATTGTGGCTGAGTTTATCTTGCGGACTTTTTCCCTCTAAACAATATGAAAGACAAGCTAGCTGTCTTCTGTGTATCAATTCCTATGACTAACTTACACCCTAGAGATGAAAACATCAACTATGTATTTTTCTAAACAAACAGACTGAATTAGCTTTGAGTATACCTGAACAAAAGAGATGGTGATATTTGCTGTAGGTGATCATTAATTTTTAATTTGTATTTTTATTGCATTTTTTAATATCCTAGCCAAGACATATACCTAAAATTATTTTCACACATTATTAGATGTTGCCGTACTACTGTCTTGTTCAAATTGGCCCCACCTCAAGTACTGTGTGCAGTTTTGGGTGCCTCAATATAAGAAGGACATCAAACTATCAGAGTGTGTCCAGAGGAGGATGGCCAAGATGGTGAAAAGTCGCGAGGGCAAGATTTACGAGGAGCAGCTGAGGTCGCTTGGCTTGTTCAGCTTGGAGAAGAGAAGGCTGAGGGGTCACCTCATTGCAGTCTACAGCTTCCTCAAGGGGGGCAGCAGAGGGGGAGGTGCTGATCTCCTCCCTCTGGTGACCAGTGATAGGACACGAGGAAATGGTATGAAGCTGTATCAGGGGAAGTTCAGATTGGATGTTAGGAAAAGGTTCTCCACTGAGAGGGTGGTCAGTCACTGGAACAGACTCCCCAGGGAAGTGGTCAGGGCACCAAGCCTGTCAGAGTTCAAGGAGCATCTGGACAATGCTCTTAGTCATATGGTTTAAATTTAGGTAGTCCTGCAAAGAGCAGGGAGTTGGACTCGATGATCCTTATGGGTCCCTTCCAGCTTGAGATACAGTATGGTATTATGAATGCTCAGTGAAAAAATTTAAGACTCTTCATTGTTTGATAATTTTGTTGGCATGTTTAAAAACATCTTAGGTTCCCAGAACTTGTAAACAAAAAAAAAAAAGTGTGCTAAGATAGATTCTAGGTCCGGTTGCCTTGGTGCTCACCTAAGCATCAGTTAAAAATAGTCATTTATTGGGATCTTTTGCATAGGGTAATGCAGATATAGGGAATCCAATCTCTTGAACAAAATGGTTACTTGCCATCTGAATGGTAATGGGAGTCTCTGTTGCAAGGGTCCTTGCAAAGACATCTTTGACTGGATTGGGTGAGACTCACTGAACTGATATGCTGGTGACCTCTTATAATGCAACTGGCCCCTGATCCTACATGACTACTCCCCCCCCCAACATAACCCATTGATCTTGATTATCTCAAACTGTGTACACCAACTGTGTACATCCTAACTTACTTTGTGTACAGAAGACTGTTCTTGACTATTCCTGCATATACAGGCGCAATATCTATTTAAGTATTTCAGATTATCCTTCTGCTGTACAGTTTGGTCAATACGATTTGTCTCCATCAGGAACTCCCTGAGGAAGTCCCCTGGACTGCCCAGTTTCTTTGCAGAAGGAGTTAAACAATGTATTTAAGCATCTAAATAGTATCTATTAATTAGCATATGCAGAGCAGGAACTATGTGGAAGTATTTTGGGGACTTAAAATTCTTGGCCCAGACAGCTCTAGTATCATTTAGGTAGTTGCTCTGCTATTTAGTGGACTAGAAGTTCAGCCAATTACCTGGTTTCCAATCCTCACCTATAGATTCAGTCAGTTACTTTGCTGTAGATCAGTCCATTGTCTCATCTAGGTAGACTCTGGGGATGTCCTTGTCCTGATGACTCACCTGCACAGACAGTGCCTTGCTATGTCAGTATTGCTCATCAAATGCCCTATTTTTTCAGAAAAGTACTTTTAATTCTATTTTTTTCCTGTTTTCTTACTACAAATCTGATTTTAACACTACCAGTAGTTCTAAAGGAGTAGAAGAAAAATATACTTTGTTTCTTACTATGAAAACCAGAATTGATATAACCAAATTTCCACTAAGAACTTTGTGGGCCAGTGTCTCCAACAAGTTTCTAGGATGTGGTGTTCGAAAGCATGTGTAAAATGAACAGGATAACTGGTGAGTAAATATTTCCCTTCTGACTAAAAGAGAAGGACCACTTGGAAAACAGCAAGTGGAAATTAGTTTGGGTAAAATGTAGAGGACTGAATAAATTTAAATATTAATCTCAATACTAAAGACTGAAATGTGTTCTGAAAGTTGCCTTTACACTTCAGCTACAGACAGACCTTGGGTGTGATTCAGCTGCTGATTCAGATTCATAAATTCAGGTGAATAAGAGCAGGTAAACACTTATATAGTAAGGATTCATTATAGTCTAAGAGAATATAATCAATATAGTCAATGGAGTCTAGAGAATTTTTCATGTTGCCTAAATTGAACAAATCCAGCCAGTCAGCTGAACAGGTCTCTAGACTCCTTTGACTGACTGGTTCTCCCAGCAATCTAGTTTCAAGTTAATGACTAAGCATTACGCAGAATCAGTAGTAAAGCATATAGTGGAAATTGAATCATCTTGACTAAAACTATGCTATAAATAAAACCCAGTCAGGCTCTTTCTCTGTCCCTAAAAACAGGTAGTAGGCCACAGTTTATAGGTCTGTGATTGAACTTATCCCCTCAAAAGCAGAATGACCTTATTCATGCTGTCTCTTTGTCAGAGTTAGTGTTGGTGCTAGCTCTTCAGCTGTTCCCAAGCCCTTTCTAGAAAAGTGCTAGCTAGCCAGAAGAGCCAGACACTATGGAAAAGCATCTGTCTATGCCTGAATAGACTCCTTGTTCAGTTTGCTAGTGTGCAGCCCTTTAGATTAGCATGCTAGCTGTGGGGTTGAATTTTTTAATGCAAATCACCCGAGCAGAGAATTTCCATTTATTATTCTGAGGCCTCAGTTGCAACTCTTAGCATACTAGTATTTAACTCTGGATGCCATCAACAGAAGACATGCAACAAAATATTTCTGGAGGATCTGTCTCCCTTCTGTTATACAGGCATTATCTACGTATTTTGTGTTGAATACTAAGTCAACATAATTGAAATTTTCTATAATTATTTAGAATGAATGACCTTTAATAAAGCAATAAATATTAAACAAAACCACACTGATTAAAACAAAAGCTGATCTTTTTTCCAAAGCTCTGATAAAGATGGAAGAAGAATGATTTTATTTTCAAATGCAAATAAAATTTACATAGCCAGAGGGGGTATTAAGTTTTTATTGTGGTAACGAACAAAATGATTCTTGGGTAAAATCCCATAAAATCTCCATGATTCAGCAACAGCATATAACATTTATCTTCAGTGCCAAAAGAATGTACTCGGAATTCCATTATACTTATTTCCCATTTAAAACCCAGACTAAAGAACATAGCAGTACAAAAGGCTTGTATATGGCATTAATGTATTGATTTTTGTTAATTAAATTGAAATTTCCTTGAATGTGTGTAGCTCCATATCCATTTCATGCTACTGGGAAAGCTAAATAGATAACTTAGTGCAGTGGGTTGACCTAGGCTGGCTGCCAGGTGCCCACCAAGCCACTCTCTCACTCCCCTTCCTCAGCTGGACAGGAGAGAGAAAATATGACGAAAGGCTTGTGAGTTAAGGACAGGGAGATCACTCACCAGTTACCATCATGGGCAAAACCAGACTCCACTTGGGGAAATTAATTTAATTTATTGCCAATCAAATCAGAGTATGATAATGAGAAATAAGAACAAATCTTAAAACACCTTCCCCCCACCCCCCCTTGTTCCCAGGCTCAACTTCACTCCCAGTTTCTCTGCTCCACTGTGGACCTCCCCATCGGCTGCAGTGGAACAACCTGCCTCACCATGGTCTTCCCCACAGGCTGCAGGGGAATCTCTGCTCCAGTTCCTGGAGCACCTCCTTCCCCTCCTTTTTCACTGACCTTGGTGTTTGCATAGCTGTTTGTCTTTTACATTTTCTCACTCCTCTCTCCCAGCTGCTGTTTCACAGCAGTTTTTACCCTTTCGTAAATATGTAATCACAGAGGTGCTACCAACATCTTTGAACGGTTCAGTTTTGGCCAACAGTGTGACCATCTTGAAGCTGGCTGGAACTGGCTCTGTCAGTCATGGGGGCAGCTTCTAGCATGTTCTCACAGAAGCCACCCCTGTAGCGCTCCAAAACCTTGCCATGTAAACCCAATACACTTAGTGTTCAGTGCATCACATCTGAGTTCACAAAAAAAAAATCTCATCCTCTCTAACCAAGCCATGTTCAGATGTTAGGACCTCAATTATTTCTTTCTTGTGCTGAGGAATATGAAATAATAAATTATAATAATTTCACAATATATATATAAACATTCTTCATTTACTCAAGCCACTTACTGCCATTACAATTTTGAGGAGCAAGTTGGGGAAGTGTTGTGGTTTAGGCCCAGCCAGCAACTAAGCACTCTCTGCTCCCTGCTTGCAGTAGGATGGGGAGGAGAATCAGAAGAAAAAAGGCAAAAGCTCATGGGTTGAGATAAGGACAGTTTAATAGGACAACACAAGGAGAGAAGAAATAATAATAACAATAATACTAATAAAAGAATATACGAAGGAAGGGATGCACAATGCAATTCCTTGCCACCTGGAACCCAATGACAAGCCCATACATGAGCCATGATCCCTCCTCCCCCTGCCAGCCAGCTCCCTCAGTTATATACTGAACATGATGTCACATGGTATCAAATATCCCCTTGGCTAGTTTGGGTCAGCTATCCTGGCTGTGACCCCTCCTGGCTTCTTGTGAAAATTAACTCTATCCCAACCAAACCCAGGACAGGAAGAAGGAAAGCAAATGCAAAAAGATGAAATCCATCTCCTCAGTCAGCAATTTACCTATTTTTATTTTATTTATCTGATCATTTGTCTTGTCAGCAGATTTTATAAATGTTTACTGGACTGGCATGTTTAGTTAATTTTTAACATCCATGATGTCTATCTTTAACCTGTGCTTGGACTTTTCACCTTGTAATTACTATTAGAAAAGAAACAGAACAGGAATGTACAGGCTACTGCATACCTTGCTTCTTAATTCTCATGTGTAATAACTATCTTTTTTTGCCATCTATGTTATGATATAGAATATCCCTATGGAAATAAGTTATGGAACACACAAGATCGAACTACCTTGTTTCTTTGTCAATGAAAAGGCTATGATGTAGCAATATATAAAGTGCATACCTTCTTTAAAACATATGAGTAACCCTACAGAACCTTAAATATAAGAAACATGTATTAATGTGTTGTTTATATTATACAAAACAGGTGGTATCTAGATAACAGAAAGTTTATTGATTGGTTATTGTCCTGTCAGAGAGAATAGGAATGTGTAGAGTCCAATTCAAGAAAGTTGTGATGGGTAGTGATTGTTTCAGAAACAACTGGATCACTGGAGAAATGTAAAAAAGTGTGAATCCACTGTTGTCCATGTACTTAAGGATAGCACATAGGCCCAGTCTTGCCCTAAGAAGTGGTT
This sequence comes from Harpia harpyja, assembly GCF_026419915.1. Classification (NCBI taxonomy): domain Eukaryota; kingdom Metazoa; phylum Chordata; class Aves; order Accipitriformes; family Accipitridae; genus Harpia; species Harpia harpyja. The sequence continues at coordinate 10,012,172 of NC_068943.1, forward strand.
ATTGCCACTGTCATGCAATAAAAATCTGAAGAAAAATCTTGAGTCCTGAAGAATTTGCTTTCTTCCAGTATATCCCTAAATATTAATGTCTTAATTGTTGATACTGAAAAACCTATAAGTCAGAAAAATTATGCTAACTCTAGATCACAGCTTTATTCTGCTATGCAGAGGTGTCCTACGAAATCATGTTCAGCTTCACCCCAATCAAGATCACTGAATTCCATTCAAGATCACTCAGGATCAGAATACAGCCCCCTTGTTCTGAAAGGTGACTGGTTTTCTTTACTTCCATCAAGAGACCTGTCATCAGCTACGTTTGAGTAATTTATCACATCACCCCATTAAATTTGCCTACCTTTGTCAAGCTCCCTCTCTCTGCAAATGCTATGCCATTTCAAACTTTCCTAACAGTAATTGTGTGTGGTTTTTTTCTTTTCTCATTTTTCAACAATGTAAAATGCATATTATTCCATATGTATACTTGTATAATTTTGCATTATTATGAATAGAGCTATGAACGTAGTGTTTGGTATGGACACTTCTACAGTATTGACCATATGAAATTTACAAAAACATTCTTTATTTCTTTAATTTGTTCACTCCATTTGGGGTTTGCTATTTATACAGAATGGCAGTAATTCTCTCTTTACATATACTCTGTAACTTAAGCAAATGAAAACATCATGTAATGAACTAATTACAGTATTATATTAATAAAAAAAAAAGACTTTTAAAGGTACTATGGTACTATAAATGTAAAAATGATAAATTCATGAATTTGCTACCTTCAGACAAATATATCTCTGAGGCAGATATTTTTAGCTTGAATTAGAAAGTTCTGACAGTTATAATTCAATCTGTTGAGCTGTTTGTTTATCTAGATACTTCTAAATTACAAAATACATTGGTGTTCGTCTGCACACCTTTCAGCCTTATATGCAAAAATAGAGATTGTCTGTGATAATTTCAGATAAATATAAAATGAAATAAATTATATGTTGCTTAATATTCTGAGTTTTGTGCCTTCTGTATCCTGCATTAACTAGGGTATTTTACTCCCATTTCCATGGGACCAACACAGTATTGAATAAAAAAATCCTCTGAAGCCAGTTTGGTGCAGTAAATTAATCTTCTTTGCTGTATATAGACAGAATGAAACCATCAAGACTGAACAGATACCCTCAAATGAATTGCTTAAGTTTCAGTCACTGTAAATAATTATAAGCCTTAGAGAAAGGAACATTCCTAGTCTGGACACTATAACATGGCATTTCCCAGAAAAAGGCTCAGAATACAAGTGTGAAAATATTATTGGAAGTGTTTTAGACAGCCACATCCAGCCAGGAAATCATTCTCTGAGAGGGAAAAACAAACGGGCAGCAGCCTGTGGAACAGTCAAGTAGAAATGTATGATATTTTAAAGATATGATTTTTCATTCATTCAAATATTTAATACTTGGTGGTTTGGTAAGTACAACCACCAGTGTCTTAAGACGTAACCATGATTTGTGGCTTTTCTTATGGATTAGGATTCCTGACTGGGTTTTGTTCCTCAAGCAGCATATCTAACACATTCAATTTTGGGTACTGTGCAATATTGGCCTTCAAAGAGGATGTAAAAGGGACCGTGTAACTTGCTGATTCAGCATCATTGTATTCTACAGCTCCACCATCTCTGCTGGCAATATATATCCAAAAAAAAGATGGCATTTGTCTTAATAGTGGGAATCTCCAATGAGATAAGAGCTGACGCTCTGTTTTGTTGTTATGACTCAGCCTATTCTTTAATGTGTATGAATACACAGCATACTTTTATTATATATGTTTTTTATATCTCTGGTTTTTATTTTAATCATCAAGACACTTCCTATCTAATATTTATCGGTTCATCTGGAGGAGCACCTATTTTCTGTCAACATATTGGGTGGCGATGATATGGAAGACGCACATTGACAGCTAGAATAAAGCTGTCACTCTTTCTTTTTTAAACCACTACTGCTTCTATTTGTTCTGCTTATCTTTAGAATTTCCCCTTCTGATACAGTGCATAATGTATTATGTTTCTGCTCAACAGTCCATCTTGTCTCTGGCTTTGGTAAAGTTTGCCTGGTTCTCAACAGCAGTAGTGTTAAATTTAAGTAGGTTGATAATGTGATTCAAGCCTTACTAAAAGCTGTGATTTATTCATTAAAATTAAAACTTCTGTTGTAGGTATTTGGAATGGGAGGCAGGGAGGAAGGGTGGAAAAGAAGAGTTTGCTAAATGGATATTTTTCAGTGTATAGAATAACTGAATAGACTAATTTTAAGCCTTTTAATTTCTCTGAGCTTCAAGAACTCTTTTTCTGAATGAGAACATCTGCTCCAGCACCATTTCTGCCCCTTCTAGCTCAAATCATTCCACGACTATGGATAATAGAAGAAGTATTTGCCTCTGCTGCTTCTCATCAATTTTTTTTTTTTTTTTTTTTAAATCACACAATTCGTATATTGATTCTCCCACCTCCAAACCAAGATCTAATTTTGTGTGAAGCTAACTCATGGCAACAAATATATAAAAACCCACCCTCACCAACTATTCAAATCAGGTTTTTTTAATATTCAGTTAATTAGAAGATTTTATTTAATTATAGTTATTGCTAATAGTGGAAATCTAAAGTGGAGTTCTGGTAGCCATTCAGGATCTTAAATCAACTAATAACTATCTATAGCTTTCATTAGCTTAACTGGCTAAAAAAAGGTCAAAAGGTATGCTTGTGCTTAAGACTGTTACTTTGTTTAGTAAAGGCTCATCTTTATGTCATAAAAGTATTTCCTAGAGAGACTAGTTACAAGACACTATTCTTTGAGAATACACTTCCCCTCATAGATTTAAGCCCTAATAGGCCTTATACATTATGTTTATTCAAAACATATGCATTTTCCAGCAAGCTTTGACTGTGGACTATGTTAAAGACAGTAGGTTTTGTTTATTCAACTGTATTCCTAAGGAAAACAAATGTTAATGATTATTTTATCTGTGTTTGTTTTCCCATCATTAATGTCTGAATCATTTTTTTCTCATTCCAGGCAGAACTAGGAGTGAGTCAGGGCTCTCTGGGAGCGTTAGCTTCTCAGGAGTGTCACAGAAGTCAGGAGCTGTTAGAGAAGATACAAGCTATTGTGCATGAATAGGTTTTTTGAATATTTTTTGGCCCTCTGATCCAATTACTCCTGCTGAGCACCACAGTGTACATGACACTGTTAAAACACTCTTGAGTAAAGACAATATCAGTATATGGAAATATGACTATAATTCTCTTAAAAGAAACCCCAAACAAACAACAACAAAAAACCAGCCAACAGACGCTTAGACATAAGAAACTATTAGCTCCACTGCTCATAAAACTACATGTGTGCTTGGTATAGTGTAATAGTAACAAGTTCTTGAGCTTGAAGCACCCTTACTATAAAATGAAAAGGGAAAAAAAGTTCTCTAAAAACATTTTGGAGCTAGCATTTTCAGAGCCAAATATGACTCATAAATCTCAAGTCATTAAATAAGCCCAGAGTATAAAGAGCCCCTCATGGCCTTTCTGGTTGGAACCAGAAATTATACCTTTAATTAACATCTGCCTTTGTCCTGCATACCTATTTTTCTCCCCACAGGATTTCCTTCCAGAAAACACCCCACTTGAACATTTCTGTTCTGTTTTATAATACGAGAAATAAATATTTTATGTGAACCACATGGAGCTGGTTGGAACTGGTTGGAGTCAGCTGGAACCGGTTCCCCCACCCTGCACTCCCGCGACTGTCACTGCCCAGCAGGATCTGCCACTGGCTCAGGGCACATGGCCGACCAGGCAGGGACAGTGGCCTGACTGACCTGGCGGGGGAGCAACAACAGCCCTTTGTGTCATGGGATGGGGGAGCACCTGCCTCCTCCCCCATGGGGCCCCCAGAAGGCAGCCAGCGGGTGGGCTTGGAGGAAGACACGGAAAACTGTCACCAACTTTAGCCAGGACTGAGGAAGAAGGGCCCTGGCTGTGAAGCTCAGGCTGCTCCCTGATGAGCCTTGCCAAGGCACTGACAGCGCAGTGCAGCCCTCCCCTGCTGCTTGGGGATGCGGGAGTAGCCAGTCGTAGCACCCAGAGATATCCTCCTAACATGAGAGAGGGGCTGTAAATACCTGTTGGGGGAAGGGAGGTCATATAACAATTTTAACTGTCTTATTCATGAGGCATTGCTGTATTAATCTGGACTAGAACTTTTTGTATTCTTACAAATGGACTATGAACATGTTGTATTTCAATCACATTGTAAAGTTTTCAAGTAGTCTAACAATTAATTCTTTTTCCCCATTTTTTTAATATTCTTATTTTTGCCCATGACAAAATTTTGAATGCAACGGTCTGTAGTTTCCAAGATCCTCTATCTTTCTTGCTTGAAGACAAAAGAGGCATTGCCTTTTTCCAGACATCAGACACCTGCCCTCTGACTGCCACCACAACCTTTCCAGGAGAGCTGAAGGCAGCAGACTCACAGTGGCTTCGATCACCTCCTCTACATCCTTGGATACATCCTCTTCCATCCTGTGTATGCCCACTTTGCATAAATGATTCCTACTTTGGTCCTTTTCCAGAACATGTGATACTTCCCTCTCCTAAGATCTGTCACCAGACACAGCTTGAAAGCAGACCTTGTCGAAGATCCAGGCAAAGAAAAGAATCACAGCTGAAATTGTGCATGGGTTTATGAGTGCATACATACATACATGTGATGCTTCCATCTCTCAACAGCCCTTAGTGCTTGGTTTCCCCCCTGGATTACATACATATAGATATACAGATGTCAGAAGCTTGCAAATAGCTAAACCAGGGCTGTTCAGAAGACTGATAAGTTAGCCCAATTTCAAACTGCTAAGCAATACTTTACTGGATTGACATTCATTAATAACACATGTTTTCAGTGATTAGTGCTTATTCATTATCATTTATTGCTACCTGTTGAAAGCAGTTGGTCCTTAACACACATACCCTACAGTAGCGGTGAGCATACATGACTACAGAGACGATACTGTGTGCTGATGGCTGTGGTCCTTGATCATTCTTAGTCGGTGAGGTCAGTGTGATCTGGTTGGAGACCTCTTCCATGAAGGAAGCAGGAAGTGGAGGAGGCTTGTCTTCTTTCTCCTTCTCCATCAAATCCTCCCTCCACCTCCACTCCAGATGTTTCCATCTCTCAACAGTCCCTACTGTTGCCCTCCACCCTGGACTACATACTGCAGAATGTTTTCAGGGTGTGGGGGGGTCACTTTCCCAGGACAGGGCAGGTGACTTATTCTGTTGCTTGATTATGTTTTTGTTCTTGCTTACCTGATGCTGCTTGCCTTTTAAAAACAAAATCCTCTTAGTTTTTGTTTATGCAGGGACCAGCAATGGACCATCACTGAGATGTTTATGGTTGTATGTCCTCTGTTTTCTGGCTGTGCTCATATTTTCAAGGCCTTTGGTGTTACCAAAAACTGAAACCGCACATCATAGCAAGAGACACCTGGTTCCAAACTGCAGCTTATACAGCTGGTTCTCATAATTAAATTCTACTTAGTGTTTCTAATGTTTTGAGTACAACAGGCCTACTATAATAAGACCCTATCTAATTGTCTAAAGAAGACCTCATCTTAGCTCTTCACTTCATCAGGTGGTCTGTACCAGATGCCCACCACCATGCCCTCCTTGATGGCTTCTACTCTGGTAACGATCTCAATTGTCTATAATTAATACATATTATTACATTGCTGTTCTTACAATACTGTGAGACATGTATTGTTCTTATCATACATATCAACATCTGTTTTACAAGCTAAATATGAATGTGAATTTAATAGTTTTAAAACACAGTATGTAATGGATAAACAACAGCCTGCTTTTGGCAACTGTTTCCCATTCTTTTAAATACTTTTCAACGTAAGGCCAGAATGTACTATTAAGAAATGGATCTTAATATGAAAAAAACACAAAAACATATCAACTCTGTTATTCTGAAGAAAAATAAAAAACATAGAAAAACAAAAAATACTTTATTAATTTTGTCAATGTATAGTATAGGTCACTATATCTTATTAAGAACTAAAGGCAAAAATTCAAAACCAGCACAATTTGAGTTTCAGTATTCAATTTATTTATTAATGGGAAATGTATTCCCCTTAACAGCTTTAAATGGGAAAAACAAACAAACACCGCCCCCCGAAAAAAACCACCAAAATTACACTTCTAGTCAGAACAAAAACCCAAAGATCCACTGGATCCAATATTTCAAGGGTTTTCACTATAACCCTGTAGAATTAAAAAAAAAAACACAAACCCCAACTATTTTGATTTCTAGATGCGAAAATATCAAATCAGTAAAATTTCTGAAATACTTAAAAAGCTTTTAAAATCACTTCTTAAATTTGTTTGCCTGATCTGTTGTTTCCTGAAAACCTCATAATTCTGTTGCAGTGAGCAAGACTACAAAGAACAGAGAACATAACCAAGATGAAAAGAATGAAACAGGTAGGAGGAAAGAGAAGGGCATACTGGTTTTTATGACATGGAAATCATGTCTGACACCAAATAAAGTACTAGTAGGCCTGTCTTGGATATTGAAAATCCCTTCTTTGGATGAGATAACCTAGCTGTTCTGATACACTCATTACACATTTGGAAGAAGGACTCAGGAAAACCTGAGTTCTAATTCATATGCAGATTTGCTATGTGACAACAACAAGACAGATGACAGACCTATTTCACAATTACATTGTAAAGATTTTTACCTATTTATATTTTAATTTAGCAATATACTAATATCCTCTGTCATAAGTCATCCAATTTTTCTGGTGGGACTTTGTTTACCAATGAGAGGAATACAATTCAGTATTTATTATGTACATATAAAAAGTACTGTATTCCATTTTAATTACTGGAAAATATTTTCAGCTCTTAGATACTGCCAAACATAGATTTTACAACCTTTTCCATCTGATTCTTTGCTTGTAAGTGTCTTAGATCCCAATCTTGAATAAGGGTTGTGTTAACAGTTACGCAGATGCAGAAAATCCTACCTAACATGCTTGCATAACTGAGTTTTACTGTGCATCTAGGCTTTCAGGACAATTTCTTTCATATATTGCTAAACTTTGCTATTAGACAGTAGGATATCTGTCTTTGCTGAGATTACTGCATACTGTTGGCAGCAGCTACATACATCATAAATAATGGTAGTCCGTGTACCTTGACTACAGTGAGTACTTGGGGGAGGGGGGAACCCAAAGAAACCACTAGCCACACAGAGGTGGAGTTGTGCATCCAGCCCCTTTGGTTCCATCTTTTTTTCACAAAAATGCATACTTCCTGAAGCAAAATTTCAAACACCACAAGTCAGGAATCATTGTCATCACCTTACCCACCTGTCTCTATTCTCATCAATCAGTTGCAGTTAAGCTACTTACATGAAGATACATAGCCACAGCTTTAACATGCAAGCGTATGTGCAGGTAAATCGTGGAAGCACCACTGCCAAGTCATGTTAATGCTTCCAGACTGAGAGCCCCATTGTCCTACTCTCTGAAAGTGGGAGGTCTATCATCAGTGTCAGTTTAACTATATATCTGACCTAGGATCCTAAGGTGACACAGAATGCAAAAATAACCCCAAATCTTTCAAACAGGAAAGGTATGGGGACTCTGAAAGCATCTCTGCTCCTGGAGATTTTTTTGTCTGCTCTCAGAGCCAACTCAGTGGTCGTGTCACTGAGGGCTAACCCCCTACCTCTCCGGTGGCACGTGAGCTCATCCCATGGTGACTGGGGACTCCTTTGTGGTGGTCCCAAACTAAATTGCTCCACAGCCCCTGAAATATCCTATGGTGACTTCTGGGCTGGCATGGGAACCAGAAGACAACGTGCATGGTCCTGCTACAACCAAGGTGTTTCGTATGAAGTGCCTCCGACACTACATCTGTGTAAGATGCGAGGACAACCTTTGTTGAAGGGGTTGGTTGCATCCCCACCTCCTGGGGGTTTGGCTGCTGGGGCCTGGAGCCAGCACAGAGATAGTGCAGCTGAGGGCTGCCCCCCTTTCCCTTTGGTGTCCCAGGGAGCCAAACCTCCATGATGAGGAGGAATGTTCACAGGGCCCTTACAAAAGAATGTTATTTCTAGGCACATTTTCTCCACACCTGCTTCACTCAGATGACCTTACAAATAAGAACATTAAGAGAAGGTGTCCATCTTTTAAATAATAACCTGCTGGCAGGAGTGTTCATACCAGCTATCAGCATCCAGGTTGTCAGTTCCCCCTCAGCCTGAAGGAGTGAGTCAACCTCTCCTACCAAAGCTCCTTAACTTCAAGTTACATAACACTATCAGAAATTACACTCTCCACCGCACATTTTAGCCTAGCTTATTGTTCCTCCAAGAACATAAAATGTTTTAGTATTTTATTTCATAATTTCATTTTATCTCTATTTCCATTTCTCTTGCTCTGCTATATTGAAGTAATATGAATGGGCGTAACTAGTATGAATATATGTCACTTTTTTTACTGGTAAAATTATTAGTGTTTATATACTATAAAGAGGTAATATATATCATGTGGTAATATGTTGAAATGGTAAACTTTTCATTTTCTCAAGCAGCATACACATTTAAGTTTCCATCAACACAGTAAGTTTCTAATACTGTAGAGAATGGGAAAAAGGTTGTAGGTCCCAAAAATGTGGAACTTTCCATAAGCATGGTTTATAAACTAAGATACATTTTTTTGTGTGAAGGTTCAAAATTCAGGTCCCTAAAATGATTTATATTAAACTCATGAACAGGCCAAAGTCAAGTAAGTATCTTCGTTTAATTGTTTACTTTCACAGCTGTCTTGTTTCTGGGTTCTAGTGTGTGTGTTTTATAGGAGAAAATTATGTAGACCATGTTTCTATCATAATTATCAATTATTTCTAAATATTAAACACCCTAGCAAGCTGGTTTTAGATTTCAAGCACTTAAGTTTGAAATGACTAGTATTTAGCTTTTGATCCATTTTGAACCATGTTCTGTGAATGATCACCTTAATTTCCTGGTGAAGTAGGAGTGTTCATGTAAGTGTGGGTGAGTTGTTAAAATACTTCATTAATGCTATTTTATTTTATTTTTCTGACAATCTTGAAAGGTATACAAATATAGATTATAATAAATACATTCCATGTCAAGGACCTGAATAGAATTCGTATAGGAAACTTCTATCAAAAAGTAACATAGGCAATCCATTAAAGAAAAATTACAGATGTATGTTATATTGCTCTGAGAGCATGTCATCCATGGACACACTTAATAATAAAGTACAACTTCCTAGAAATAAGTTAAAAAAATAGCAAAAAGAGTAAAGAAGATGTGGGTTATTATAAGAAGAAAATGCTCTAAGGTATGGACCATTATTATAAAAATGATGAGGAAGAGAATATCAACATATACCGGGAAAGAAATAAGATTTTAAGGATAGCAAATTAACTGCCTTCAACAGTAGGAGGGTTTGCCATTTGAAATTATTGAGTTGTCAAAGCAGGATGGCAAAGTGTAATAAACACTATTTGTGCCTTTGAAAATCTTGCCCTGGGATTTCACAAGTATTTAAGCCTGAGATATAACATTTAATGGAAGTAATAGGTGAATAACATATCACCAAATATTTAGCTTTGTCAAGACAGCAGGGATTTGAGCATTTAAGGGATAATTAGGGATAATAAATGAACCAGCTTCTGCAAATATATTTTTGATACAAATTTGCAGGAATATTTCAAGGAATATTCTCAAAGTTACTATTATTCCTTATGACATTAACACTATTCCTTATGTTGTTTACAGTGAAATATTAGCTAATAGGCTTCTGTTTTGAAATGACACCACATGTAAACTGACTCTTACATATAGACTCTTAGGTATAAAGTCAAAAAAGGAAATAAAAAATTAATTGGCTTTGAGAAACTTTCTGAACACATGGAACACATGGAACTTTCTTTGACGTACAAGACTGAGACTTGGGAAATCTGTCTCTTTAGCCCTTGCTGTGAAGCAGATTTCCTAATTGATGTTATGTGTCCCTGACTGTAAAACAAGTATAATAATATAATTTCATAAAGTTTCATAGAAGTTTGGTATTTTTATCAAGTATATTTCATACATTTATGATGTGAGCAGCCAGAAAGGCAACCTGGTTAGAAGGGAAAATTACTGAGGAAAAGAAAATGTCTGTTGAAGAATACTGACAGAGAAATTGCCTGACAGACTGGGAGCTGTGAGCCTGGGAACTAGACCTTGGAACCAGAAGCACCCTTGAGAAGTGCAGCAGGCCTCTATAAAGTACAGCCAGGGTATCTAGAAAACAGAGACATCCTGAGAGGCTACCAATAAGTGCAAAACCAGGAAACTGTAATGGCAGCTTATCATCTAAAAAAGTATAAAACAGTCTGGGAAAATAAAATTGGTCTGAAAGAACAGAAAACATCATCATCTATTTGCTGTTACAGGTGAAAAATAGAAATTACCAGCACCTATCAGCTGCTCACAGGGGTGGTGTCCTACGCCCTATGTCTCTAATATATAAAAAGGAGTTTTATCCAAAGTGGAGCCTCTCTCTCCCAGAACTTCCCATGCTGTACATACTTTCCCTCTTCTAGACAGGCTGAATTCTCCACATGAACTACAAGATCTTGGACTCTCTGGGGACACATGGCTGACTCCACACTCTGTGACACAGATCATCTTTGAAGTGAGACTCTGTCTGTTATCTTACTGTTCCTGCTTTGGATGCACTTTTGGAGTCGGTTTGGTTTGCCTCCACACTTCTGGGATGGTTGGGTCCCCTTCTGGGATTGGTTTGTCCTCCCCTTTCAGATGATTTAGCCACTTCTGAAATCTGTCTAATCCATTTCATACTGGTATTATAAGGAAGTAGATGGACATGCCATTTAAAATTTGGAAAAAAAATTCAGTATTGCTAATAAATACTACAGGAATCATCCCTAAAGTCTTTACTGAGATCACCTATTCCACATCCCTAAGGAATGCTTAGCATCTTTAAAGAATATACCACGTTAAAAGAAAACCAAAATCCACAACTGTTTCTCTTCTCCCCCCCTTTTATTTTTTTTAAAGTTGAAATTAGGCCTTAGAGGTTAATATTAAAAAAAAAAAATTGTGTAATTTATGACAATAGTACTGGGAGGCACACAGCTATATTCCCAAGAATTTTGTTGTGAGTATATCTTATTATCTCGAAGGAAGATTGAAATAAAATGATACAGTGAGGAAAACAAAATTAGAGATTTAGCATGTTTTTTTGTCTCTGTGCATACATATATAATGTACCCCTGATTTTGTGATATTTGTCTTTTGGGATAAACCTAATAAAGTAACAGAGGAATAATAATGCCCAGCAGTGTGATTAGCATTTTAATATGCAGTACTAATAAAGTACAGCTGTAAAAATATGCAGTGAGCTAATGGATGAAATAGCAGAAAGTGTTGATTCAGAAGTCCTAAAACTATTCAGGCATTTATGTATAAGGCTTGCTACAGACTTCTACAGAATTATTATCAGAAAACCATAAAGCCCAGTAAATAAAAAGGTTGAATTATGAGAAAGTGAATGAGAAATGCATAAATAATAAAAGATAAATATATTCTACCTAACTCTACAGGTACTGTTTTCACTTAAAACAGATTAAAGTAAGTCAGTTTCTTAATGTTTAAGCATACTTTGGTTTCTGATAGGCAAGACAGAATTATTTAAAAAAAAAATAAATGCTTCTGTTGTTTTTAACAGAAGTACTGGGACCTACTTGGTTAGATGACCTAAAGAAAAATTTTCAAATGAACGTTTTAAATCATGGATATTAAAAATAATTAATCATAAATAATACTACATTTGTTTTCACTGAACTGACTGTGGAGTGTCATTGTTTGCCATGACACGGATACTGCGTTCTACCTTCAGAATTACCTCTTTGCAATGGAAACCAAAGCCTTTTTTTTTAATCAGCTGTGTGTAAAATCCTTGTGACCGGCTATAGAATGTTAAGGGAATCTAGTCAGATATCACTTAAATGTGTGTTTTAATTCACTTCTACTCAAGAAACAACTTCACAGGTATGCATGTCCTACTCAGCATTATGGCATACAACTACACAGCACAGTGCTGCATTGTTGGATCAGTGCTGCTTTAAAAATATTGTGAGTTTGCCTACTCCAGATTCTTAAATACAGAGCAAGGACACATGTTCAGACCTTGTTAATGGTTATCAATATACAGGTGACAGGACTAACTGGAAGTGGTGGCACACCCTTCCCACATTTCCATGATTGCTATTCCTCTTCTCTACACAACTCTGTCACTCTTATCCCTACCTAAAGAAGGTTTCCCACTTACTGAAAAATAGGATGTTCCAGTTGTCAGGCTACCTTATCTCAGCTCACTTTTATGGGGATTTCCATCCCATTTACATATGTTATGTGTATTCTGAGAGTGCTTACTTGGTGGTCGCCAACCATTTCACTCCATTTTCTCAAACACTCAGATCATCTGATGAAATGTGGACAATTTGAGTAGTCACAGTTAGTGAAATAAGGACTACTAGGCAGCAGTTCTTCTCTTTCTAAGTTAGACGTAACTCTAACCATCAGGTGAATCATTCCCTGAGTGCATTTCTCTCCATTTTACTGCAAAGACAACATAGAGGAACCCAAAGCTGACTCTGCCTTAAGGAGAAGATGGGAGTAGATAATATCCTGAGGTTCCTTCCAATTCAAATGATGGCGATTTTGTAAAGTTAGACAGATCCAATCTTCAGGAACTTAGGTTTGGTTTCCTGACCAGACTTACAAGTAAGGTTGGATGACTGGCTACTGTCTTGAGAAACGTAGGGACCTGGGACTTCTAAAAGAAAAAAAGATTAATTCGTTACTATCTGGGCTGTACCAGGCCCAGCTCTGGTATGGCCCAGCTACAAAATGGGGGCTTGGGCTGCTGAGGGCAAGCAGTGAGAAAGTCTGCATAAAGATGAGAAAGTCACAGGTACTGGTGGTGGCGGGACTGGTGAGATGGGATCATTAATTCAATGGGATCAAGGATTCATTAGGGAAAATACCAGAAGGAAAGGTATAAACCCCTCAGAAAACGAAAGCTAGGGAGGCCAGGTAGGTGGCTTGGTCCTGTCCAGAATTGGTTGGGGATCGCTTGTGTCAGGTTGGGCCTGGCCATCAGCACCCATAGCATTGACAGTGCTGGGGCAAATAGGGATGTTTTTCAAAGTACAATTTCATTTCTTACTAAAGGTAAACTATTGATAACAAGAATTAACTAAGATGATTAATAAAGTTACCCTTTAAAAGATTATTGAGATTGTTTTCTTTAGAGGAACTAGTCTTTTAAGATTAAGTCATTTTGTAGTCCCAGTATTAGAAAATCTTGCATCCCAATGTCAGACTTGTTCTGGTTCTGCCTAAAGAAGAACAGTTTAATTTAAATTAAAGATATTCCCTTCCTTGGGTTCTTCTCAACAATTCCACCTCAGGTGTATAAATGCCTTAAAAAATTAACTTCATATACTAAATTTTGTAATGGTTATTCACAAGTAAATTTAATTTTGATTTGTTTATAAAACCGGGATTATTTTAGAAGTTTTTTTTTTTCTTTGTAATTTGCTTTTTCTTGTGTTAATGGCATAAGTCACACTGCAAAATATGCAGCTTTTTTTCCAACATCCATCTATTTAGTTGATCATAGTGTTTTAAAGGACATTTAAGAATGAAACCAGAGTGCATTTTTGACTTTTACCTTTAGTTAAAAAAAAAAAAGTGAATTATGTTTGTTTTTCATCTTTTCAGGGAGAATTGTTTAAAGAACGAGGACATGAAAAATTGATCCTGAAACAATGGTATTAAGAATCATCCAGTTACTAATACATAAAAATGAATGCTTTGTCAGTCACATCTGCTTAAATAAATCTTTTTCTTTAGATTTACTCTATGTAGCATATCTGAGATTGGAAAAACTACATAAAATTATTTTGTGATTGATACTGCTCATAAGTGTTTTTACTTTCTTTTTTTAATTATTTAAGGTTTTCACCTCATTTTTCAAAATACTGATTATCCTTCCTTCTGTGTCAGTCTGTTCTCTTGATTTTCTTTGTTGCCAGCTCTACTAGGCAAAATGTACAGATTTATACAATTAGTGTATCCATCTTCTGCTCCAGAACTGCTACTCCAGGTTTAGACAGCCATTCCTCAGGGATACAGGGCCATATGAAGACATGCATTATTCATTCTTTCTTTATGTGATAACTTCCTTTAAATTCAGATTTAGGCACCTTAATGCATACTAGACTTTTGCCAGTGCCTAAGAACCTTACCCTACTTATTTAACCAGTAGATTATATAAATACTTAGTTCTACTGGGAGGCTTGCATTTCATATTTATTTTTGTGGACATTCTTCTATTTTCTGTTATTGTAGTTGCTGTAGATAATCTGTTCTTTCATTAAAAAAAATGCTGTAAATTGTTTCAAATTGTTTACACAAAATTTCACTGCACTCAATTTAAATAAATGAAAATTTGTTAATAACAATAACTTGGCTTTTTTTTTTTAACAAAACAAGAAATTGAACTGATTTGTCAGAGTAGAATGAAAGAAAGCAGTTATTCCTAACTGAAAGTTGTTGACTTGATTCAGTTTTTCACACATCACATTCCTTGAGCATTTCTTCCAGTCAGGTATTTCCCATTTTCCAGTTATGGCTTTGATTTTTCTTGCTTAAACACAGTACTTTGCCCTTGTCTTTACTGAATTTCATCTTATTGATTTTAAACCATCCCTCCAATTTATCAAGATGATTTAAAGTCTAGTTTTGTCCTCAGAAATTGCAAATGTTTCCAGCTCTGAGTCACCAATAGATTTAACATGCACCCTTTTTATTGTATTATCTGAATCATTCATGAAATCATTTAAAGAAAGAACCTAAAATTGTTTGCCTTGACTTGTTCTTGACAAATCAGTTCAAGTATTACTATTACACTAAAAAAACCCGATCTTGTATCAGGATCTTACAGTAAAAACAGCCATGCAAGCAGAAAACAGATGGATGATTCCTGCCTTGTGACATTTATGAGTTAAATATAGTACTAGAGATAACAGATGCACTCAGAAAGACAAGGGAATATTCAGAATACTGCAATATTGGTCAGTGAGAGAAGGAAAGATCTGTGCACAAGAGCAGTCTAAACGTGATTGTACTTTTTTCTGATTATAAATATATCTTCATTTTATAATACATATTCTTGAATTTATTCCAAATTATCTTTTTTTCTTTCTTTAAACACATGCCCAGATCTTTGCAGTCCAAAAAGCTGCTGCCAAAATAATTTCTCTTATCTGTTGTTCTGCCCACCTCCCTCCCCATACCATTTGAAACATTTCAGTAGTTTCCCATTATGTTCCAAGTCAAATTCATATCAGTTACTTGGTTAGCTTACTCCACATTTAACACCTTGTCTTTACTTCCCACAATTCTATTCAAAGGATGGCAGCCTTTATTGCATTTCAATGTTTCCATAACAACTGTCACTTGACAAGATCTAGATTTCTAAATAGATCTTGAAAAAAGCCAAAAAGTTAAGTATTTGCCTTCAGAAGAATGATCCAAACTGCCTAAATTTTTTATGTATTTAGTGGAAAACAGCTGCAGCTCTTCTGTGCCTCCAGAGGATACTATTTAGATTTCTGCTCCCTGTCTGTGTGGGAACCTATATTTCTCTGAACTCCTGCTCACTAAGATGGGAAGACTTTTGGATCACTGAAATTATTTTCTGGTGGTCTAATATAAATAGATTTTGTGGTTTAACCCTGGTAGGCAGCTAAGCCCCACACAGCAACTCGTTCACTCCCCTCAGTGGGATGGGGAAGAGAACCAGAAGGGTAACAGTGAGAAAACTCATGGGCTAAGATAAAGACAATTTAATAGGTAAAACAAAAGCCGTGCACACAAGCAAAGCAAAACAAGGAATTCATTCACTACTTCCCATCGGTAGGCAGGTGTTCAGCCATCTCCAGGAAAGCAGGGCTCCATCACATGTAACAGTGACTTGGGAAGACAAATGCCATCACTCTGAACATTCCCCTGGCTTTATATGCTGAGCATGATGTCATATGGTCTGGAATATCCCTTTGGTTGGTTGGGGTCAGCTGTCCCAGCTGTGTCCCCTCCCAACTCCTTGTGCCCCCCAGCCTGCTCGCTGGTGGGGTGGGCTGAGAAGCAGAAAAGGTCTTGGCTCTGTGTAAGCCCTGCTCAGCGGTAATGAAAACATGCATGTTTTGGTCACAAACCCAAAGCGTAGCACCACACAAGCTACTATGAAGAAAATTAACTCTATCACAACCAAACCCAGTACACTATTATCCCACCTGTTAACCTTCAAACCATGTGCAGAAGCCAAAGTCAAATTCTTCCATGTCTCTTCCTTCTGAATTTTTCATATAATTCTTGTACTCCCCAAAGGATAAATTGCTCTTTAAAACCTTAGATTATACATTCTCTCCCAGTATAACAGGTTCAAAGCCATGTCTCCACATTCCTGAGCAAGGCATCTAATCTCTTGGGTCACATAAGACTGGAATCTGCCTTTATATGGATTTGAATGCAGCTGGAATATGTTACTCATAGTCTAACCTGATTTTATTTTTCAGCTTCTCTAGGGACTTCTTGTTCACTCTCATAATTAAGATCCTGGTATACTGTGCACATCTAGTGCTGGAAGCACTTTGGAGGGGGAATTGGAGGCTTTGAAACAGTATGGTTTAACTTTCTGCTGCTCAGACAAATATGAAGAAGCCAAGGAAGGAAAACGCATGAAGTGCTAATGCAGGCAAACTGCAGTGGAAGTTCATCCTGCTAAAGCACAGTAGAACTGGGAAAGACTTTTGGCATTTTATAATTTTTACACCCATGTCTTGCTTTAGCATAGAGATTTCTATGTTAGTTCTTTATTGTCAGAACCAATATATTTCTTCTTTCTTTTTTTTTTCGAGCTTTGAACCTCTACATTTATTGGACTTTCTTTTTTTCTTTTTTTCACTTTTGCTATTATATGTCTGTCTTAATGAGAAGAATTATTTACCCAGTTTGGACCATATGAACAGTTTCATACAGAAGCCTATTTTCTATATCTTGCATTGATGATGTCAAATCTTCCTAAAACAAAGAAAACCAAAGAAAAATGGATGAATTATAATGAATTGTAAAATACTAAAATATTTTGTTAAGCTATGTCTATAATGCTAAATAAAAGACAGCCTAGGACCGTACTCTGACCCTGAGGCTAAATGGCCCTGTTCGGCTTGCACCTGTTCCATTAAGAAGTACCTGTAAAGCAGATTCATTCTGGAGAGTTAGTTGGAGATTTCCTGAAGACAACCAAGAATTGAGGTAACACTGAAGAGCTGTGGATAAGGAGGTGGCTGAGTTCATGAACTCACCCCTGATAATGAGCAGAACAGAAGTATCATTTTATGCAGTAAAAATACGAATAATTAGAATACTAAGATAGAAAAAGTGTCCACTAATGTAGTGAACTTGCTTTTTTTTTAATAGAAGGGTTTTATGTATAACAAAACTGAAAAAATAAAGCTCATATTCATGAAAGCTTGAGGGTTTGGGGTTTTTTTTTGAAGAAAGGATCTCTAAAGATCATTTTTGTTACTTTTTCTTGAACAGTTACCTGTTCTGCCTAGTTCTTTTGGTATCCCTTCAAGCAAACATACCGTGAGTAACTATTTCAGCATGGGGACTGTAGGTACTGAATACCTCTGCGTATTTCTCAGAAAGGAATGAAAAATATTATCTCGCAATACAAAATGTTTCTCCTTTCTTATGAAACTTTTAAAATAAATATTATGTTTATATACCTGTAAGTACTCAGAACAGATGATGGCAATGTGTAACACCACAGAGCCTGCCCACAGTATGTCCAGTAATGGAATATTAGTGTATAACTTACTGCCACTTTTACATTTTTATTGGACTTTGGTAGTTTATGAAGAGAAAAGAGATAGACACCAAAGGCAATCAAACAAAAAAAATTCCCTTTATTTCTCTGCTTTCACATACTAACAGTTTGCTAAATAAAAATGTACTCTAAAATTTTATTAAGATAAAAGCTGTGCATCAAACACTTTTTGCAATCTTAACATTACAAAATATTCATATGTCACTTCTTTGCAGAGTTAGGATTAAATATCAGAGAGAGATGGTATTTCATAACACTATGAGTTAGGAGTAAATGGAAGGTTACACCCTTTCATTTTGTTTCAAATACAGGGATCCTTAGTTTCTGCATTTCTATTCTATATTTCAGGTTTTAGTAAGCCAAAGTCCAACCTCCTGCTCAAAGAAGTTCAGCTATGAGATCAGACTAGGTTGCTCAGGACTTTATTCAGTTGGGTCTTTAAAATGTCAAAGGTTCATTTATATTGTCTAGTCAAGTGGGTAATTTATGGGTAATTTTTGAAAATTCTTGTCATGTACTGATGTATATGACTGCTGTGAATATAATTCATTTTCTACCCCTATCTATGGCTCTGGCCTCCTTTTCAGTACAATCTTTTCACCAGGTTGTCAGCGCTGCAAGGAAATTGAATTGGTATTTATAGTGATATGGACACAAGATTCCTAAATCTTATTAAAACCTACCAAAAAAGTGCAGGAAATATCATCTCTTCTCTGGACTTCAAAGCCTATCAAATTGACCTCTACATATTTCTAATCCTAGTGTGTGATAAATGCCATTGAACCAGTAGCTCCATTGTGGCTGTAGGGAATCTCATAAAATACCTGTTGTGATGGACAGACACATCCAGAATGTACTCAGCTTACCCAGGTAAAAGGTACCAGAAACATCTAATATTCATTTAAATGGTTTGGAATCCACAATATTAAAGAAGGTAGGGGTGGATTTTTTTTTTCCATTTAACTTAACTGATATTTAATGAAGGTACTAAGCTGTAGGGTCCCCAGTTCAGTATCTTAAGCATGCCTGTTCTCATTTTTAGGTGTGAGAGCATTTAAACATCCATGTTAGGTACTTTTGTGGCCCCTAGGATTGCAGTATTTGAAAATGTCCCATTCTGAATCAGACTGATCTTTCCTGTAGCATGTTTCATATGGAAATACTGTTTTCTGAATAGCCTGCTTCAGGTCAGTTCAAGTATCCTTAAGCTGGGCAGGAGATTGTTAAAATATACGGTATGATTAAGGCTCTGTTTACACTGGAAAATAGTGCAGTGTGATAGCAGTGGGTTGGTAGAGTATAAGCCTTTCAAGTGGTTTTATCTGAGACTAGCTTGATCCAAGTAGAAGAATGACTGGACCCATTCAGTTTAGCCCTAGTTAATTTTCAACTGAAAGTAATGCAGTTTGCAGGCTCCAAGATCAGTCTGCAGTACAAATCAAAGTACAGTAGCACAGTAAATGAGAAAATATGGGAGATTTGGTTCAGAACCTATGTTCTCATCCAAACTAAAAGAAACTGATGCAAAGCTCTAAATATATATATAAATCCTCCCTGTTGGAGGAAGGAAATGAGTTGCCTTAATGTTCTCACTCCTTGAACAAGATGCTTAGAGATGACCAATAGAATGCAATAGATGAACCCACCTAGAAACCAGTCCTCTTAGTTTAGACATTGTGGTGATGGTGTTAGAGTTCATCCTTTTAGTAACTTTTTAATAGAACTGTTTAGATGCATAGTAACTATTTCTTTTCAGACTACTTTTTCAGGAAGTGGGAGTTGCAGCTTCATAGTCCATTTCAGACTAGAACCTGTTTCACAAGAAGACCTTCTCTCTAGGTTCACTGTCCAACGTTCACCTTTAGATTTTAATCCTGGGTACGTAAGACTATAAGTTTCATAGGAGCTGGAGAAGAATAATCATGGAAATTCTAATGATAATCCAAATGTTGTGCTCATTGAGGAAAATGAACTGTGTGAAGTTTGGTCCCTACTTCTTTTTTCTAACTGTTGTGCAATTTGGTGTGCTACTTATATAGAACTTGCTTAGCATAACTTACTTAGCATTAGTAGCTAAATTTGCTGAAACCTTAGACTGCAAGCTGTGAACTTTCACCCAGATATGTTCAACTTTTACTAGTTAAGTAAAAGAAGGCCCCAGAGCTAGATCAAGCCAGAAGATAAGGAAGCTACAATCATCAGCAGAAGCTGCAACCTTAGAGATAAGAAAAGAAATGGCCCACCTAGAGATGATGAAAGGACCCAATGAAGAACGGGAAGACCCCAGACCTTAATATTACTATTGGTCTGAACTGTTGCATGAGGCGTAGGGAACTTAGATTGTAAGGGTATAATTGCCAAGGCATTTCTTTGTTCAAGGTCCCTCTTCAGAGGCACTCAGCTCGAGCTGTAGAGCTATTAATAAATAAAAAGTACTTTTATAGAGGAATCTATTTTTTGGCTTACTGATTCAGTGGAAACCTAGAGTCAAACCCTGTTATGGTGGCTGGCATGCATAATTTTCATACCATAATGTTGGTCTAACGTAAGACAAAAATACTACAGTGGCAGAAGTGGAGTATCTCACCCTCTCCCTTCTTCTTCCCCATTCCAGCTGTGTTTGTTATCTTCCTAGTTTCTTGCTTCTTTTTTTTTTCACTAGCTATACACATGCATCCCTCACCCCAAACTGGGCAAGAAGCAAATACAAATTATTCTGAAACACTGGGCTTCTGACTATGTGTGAATAATTAAAATGGAACCATGTGGGCAGATAGGTAAATCAGGAAGTATCTTGTAAGATTTAGTCAAGTTGTTTGGAGATTCTGGTGTGCAGTGAGTTTGGTGGAACAGGGTGCTTAAAAAGATGTGTTAACATAACTCACAATAAACAGCCGTATTTTTCTAAAACTAAATATTTCAAGAATATGACCATGCTAGGAAGTTTAGGAAGTATCGGGACTCAGAACTTTATCAAACACAGGAACTCCAAGTTTCTGAATACTTACTGTACTAAGTTCTGTATCCTGAGACAATGAAAAGTCAATGATGCTGAACATTTTATGTACAAAAGTTTCATTCTTGTCAGTAAAGACCACAGGATGAAATTCCTAAAAAAACCCTACTAAAATAAAAAAGTAACTTTCTAGTAATGAACATATGAATGTCCAAGTAATATCTTGTCTTGCAAAGTTTGTGCAAGTATTTTTCATACATTTACATAGTCCATTTGTTCTGAATGGGACAGATCATTTGAATTAAAGTTACTGTAGTTGCAGCCTGTGACTTATAGACTTTATAGATTCTTAGAGTTTAATGTGAAAAGGACAATCAGAACATACTGGTAAGCCTCCTTTATACCACTGAGTTTCACCAACTTAAAGTTATGAACCTGACTGCACGCAAAGTTTGCAAAAAAGTACATTAATAATTCTTTCAGATGCATTTTAGCGAATGCTGATGAAGTTCAAATATTCTCTAAATATTTGACAAGGTAAGGAAAGCTTTGAATAATTAGCATGGAGTAGCATATCTTATAATTACCAGGCAGATCTTCAGCAGTGTTACTGACAGTGAGGTAGATTTTCTTTCTGCATGTTATACAACATCAGTTTTTATATTTCTTTAATATCACTAATCACATTTTGGTAATATATTGATATTTTTGTTTGCTATCACTGGAATGACTAGCAGAAAATTTAGGAAAACCTTATTGATTAAGTTTGCAAAATCCTACAATGCATGTAGATTGCAGTTACTTTGCAGTAATTTTTCTAATAAAGCTTCAACCATCTATGAAGTTTGGATTACAATAGTTCTCAGAAAGTTATTGACTTTTTGTCTCCTAATGTAAAAAATGTCAGCCCATCAACTGAATAATAGGAACATATATTGCAAACTACATTCTGGGGTACATCAAACACAATATAACCAGCCAGTCAAGAGAGGTGATTATCCCACTGTATTCAGCATTGGCGTGGTCTCACCTTGAGTACTGTGTGCAGTTCTGGGCTCCACAATTTTAGAAGGATGTTGAGGTACTCGAATGCGTCCAGAGGAGGGCAACCAAGCTGGTGACAGGGCTGGAAGGAATGTCCTGTGAGGAGTGGCTAAGGACTTTGGGCTTGTCTAGTTTGGAGAAAAGGAGGCTGAGGGGCGACCTCATTGCTCTCTGCAGCTTTCTGGGGAGGGGACAACGAGAGGGAGGTGCTGAGCTCTTCTCCCTGGTACCCAGCGATAGGACACATAGGAATGGTTCAAAGCTGTACCAGAGGAGGTTCAGACTAGATGTTAGGAAACATTTCTTTTCTAAGAGGGTGGTCGGTCAGTGCTAGGAACAGTCTTCCTAGAGAAGTGGTTGATGTCCCAAGCCTGTCAGTGTTTAAGAGGCATTTGGACAATGTCCTTAATAACATGCTTTATCTTGGTCAGCCCTGAACCGGTCAGGCAGTTGGACTAGGTGATCATTGTACATCCCTTGCAATTGAAATAGTTCTATTCTATTTTCTATTCTATTCTATTCTATTCTATTCTATTCTATTCTATTCTTGTCCTTTTTAGATTTCACCTTATTGATTTCAGACCATTTCTCCATATTACTAAGATAATTTTGAACTCTAAACCTACACTCCAGAGTGCTTGCACTCCCTACTGCTTCATGTCATCTGGAAATTTTTAAGTGCACTCTCTAATTCTATCCAAACTACAGCTGAAAGTACTGAACAGAACAATTTCCAGCATAGATCCCAGTGAATCTCCACTAGAAATGCAGTCTGATAGCATAACTACACTTCAAGTAAAGTTGTTCAGTTGATTATATACCCAGTTTTTGGTTATTTTATCTACTTCATCAGGGGGTTTTATGAAAATGTCATTTGGAAGTAAGGTTCCACTACAAAGTGAATAATTTTTATTATTTCTTCTATAAGCTCTGCCAGGTTTTCTATGAAAGGAGTAAATTAAATTAGTTTGACACAGTCAATTCTTGACAAATCCCTACTTGATGACTCCCGACAACTCTATTTTTGTCTTCTCTGTATACTTTCATTAAGTTTAAATATTTAACTGAATATTCACAGGCTTTTTCTTATTTTCTACAGTGTTGAAGATAAAGTAACTTGTTATTAATTAATTCCAGAGTCCTCTTTTTCTCACTTTTACATACAGGTCTAATGCTTCTCCTTCTAAACCTGTAACAATAGCAAGAGATGAACAATAATAATTGGTGGTTTAAAGATTATTTTAGTTAGGTTTTTACATGCTGGAATTTCACCAAAGCACCTTACAATCTAATTTATGTAGTTATTCTCTAATTTATTCCTGTGTTATTCAGGTCTATGCTACTATCCTACTGTTCAGTCACAGTTCAACTATTATGTTCTAGAGATCAGAACATAATAGCTGATTCAGTGATCTTTCCTGTATCACCTATATTTTTTTATACTTTGGTTAATTAAGGTACCTTTAGTTTCTTTTATCTTCTTACTTGCATTTTTCTGTTGATTTTATGTTCCTCACAAGTTGTAGCTCATCTTCGAACCTCTAAACTTCATTCCTACATGCTTGACTGCTACTTTAAATTTATTTATTTACTATAACCTTATTTATATTTTTCTATGACTACTTTTTATGTTCAGGCTACTAAAAGGGTTTGTGCTATGTAAAAAGTTTCTTACCACAATTCCTAATTTTATTTAACACTGAGAAAATCTACTGTGTTCTCTTTTGAGTAATTCTTAACTCTTCTTTTATTTGGGTGTAAGCCAAGGAACAAGTTATTGATGTGTAAGTTTGCAAGAAAAATAACATTTACTGTATAGCCACTGTGCATCTCCATGGCCGTGGTTATCCTTGATAAATATGAAGCAAAGCAACAAGGTGTTCAGAGAACAATAGAATAGGAGACTTGCCATAAGGGATGATGATAACAAGTAATTCAAAAACCACAAAGGAGCTGTCATGCCACAAAATCAAATTTATATTTATTTAGTGGTATGGGGTTTATATTTCTATATCCTCAGAATGACTTCGCAGGTGACCTTTTTTAAATATTGCAGTGAGATTTTCAAGTCATTCAGCTATTTCCTATTCCACTCTTAAAACCCCATGCCAAACAGAGATACTTCCTATATATAACTTTATGTATGTTCTCTGGCATACATTTACACAACTATCCCAGTTTACTGATATTTCTACAAAGCAGAGCTGCAGGGAAAGCATGTTCTAAAACAAATGTTAAAGGCATACCATGTTGTGTAGAGGAAGCTTTATTGGTTTTGGCTAGTTCTTCTAAGACAGCAAATGGTTGTTGGGATATACAATCATGTTTTCTATTGTTCTGAAGGGCATAGATGTATTATGATTTAGGTTATTCATTGCATCTTTGCCTCTATTTTTGGTTCTTTGAATTGAGGAGATTTTTATCATCTCTCTGCAACATGGCATTCAACTCTCAAAGGCTGAAATATGGAACAGTCTTAAAAATGCTCCATTTTAGTCTAAAATTGACACTTAGTCAACTGAATAGGTCTCCAGACTCCACTGACTGTGCTGGTTAGCACCATTGACTGTGAAAGGGAACTTCAGCACCTTGCTCCTATCTGAACTGTAGAATCTTGCATTTGGATGTATAGATCTGGAGATGAATCAGTGTTGTCTTTGTTGGTGCCTTAGAAAGTATACATATTTTTTATGATTATAATAGCATTTTCTGGGACTCTAATGCCATGAATGAATAAGATAATGAAGTTGGCATGCCACTTTTCCATCTCCTACCTAATTAAATGAAGCATAGCTGTCTAGTGATGTTCTAATTTGGTTTTGAATGTCTCACTACAGAATGGATTCCTCTATTGTCCAGGCTTTTACATGTGTGAGCAATTTCTAGATTAAGTAGTTAGACATCTATCTTTCACCTCTTTCTGTCTTTCTATTCCTTGCCTCATAAATATGTCTTATCCTTTCTAGGTAATAAAAGATTACTTACACAAACTTGGTAGTGAGCCCAGATTTTCTGCAGGTCCCACATGTTTGCTTGTGTATGTGTATTTATGTATATATAATAAAGTGCCCATTAATAACCCATCTAATTTTCTAACAATTCTCCTGTGTTTCTAATTAGTCTTTAAGTCTATACAAAGTCTGAAGCTTTGTTCTCTTCTTTCTTCCTTCAGCATAAAGACAAGAATTACAATACAGTGGGACTGAATTTAGTTTTTTCTCTTTCCAATGTGTGTTTTTCAGTCCTTATCTGTAACACGAAAGTGAAATGCATCTTATTTACTAACTTACGCTCCTTTTAGCTCTGACAGGGAACTACAGAACAGGGAAGTCTTAAAAAAAACCTTTTAGTTTTTTCCAAAGATCAAACTGTCTCCAGCTCATCAACTATTAGTAGGTGTGTTCAGGCATATTATAAATGTCTTTAAAAGACATTAAAAAAAATTAATAAAAAAAAGAAACAAATTACCAAATCTCAGAAATCCACCTTTTTCTCCATAAAAAAAATCTTTCTGGTCTAGGCTCTAAATGAGGTTGTTCAGTATTAAAAGTGAATGGTTAAGATAGGAGAAATGTCAGCTATCTTCTGTTTGTGATCAGTCATTCTTAGGTGTGTACAAGGTACAGATTTTGGAAGGCCAAATGTTTTTGTTCATATTTATTCATATTACTCAGATCTAAGGTACAAGAGGGGAAGCAGGAGACTTGTGAATGAAAAAACATTTTTGTACATCTTCATCATGTCCTACTTAACTTTTTTTTGCATTTTTCACTTAAGATTTAGCATGAAACCTCAGAAATTATGAACTTAACCTTACCCTTACACCACCATTACTACACACCATGCTGTTTGAGCATGTGATTCAGCTAGACAATACTCATACTTTAGAGAGTCCAAACAGAGATATGAAAAGAAGAAAAAAGACAAGGAAACCAAATCCTTAAAGGTCTGTTTGGTTTTCCTGAGGGGCATCTCTATATATTCAGTTATATGGACCTATATACATTACAAATGTGTAGATTATTTTATATAGGTTTTTTTTCTCTTGATTTGAGAGCAAAATTTTTTTTTTTTTCCCCTCAGGGTAGAAATTATTTCTGAATGAAGCAAAAATTTTTAATGAGCGGAAAGAAAATTATCGTGTGAGTTGTTTGGGCAGCAGAAACACAGCACAATGTAAATACTAATAAGCCACTTTATACAGAGAAAGTTATTACGGCAAATGGAAAGGGTCTTAGACTGGTTAGCAACAAAGAGCTTTCTTTAAGTAAGTGCTCTTCAGCTATAATAGTTCCATTTGGTCTCAAAAAGAGGAAAAGAAGAACTTGGTTTATTTTTAAAGAATAAGCAAAAGATTAAATCCAGAATAATGACATTTTCTGGAAAAGCAAATCAATTGGAAAATAGAAAGATGCAATATTTGTTTTAAATGTGTCTTGAGTTTATCTCAAACTCCATTGTAAAATCAAATTCCAAAATATAGATGCCTCAATTTTTATCCTTATAAGTAAGTCACATCAGTTTCATAGGGATCAAACTTTGTATCTTCTGTTAAGTGAAGAAAACAAAGTAGAAAAATTTCAAATAAGTGGATGAAATAAAACTTTTTTTGGCATCCATGCCTTGTTATAATAATAAATGTTAGAAAAGAAATAAATGAATAAGAGCTCGGAAAGCAGAGTAGTGAGCAAAGTTCATTACTTTTTCATCATTTTTTTTTTTTTCTGTCAACATAATCTCCTCTTGTTTAATTTATTTCTCCTGTAGATGAAATAATTTGCAATATTCTATTACTATAATGAAAAGGCCCTTTAAAGTATTATTTTTGTTGTTATTGTTCTCTTATTATTACTGAAATTTTGCTCTGTTTCTGTGTAACAAAAATTAAATATTTCTCTTGTTACCACATGGGTGTTTTTTGAATTATGATCACTGAAAGCTAAACTGAAGGCTTTAGTAGATATTTCAATGATAATTCTCTTCTGTATTTTGCTAGGAAACATCTTTTGGAAAAAAATAACCTGTAAGACACATAACTGAGTGTTCATACACAAATGAAGTATAAATCTGTTGTAATTCAATATTACCTTTTAAGAAGAATAGCTTCTTGAAATATTAGTTTTAAATGTGATTGTGCTGGGTTTTTAATTTATTGTTATTTTAAGAGTGAAACAGATAATAAATAAGAAAAAGTCCATCACAAAGTATGAAATTTATTTAAGGTAAATTTTGGTATCAGCAGTATAAAAAAAGTTGATTATTCATCAGAACTATGATACTTTATTTTTACCCTGATATGTCCAGTAGTGCACATGCTTTGGTTCTTTTTGTAATTGTTTTCAGATTGATAAACATCTGGTTCAGCTGACCTAAGCTATATGTGGAAAGGACCCTGAAATGTGTATTGCCATGCTTCAACTATTGAGGGAGTCTAGTGAGACAATGGCATTAACCTAGATATGCCAGTCAGAGGGCTGAATGTTGATGGGACAAAACTGGGTTTGAATGGCTACTTTTGGGTATAGCTTTTCTGTATTCTGTGAGACATAGATCAGACATTACCTCCACTTCACACACCAGTTTATAATCCAGGGTCACACAAGCATTTCAGCCGGACCTCAGCCTACTGCTCCTGTGTCTCTGCCCTGTGCCATTGGAGTTAGACCCACAAGGATGGAACCACAAGCCAACTTACTTGACGTAAGTTTGTGATGAGACTTAGGTCAGGTAAGTTCCTGACCTAAGTCAGGAACAGACACCATGGGCAGTGCTTGATGATCAAGTTCACCCATGCTATAAAGAGGCTGTCCTGGTTTCAGCTGGGATAGAGTTAATTGTCTTCCTAGCAGCTGGTATAGCGCTATGGTTTTAAGTTAGGTATGAGAAGAATGTTGATAGCACACTGATGTTTTTAGTTGTTGCTAAGTAATACTTAGTCTAAAGTCAAGGATTTTTCAGGTTCTCATGCCCAGCCAGCAAGAAGGCTGGAGGGGCACAAGAAGTTGGGAGGGGACACAGCCAGGACAGCTGACCCAAACTGGCCAGCGGGGTATTCCATACCGTGTGACGTTGCATATAGTATATAAACTGGGGGGGAATGGGGACAGGGGGGATCACCGCTCAGGGACTAACTGGGCATCGGTTGGCGAGTGGTGAGCAATTGCACTGTGCATCACTTGTATATTCTAGTCCTTTTATTATTACTATTGTGATTTTATTAGTGTTATCATGATCAATATTAGTTTCTTCCTTTCTGTTCTACTAAACTGTTCTTATCTTAACCCATGAGTTTTCCTTCTTTTACTTTTCTTTAGTTGCTGACTGGGGTTAAACCACAACAGAGGCTAACTATAGACCTTGAACCTATCCGTCCTGCAGTACTCCTGTAAACCTGACAGAAGTATGGGTTTTCATAAAAATGTCAGCAGGAGGTGAATTTGGGCTCAGTTACAGGCAAAATATAGCTCATACTTGCCTGAAAAAGGCAAATGGGGAAGAGACTTGAAGAAGTTATTAAACATAATTTTCCTGTTCATTTTTTGCATCATGTGAGTAGCACAAAAAAGTAGTTTTCAGTTGAAAATAAGGTAAGTCTAGACCATCAACAAAAGAAAGATTCTCATGCTGCTTAACAGGCATCTTTTTTAGAATGCTGTCTCCCTCCACTAGCATTAGATGAGAACTTTTAAGTAAATTTGTTAACAATGAATCTAAACTGAATAATGACACTATAGTAATATTAATTATACTACTTTAAGTTTAGAAATATATATATAACTTTACGTATTTCAATCTCTACTGTAAATTAAGTTTTCTTACTAATAGAACAGGTTGGAAATAAAACTGTTTCCTCTGATTTAAGCATTAAGCTAAAGCATCTGCACATTTCTTTTATTCCAGATTTATTCACAGCTGAGTAGCTTAAGTATGCTAATGAAACCTGATGCTGACACACTTCTCTAAGTTCAACTAGGTTTGTGGAAAAAGAACAATGTAATTATCATATACAAGCAAAAAGACAAAACCCACATTCTTACAAAATTCTGCATAAAAAATAAATTATATTTTATATAATGTTTGAAACAGATTTCTTATTCATTTAATTAACTATATACATTATTATCACTTTGATTAGTTTTTAAATTGGTCATTATAATAATCTGTAAATTATATAATTTTGCCCTGGAGTATGTAAAAATCAGGATTCAGAAGGGATTCAGAGTGTTTCTAGTTGTGTTGAAAAAAGCATTTTTCTTTAAAAATATATAATTGTTTAGATAGTTAATCCAAAGTACCAGCTGTGTATTCACTTCAGAAAAAATTGCTCCAAAGTAAACCAACGAAGATTTACCCCCAAAAGTCACAAAACTAAATATCTTTAAATAATTAATAAGAGTATTAGCTGTAAGTCCCCCAACTTTTTACACTTTTAACTGTGTTTTTTTTAATTTTTCCCTGTCAAATTAGACTAATTTTCTATTTTTATATTATGATGTATTGATTTCTCTGGGGCTGTGAACTGATGTGGCCAGTATCAAAGCTACTAGGATTTCTTCAGTACGTGAAACATTTTAAGTGTAGTATTAGACTCATTAGTTTCTATGGAAACAGTTACTGGTTTATAAAAGATGAAAGACTATGTATGTACAGGAACACCAGAAACAAACATAGAATAGTGTAAACTTGGCAGATTCAGAAAGGATGCTTTTGTGAGAAGGATGCTGGAACATCCTTTTATATCAGAAAGAATGTACATCACAGTCATGGTAGACAAGTTGATAGGCAAA
Source organism: Harpia harpyja (assembly GCF_026419915.1). NCBI lineage: Eukaryota > Metazoa > Chordata > Aves > Accipitriformes > Accipitridae > Harpia > Harpia harpyja. Next base: position 10,042,028 of record NC_068943.1, read on the forward strand.
GAAGACTGAAAGAATAATGGAAGATATGGAACAATTCAACTTCGAGATTTGTAGTGATGACTGTAAAGCCAACATTTCACAAAACTGAAGTGGCTGTTCTGTTCCTTGTTAAACTGCAGAAAGTTGATTCTCATCTTAATTCATAATGTGTTATGCTGGCGATGGAAGTCCAGTGCCTAATAATTATAATTCTGGCGGTCATAATAGGATTCACAAAAGTGAGATTTCTTGCCTAAAGATGTTCTTTTGTTCATTCATTTGCTCATTTGCCACCTCTCTCTCCCTTTAGAAATTTTCTGTGCTTTTATATAGTTTAATGATTGGAGCACTTATTTGGAAAGTGGAGAGCAAGGTTTCAGGCTCTCCTCCTGAGGAGAAACCCCAGAAAGAGTTTTCAGGAAAATCCCCTCAGAAAGTAAGAGTTGTTGGTCTGAGCCATCAAACTGAGAAGGATTTAGAAATCACGAGTTACTCCCCTTGAGCAGATATTTTAAACATTGAGCTGTTATGCAAAAAGTGTACACTACCTTTCACTCCACCACGTCTTAAGGAAAATTTCTATACTTGCGGGGAACTTCCTGCTCAATTGTTTATTTGAAGTTCGATGATGTTAGTGTGATCGGATGTGCATACTGCATTGAGTCTCTCAGGGAATGTAGCTGAGCTGGGTATTTTTCTGTTTAAAGTAATCTGAGATTTACAGTCAAGATTTTTCCATGTCTCCTGAGATGATAGTGTTTTTTCAACTTATGTTGCTGCAGCACCATGTGCAAAGTACATTCTGCCAAAACATTACAGTATTTACAGACACAAAGGCTCATAAGAGACTAGACAGTTTTGACCTTTTTTACTTTCTCAGAAGTACTCATTCAAAACCTTATTTCCACTGAAGATGAAAAAGACTGTTTATGTATATGAAATTGAATTTGCTCCTATGGTCAGAGGTATTTTGAGAAAATCATTCATGCAACACAGAGAGTAATCAGTTTATCAAACCTAAAATTTATTTAAAATTAATGTAGTCAAACGTTTTAATTATTTTCTGGTTTAGTTCTTTTATTGTGGCCTTAATAGTTATGCTTCTTACTTATATTCAATAGCTATTATTTTTATTATTTAAATGTAAATCCTTGTCTTACTATACTTTGAAATTTCTGCCCTAAATCCATTGTGTTATAAGTAATTTTCTAAAACCTTTTTCTTTTTCTGACTTTTTTCTTTTTTTTAATATTGAACTGAATTATTTATATATTGTTTAAAATGTAATCTCTATTTTTCTTTTTTGTTTGAAGCTGTATCTTTTCTGTACCTCAGTTCAGTTATCTTGATGTAATATGTATAAATAAATAACAGTGCTGGGCCAACATCCAGAAATATATATTGAGAAAAACAGGCTATCAGCTCTTCTTGACTATATCTCATTATTTTCTAACTTGTCATGGGAGTTGCTGTGGTATTCAGTGTAGTTTTCCCTACTGGTTTTATGTTATCTAGTTTTATTTTCAGATGAGACTATGAAATCTTTAGGCAGTCATTTCTCATGTAGCTCTCTAATACCATCAAAAATGGTATAATACTTTCACAGTTCATAGGAGTATTAGGAGATATAATTAATTCAAACTAAATTTTCAAAAATAGGAACCTAAAATTATATTCAAGGACTATTTTGAAATCTAAATATATGGGCTGCCATTAAAGCAGATAAACACTTAGCTACTGATTCCTATTTGTGCAGATCTGGATCTAATATCTGTGATTCCATTCCCATTTAAGGCATTTAACCTTACAGAAATGCAGGTAAAGAGAAGTTCCTCTTAAACTGCTACCTCCCTTCTGCTACTGCTAGAACTTGTGCAGCTGCTTCGTGAACTAGATCTGTAAGTACATGGCATCTAAGAACAGATTTTTTATTTAATTTTATTTTACTTGTTATTGGGTTAATTTTTGAAACAAATTCTCTAGCTGCAGAAGAAATGCTACAGCCAGAAAAATGAAGGTAAAAGAAGGGAGGACTGAAGAGCAGTTTTGAGTTATGCCATATTAAGGAGAGCAGGGAAGTGCAGCATAATTCTAAGTACATATATTCTTAGGGAAAAATCTTGGTCTCATTAGCCTTAAAAACTAGGGAGTAATTTTTTGTAATTATTGCATGGATCAATCCCACCTTCATGTTCTAGCAACTAGAACATTCAACAATTAAGTGAAGCATAAAACTTTCTTTGTGGTTTAGCTATGTGAATTTTTTCTGCCTGAATAGGATACAAAACTTCAAACTAACCAAATGCAGAAGGAATTTCTTAGAAACAAATAGGAACAATGGTCATAGACAATAGATTAAAATAAGCAGAAAAAATGTTCAAAAAGGGGAGCAAGCATAGTCTTAACCTTTTAGCTTTTATTTAAAAAAATGACAAAAAATGTTTCAAGCATTTTTCTTCCCTTTACCCTTTTTCTATTACTTAGATAGGGAATGGTCTACTCATGCATTCAGAGTTTTTGTGTTTGAGGTTTTTTTTTCCTCCAACTTTTTAAATTGAAGAAAGGGTAGAGAAACCTGACATTTTTATAAGAACAGTGAATTTGTTTTTGTAATATTGCAGAAATCAAAATTGAAATACTATCTCACTTTATGTAATAGATTAGCCATACTGAATCCCAGAATGTCAGCAGTCTCAAACCATGTGTTTACTGTAAGGAGACTATTATGGGGTCTATATTAGAGTTACAAATTCTATTCCACAGAATAGGGTCTCTAATTTAGGCAATTTGTGCCAATGTTTTAGATACCTGTTGAAGCATTCCTGCTAAATTAGCTGTTTTGTATAGCTGGTGGAATAGAGATAAATATTATTGACTTGGGGGGGTGGGCCCTGCTGCTTACCTTGGGTAGCAAAGTATGTGTATGGAATTTCCTATTGAATCCATTAAATATAATATATGTACATATATATGTACATATATTATTCTCTGAATACGTAGAAACCTAGGTATTGCCTTTAGAAGGAATAATTCACAAAGCACTCAGTTAGGGATCCTTAAGGAACTTCATTTTACTTGGATCTCACTCTGATGCTTCACAAAGCTTAAGTTCTACTTAATTCTTCTATTAATGTCAGAATATCTTCATGTCTAGAGATGTAGTCTTGAGGACTTGAAGATGTCAATTTCAAGTTTGAAGCATTCAGACTAAAAATTTAAAACACAGCTGGCCCTGCATTTTTAGTATTTTAAGAACCAAATTATAGAAAAAATAAATTAAAAGCTCTAAAATGAGAAAACGTTTTCCACAAAGCTGCACAAAATATTTGAATTCTTCCCCAGTACTAGTGTTATGATGTTATTGTAAATATCAAACACCTTCATAACTAGCATATAGATAAAATTATTCTTTTACACTCTATTTAGATGAGACAATCTTAGTGTGTAAGATTTTGAAGCTAGTTCAAAATAGGGATATTTGGTGCACATTTTCATAAAAACGTTTTATAAAATGTAGTAGAAAAAATATACATTTTCCTTATGTAATGATTCTTTTGAATTAAAAGAGAGTTTATATCCTTATATCTGCATGGAAAAATAAATTTTCTATTAAACTATGTAGGTTTAAAGAATGCAACAGTTCTATTTATTATATGTATTCTATGTGTTTCTATTCTATTCAGTATTTTTCTGCAGAAATTTCTGCTATGTTATGAACAGGGAACATCTCTTTATGAGATTTGACCAAAAAGATTCAAATTGAGCATTTCCCATCATTAGCCTATCACACAGAATAGCACAACACATAGCTGATGAAAATAGAAAAACATGCTCAAAACATTCACTTAGGTAAAAGTTGGGACAGAAGGATATACTACTAGCACTGTCACCTCCAGATAATAATGGAAATAACGGTTTTCATGAGCAGTTGTCATGAGCAGATGAGTGTAAGAAAAATCGTTCTGTCAGTTCTCACTATACAAATAAAAAAACACTGCCAGCAAATTAGCTGCCACTGTGACATCAGATCTATTAATATCATCTACAAACCCCACAATTTTTAGTGATCTACTTTTTTAATATTAATATTTTCATAAGAAATCTGCTTCAAGCTCACTCCTAAGCAACCCGTGTATCTAGAAAATATCTTGGGACCCACAAATTACATAGCCATTACCTCACATGCATGTGGCTGTCTACATGCAACTAGCTCCATATGAAGAGATGATTATGTCACAACTGTAAAGCCTAATCATAATAATGCATAATAGTTATTCGATAAGAATCTTAAAATAACTATTTATATAATTTATATAAATTATAAATATTTATATACTGTATGTTGCACATGTAAATATAGTTAAACAAACTATATAGGATATGATATAGACAAATATGTGTTATACAAATTAAATTATATAAACATGCCTAAAAAATTCCATGATAAGTTTTAGCAATCTCAAACTTATGTGCTGCCCCCGCATCACATAGTAAATGCATGTGGCATGGCAGCTAAGCCCCGCTGACAACAGTGTTAGCATATGAACTTTACCTAAACCTATTGGATAAGGGAGTAACTTAGTTATAAGAATAGAGGAGTATCTTGACCTTAAACAATCTGTCAATCACTGTGAAGCTGCAGACTCACAAGAAACCCCAAGATGGGCAGATCGTGAGTACGAGTGACAGTGACAGCCAGTTGTTAGGTTCTGGGTGATGCAGAAGAGGCCCGTCAGGAACTGGGCATTCTCTGCTGCATCCTTGCCCTGATGGTGTCCAGTGTGACTCTAGGAGAGCCGTCAGGGGCAGGAGAGCAAGATCTAAGAGATTCCAGAAGCACTCAAGAGACACCTCAGGGACCCTGGGCCTGTCCCAAGGACTGTGCACCCCACAGTTGGAACCACCTCATTGATCCCCTCGATTTTCCTTCTGAACCCTGCCATCTCCCCTGTGGGACAGGGGGACCATGTAATTCTTAAAACTTGTAAATATCTGTGATCAAAGTGCTTTGGTGTCAAGGTCCATTGAGTCTCCACACTGCAGATTTCATCTTAAACCACAATGGTCCTATACCCCTTGAGGCAACAATGCCCTTTAGTTTGTGTGACCTCCCAAAGAATTTGTTTAGTTGAGTCAACCTGACAGGTTTCACATCAAGGACAATGATCTAACCCTTCTCCTTTAATCATCTGAGGGAGCAGCTAATTCAAGGTGCTGGGTTTGCACTGATTGGGTTACTAGGGTTTCTCAGCTGTCACTGTTCCCCTGATCCTCCCTGGTCTTTGTGTTTATTTTGATTAGCCTTAATCAGATGACTTAACAAAAGCACATCCCTCACAGGAAAAAGGAGTGTAGACACAAGAAATCTTCTTTGACTTTAAATGCTTTAAGTGTATTGTTAGTTATTAGAGTACAGGGACTGCTACTCAGGATTCCGTCAGAATCACAGAAGTTTTCTTTATCAGCTTTTAAAAATAGTTCTTGGTAAACATTCAACTCTGCCTTTCACAAAAGCCATGCCTTATGTGCTCAGATCAGTGGATGGCTCCTCTCGCCTCCCACATATGGTTAAATACATTTCGCCCTGCTTTCTTTGCGGAAGGATCCAAATCATAATGAACTCAACCCAATCCCACAGTTATGGATTTTAATAATCACATCTAATGGATAGTCCTGTACTCCAAGCAGGAATTTCCTTGTATAGGAGTACAGTAGTTTCCAACACCTTCCTTCTTTCACAGAAGCACACAGACTTTTTCTGGTGATTCATTTGGATTACTTGTACATGATTCCTGCTAGAAGTCTTCCTTGGTAAAATTTATTGTCACAGAACGCACTAATATTGGTTCACTGTGCTAACTTGTAGTATGAAATGCGTTTTATGAAGAGCAATTGTTTCTTGTCTGCTGTGAATTCCAGCTTGTGATTGAAGGTATGGCAACCACAGATGATTTTATATAGATGCATCTCCACAGTGTCTCAGGGTGAGGTATTGCTGTAATATGAAGTAAATGTTCACTGGTGTCACTTCATTGTAACTTGGCTCCCTATACAGAATGTTACGTTTTGTGACTAAAAGCTAATCCAGTTAAACACACAGACCCAGCTAGGATCAGATGAACAATGACAGACCATGAACCCTAGGAACTGAATCAGCTACTCCTAAAACCATCAAAGGACAAGGTTTAGACCATTATCCCTGGTGTGAAGCTCACCAAAGGGTCAAGGAAAGAAAGTCTGTCTTTGAAACGCCATGCAAACTAAATGGGATTACTGACTAAAGGGCTATAGGATTTATTATGAAATGCAGAGAGGAAATGAATTTTGGTACTGTAAAAAACTTAAAATGGAATGTCTCAGGTAAGGACCAAAGGCAGGGAAAAGGATTGATTAAGGTGGAACAAGGAAGAACAACCATAGGAAAACAGAGGGAAAAGGGTTAACAGAAATGGGTTGACTGTAAGCAGGGTCTGATCAATACACCTGTTTGACAGAGCCCTATGTTTGATTGGCACAATCTGTCCTGTCTTCTCACTGAATCATATTTCAAACTTTTTTCTGTATGGCTGAGCTCCCTGCTCTGAGTGTGTGTGCCTAACAACTAGCAAACTTCATGTTGGATTATTCAGGGAGTAGGATATGAACCACAATTACCAACATCTGGAGAGAGAGAGAGAGACCCCCTGACAAAGGCTCCAACTGCCCTGTAGGAAACCAGGGACTGGGGAAACTGAAGGAGACCACAGCCTGGAGACCAGCTACAGGATAGACACAAACTTTTATGTGTCACCACTAGCAAACTTGACATAGTGACTGCATAAGGGGCCTATGGTCTGGGCATAGATATTGGACAGACTTAAAGTTTCTCTAGTGTCTGAGACATCTATGAATGTGGGTGTGCTTGTGAATCAAAAAAAATGAGAGTGATAATCCTGATAAGCCTAAAAGTAAGCACAACTTTGGCCCCCATTGCTCATGTTCATGTGAGTGCTATCTGTGTTTACATGGGTGCTGGTAAAGGTGTTCTCTGTGTTATTTGTGGGACTTGCCATAACTACTGTGCATGCGTGTATATGTGCGTGTTTTCATCAGGAATACATCCTCAGACTCACCATCAACTGCACCTAGGAGTACAGAAACATATGCATCTATTGTGCTGTGATGGAGTAACCTGCTGTGCCTTAAAGTCCACCCAATTTGACTATATTTTCTACTGTAGTGGACTAGGAAGGAGAAATCCTCTGAGTCCTGAAGTCCTCCAGATTCAGTTACCCTTAATAAAACTTGTTTCTTGTCTGCTGTGAATTCCAACTCATGATTCAAGGAACCACGGACACAGAGACCATTTGCCATGGAGGAATCTCCACAGTGTCTCAGGGTGAGGTGATCACATAACATGAAGCAAAAGCTGGTGACACTTCACTGTAGACTTGGCTTCCTACCCTGTCCTGTTGTGTTACCATCTGCCTAGTATAGTTAACAGTTACAGATGCCAAAGCTCATTCTAGCCAGAGCTGAAAGGACTTTTTTAGCCTAAATAAAGATTCTGTTAGTTTTGCTTTTGTGAAAGATTCTTATTCAATAAAAGATAAACTGTTACAGGAAAAGTTTGAGGCAAGAAACTATGAAAATGTATAGTGAAAAAAAAATTAGGATTGTTGAAATGTTCTTTCTTGTTTCTGAATCTTTTTAGTAAACCACTTGTTATATGTAATGTAGACCAATTATTTCAAAACATGGCTAAGGAGTAAAGAATAGTTCTGTGATTGAATATTGAAACAGCTTGATCAATATAAACTTTGTTATAAATATTTTTTTTCAGTTTGCACATCAGAACTCTAGTATCTGATTGTGTGACTAATAATTGTCCTCTTCTATCAAGTGATGAGATAATAATGACAAATGCCATTTTCTTTCTTCCTTTATTTTCTCCATTCTGATTTCTTAAGCTCACTAAGGTTAACAGATTACTCGTAAGTTTTTAAGTCTTGACCTCATAACTGATCAACAACTATTAGTGGAGGCACAGGTAGATATGAAAACCCTAAATCCTGTCAGTTGGACTGATACCTCATATACAAAGAACTTCTAGGTTCTGAACCACATTCTGCATTCAACTACAGTAAAAAAAGATGGGACCGATTTCACCAGTGTTAGCCACCTGAAAGCAAATCAGCTAGCCGGAACTAATTGCTCATTCTGCTGTTACAGCAGTAGGACAGAAACAGCTCTGAAAGTCAGGTTGTTCACTTAGCTTAATCAGTTTAATCACCACTGCAGGCATCTGTATCAATTCCTCTGTCAAGATGGGAAGCCTAGCTGATCATCTTAGAACAGCCACTTAACTCTTAGATGGTTATGGCTAGGTAAAATCAATCCTACCGTTAATAAATGTCAGACTTTGCTGTATCATCATGAAAGGGTAAATCTGAGAAAAAAAATTAGTAGCATAGTTGCCATATGCAAAAAAGATCTGGGCTTCATTAATTTTGTTACATATTCTTACTTGCCAATCATCAAACCCTTGGTACATTGAAGTTAATGATAAAGATCCAGATTGTTTCCTGGAACTAGGACTACAATTCCCAAGTATCTTGAGCAATCACTTAATTTTCTGTATTGTCGTCAGATTACCTATTCTACGCATTGAATTTAAGTTAAAACACATGTCCTATTATATTTTCGGTTTGATGAGGTCCAATATCATACTGCGTGATTACCTACTGAGGCAAATTGCACTCAGCTCCAGGTTTTTCCGATAACTCATATTTTTAAACTACACTACTGCTATTACCTGACCTATATACCTGGTTTCCTTCCTTTAGAAAACAGAAGATCAGATAGTGTTTTTTTTCACCACAACTGAAATCAGGAGACAGTTGCTATACCTGCCCAAATCCAGGAAATACTACTGGCTTCGGTGGTAAAGCATGTGCCTTGATACCATCATCTGGGATGATAAAATTACTGCCTGTATGATTTTTTCTTTTCATTGTAGAAATTTGCACAACATAATGTAGCTCAAAATCAGGCTATGTTTCAACAAGTTCAAGGTGTGAAATGAATGTTTCACACAGCTCTGCTCCTTAGCTCTGGTGTAAGAGACTGGGAAGCACAGTGTTATTTGCAGTGAGAAGAAGCTGAAAAATCAAATTATTATTTGTATGAAAGCTGTTTCTGTAGAGAAATATCCTCATATAATGGACCCTTCTTTTCAAAAAAGCCTGACTGTTGTAATATTCTAGACTTCTAGATTTCATTTCCTTTTTTTTTTTTTGTGCCACCTACAGTGAATGCAGAGATATATCAAAAAAGCAGAGCATTGTGGAAGGGGCATTAAGAGTTAGCAAGAAAAACTATCACTGAGTGAATGACAAAATCCTTGAGAGATTTTTTTGTTGAATATGGTGACATTTATATTTTAACATAACTTTTGTTATCACCTTCTTGATTGATGGCAATTGAAAAGAGGCCAACCTTTTCCCCGAAAGAGCTGTATATGGAAAACTGTATATGGAAAAGTACAATTATGTCTGAGTCACAAAATTAAATGAATCATCTTAGGACTCTTCAGGTGCACCTACAGCTCAATAGCCAACTCTTCTCTAAAGGACAAGAGTGTTTTGAGATAAGGGAAAAAGTATTGGTCATGATGAAAAAGTGTATGTTTACTTGACTAAAAGAGTAACAAAAAGCAGAGCACTTTTTTGACAATTCTCAGACCCTTTCATCTTTGTAACCAACTTATGCTTCAAATAAACTAAAGTAAGACATCTGCAATTTCATAATATGCATTTAGATATTTCTCAGGAACACAGATTAAGAATGGTTCAGTTTTACAATGTTTTTTTTAATTGATGTCATCTTTTCCTTGGAAGTAATGTACGCTTTTGCTACCCCCTTTCCCCCCCTGGTGGCGCAGCCCCAGCAGGGGCAGGGCGGGTCTCCCTCAGGGGGATGGGACAGTCTTGGGTGGTTGGAGCTGGTTGGAACAGCCATGCTCACATGACTGCCAGTCGCTCGGGGAGCACAATCAGCCGGCCAGGGACAATGGCCTGACAGACCCCAGGGATGGGGGAGGAAAGCCCTTTGTGTCAAGGGGAAGGGGAGAAGTGCACCTCCAGAGCCCAAAGAGGAGCGGCAAGAAGAGGTGGCCGCGCCTGCTGTGGGCACCCTCCTCTTCCCAGCAGGGACCACAACACACCAAGTTTTTGTATCCTCCCCTTCCAACAAGCACAATCACCTGAAATTCATTCAGTCTGAAACTGTCAACCTGTGCCCCTGAAGGACATTGGCAGGGCAACCACAACACCAGAGTAAAAGAGAAAGGTGATGGGAAGGGGGCATTAAAGAACAATTTTAAATGTGTTATTAATGAGGCTTTTCTGTACTGATTTGTATATGACTGTTACTGTCCTTGCAACTGGATTAGTAAGACCTGTTGATTGTGGTTTTGATTAGACTGTGAAAACATTAATTGGACTAACAATAAATCCAGGTTCCATAAATATCATGCATTCCTTTTTGCCTGTAACAATATTTGGAATAAAAAAACTTGTTCCCTCATTACTGGCTGGTGATGGCTTAACATCTGAAGCCAAGGACCCTATTAGAGCTCTAGAGAGATGATGACATTGTCCAGGCCTTGGACTAGAGGCAGGGCAAGTGCCTATGCCTGATGCTGGGGCAAGGGTGGCCTCACCTGTAGGAGGTGAGCTGTGGTCCAACTGAGCACACAATTGCCAGGAGTAGGAGCTGTGGGAGGACGTGGACAAGCAGCATAGACCCAAGGAGGGAGAACAGGTGACTGATGGGCTCTACCCAGACATGCTGCAGAGGCAAGAACCCGAACCATACAGTGCAGGGAAGGAAGACAGTGAGAGACCAGACTCCGAAAAAAAGAGCTTGGTGGGTTATGTGGAAAAGGTGGGTTATGCTGGAAACTTGTGGCTTCTGGGAACAGAAGAAAGGTTCCTTCTTTGTCTCCAGATCTGCAGTTACCAAAGGGCTATAGTGTCCTGGCAACAGGTTAGGCAAGACTAGTCAGATCCACCTGAGCCTCAGTGAAGTACGGCATGCTAAGAGGGAGAGGCAGATGAAGACTCCCACTTGCAGGGGACAGTCTTACCGATTTGCTGACCTGACTTGGTGTCTTGGGAAGTTTGTTGCTTGCTGGAGACTTTGATCTGAGGTATTGTGGAAAGACTGCCACAATTTGTACAGCTTTAGACTATTTCTCATACCCCTTATTTCTCATCCACACAGGCACCAATGATACTGCTGGGGAGACCCTGAGCATATTGCAAGCGACAACAGAGTTCTGTCATTGAGAGTGAAGGACATGGGAACCCAGATGTTGGTCTCCTCAATCGTAGTGAACAGAAAAGCTTCAGATAGGAGTGAATGCATCAGCAGGGCAACACTTGGTTGTGTGGCTGGAATTGCGCACAGGGCTTTGACCTTTACAATTGCTCAACCTTCTTCAAGAAAATACTGAGCAGGGACATGGACTATCTGATGAAGAGGAGCAAGAATATCTTTAAAAATAGGCTTGCTAACCTATTAAGGAGAGCACTAAGCTATGTACAACAGGGAATTGTTGCGATAATCTTCAGAGAAGTGAAGGCAAGGGGGGCTATGAAGAAGCATCCAGGGGACATGATGGGGAAGACTTTTGCACTCCCCTACCAATACAACTTGGGGTCCATCTCAGGTACCTGTACACAAACTTACACAACATAGGAAATAAATTGAGACAGACTGGAGTGCTGCAGTGGATGGGTAAAGACTCTTTAGTATATGTTTCGCCAAAACTAAGCATGTAACCAGCTATATTGACTGTAATGTGGCCATCACTGACACACACAGGGAAGGAGCAGATCAAACATGACTACAGCGTTCTGAAAGTGATGGTAGAGGAAATAGGGACCTAGGTGGTTTTCTCCTCAATCCTGCCAGTGGGGGAAAAGAGCTTGAGAATTAGTGGAAAGATCCTGTGGGTCATCACATAGCTGTACAGCTGACGTTGACAACAGGAATTTGTTTTTTATGACCATGGGACCTTCTTTGAGGACTGAGAACTACTAGGATCCATCTGAAAATGAAGCAAAAGCATCTTTGCCAACAGGCTGGCCAACCTGGTGAGAATGTTGAAGTAGGAACAACATGTGTGGGAGATAATGAGCCACAATCAAATGTTGAAGTGGTAGATGGGGTTGACAAGCAAAGAGGGGAATAGTGATATGGACAAGAGAGATCTTGTAATTAAAAAAACAGCTGAAGTGGGACTACCTCAAGCATAAAAGTGCCAAAGTAAGGAAGTATCTACAGGACAGCATTATTGAGGAAGTTCTCATACCTTTCCTAGAGAATCAACAGAACTGTGTTCCCCTCTGGAGTACCTGTATACTAATGTTTGCAGCATGGGGAAAAAACCAGGAGGAAGTAGTTTGTGTGCATTTATAGGGCTATGATCTCATTGGGATTATAGAGACATGGTGGTATATCTCAGGTGACTGGAGAGCTGTTGTGGATGAATACTGGCTCAGGAAAATGAGGGAATTCTTTATGTAAGAGAGCAGCAGGAATGTATGGAGCTCTTCCTTGGGACGGATGATGAGCCAGTTGAGAGTTTATAGGTCAGGATTAAAAGACAGACCAACTTAGGCAATGTTGTGGTGGGTGTCTGCTACAGACTGCCTTATCAGGAAGAATTAAATGACAACTGGAAGAAACATCACATTTGCAGGCTCTGGTCATCATGGTGGACTTCACCCACACCTATATCTTCTGGAAGGGCAATGCAGCAGGGCACAAAAGATCCAGGGGATTTCTGGAGTGCATTGATGGTAATGTCTTGATGCAGGTGATCAAGAAGCCAGCAAGGAGAGATGTTCAGACTTACAGGTGAGGAAGAACTGGTTGGGAATGTGAAGACTGGGGGCAACCTTGACAGCAGTGACCATGAGGAAGATGGTGGAGTTCAAGATGAGCAGGATAAAACCCCTGAATTTAAGAGAGCAGTCTTCAACCTGTTCAAGGACCTGCTCAAAATAATCTCATAGAAGATGGTCTTTTTAGAGAAGCAGGAACCAAGAGAGCTTGTTGATTTTCAAGGATCAGCTTTTGCAAGTTCACAAATGGTGCATGCCAACGAGCTGCAAGTCAAGCAATGCTATCAGGAGGCCTGCATGGATGAACAACATGCTCCTGATAAACCACCAATGTTCTTGATAAACCTCCAATGCTAAAAGGAAGCGTGCAACAGATGGAAGAAGGATCAAGTGACTATATATCAGGAGGACTATAGAGACACTTTCCAAGCATTTAAGGAAAAGGCTTAGGAGAGCCAAAGCCCCTCTGGAATTGAATCTGTTGAGGGACATGAAGGACAACATGATGGGCTTCTACAAGCATAGCAGCAGCAAAAGAAAGCCTAAGGAAAATGTGGGTCCATGTGCTGGTTTTGGCTGGGATAATTTTCTTCATAGTAGCCAGTAGGGGGCTATGTTTTGGATTTGTGCTGAAAAAAGTGTTGATTATACAGGAGTGTTTTCCTTATTGCTGAGCAGTGCTTACACAGAGTCAAGGTCTTTTCTGCTTCTCACACTGCCCCACCAATGACTAGGCTGGGGATGCACAAGGAGTTGGGAGGTGACACAGCTGGGACAGCTGACCGCAACTGACCAGAGGGATATCCCATACTGTATGACACCATGCTCAACAATAAAAGCTGGGGAGGGGAGAAGGAGGAAAGGGGACGTTCAGAGTTATGGTGTTTGTCTTCCAAGTAACCGTTACATGTGATGGAGCTCTGCTTTCCTGGAGATGGCTGAACACCTGGCTGCTGATGGGAAGTAGTGAATGAATCTCAGGCCCTTGAGACCGGTAAAAAACCCATGAAGCAATGGACTTAAGCTTGGTGAAGATGTATCAGTTTAAGGAACATTTAAACAAACTGGGCATACACAAGTTCACTGAACCTGACAGGATATATCCACAAGTGCTGAGGGAGTTGGCTGATGTTATTGCAACGCCACTCTTGTTTACCTTTGAAAGGTCATAATGATCAGGGGAGATTCCTGAAGACTGCAAGAAAGAAAAAATCCCTTTGGTCTTCATGAAGAGCAAGAAATAGGACCTAAGATTCTTTGGGTTGGTCAGCCTCATCTGAAGCCCTGGAAATATGACACAGCAAATAATCCTGGAACCTGTTTCCAAAAATAAAGGATAAGAAGATGATCAGGAATAGTCAGCATGGATTTATGAATAGCCTTGTACTCTAGCTAGTAGTACATGAGGGGAGAGCAGTGGATGCTGCTCTCAACTTTATAATTATCTTAACTTTAATGAGGTTTTTCACACTTTCTTCCATAAAATCCTCAGGGACAAAGTGAGGAAATATGGAGATAAATGGATGGAGAGACAGAGTGGCAAATGGCTGAACTACCAGGTTCAGAAGGTTGTAATTAGTGGTACTGACTTCAGCTGGAAGCCAGTCACTAGCAATATACACCAGGGCCGATGCTGTTTGATATATTCATTAATGACCTAGCCGATAAGACAGCATCAATGGGACAAGCCCTCAGAAAGTTTCAGGTGATACAAAACTGGGAGGAGTGGTTGATACACTGGATAGTTGTGATACCATTCAGAGGGAACTTGACAGGTTGGAGAAAGGGCAGAGAGGAACCTCATAAAGTTCAGTAAAGGTAAATACAAACTCCTGCATGTGGGAAGGAATAACACCAGCACACCAGTCATGCACCAGGACATGCTTGGGGACCAACCAGTTGATTCTTCCCCTCTACTGAGCACCGGTGAGTACATCTTGAGTACTGTGGTCTTGAGTACTTGAGTTCAGGGCTCATCAATAGAAGCCCTGAGAAGCATGGGCATACTTGAGTAAGTCTAGAGAAAGACCACAAAGATGCATAAGATGCTGGAGCATCTGTCATATAAGGAGAGGCTGAGAGACCTGGGATTGTTTACTCTGAAGAAGGGAAGGCTCAGAGGAAGCTTATCGACATGTGTCAATACTTGATTGGGTGAATAAAGAAACCAGAGCCAGACTCTTCTCAATGGTGCCAGGGGAATGGATAAGATGGGATGGCTAAAGTTTGAAATAGAGGAAATTCCACTTAAACACAAGAAAAAAAGAAAAAAAAAATACCCTAAGGGTGTTTGGAACCTGGAACAGATTGGCCAAAAATGTTATGGAGTCTTCATTCCTGGAGATATGCAAAATCCATTGAGCGAGGTCCTGAGAAATCTCTGACTCTGCTTTGATAGGGTGGGGGGGATTAGATTAGATCATCTCCAGAGGTTCCTTCCAGTCTGAACTATTTTGTGATTCCATCTTTCTGCAATTCTGTAAATGCATAAAATGTTAATTCTATACATCTATACACATATATGTAAGTATGTATGTAGTGCGAGAATTTAGTGGAAAGTTTCCAACTACCACGCTATGAATATTACAAATGAGAAGGAAACCACAGCCTTGGAATGGAATACCTCTGTCTCAATAATACACATTTGAAAATAAAGGATCAGTAACACCCGTATGATTAAATTTTGTAAAAACTTACAAATCCCTCTAAGGTTTTCTAAGATAACATATTGGTCTGTAGTAACAAGATCTGTTTAAGGTCCTAGAGTGTTATACAGCTAAGAAAATTATGTGTGTGTGTATTTATATATTTATAGTATATTATTACTATAGTAGATTTCAGGAGCTTAGAATGACATTTAGTGAATTCCCCATGACCAAATCACAAAATCTTCAAATATCCCATTATTTTAAAAAACATTTTAAATCATATTTTCAAACTATTTGGAATTCTTTGTTGTACAGAGTTATTAGTCTGTAGAGCACATAATGTATGTGTATTACAAGTGGATATGTATCTTCTAATACACCAGTTTTTCAAATTGCTTATTTAGATCCTTTGGAAACAATAATTACTGTTTATTAGATTTGGTTCCTATAATCAAAGAACAAAAAGTAGTGTCATACATTTGAGTGTCTCACAAATACATGGCAAAAAAAAAAAAAAAAAGAAATGAGAACGAAATTTAATTAAGCAAATATATATATGTGTGTTGAAATGTAGATTTTATTGTAATTGCTGATGCTAATAAGCCTTTATAACTTCCTCATTTATAGAAAATAAATAAATTGAAAGACCTCTGATTCTGCACCAGAATTCAGTTTTTCACTTAAATAAATATTTGGTTTTTCATTAAAATTAACTCTGTTTCACATTTTTATAAATACATAAGTATAAATTCACACAGATACTTTTGCATGAATGCAAGAATAAATCTAATTCTACATATATGATCTAAATTTGTTCCAGTTTTATGGTGTTGGGACAGCCTTCTTTCTTTGTGCAATATAAATTTCTCAGGGCCAAAGATAAAATATAAAAATACTTTAGGAATTTGACTTTGTCCTGATTTCACTGGGATAAAGTTGATTATCTTTGTGGTAGCTGGTATAAAGTTGATTTTCTTTCGGTGGCTGGTATAGTGTTATGTTTCGGATTCAGTACCAGAAGAATGTTGATAACACACTGATATTTTCAGTTGTTGCTAAGTAGTGTTTAGACTAAAAGTCAATGATTTTTCAGCTTCTCATGCCCAGCCAGCAAGAAGGCTGGAGGGGCACAAGAAGTTGGGAGGGGACACAGCCAGGACAGCTGACCCAAACTGGCCAACAGGGTACTCCATACGGTGTGATTTCATGCCTATTATATAAACTGGGGGGAGCTGGCTGGCGACGATCACTGCTCAGGAACTAACTGGGCATCAGTCGGCGGATGGTAAGCAATTGCATTGTGCATCACTTGTTTTGTATATTCCAATTCTTTTGTTAGTATTATTGTCATTTTATTATTGTTATTATTATCATTATTAGTTTCTTCCTTTCTGTTCTATTAAACTGTTCTTAACTCAACCCATTAATTTTACCTTTTTTCTTCTGATTCTGTCTGCCATCCCACTGGCTGGGGGGGAAGTGAGTGAGCGGCTGCGTGGTGCTTAATTGCTGGCTGGTGTTAAACCATGGCAGTCTTGTACAAGGGAAAGAAAATGAACTCTGAATGAAAAGGTTAATAATATTTGTATATGACATATTTTTGAAGGGAAAGGCTGAATAGGGTAAAAATATTGTTTTGATTAAGTTTTCATAAATTTTAAATTTTAATGCAAAAATAACATGTCACAATTTATAGGTCCATGACTTAGTTGTATGTTGAAATAGTGAAAGGTGTATCAGAAAACCCTCAGCCAATTTTTTTCATCTACCTGTTTCAGAGAAGGTTTTTATCTTTAAGCTGTGTAGGTTATTGTGTTGTCAGTGAAGAAAGAATTTCTCATTTCTGTATAGCTGAACTGGCTCATTGTTTTTTCCTGGTTTATTGACTTTCATGTGCTTCCAAAAAGTCTTCTTATGTTTTATAAGTTTCCTTTTTCTTTTACTATGACCATACAGAAGTTGTACAAAACCAGAATTTTTCTGGAGAAAGCAAGAGAGAGAGAAAAGTCCATAGGACAGAGGCCTTATAAAGGGTCAGCTCTGGTATAAGATTATTTATCTGAATACTTATGAATAGAAGCAGTTTGTCAACTTGCTAGGCAAATTGCTAGTAGATACTTTATTTATATACTCACACTTTCCACCAAATATTTGGGACAACTAGTTAAGGGATCAGGAGCACAAGTAGCATTCTCCTCTGTCCTTCCAGTTGTAGGGAATGATGAGGGAAGAAACAGTCTGGGGCTGGCACACCAAAATTTGAGGGATGGTGTGCTAGCAAGGTCCTTCAGTCTGCTCCATGATGTGCTGAGTACACTGGAGCACGTTTGAAATGTCTTTGTACTAATGCATACAGAATGAGGAATAAGAAAGAGGAGCTAGAAGCTTTGGCCCAGTCCCAGAGCTACAACATCATTGGCATAACAGAAACCTGGTGGGATGAGTCCTGTGACTGGGGTGCTGTGATGGACGGTTATAGGCTCTTCGGGAGGGATAGGCAGGGCAGGCAAGGTGGGGAGGCGGCACTGTATGTAAGGGAGAGGTTGGATTGTATGGTGCTTACAGCTGGAGATGACACAGTTGAAAGCCTCTGGGTAACGATGAAGGAGAAAGCAAATAAAGCAGCTGTTGTTGTGGGTGTCTACTATCCACCACCCAGCCAGGATGATGACACCAATGAATTATTCTATAAGGAATTAAGGGATATCTCTAGATCAACTTCCCTTGCCCTTATGGGTGATTTTAACTTCCCAGACACCAACCAGGAATATCATACAGCAGACACAAACAGGTCCAGGAAATTTCTGAAGCACGTTGAAAGTAACTTCTTGGTGCAGGTACTAAGGCATTTGACTAGGAAAGGTGCCCTCCCAGATTTGTTTGTAAACAGAGAAGGACTAGTGGGCAAAGTGGTGATTGGTGGTTGTCTTGGTCATGGTGGCCACAAAGTAGTTGAGTCTCAAGTCATTGGTGTTAGGAGAAAAACTGCTAGCAAAACTTCAACCCTGGATATGGGGAGAGCAGAATTTGGGCTGCTGAAGGAGCTAGATAGTAAGCTTCCCTAGGAATCTGCTTTTGAAGTATCGGCATCCATGAATGCTGGTCACTTTTTAAGAGCTGTTTTTTAAAAGCACAGGAGCAGGCAATTCCAAAGTGTTGGAAGTCAAGCAAGCAGGACAGAATGCTGGCTTGGCTGAGCAGGGATCCTCTTCTAGAACTTAGGTGGAAAAGGAAAGTGTACAGATATTGGAAGCAAGGACAGGTGACACAGGAGGACTAGAGAGATGCTGTTTGCTACTGTAGGGAAAAAAATTGTGTGGCCAAAGCTTGATTAGAGTTCAAGCTGGCCAGCACTGTGAAGGACAACGAAAAGGGCTTTTTAAAATATGTTAATAGCAAAAGGAGAATCAGAGATAACATTGGTCTGTTGTTTGACAAGATTGGTCACCTCACAAATAGGGACATAGACAAAGTGGAGATGTCTAACGCTGCCTTTGCCTCTGTCTTTAACACTGTTGATGGGCCCTGGGACCCCCGGAGTCCTGTGTTGGAAGACTGTGCATGGGATGATAAGCTCCCGGCCGACTCTAAAGTTGTTTGGGACTTGCTGCTCCAGCTGGATGCATATAAAACTATGGAGCCTCATGGGATTCATCCCAGGGTACTGAAAGAGCTGGCTGAGGTAATCGCTGGACCTCTTTCCATTATTTTTCAATGATCTTGTGAGTCTGGAGAGGTCCCAGTTGAATGGAAACTGACAAATGTTGTGCCTATATCAAAGCTATTAAAAATACCTCCTCTAAATATTTTTGGAGGAAATATTTTGACTTTTTATCATCTCAATACCTGATCACAAACTTAAAAGAATGAAAAAAAGTAAAAAGAAAGATACATAGAGAGCTTGTAGAGTTTTATCTATCATGTTTTCATGGCAGCTACAAATTTTTAGAGGTATCACGGAAACAAGGAGGAGAAAGAATGGTCATGGATGTGCCATTACTATCCAATAACCATTTTCCTTGTTGGGGATCACTAGTGGAATTGATGGAGCTGCCATAGATGCTAAGCTGTACAATAGCTCAGCTGTTATTCAATGGCTTGCAAGAAAGGCAATGAAAAGATTCCTGGCCTTGTTAATCAACTCTGATTTATGGGCAATGTTTGCTGCACAGAAAGGTTGTTATTCAAGCCACATTCTCTTTCTGTTGTTGTTGTTGTTTTTCCTTTTTCCAGTGTAACTAGATCTAACAACCAAACAGCATGTGGACTCCAGCCAGTTTTTAGCTATGTACATGATGGACACTGCAAAGAGCCATTTGTTCTTCCTGCAACACTGTTCTGCATGTTGCAATCCCAGAGTCTTCAAACCAAATTCCACTGGAAGCCTTTAGCATATTTCTTACTGTGTGCACATGTCTTCTGAAAAGTGATTAAATTAACTGTTTAATTCCTGTGTCTCTAAAAGCATTAATCCTGATGGAATCTGAATAATGAGCCCTTTGGAGAGGTCTGGGACATAGACCCAGCTTGTATCTGTAGAATGGAAGTGTTGATCTGGGTGTAAATCCACGTGCATTTACCAAGCACTCAGGTATCATGGTGATAAACACCATTAAGAGTCTGAAACAAACACAACAGTGGCATTTAATGGAGTAGGGATTTGCAGGAAAATATAAATCTTGCCGACTCAGAAAAGAAAATGAAACAAATAACCAAATAACATTTGTTGAAAGAATACATCTTTATGAAAGTTTGTAGAGTAGACAGCTGTTGAAAAAAAGAAACACTAGTAACATTATATAGTCTATATTGTGTAGAACTGGCTTGAAAACAATGGTAATATGAACATTAAATACAACCAAAAAGCTTTTTAAATATAAAATTTCCAGAAAAAAAAAGAGTGATAAACCAAGAAAAGAATGGAAAGAAAGAGCAAGAAAGACCATATACAGTTATCTTTGTGTGCTTTCATATATTTATGATGTCATAGTTACATAGGGGAGGAAATCTCATAAGCTGATCACATTCTTTTGTTTGTCTGAATTCATTGAGTTAGTGAAATGGTAGAATGTTCTTGAGACTCTGAGTGTTGGTGTGTAACAAGTTTTTGGAAAACAATTGCAATTGTAAAAAAAAAATTATAGCAGTTTAATATAGCCACAGTATATGTAATTTTTTAACTTTATTTTTTAAATTAACTAAAGCTTGGATTTATTTTAAGATGTTTTAATTTTTAAGCTGTTTATAACAAAAATACATTAGATTATGAAATTTATGGACTTTCCATAAACCTTTAATTTAAAGACCTTCTGTAGGAACAAATATTTGAATTTCAGTGCTCCTTTCAAAGTTGTTAAAAATGCCTCACTAAATATTTTGAAGGAAGTATTTTTAATTTTAAGCAACTTTACTCTTAATACACATTCATAATCTTGAAAAAAATCATTTTGTCAAAAATAAAAATAAGCAGAATGGCTTCAAAGCCATAAACCAGTTAAAACTGAGTGCTTCAGGGTGACCTCATAACTGGATAGCCCAGGAAGACACATATGTGGGAGCTTGCAGAAAAAAGAAAAAACCATAGTGCAGAAGAAACTGTTACTTTAGGGCAGGTGTATATATACTTAGTTAGCTTACAGGAGTGCTACACACCCCTTTTGATTCTGTCTGTTCTTGCATCTTCAGCTGAGTATAAAGAGTGGAAAGCAGAACCCTGGGGTTACTCTATTCATTTTCTCAAAACAGCTAATACACATTAAAATACATATTTTAATGCTTGTATGATATATTGGTTGTACATTAAAAATATTCTTCAAAACAGCAGTATACCTTAAAGAAAACATGTTTTTCTGAGGGGGAAATAGAGTAATTACAAAAATACTGTTCAGCACTGGCATAGCTCTGCCATCACTGAGATCAGTGGACATATTCCTGCACTGGTATATCTTTATTAGCATGATCAGGAAAAAATGTTTCCTTTATCTCTATAAACTTATTGTGTGAAGACCATCATTAAATTCTTGCTGTACCTGCTAATTTCTGAGCAACAAACAAAATGTAGTTGCTGAGTTCCATGGAAGTAAGTACAGTTTTTAACATCAGTACTGTGGGATACATTCTCAGCATATTTGGATAGTTGTTTTTTTTTTTTTTTTCTTTAAATCTGGGCATAATATAGTCAGGGTGCCCTCTAAATATTTCCCATCACACAAAGTAATTTTTCAAGCTTTTTCAGTCCCCAGGGCTTGAGCATTTAACTGACCACTTTCTTTTTATTCTCTTTCTCTTGTGTGTAGTGTCATTTTCACATGAGTAACTGAATCAGTTTCTCCCTTTTTTTCTCTCTGTTGTACACTATGAGGCTCACTCTAGGAGCATCAGCTTAGGTGCCCAGCTTGTAGAGTTCGTAGAACTTGACAAGTACTTCTCCCATCTCTGCTTTTCACTCTTCTTCCTGTGGAGACAGCTCATACTTCTGCTGGGGCACTTACATGCCCAGTTACTCTGTGCTGGTTGCTCAGAGCACCATACACCATTTCAGAGAAGATGATGGCTGGATGACAGCAGTTTGTTGGGCTACGGTGCTCTATGCTAAGATAAGTTAATTCATAGAAAATTAAAGTGAAATGTAAAGGGTATGACAGGAACTCACCTCACCATATACTTGTTACTTTTTTGACAACTGAAATCAATGAGTTCAAAAGCAGAAGACATATAGGGTTTTGATCAAACTGAGATATTCTTGCATTTTTGTGACTATACAAATAAGCCTTGAAATGGGCACAAATTTCACTTAAACACTATGATATTAGTCCCTAACTTTCTGAAAGTCATTACCAAGGTAAGAAGTGAGCTGTGGGCAACATTATGACTTGCTCTCCCTTTTGACCTAAACTTCTTATTTGCCTTTGGCCACGAGAAACATTGCCTTCGTGACGTGTGCTCTGCAGACCACTGTATTGAGAACCCTTTGTATTGTGAGAATGATGCAAAGAGGACTTCATACAAATGAGTAAGGTTGATACATATTTTTGAGAAATTATATTGCTTTGCAGCAATATCTAGTATACAGTAAGACCATATATAAAGCTATCAGTAGTAAAGAAGAATTAATATCATAATATTCCTATGAGATGGTTAATTAAAGAAGCAGGGGAAAAGGTGGCAGAGGATTTTGCTGATTATACATAAGCATCTGTGATAGCAAGTTCTGCTTCCACATTGACTTACTTTCTTAGATTCCTAGTTGGCCTTTCAAAAAATGGGGAAATTTTCATTATTGGAACAAGCTTGGAATAAAAACTGATCTAGAAATATTTACAAAACCTCACATATTACAAAATAAAAGCTGTGGGTGCTAAAACTTTTGTTTAAGAATATTGCTAATATTTACCGCATTATGTAATCTTTTTTATATATATATATATTCTAATCAGGTACTTATGTTTCTGTTTTCCCCAATGAACTCCATAAAACTTAACACCACCCCCCCCGAAGCTGCTAAGAAAACCTAGCGATTGGTCCACTTCCCTGCTCAAAGCAGAATCAACTAGAGCAACTTGCTCATACCCATGTGCAGTTGGGTTTTGAAGAGCAACAAGGACAGATGCTGCAGACTTTCTGGACAACCTGTTCCAGTGTTTGACAGCCCCCACAGTGAAAAACAGGTTTTCTTCTGTCGACTAACAAACATTTTTACATTATTTTATTTGGGATTTTAAATTCAATTTCCATTTTACTGCAGTGTGTCTTTCACTTTGGAGAGGGGGAGAGGTCTTTTTGCCTTGAATTATTTGGAAGTAAGTTAGAAAAGAGGAATAAGTTATGTTCTCTCTTCAGCCATCCTTCCCTCCGCCTGAGATACTTATCTAAGTTTCTCTGAGATCTAAGATTGAAAAAATGTTTACAGTATTTTCAAGTGAAAGGCTTCACTGAATAGGGGGTTTATGTGTTTGAAAGCTTTCTGGAATCAGGACCTAAACCCAAGAAAATACTTCGGGACCTTTTTTCTTGTCCTTCAGTGAAGTTTTCAATAAGAATCCTAAGTCGCAGTCTTAAGTCACAGAGAACAAATGTCTGCTTCTTGAACTAAAAGAACAGCTCCAGTAGTAGGCAGTTCTAGTAGATTGCCACATTTTTTAGAGATTAGGCACTAGATGGGAATGCAACACCAAGTCTTTGTTTATGTATTGTACGTGTACTTACATATACAATGAAAGAGCCATCCATAAAAAAACCAAACCAAACCAAAACAAAAACTAAAAACCAAAACAACAACAACAACAACAAACCCTCAACATTTGAAATTAACTTCACACTGTTAAACATGCTTCTAAAACACTGATATAAATAACAACAAATCAATATCCTCTAGTACTTAGAATATGACCTTATTCCATCAGGCCTTGTAGCACTGCACAAGTAATGGAAAGGCTTTTATTCAACTCAGAGTGCACCTGGATAAATGGGAGGTCACCAAGGATCTGTTCCCTACTGATCTGTGGTTTCTATTAGAATAAAGTAACTTCTCCAACTTAGTTGCTGGCTAATGGATCTCTCAACTTTTAGAACATAACCTTCACAAAACATATCAACTTGCTAAGTAAATTTTGTTTCATCTGATATTACCAAATGTGAAATAAATGGCTGCAATTTCTTTTGCTGTTCTTGTTTTAAAGCAGGATTTTTTCTGTTGTCTAAGAAGATGAAAACTATTTTATGTACAGGATTATTTCAGTGATGTATGAGACACCCTGCAAAAATGCTATGCAATCCTGTGTGTGAGGATATACTGTAATATTTTAAGTGATGTAATTTAAGTCTTAGAGGTTTTTTTCCTCCTGAGAGAAAAAGGGCTTTTACAGTTGAAAGCTTCTCAAGTATTTAATCTAGTATTGGAGTCTCTCAAAAAGACACGCAAACATTTTTCAATCTTAGAAAATAAGAATAGTAAATAAAATTATTTATGTTGTCAGAATAAAATCTAAAATAGTTTACATCCTAAATCTGCCATCCTTATTCTCACTGAGTAGCACCTTATTCTCAAAGGAATGCAGTTGGTCTCAGTTATCCTACAGTCTGTTATACTGGCTTGGATTGGTTTCATCTAACTTTTAGTGCTAAAATAGGATATTTGAGCTAAGAGTGTGCTTGCCATAAACTCACTATAGCGTAAAGGGAAAGAAGTAATTATTATTTATCTGAATTATCCTCTACAACTACCCGTATCCCAGCATAAACTATACTCGCAATATAAGCACCTCATTTATGAGCCTAAAATCAGGTGGAATAAATCCAGATCAAAATAGTTCAATACCTTCTGTGATTATTGTAGCAAAATCTTATTGTAGTGTTTATTAGAAAGGGAAAAAACAACAACAAAAAAGGAGCAGCTCAACAAGCTTTTATTAAGTAAAATTCACCAGTAATGTGAAGGTGAATTTCAATAACAGCAACATATTTTCAATGATTTACCTATAAAAGAAAGCCAAAACTAGATGTTTTAATTTTACACATGAGCTTCCAATAGTAAAAATGTTAGGGGAAGAAATTCAATAGAATTCAGTAGAAATTCATTATCGGTTATTCTTGTAGTTTTCGTTCCGCAGAGACAGACATTGTATTGATTTTTCATGAAGGTGTGACTTACTAGAATACTCTTTCCATAAGTTTTAGCAAATATAAGCTAACAACATTTTATATGTTGGTAGGAGTGGAAAAATAGAAAAAAAAATCTTTTTTTTTTTAGTTCAAAAGACATTGTTAAAGAATATGGTATGTGGATGCTCTATTATGTGCATGTCTGCAGTAGGCAAAAAGGGATAATGATAAAGGATGGAACATGTTATATGGACATGCTATTATGTATTTTAATTTGAAAACATTTAAGAGTAGTTTTGAAATGAGAATGTTATAAATATCCATGTTGTCACAAAAGGAGCACTGAGAAGTGGTAATGGGAACAAAGCATATGCCTCTTTCTGTTCCTTTTCCAGTAGATTAATTCCCTGCAACAATGCATTGCAGCAGTATCAGGTTTTTTTCTTAAGACAAGAGGGCTGCAGCTGAATCAGATTCTTACACAGCTAATTCCTTGTTTCAGGACCTTACCTGGAATACCAATTTTTTACTATTGTTTATATGCTTGGGTATTTTTTGCATTCATACTGGATGGATTTTTGCCTCGTAATTTTGAAACCACATATGTTCTTCATATAAATAATCAGTGGGGACTATTCATTATTGTCTTTATAATAAATATTTTAAGGAATTGTCTAATAGTCTGCTATTTTTAGAACCATTAAGTTTTTCAAAAAAATTACTGCAGTATGAGATCATATTGTATCTAAAAAATGCTCCCTCTGAGTGTTTACAGCAGGTCAAGCTTATACTGAATTCCATGATGGAATAAGATCACTACTCAGAGTTTACAATGAAGAAAATGGCCATGGCTACTATGTGTTCATGATAATAATAGTAGTAAATGTCATCAATTCAGCTTGTTCTTTGAATTATGGCAAAATACTCTGATATGAATCAGAAATATGAAGCCTACAAAGAGAATAAAAGCCTAATTTTGTAAAATTAATAGGACTAGCCTAATTAACTATTTTGGACTAACTTCTTAAGGCAATGACTTCGGTGAGTTCAAATAGAAAGGTAGTTTCCATAAGTTAATTCTAAGTGATGTTTACTTATTAGAAATGTTTTTTACAGAATAAAATAATAGTTTTTGCACTCCTTGGCAAATTTCCCCCCTAGCAGTAGAGAGAAAATAATATTTATTTGGAATTACTAAAATGTAATATTAGTTGATACCTGCCATACAGGGAGAAATATGTTGTTCAATAAAGGCAGGTTTCTCAATAAAAGGTTTATCTTTTCCCATATTCTACTCCTGTAAGAGCTTTGCACATAAGATTGTCCTTAGGAGAATATTGTTTCTTCTTCCCTTTAATGTTATGAGAACTAAATGCAAGGATGATAAGGGGAACCACCCATTAAGTATCTTGAATTTGAAACTGAAAATTCTCAAGAATACAGTGCACTATATCTATTTTATCTCATTCTGAATAATTATGGAATATATGATGTTAGCAGTTGTCCCCAGTCATTACAGGGAGAACAGATTTCATAAAATTGAGCACCATAAAAAAAATTCAAAACACTGGCTAGAGAAAAGACTGGAGAAAAAGAGATAAAATAAAATTAAACCAGAAACAATTTGTGTGTCAGCTGGTACATCTAATTTAAGTATCTTATTTAGTGTCTAAATTACAAAAGATGTACTCCTGGACCCAGAGGACCATCCCGTCAACTGAAATTATACTTCTTGCATTGACTGATAAATTAGTCTCTTGACTCGAAAAAAGACAAATGATCCTTAGTGTAAGGCCGTAATGAAAGGATATTCTTAGTACCCTCGTGTTGCACAAATCTGATAGTTAGAGCAGCCAAAGAACAGTTGGAATATGTAAATCCTAGACCTTTCTTAACCAAAATGGATTGAACCTGTGCCTCCCACAGCTGAGGAAAGTTCTCTAAGTACTAGATGAGGTAGATGAAGCTACCTGAGGATCCAGGTAACTGTGTTCTCCATTCCTTATACTGGCACGCAGCTACTGTGGACTCAGGAAGACATGAGTTTATTCAGGAAAGCAAGAAAAAGCTGAAGAAGCTTTACTTTAGAGAGCATTTATCTGGGAAGTTCTTTCTGTTCCTCTGATTTCAAGACTGGATTTTTTTAATCTGCCAGGGGTTTTAGGATTTTCCAATTTAGGAATGGAGTTTAGCTTGTTAACATCAAGCTTCTAATAGCTTTTTAAAGGGAATGATGGCATGGCAGAAAAATTAAGACTGAAGAAATACCAATTGACAGCTCTAATGCAAATGCCACTGATCTCTCAAAAAATACCCAGAAATGAAAATTCAAATCCTCCTGTTGAATTCTGTCATGGGCAAAAGGGAACATATCATATAGAAGGCCAATCGCATCCTGGCCTGTATCAGGAACAGTGTGGCCAGCAGGAACAGGGAGGTGGTTGTTCCCCTGTTTTCGGCACTGGTGAGGCCGCACCTCGAGTCCTGTGTTCAGTTTTGGGCCCCTCACTACAGGAAAGACATTGAGTTGCTTGAGCGTGTCCAGAGAAGGGCAACCAAGTTGGTGAGGGGCCTTGAGCACAAGTCTTATGAGGAGCGGCTGAGGGAACTGGGGTTGTTCAGTCGAGAAAAGAGGAGGCTGAGGGGAGACCTTATCGCTCTCTACAACTACCTGAAAGGGGGTTGTAGTGAGGTGGGTGTTGGTCTCTTCTGTCAGGTGGCTGGAGACAGGACAAGAGGAAATGGCCTCAAGTTGAGGCAAGGGAGATTTAGGTTAGATATTAGGAAAAATTTTTTTACTGAGAGGGTTGTCAAACATTGGAATGGGCTGCCCAGGGAAGTGGTTGAGTCACCATCCCTGGAGGTATTCAAAAAGCGAGTGGATAGGGTACTCCAGGGCATGGTTTAGGGGGCATGGTTAATGGTTGGACTTGATGATCTTGAAGGTCTTTTCCAACCGAAATGATTCTATGATTCTATGATTCTATATGTGGAGCTAACATTTATTGTTAGACCAAATAATGCTTTAACAGCCTAATAGTCCAAATTATCTATTTGTACAGAGAAGCTTCATTACAAAGGCAGATAAAATAGTAAAACAAACAAACAAAAAAGCCCAAACCATGAGTACTTATTATTTATTTTCTTTCTTTGGTATTGTGCTATTCCTTCTAATGTCCTGTTGTGTCAACAGTTCTAAGGTGAAGCAGAAGTTAATCACTGAAATCATGGGTGCAGCCCCCTCATCCCAGGGCCCTGCTCAAGGCTTTGGAGTGGCATTTCTCCTTCCCCGGCCTCTTGTTGGCTCCTCTGGGGGCCCATGTAGGAGCGGTGGCAGGTGTCCCCGCCCCGTCACACAAAGCACTGTTGGTCCTCCATGCTGGCTCTGTCAGGCCATTGCCCCCGGCCAGCCAGAGGCACTCCCCAAGCCAGCGGTAACTCCCACCGGGCAGCAACAGTCATGTGAGCACAGGAGAGGGGCAATCAGCTCCAGCTGGGTCCAACCGGCTTTAACTAGCTCCAGCCAGCTCCAACTGGCTTTAACGAGCTCCAGCCAGCTCCAACTGGCTAGTACCTCCCTGGCCCCTGAGAGAGACCTGCCTTGCCCCTGCTGGGTCTGCAGCAGGCCCACAGTGCATTTCATCATTTGCTGCATTTTGTTTCAGGTAATATATTAAATGTGCTACATGTCCTCTCCAAATATGAACAGGCTCATAAACAATTGAACCTCTTAACAACCACCCTCATTCATCCTGGTGTTTACCCATCTGGTTGTTCTCCCATCCACACCGTAATGTCCTAACTAGGATGCAGGAATAGGAAGCTGCTGAAGTCAAAGTCACTGAGTGCTCTCCCTTTCTCCACAGACCTAGTTATTTCACCACAGAAGACAATCAGATTGTCCGGCTAGTTCACCCTTTATCTTTGGACTATTTCCGAAGTCTTGTCCTTCATGTACACAGAAATGTGCCCAAAGGGAAAACACACAAAGATTTTCCCAGGGACTGTACTCAGCCTAACAGCGGTGCCCCAGTGACTACAGGGGAGGCCAGTGAGAGGAGGGAGCCAGGCTCTTGACAGACATGCTTGGTGGCAGGATAGGGGCATAAGTTGAAAGAGGAGAGGTCCTGACTGGAAATGAGACTCTTGAAGGCAATCAAGGTGCCCACAGAAGTTATGTAGGCTCCATCCTTGGAGGTTTAAAAGATCCAGCTGGACAAATCCCTAAGCATCCTGGTCTGACCTTAGAGTTGACCCTGCTGGAGACCTCTCGAGGTCCCTTCCAACCTGAATTTTCTTGTGATCATATGATCCTAATTGCCTTTCTCTCACATATAGTGCTTTTTAATTCTCTCTTTTGGGAAAAAATACATTATAAACAAGAAGAAATGAGGATAGCTACACCAAAGGGCTTTTAGAAAGGGCTAAAAGGGCTTGCTGGAAATGCCTTTTGCTTTCCATTCACAGGAGAAAGATGGTTGTTCTTCCTGTAATAACCTGAAATCCAACCTTACAGGGATCTTCAAACTTGCTTTAGCACAAGCTTTTTGCTTATTTACTTGTTTTCTTTGCATGGGCTTAATACAATAGTTTAACATTTATAGAAAACTGAAGCACTTGCTAATAATAATACAGTGTTGTATCTTTGAAGTACTTCTTGTTTTCATGTAATAGATAGTATGAGAATTTATTGCCAATATGTTTGTTAAAATTCAAATTTTAAACTAGAACTGGTCAGATTTACGGTGACTAAAACTCAGGAATCATTTGAGTGATAACAGTGGTCTAAATTGTAGCCCTACAAGACGTCACATAATTCTAACACATTCAAATAACCAAGAGGAGGGGTTTTTGCATTTTCACAGTTTCTTTCCTGCTTCTCCTTGCTTCAGAAGAATAATAAATAGTTCTTAATTTAGATCAGCGGCAAAATTTAAGCCCCAATAATCTGTCCATACTTCACTGCTTTCTAGTCTACAGACTCATGGGTATACATTAACCAGTAACTCTTGTGTGTCTGGAACAAATAAACATAAGGCACCCCCAGCATAGCCTAGCATTTCAGTATATGACAAGTTGCTACTTTAGTGAGATAACTAGGAGAACAAGATACAGCTCAGTATTAATTAGCAGTAAAAATGTGGACAGTGGAAAATAAAATGAAACCAAGCACATTGCATTTCATTTAAAAACCACAGAGAAATATTTATCTGTATGTTGGATTCTTCTTTTTTATATATATTTTGCTGTTTGTTTTTAATCTCATTCAGAATGTTGCAAGTGTCTACTGAAAACAAGTAAGATGAGAAATGTGGGGGGAAAAAAAGTAAGTAAGCAATTGTTTGAACAGAATTGTTTTGTTAAGGAATCTGTTGTGTTTTCTGTCCTTGAAACTGGAAAACTTTTTTTAGTCTATTTGTAGCTCCAACAGAAATAACACTGCAATGTGGCATAGAAACATAAAAGCATAGAATTATCTGAAGAGCTATATTCTAAATTAAAACCTCTGTCCTTAATTATCATCACAGTGATGTAGGTTTTGACTAGTAGACTTACAATCTTGATAATAGCTTCATTGGGAATTTGGCTTTTGTTGGAAATGGGAGCTACAGCTTTCTCAATTTAAAAGGAAAGAGTAGTGTTAAAGAAATTCCACAGTTAATTCTCAAATGTGAAATTCCCATGATCTGAAGCAGCTTTAGAGAGTGACCCTTAGAAAATGATCTGATATCCACTTTGTTTTCACAGGCTCTTGAAGACATTAGAATATAAAGATAATAGATGTTACTTACCTGTGTGGTAAAACAAAATATGTGGTTATCAGTGTTCATGCTCTTTACTGGTTAAGACATCTGAGACAACAAACCTGATTACCAGATCAGGTAATATTGATTTGTAATTTCTATTACTGAACAGAAGCCCAGGAGATAGATGTGAGGATAAATGATCTTTTTATAAATTACTTTTTGTTCAAATGCAAATAAATGAAAATAGGCCTAATAAGGTACTAGTGATAAAAATGCAAGTAGATATGAAAAAGGGAAGATAAGGCATACCTGAACTTAAGGATTTCATACTGGGTTATAACTCTGGTGTCATCAACCTAAGCCCCCAGCAACAGCAGGAAACTATATGGTACCTAACTTAAGTTTAGACAAAACCGAACTAACTATAAAGAAGACAGAAAGAATTAGGTTTCTGCTCATTTAGAAAAGACTGAACTTGTCACAGGAGATTACAAGAGTCCTATGGAAGGCTGCCACAAAAAAGGCAATAATAGTGTTTTCCATATCAAGAGCAATAAGACAACCATTAATGCCACAAAGAATTATTTTGGCGAGACATTAGGAAAAACAAAAAAAAGTCTAAAATAAGTCTAGTAAACAGTGCAATAGACTGCAATGGGAAGCTGGTACAGTTTTAATAATTTGATTTTTTTTTTTTTTAATACGTTAAAATCTGTCATAAGTGTTGCTCTTCTTAGTATGGTGTCTGGGCATGGTCTGGGTGAATTTTCATTGTCAGTTCCAGACTTATTTTGTATGATTCTGTTACAAGCTGACAAAGTTCTAGTTTTAAACTAATTACATTTTTTGATCCTGTTCTTGTTCAGAAGATGACTAGAAATCTAATTTTCAGCACATGTATTCAGGTTCGTCTGTTACCAGCCCCTCTTTAAACTTTAGCAAACTATGATCTCTTAAAGTCTGCCAGTGAGTCAGAATATCCATTCTTGTGACTATTCTAATAACATCCTTGTTTACTCACTGCTGTTTGAATGAGCTGTTTTGAGCACAGGTTAATGGAAAACATGTTCTTGCCTATGCTTTGTACAATCACAATGATACTTTCAGTTCTTACAGCAGATCTGGAATCTGACTGATACTAACAGTGTGTTTGGCTGTTTCACTGTCTTACTACAAAGGGACTTGTGTTCATTGTGGGCTCCATTTAGGGAGCATGCACCTTTCTTGTGTTTCAAAGCAAGCAATAAAAAGTTGGTAAGCCAGAATTCAGTTCTTTCTCAACACATGGTACAATCAGGTCATTCTTTACCTCTTTTATTTCCTCCTCATGAACTCCCAACACATACAAGAAGTTTTGATAGTCCCTGATATGGTCTACATTTTGTCTCGCTTTAACCATCTAAAAGTTAGGTGGTCTATTTGTCTCTGTTCCTTCTGTATTCAATAAAGAAAGTGTGATAACACTAACTCAGCAGTGTTTAGTGTAGCTGTAATAAACTTGTCTCTACAATGAATACAGAGGAAACCTAAATGCCTTATTTATACAACTTTCAACAGCTTTAAATATCTACATATAAACTGTGGGGGAGTCTGCGGAGCCTCCTCTTGGTAATTTGGTTTGAGTAAAAACAACTGATAGGACAGAAACTAAGTGTCGACAGTATGTGCGAATGGAATACCCAAACCTGCCTGTTCTGAAAGGCTTGTTGACCAAAACCTGGTATTACTATGAGGAAGATAACGGCAGTTTAGAACAGCCATCAGCGGAATTAAACAGCAATAAGGGGATTACCTGGAGACTTTAAATAAGCACGATGTCATACTGCAAAGCAGTTTAGACTGGTCAGCAGCTGCCATCTGAGGGGTTATGTCCCCACCGACAGTGCCCCTGAGGCTCCCCGAACCCTGCCCAGTTTGAGCAGCACAGCCGCTGCCCAGCAGTGGGCTGGCAGCGTGGAGGCGGTTTGCAGGGACCCCACTTTGCGATGCAGGGACACCTCCCGCGGTACTTCCTCACTGGTGGGCACGTCAGCAGCATGTCAGGAGCAGCGGGGGTGCACACAAAGCTGGAACAACGTGTCTCCTGCAGGAGGGGTGTGCACCCAGGGGAGCCCCCCCAGCTGTGGAGGAGGGTGAGCTCATAGCTGTGAGTGTGCGCATGCATGCAGGGGTCATTAGAACTTTTGGGAGTTAGTTATGGAGGAGCAGCGTCAGGGCCCTGGGGGGGCACTAACAGGCCTTATTCAGCTTGCCCAGCCTCCCCTAAGATCTCCCCCCGAACTCTGCCCATGCCCTGCCCCTGGTGGCCCCCTCAGCTTGCCCTGCTCCCCAGGGCGGGGGCTGGGAGAGGTCCTGCTCTCCCCCCTGGGGAGTCCCACTCAGCTCCCAGCCTGCCTTCCCTTTAAGGAGCAGCTCCACTTTTGTTGCTCCGTGGCAGGTAGGTGGAATTTGTAGGTGTTTACTAACATTTGGTAAGTGTCTAGTATGTGGTTTAGCTGTTTGATTGGTTATATTGATCCCGAATGTTCACAAATTGCTGTTAATTATGTCACTAATCAAAAAACCACTATGATCCTGATTTGATATAAACCACGAGAGGTGAGCAGTTTTTCCCTGCAACAGCAAGGGAAATAAAATTGAAACTAAGCACATGGGTTTGCATTCTTTATTTTTGAATTTGATCTCCTAATTATTATTCTGGACCTCAAGGTCATCTGATTTGGGTTTTTTTCGGGGGGAGAGAGGAAAGTCCTTGTATGCAGTACCAATATCTCACAAGTCTTTGCCATCAGCAAATTTTGTTAGCAATGATCTTAGCACAACAACAACAACAAAAAAGCCTACTACATAAGAGTAATTAATTTGCCAGTACCTCACTGGTAACCCTCTTCTAACCTCCTACCTCCTTCCACCTCTGCCCCAGGGTAACCGTAATCTCCTGTCTTCAGCCAAATGCTGTCCCCTTTAGTTATTTTATTAGCTATATACTACCATAGCAGATTACTTACTGGAGTAGAAATAGACAAAATATATCATATTTTCTTTTTAAAACAAGTAGTTATCCATCAAAGGAAAGCACTGTATTAATCTACCATAATATCTACCAAAGGTTAACCTTTTCCTCTATCTTATCCCAGTTTACATGCAGCCCTTCTGAATTAAAAAGCAAACCAAAATGTTCCTTCTGTCTGTCTCAATATCCCATCCTTTTTTTTTTAATCTGTACATCTTGATCACAAGCCATAATGTCATGTACTGATTTTTTGGCTATATTTTTTCAGCAAAAACTCTAATTTCATAAAATCAAATAAATAAAAAATAATTACACCTTACATCACTCCACCCCCCAAAAACAAAGAAAAGAGAAAAGAAAAGAAAAGAAAAGAAAAGAAAAGAAAAGAAAAGAAAAGAAAAGAAAAGAAAAGAAAAGAAAAGAAAAGAAAAGAAGAAAAGAAAAAAGAAAAGAAAAGAAAAGAAAAGAAAAGAAAAGAAAAGAAAAGAAAAGAAAAGAAGAAAGAAAAGAGAAAAGTTAAAAGCATTTTTATTTATCATTCCATGCAATTTATTTGAATTCATGTGTGGTTTGCTCTGAGGAATGTTATCTACAACCAGCATTTCTACTTGTCAAAATTGAGTTGAAAATAAACTTCCCATTTGTTATTTCAGGAGGGAATGAATTTAAAGTTACATTTAGCTATCTACAAGTTAGGTTCTAGTTTCAGGTGATCATTCAGTTGATAGAAACAAACATCTTCAGAAAACAATTAATTAAAAATATTTTAGGAATTAATTTGGAGTCATATGGCTTTTTGAAAGTAACTTTTCCTGCTTGCTGAATATTAAAGAAGTCTATGAATTGTCTATATAGTTATTTAGAGCATATATAGGTCAGGGAATGGTCTTGAACACTGGATCCCTGTCATCCACACTACTGAAGAGGTACCTAACACTCTGGCTCTGGTTTTGATTTGTTCAATTAGTTTTCTCCAAAATAATCAAAATGGATGTAAACCACTTAGTACTACTTCACTTCAGGACAAGGAATCCTCTTTATTAAGCAGTGTTGGCCCTACCTGTATGAATTATCCAAGCTGGAGGGTAGTCTCCTTGGAGAGTACAAAGAGATTAAAGGAATCCCACCCCCCATGATTACTGGATAAAAGAATTAGATGTTTATTCTAGTCTTAATTTTTCTCCCATTCATAGTGGCAATCCTCTTCCAGCCTGTGTCAGGAAAATTAACTTATCTCACAAAAATGTTATTTTTGGAAATTGTATTTTTTCTGCACTAGTAATCAAATGACATAAGCCTGATGAAACTCTGATTGTTTCTACTAACAAAATTTCTATCTATATCTCTTGTATATAACTAGGTAATTGTTTCACTTGCCCACACCTAATCGTCTTGGACAATTCGAGATGCCCTAGGGATCTAAAACATCCAAGTGGGCCTCAAAGATTATGGCAAATTAATGCCTTTGTTTGGGAAGGCAGCTGGACTGTAAGCAGTGTCTTACAGGGCACCTCAAATGCCATTAAACACCAATATTTAGGTAACTGAGTAACTCTGTAGAAAGAATTGACCTTAGGCTCCTTTTACTATCAAGATTCCAAATACAGTTCCTGTGACTTTTTTAGAATGCTATTTCAGATGGAGATGAATCACTCCTAACGTACTTTTTTCTCTCCACTAATCTTAAAAGGAGCTTAAAGACCAGCTCATAGGTATATGGTAGGCTTTTTAGTAAGATGAACCTCATCTAGTATTTGTATTCCTCATCAGTCAGAGTCCAACACTGGCACCAGAACACTGAATTAAAAGTAGTAGAAGGTGATCAGATAATTCTAATCTTTCCTTTATCAACATCTGCCAGATATTCTTAATAGGCAAATACATATTCTGCAAATTAATATGAGAGAAAAATTTATTTAGCAACATGGTAAATAATATCTCCAAAAAGATAGGGAAACAGTCAGCTTTTGGTCTGGCCTGAAATTACTGAAGGGTTCATTCATATTAGTGAAAACGAGTTTATACCTTAGACTCTTTCAAGCAGTCTTTTTCTCCCAGTATAGACTTCAGCAGTGTCAGCATCAGACTAGAAATCCAGAACAAAGGGGTTTCTACATCTGAATATGTTGTGGTTTAACCCTGGTAGGCAGCTAAGCACCACACAGCTTCTCGCTCATTCCCCCACAGTGGGATGGAGGAGAGAATGGGGAGGGTAAAAGTGAGAATACACGTGGGTTGAGATAAAGACAGTATAATACGTAAAGCAAAAGCTGCGTGCACAAGCCAAGCAAACCAAGGAATTCATTTACCGCTTCCCATCGGCAGGCAGGTGTTCATCTCCAGAAAAGCAGGGCTCCAGCATGTGTAATGGTTACTTAGGAAGACAAACGCCACTGCTCCGAACGTCCCCACCTTCCTCCTTCTGCCCCCCCCCTCCCCGTTTTTATTGTTGTGCATGATGTCATATAGTATGGGTTATCCCTTTGGTCAGTTGGGGTCAGCTGTCCCAGCTTTGTTCTTTCCCAACTTTTTTGCACCCGCAGCCTGCTCACTGGTGGGGTGGGGGTGAGGAGCAGAAAAGACCTTGAAGCCAAGCAAGCACTGCAATAGGTAAAACATCAGTGTGTTATCAATCCTTTTTCAGTCACAAATCCAAAACATAGCCCCCTACTGGCTACTATGAAGAAAATTAACATCCCAGCCAAAACCAGTACAGAAGATTAACAACTTATACAGTTTATACAATATTAGTGGTTACAAAGAAGTATTACATGAGTTTCATTTAACTATTAGGAACTACCACAAAGAATAGAATTCACAGGCACATTTTACTTTAAGCTACTCTACAAACAGTGGGAACTTAACAGAGTTACTGGTTAGATGCATATATGAATCTGAAATTCATAACAATGACACAACACCATGGGTTTAAGTAAGTACACAAGCTATCCCTTCTTTCTAAAACATATCTGAAGGCTCTGGAAGTTCCATCATTAGTACAGTCATTAGCATGTTAGCCAAGGATGTGGCATGGCCTAAGAATGAATTCTCTGAATCAGCCTAAATTCCAGGCAGAGTAGGCATTTCAACCTCAGGTACTGTGCCCATAAATGAAGATGTCTGAGCTAGGAGAGAGTTATGAAGCAGTTTTAAGTGCAATGATCAGCAAATCTAAGGATATCCCTCCATTTTGCTGCTTTATCACTGCTTGTTATACATTTTGAGAAAGACATGTTTAAGACTAATTGTACTTTGGTTTACTGGCTCAGTTAAAATGCATGGGGGAAGTGTATTTTGGATGAAATTAACAGTGACAGGTTTAGCTTCCTAACCAAAATAAAAATAGGAAAAAAAGTACCTGAAATAATAATTAAACCTAAAATAAAGCAATTGCAATCAACAACAAAACTCATAATTTTATTTTATTAAAAAAAATCATTTGCTGGGAGCAAATTTGATTTCAATTTAAGAAATAAAAATACTTTGAGTGTGAGCCTGGTTTAGATCTAGTCACTGATAATTTCGTGTTTATAATGAAGATGCTTGATTTAGTTGCCTGATGGTGGCATCTAGTACCTTTGTAATTTTCCAACGGTATACCAGATGTCTGAATGGGATTGATAGACAAGACAAATGACTAAGAGGTTTATGTGACAATCATGCGTTGTTTCAAACAGTAGTTGACACATATATGTTATTTCATTCAAAGTTATCTACGTATAACCTTGATGTCTAAACACAGAAACTTAGTTGAATTCTGAGGGAGCTGGCTGATGTCACTATAAGGCCACTCTTGACTGTCTTTGAACAATCATGGTAATTGGGAGAGGTGCCTGAGGACTGGAGGAAGGCGAAGGTCACTCCTACCTTCAAACATGACAAGAACGAGGACCCAGGCAACTACAGTCCAGTCAACCTTATCTTGATCCCTAGGAAAGGTGATGGAGTAACTAATCCTGGAAACTATTTGCAGGCACAAGAAGGACAAGAAAGTCATCAGGAGTGTCAGCAGGGATTCACCAAGGGGAAGTCATGCTTGATAGGCTTGGTAGAAAAGGGGAGAGCCCTGGATACTGTCTACTCTGGTTACAGTAAGGCTTTTGACAATATCTCCCATAAGATCTTCATGAAGCTGAGCAAGTATGGGCTGCATGAACTGACAGTGAGGTGGACTGAAAACTGGCTGAACATCCAGACCCAGAGGGCGGTGATCAGTGGCACAAAGTCTAGTTGGAGGCCAATAACTACCAGTGTACCTCAGGGGTCAATACTGGCTCCAATACTCTTCAACATCTTAATTCATGATCTGGATGATGGGTCAGAGTGTACCCTCAGCAAGTCTGCAGATAGCACAAAACTGAAAGGGATAGCTGATATGCTAGAGGGTTCTGCTGCCATCCAGAAGGACCTCAACAGGCTGGAGAAATGGGCTGACAGGAACCTCATGAAGTTCAACAGGAAGAAGTGTCAAGTTCTACCCCTGGGGAAAGCAGCTTTGAAGAAAAGACCCTAAGGGTCCTGGTGAGCCACAAGTTGAACATGAGCCAGCAATATGCCCTTGTGACAAAGGCAACTAGTTGTATTCTGGGCTGCATTAGGATATGCGTTGCCAGCAGGTATGGGGAGGTGATCTTCCCCCTCTGCGCAGCCCAGGTGTGGCCACATCTGGAGTCCTGCATCCAGTTATGGACTTCCCAGTATGAGAGACATGGAGCTACCAGACAGAGTCCAACAAAGGGCCACAAAGATGATTAAGGGACTGGAGCATCTCTCCTATGAGGAAGTGCTGAGAGAGCTGGGACTGCTTAGCCTAGAGAAGAGAAGGGTCAGGGGGATCTCATCAATGTGTACAAATATCTGGGAGGAGGGTGTAAAGAAGATGGAGCCAGGCTCTTTTCAGTGGTGCCCAGAGACAGAACAAGAATCAGTGAGCACAAACTGAAACACAGGAGGTTCCGTCTGATCCTTAGGAAACACTTCTTTAGTGTGAGGGTGACTAAGCAGTGGAACAGGTTTCCTAGAATGGTTGAGTAGTCTCCATACTTGGAAAGCAGGGAGTTGGACAGAATGACTCCCAGGGTTTCATTCCAACCTCAACCATCCTATGATTTTGTGGTTATGTGAAGTCAAAGTTGTCTATTTGGAAATAATCAGACTTTAGTTCTTGTGCATATGTATGATGAAATTTCATTCAGAAGTTAGAGTTTTCAACCTAATTGTAAGTTCAAAATATACAAGCTGTACTAAGAGAACTTATCATTATGATCTTAAAAATATTACGTAACAAAGAAAAGCTAAATGTAGTGATAAAGATAATATACAAACAGATTCCTAAGAGCAAGAAACGTTAGCAATATTTGGCAGGAAAGAATGGGAATACTAATAATTACATCAAATATAAAACTACCTGTAAATATTATAATTTATAAGTTTAAATGAAAACACAGCTATGTGGACTGTTCTTTCATCGAAAATATCTTATATGTGTACAGACAGAGCTTCACATATTTAAAAATTTACAGGTGTGTAGTATAATACATAAAAAGTAGCTTTTTGGCTTGTATATGTACATGTAAGCTACAAGGAAATATAACGAACAGCTTTGCCTATGGCATATGCACATCAATATATGAAGAGAAATACATGATATATACACACATGTACTACTAAGACAAACTACTTTTCCAAATAGTAGGAAAAATAGCCAAGCTGGAACAATTTTGTGGAGCTACACAACATGTTCTTTTCTTTTTCTAAAAGCCATGTTAACCTGACAATTTATTTAGAGTAATTAGAGATCTAATTATCACTGAATTCGCTAAAGAGTCTAAATATTAAGCTTTCAACATCATGGGTTTGTATCACATAAAAATGTGAGTACTTTGATTTATTATACAATAGAAGACATTGAAACTGCTGTGAAGGAAGTTTTGTCTAGGAAAAATGCTGCTGGAGTGTAAATTTTGGGTCCAAATCATAAAGCTAAAGGTAGGCAAATAAGTTAAATTTATGCAAGGATTTCTTACAATTACATTAACTACAGGTTGCAAAGTGTGTGAATTCATGAATTACATTTAACAAAACACCACTTCAGAAGCTGTAGGTCTTTTTCCATTAGTAAGAATACATTAGTATTCTACTCTTTAGTAATTAATTAAAAGGCACATGCTGAACAAATTACTCTTAGTTCCTAAGGAACTAAAACTTGGCAGGAACATCTGCTTTTTTTTCTAAAGTCAGAGAAACAAAATATATTGTTACATTGTCTTATTTAGTCCCAGGAAATAAAGGAGAATATAAGGTTTCTGACCTCAGAAAGTAATTTGTCCTGTAGTAATAGTATTAGAATGGAGTTTTGGCCATTTGACCACATTACAAACGCTTAAGAATTTCTTAGAGTGTGTGCATACTTGGATGTGTAGAAGAGATGATTTTCCCTGGCTACCTGATATTTTTCCAGGTGACTAGCTACATTTTCTCTCCCTAGAATTCTTCTGCTGTTTCAGTTGGTTAGAGTACCCTTTACCTTTTATTCTTCACTCCTGATAGTATTTTTTAAAGTTACATGTCTCCAATGCCTCCCTTGCAATGTTTGGTGAAAAGATAGCATACAGGAGGTTCAGCCAGCACTGTCCAGGATCTGAGTGTAGCAAGCACATTCAGAGAGAGAATGTGAGTCCTATGATGTCTTATCTGGCTCAGAAATGAGTGCTACTATACTCTCTACAATATAAATACAATTTTCTTACGCTTCTTAGTTAACAGAATGTGATCTTATTGTATCCTTTCAATAAGTAAAGGTGGCTTTTAAGAAAGATGGAGAGTGACCTTTTACAAGGGCCTGCAGTGACATGACAAGGGGTAATGGTTTTAAACAGAAAGAGGGTAGATTTAGATGGGAGATAACGAAGAAATTTTTTGTGATGAGGGTGGTTAGACACTGGAAGAGGTTGCCCAGAGAAGTTGTGGATGCTCCATCATTGGATATGTTCAAGGTCAGGGTGAATGGGGCTTTGAGCAGCCTGATCTTGTGGAAGATGTCCCTGCCCATGGCAGGGGGGTTGGACTAGATGGTCTTTAAAGGTCAGGATCTGTTTATTGATCTGTTTTATTACAGCAAAATTAAATAGAAACATTTTACATTTGAATATATGCATATTAGGTATACATATTGTATTTTTAGCAAGACAGATATATAATACATGTAAAATATTTTATCTGAGGACATTTCAGCTTCTCTTGTTTTCATTCTTTCTTGTAGTGGGAATTCAGTGGTGGTCCTTTCGATATATGAATAAAAAAGCAAGCAAGAAAGTAAAGAAAGGAAAGAATACCAGTTACCCTACTGTGGTTGCAACCTCTGCATAAATTATACCTGTTCTGATGAATTCAATCTTGTAATTCTGCTGAGAAAGCAATTAAAGAAATTCCAGCTGCAAGCAAACTCTTTTAATTAAGTTTCCACACACATAGTGTTGCAAGCCAATAACTGCTTTTCAGGAATATGTGCGAACTGTATCTTATGGTACTTTTTTCTTTTGATTTCTGTGTCACTCTAACCAACATAATTGTATCTCTAAAGAAACCTAAGAAAGAAAAAATATACAAGATACAAAAAAAGATTATATGATGATGCTGATAAAGACAATACTGTCATTGCAGCTATGGTATTTGACAGCGGATTGCTGCTGTTCCATACTGATTGATTTTTTTTTTTTTTCCCATTGTGATAACCTAATTTTTTGGAGCTGTATTCATAAACCAAAGCTGTATCTTTAAAAAATGTAGAAGGGAGATTAAATTTTCATTGCAAGCAGTAATGCAGGAAAATTGTGAAACAAAATTCCTGTACCTGCTTATCTTCTGGGGATTGTAGATGAGCGATGTTATGATTGAATCATTAGAGTTGAGCTTAGCTAAAGAACACTTTGTAAAAATATTAACCACTTCTGATATCACTATAGCCTATGAGTAATCTCATTAAAAAATGTTATAGGAAGGAAGGAAACCTGTCCTGTGCTACCTCTTCCAGAAGAAAGGCATGCTTTTTTTCAATTACTGCAGCTGAATTCATTAATGGAATGCCAAACTCCACTATTCCATAATTGTCTGAGCTATTTTCTTCTTTTACAAGTGCTTTTAATAGACAAGTCCTTCTTTTTCCCTAATTACTGTTGTTTACTCTGAGTAAACAAACTTCTCAGTTTTTATCTGAGAATCCAAAAAATCATCTCTCCTTGTCCCTCATACACTGATAATTCCATAGAGAGTTTTTTTAAAAAACTTTATAAATCCACAGAGAATCAATTCCATGACCAGGTCAAAACCACTGGAAAAAAAGATTAATAACTTAAAATGTTTGCCATCTTCTGCCTTTTGTTTCAGCTTCCAGTGTTGTTAGTGACAGAAAACAGAACAGGAAATTCTGTATTTTTTTGTCCTGAAGAGAGATGCATTAGATTGATATTGAGAAATACTACCTGTCAGTGCATCTATTTTGGGAATGATTTCTGTGCTTGGATTTTATGTCATATTTCTTCTTCAGGAATTATTTACTTTTGTGGTCATTGAAGTCAAAACTCCTAGTGTCTGCTAAGCTTCTGATGGTTTAGATTCATTTTTTCACACATTGTGAAAAATAATTTTTAGAATGTTTTCTTTTAAAAGTTACAAAAAGTAAAGTGATAAATAAACCACTAGTTTTTCAATGAATGATGATTTTGTTCTTAATAACTACTTAATGTTCCAGACCAATAAAGTTTGTTTTCAGTAAAATATTTGATTAAACTTTGCAGAAGCCTCATTCTTAACACTGTGATACAGCTTATGAGCCTCTATAATGAAGATGAAAGGAGACATCAATATGTCCAGAAGTTGTATGAAACATCTTTATTTAGGGTATAAGTTATAGTAAAGGCTCAGCCCTAGCTTCTGCTCTCTTGAAGAGATTTTAACGTTCTGTACAGTACCAGACAGTATTATGAGTCAATAATATGTCAATATCCTGAAGCAATTTGCAGTAAAATCATGAGGGAAATACAAATATATAAATAAAAACAAATTCAACAACTGGAGAGTCATCAAAGATAGGCTAATTAAAAATGAAGCATTTAAGCTTTGCTCTTAAAAAAGTAAAAGGGAACTTTTTTGAGAGCCTGAGGCTGAAAGTAAAAAAAAAAGCAAGAAAATTAAGTTTAAAAGGCCAGTTGCTAACAGATCAAAGCATGGCTGTTAGATTTAATAGAAATCTGAAGCCTAGAAAGAAGTATAGTAACTTGGCATGAAGGTGTGCTTTATAAAGATTAGTAAAGAAACCTGTGCTGATAGAGGAATAGACAGTAAAACTTAGAACATATGAGGAATTCTTAAATAATGAGTTTGAATCAAGCCATAGCTGTATGCTACATTTGCTCGATGAACTTGAAATTCTGAAAAATTATAGAATTATTTTATTATTATCATGTTCAAAATTTGATTCCTTTGAATCAATTTTTGAATCAAAATCAATGGTATTTGTGTAACTGATTGGCTACGTTTTTACCATATAATTTTACTACAAGTTAATTGTTATAGTTTACAGAGTACTCATTGCAGTCAAATTTAGTTTCTTTCCTTACATACATAGAAGATTGATTTAAATAACTTAAGGTATTTTAAAAGAAGAACTGCAGAAATCAGACTTAGCAGTATATTTAATATTATTCTTTACCTGAGAAATACAACAGTATTTCTTTCTTCTCTCTCTCTACAACACCCTATTTTTACTGTGTAGCTTCTAGTCTTAATGATCTCATTAAATGACTT
The DNA here is from genome assembly GCF_026419915.1 of Harpia harpyja. NCBI lineage: Eukaryota > Metazoa > Chordata > Aves > Accipitriformes > Accipitridae > Harpia > Harpia harpyja. Next base: position 10,085,712 of record NC_068943.1, read on the forward strand.
TGTGACAGAGTTAAAAAATGTATTTCTGAAGTTACCAGTGTGAGGGAAGAAATAGAGTAGCAACATTGTGCCTTTGTATATATTACCTGTAACACTGATAAGTATATTTTCAAATTAAATGGATAACTTGTTTAATTTAGGTTGTCATAAGACAATGATAAGTAATGATAAAAAGGTTCTTTTCTTCTAAGACAGAATATGGATATTTATGAGTAAAAAACCAGTAACAGTCCTCACCTACTTTTTTTCTTCCCTTGTGTCTTTATTGATCACAAACACTGAGAATTCCCCATGTTCCTCCTCCACATTTTTTTACATGTTCTGTTAAAAATACTTACTTTTCCTTTTCCATTCTCAGACCCTTTCTAAATTAATCTGTATATTATTTTCCAAGAACTAGATTTACAAATAAATGTCTCATGCTTTCATTCTTTTTTCAAGGACGTATAAAATCCTTAAATATGCAAGTTATCTTGTAGTCCATAGAAATACATAGAAGTAAAGGTAAGTTTTTTTCAGACAGTATTATGTCAATATACCAAACTTAGAAGTTATAGCAAACTTCTGTTTTCTGCAAGGGGAAAAAAAAAAAAAAAAGATATTTTCACTGTCAGGCAATAGTAGAAGCTTTTACATTTGAGAAACTTAAACATCTTTGCAAATGTCTTAGAAAGCTAAATGCATGCATCTATATTTTGAAGTTCACATAGCTCCAGGCTCATGTTATGCAACACTGTTTACTGGCATACGATAGTCCTCTTAACATGGTTGGCTGCTTTTTTTCATTTCATTGATTTTCTGTGAAGAAGATGGAGGATCATGTAAACTACCCATGAATCCTTAAAATCTGTTGCTTAAGTTAACTACTTCAGAGATTTATTCTTCTATTTTTTTAATGTGACAATTCAGAAGATTATAGAACAGTATAGTGTCTTTATGAAAAATTCACCATACACTTCAAAATGTGAAAATGTTTTCGAATGTTTTAAAACATCTAGATAAATCATAGAGAGTCATGACAGCAGCAATGTTTAAAAATTCAGAGTGTTTAGAAACAAAATCCTTATTTTTCAGTTCTTACTTAGGTTTATGTAGGGAAAACTACTCATAAGACCAAATCTTTGTTTCAGAGAATTTTCTTGTTCCAGGTCTTTTTACATTCAACACATGGAGCAATAGTAACCCTTAATATTGCCCCATGTTTTAATGAATGCAGAAAGAAAATTCAGCAACACGGATGCAGTGTTTTATACAAATATGTCCGTCTACAGTCTTTAGGTACATAAGCAAAGTACAGAAACACAGCAAATTAAAACCAATTTTCAAAAAAAAAGAAAGCTTTTCTGTTTTGAGGGTATATTTCAGTTTCCTCCAGATCCACTCCAAGAGAGGAATATCTGAATAATTCAGGGTGCACAAAAGGACAATTCCATTAGAAAATGAGACAAAAAGATTGCATACTGGGAAGTTCCTAGGAATTTTAAGGGTATTCTCTTCCTGTGTCAGACTGTGGATAGATACAAATTAGTACTACCTTTATATTTGTGTTCAATTATTCATAAGCATATTCAAATACTTGTACTTACACATGTATGTATGCACATTGGATCTCTTCAAAAACCTGAAATCTTGATCTATGTATCAGGATGGGTGACAGTTATGGGAATCCAGTCCCAAGATGGATGTGTGCTTGTACCACATGGCTGTGGCATAATTGTTCGTAAGGTTAACACAAAGGAACTACTGCATGATAACTCTCTCCTGCTCCCTAAACTGTGTGCCAGGTGAGGTATTTGAAAAGCTCACAAATCTGCTCGCCCTATGTGCCTATGGTATGGTATGACAAAGCAGGGAAGAGGCAGGGATGTTTTTCTGAGAAATGCAGTTCAGTCCCTTAAGGGGGTTCTAAAGACTGAACTTCATATTTAGCATTTGAAGATTTTCAGGGGTTGTGTCCTTTTCTCTGATATTATCTTCCATCTCAAACAATTGCTACAAACACATTAGTGGAGATTATTCTATTTACTTCTACTGAGCCTCATTTCAAACAGACTAGGTTAAGTCTGTATTCTCTAATATTGCTTGTGATAGTAGTTTATTTAGAGCTTGAAGGAGAAAAAAAAAATAATAAAAAATCTATATTTTTTGTTTTATTCTGATATACCTCCTTTATATGACCAAAAAAAATCTGTCAAGAAAACAATCCAAAATGAAAGGCCTTTCTGGGCATGAAATCTCATTTTAAAATGCTGTGTTTTTAATGTCTCTGTAGCTCTTTTTTGCTTTGTTCCTCTATTCTGAAAGCTTCTTTGTTCCACTTTATTAAAAGGTGAAAAAGCACTACTAGAGCTTTGTGACTTAGGAGTTTTGTCTTATCAACAGAGAACAGAAGGAATATTTGGAACCTGTTAGTAACATTCTTTAGAAATTTGCTGTGTACCTCTCAGTAATGGTATATATATATTTTTTTTTCCTCTGTGGTCTTGCAATAAATTTGTAATGCTTTTATTTTTGGTTCTTTTTGAAAATGCAACATAATAAATCAATATGTAATTTGAGGAAGAAGGAATATAATTTTATTTACTTATCTGCATTTTCTAGGTTAAAACCCCATAGCTAATGAAGCTTTTTTAAAGGAAGTTAACATCCTGATTCACATTTTTTTGTGCTTCTGACAGTAAATATACTTAAGCATTTACAGTAATACATAGAATATAAAGACCTTTGGTTTTATTTTAGGAACGAATTCCCTCTGCTCTGAACCATGTCTGCCTAGTATACTTGAAGTTTTAATTACACTGGCAACTAAGAATGCAGACAAACAATTTTCCATACAATAAAATTCACATTAAAATTGACCAGCATGATTATACAAAGTGTCAAGATATTTTAATATTAATATGGAATCCTGGCATTTTGGAAAGGGGGGGAATCCCTTCCCTTATTGAAGGGGAATCACAAATCTAATAACGAATCAGATTTCCCTGAAGACATCTTTTGATCAATAGGAACATATTGGTAAGTAAATCTGGTATTTTATCCACTGATTTTTCTAAAGAAGGGCTATAAAATTCGGTAAAATTAATATACTTGTTTTGATAGACATGAAATTTTGACAGAATATTCCAGGTAAGTTAGTATCCAATTACCTATGGGTTCAAGTGAAGTTATGAAAAGCACGTATCTGAGTTAAAAAGAACTTAACCTTATAAGGTTAAGAGCGAAGGACTGAAGGTAAGGTGCACAGACATTATCCAGAAGGGGTCTAGTCAAAACAGGAACTTTAACACATGGTGGTTTCCATGTATAGGGGAATGGGAAAAAGTTAGAAAAGCAAAACAAAGCAACAACAACAAACAAAAGCATTAGGAAGACAAATGTAGAAACTAAACAAGCTGAAATAACTAAGATATATTCTCAAGAGCTGAACAAGATCACTAAAGTGATGTAATCAGAAAAGATCAAAAAGGAAACAAGGAAGGCATCCAGAAGCTAATATAGTAAGAGGGGCAAGATAGGAAAGAAAGGTTTTTTCCTTTAGGGGAAGTGTATTGGGATGGACTGTGGATAACAAAGAACACATAACCATAAGACCTTCAGATATAGTCTTAAAGGCAACATAAAGATGTTGATATGCCTTTTCCATCATTTTATCCCTATTTTGATGATGTTCTGCAACTAATATGTCAATGCTAAAGTGTATGCTCCAACTAATGTGTAAGATTAGCCATAAAATATATAGGACACTAAGTAGTCGCTGGAAAAAAACATCATATGCAGTATCAGGAGCAAGGACCAGAATCAGTGATTTCCCCCCCTTCTCCAAGTGACCTTCAGCGCATTCAGGGTTCCTCATTTCTACTTTTCTTCTGGCACTATAAGTTTTTATTGTTTTTTCTGCATCATGTCCAGTTGAAATGAAAGGGCTGAAGTGTGATCCTGTCCTAGATGACTTTCACTCAAACCTTCAGGAAGTAAAGTACTTTAAAGTACATTGGATCAAAGTGTGGTCCCAGAAGTAACCCATTAAAACATTCTCATCAACTAACAAGTCTCCCAGGTACAGCACTTATAGAACTGTTTGCATTTAAACTTGGCAAAATATTCCAAATAGCACTAAATCAAATGTTTACACAGAATGACATGTTTACATATATAAACTATGTCTGTATTTTATCATATTCTCAATTTCATGTACTTAATTTAGGAGAACGCCGACATCAAGGTCATATATTCACTTCTAAAAATCAGACACATATTTAATGTTAAGTGCAAACATTTGGAAATTTAGTTTACACATTTAAACTAAAAACTAATTTAAGCTAATTAAAATGAATTCTTCTATACAGGTATATTTTTTGCTATTACAATAGAAAAATCTCTTCCTTTTTTAAACTTCCCCATATTTCACTTGTAACTGATTTTCTTGTGAACAACTAATAGATATCTCAGATATATTCCTGAACAAGGAATACATTTCTGTACTGCTCTGTTGGTTGTGTTACTTCCAAATACACTTTTCATGAGTATTCACACTTCCAAATGACTTTTCATGAGAAGGATCCTATCGGAATTGGTTTAGCTTCATAACCAGTTACAAGAAGCACAAAATTTTCTTTTATGGTTATTTTTGTAAAATAATCCATTCTCTTGCAACATTATGATTTCAGTGAAACAGACAAACTACCAAGAGAAAACCTGGCTTTCTGAGAAGAGCTAACCGGGATTTCAGGTTCTGCTTTCTAGAAGGAATATAAGTTTTATAATAAGCCAATTACACTAGATTAGTAGACAGAAACCTCCTTATGAGTCAGATTTTGAGTCCAAAACATGGTATGTGGGGATGTATGGAATAATTTCTCAAAAAGGACACACCTGATCTGAGCTAAGACAATAGTATAGATTCATCTTCCATCTAGAGTTAGTCCAAAGTAAAATTCTCAAAATGGTTATAGCTTTTTAATTCATTTTTACAGATTCAGCAGGAATTAAAAGAAAGCTTCTGCAAAGTTATTTAACTAATGTAGAGGGATCAGAACTTCAAAATTTTTTTCATCAACATTTTTGTCAGTCCTATAGGAATAAATAGTATTCAGCTTTAGGCATTGGAAAACATAAACCAACACAATTAATCCTATTAGTAGTTTTATGTTGAGATAATTTGTGTGTTGAAGTGAATAATATCCTCATTCTTCTTTATTTAAAATAGGTTCAGTACATATTTAAATGCTTAAACATTATAGCTATTGCCACAATAGCCATTGCCACAATTTGTAAAGCTTTGAGAGGTTTTTTCTTATTTGCTTGGGTTTTTTTACATCAGAATATTGATCAAATTCCAGGTCCAAGATACAAGTTTTTCATTACAGATTTATGGGGAGTTAAACGAACAGCAATATCTCAAGTTCAGTCACCAATACAGTGGTAAGACACAAAACCAAAAAAATACACACTTATTCATTAGTAAACCATGAGACTTTAAGATCTGTTTTAATTACATAGCCTAAATGTTCCCCTTAGACCCCACGTGGGTTAAAAGCTTTCTTGTTGTTTATCAAGCCTTTTGCTTTTTATATAACAACCTTCATGTCAAATGTTATGCGCAGACTTGAAATCACTATAGAGGTTTCTTAAGATAAGTTTTTTCTTCTAGAAGTTTATTATAATATTTGTTGTAGAATAGGAGGAAGTTGGGATAACTTTTAGCTTTTTTAAATGAAAATTAAAAAAAGACAAACACTTTATTTTCCCCCTAAATGAAAACAGGCAACAGGGTTCGAGAAATGGCTAACAAAAGCAAGAATAATTTTAAGATAAAGGAGCAAATAATAGCAATACATACACCCACCAGAGGATAGCTATACAAAATTGTAACTTCTTGAGGTCTTTTTGGAAAGTTATTTATGAATAATCCTAAGGGAGTTGGTTACATTTCTTGGTGGTTTGGGGGTTTTTTGGGTTTTTGTGGGGTTGGGTTTTTTTTTTGTTTGGTTTCTTTTTTTTTTTTTTTTTTAACTCATTGTCTCTATTAATTATAAAGTACCAGTGGTGATTTTCTTCACATATAAATTAGTTTCTTCTTTCTTCTTTCATTACAGAAGCATATTACAGCTCTGTTTCTGTTTGCAGAGTGCAGCAAAAGCACAGCAAATTAAAGATGGTATTTATAATTTGTATAAACTGTAGAGGAGGGGTTTTAATTTAAATAATATAATGTGTGTACTCGTTTTGATTCATTTAATCACTTAACACAATATGAGTAAAAAGAAGGAAGAACCGCATGTTAGAAGCACAGGAACATATTGACTTTCAAGGTTATAAATTAAACTTGCATTATTTAAAGGATTCCTGTCACTTTTAATCAGATGGACCTAAATCAAATAGTAAACAGTGGTATTTACCTCATTTATATATATATTATTTCTGCATACTTTCATTCATACTCTTTGCAAATATAAATCTAAAATAAATTAGGGGTATCTTTTAGATGTGAGAACTTGTCTTCATACATGATTTAGTGAGGAATTCAAACTGGATCCAAACATCTTTAGCACCATTCTAGAAGATCAAATAACTTTCTTACCATAAAATATCATACTAAATATAAATATGTCAGTCAAAATAGCTTCTATCTTTTTTTTCCTCAGTTTTTCCTCTAGGATACACAGCTGCTAAAAACTAGTTATAGCCAGTTTGTAATTATCCCACTGAGGAAAATTTCAACCTCACAGCTAACATATAAAAATATAAAACAATAAAATGCTTTAAAAATAAACTTTTTTTGCTTGTTCCAAATCACTAACTCATGCAGTTTTAAGATATAAGGAATATATATCAAGTATATGGTCTCAATACATTCTTTGAGAACTGTTATGGGAGGCTACACTTGGAAAAATCAGGATGATGTATTTACACAATCAATTATGGAGTAATTTACTCTAAATTCTTCCCTCTTCTGCTTCTTAAAGCTCTCCAGAGAGGAAAACAGACATTATTTGAAGACAACATGAAACTTATGTTTGACCAAGAAATAGTTTATTTTATAAAAATCTTTTAAAAACAATAATAAAAATCTAATTAAGACTCAATTTTCAAAGTTTGATGGGAATTAGGGAGAAAAAAAACTTGAAACAATTTTTGGAAGAGGCTTTGGGTTACTGAAAAGAACTCTAAAAGTAGTATAATACATTTTTGAAGCCCAAATAGGCACTTTCATAAATAAACACTTGTCGTGGTTTAACCCCAGCCAGTAAGTAAGCACCACACAGCCGCTCGCTCGCTCACTCACCTGCCCCCTGCAGTTGGATGGGGGAGATAATCAGAAAAAAAAGGAAAAACTCGTGGGTTGAGATAAGAACAGCTTAGTAGAACAGAAAGGAAGAAACTAATAATGATAATAATAACAATAATAAAATTACAATCATCATAATAAAGTAATTGGAATATACAAAACAAGTGATGCACAATGCAGTTGCTCACCACTTACTGACAGATGCCCAGTTAGTTCCTGAGCAGCGGTCACCCTCCCCCCAGGCCAACTCCCCCCAGTTTCTATACTAGATGTGACGTCCCATGGTATGGAATACCCCGTTGGCCAGTTTGGGTCAGCTGTCCTGGCTGTGTCCCCTCCCAACTTCTTGTGCCCCTCCAGCTTTCTCGCTGGCTGGGGATGAGAACCTGAAAAATCCTTGACTTTTAGTCTAAACACTACTTAGCAACAACTGAAAACATCAGCGTGTCATCAACATTCTTCTCATACTGAATCCAAGACATAACACTGTACCAGCTACTAGGAAGACTATCAACTCTATCCCAGCTGAAACCAGACAACAATGTAGTTTTGAGGTTTATGATACAGACAAGGCTTAATGTAGGAGATTATTCAACATACACTCTTATCTTGAAGTAGTGCTGCAACCTTCAGACAGAGGGTTAGATAGAGAATGAAAAGATAAAAAAAAAAAGGCAATAACTGAGCTTCTAAACATAGAATGTTTTAATTAATACTAATACTTCTAAATGAATTATTAACATTATTGAGTTGTTCATATTAAAGCTGGAATTTAAAAGGGTATAAATTCATAATAGATGAATCTTGGATCCCATTTAATATGAACAGAAGAGTGTCTGTAATCCCCGTTGAGTGCCTTTCTTTAAATGATAGTTCAGTAAAAAAGTTGTTTGACATTTAGGTGCCTTGTATGCCTAAATATTGGTGCAAGTAACTGTCAAAGGTGCCTTGCAATTTTCTTCCTCTCTATCATAAATTTTAATGTATGAACTTACTCTTTTGGAATGTTCTGAAAGGAGCTTCATAACTTCTACATTATTAAAAAAATAATTTTTTTCAACCAAAACAAAACCCACAGATAAAACCCAAACCCATTTAGAAAGGAATGTAATAATAAAATTATTCACTTGCTAGCAAAATCAACTGTAACATGTTACCTGTTCATAATCTCCACAAGTGAAATCCTAAGGTGAATGAAGTAGTTTACATCCACTATACCATTTAGAAAACCACTTCATAGCCTCAGTTTTCTGCTGGTTGAATTTTATTTTTTTTTTTTTTTTTTTAGTTTCCAGCTTAAATTTAATTAGTTTGCTTTTGTTAGCTGAAATTAGCTGAAATAACTTTTTGTGTCTGGATATTTATTCTACTGACATATTCACAAAGAAATCCACTCACATCCAATTTCATTAAGACAGAAAAGTAATCATAGCTGTTCATATACTAAAAGATTAAGCAATATGCATTTCTAAATTCCTAATATTACTGATATTATAGAAGAGTTTTCTGAAACTCCTTCTCAGTTTTCACCACACAGCATACAATATACAAAGGTTTAATTTACCATTATTTATCATGATGATGCATTTGCATTTCTACCTTAGTTTCTTTAGTTTGATTATTTATGTTAGTGCCTCTTGGTTTTTCTAATATTCCTAACAAATTTTTTTTCTATTCAGATATTAATCAAAACTCTTTACTGGCATCTCATCCCACTATTTCTTTCCATCCCCTAAGCATAACTCATTTTCTGTGGTTTGTATCACAACTTACTATTACTAAAGAAAAATTTAATGTGCAAATAACTTCATTGTTGAAAGCTTCATGTATTTCTCTATTTTTTTCATAAATGCTGAAACGACCTCTGTGACTGCACCTATTCCTCTGTATATCTATGTCATAGAAATTATTTTCTCTGTAGTAGCTGATTTTGCTGAATATATATGATTCAAAAAGCTGAATGAAACTACTGACAACATAATTTAGTCATGGTTAATGATGTGTACTTGCATTCTGGTTTTAATTAATTGAATTAGCATAATGCCTTGTTTGCACTTCACAGTTGCTTCTTACTAAATAACCCCTTTTACCAGATCTAACATCCAATACATTTTGTCTTTGACTCCAACAAAAATAAAAAAATTATCAGCTGCACCTGGCAGGGCAGGAGATTTAAGCAGGCTAAACCAATCAGCCCAGTGGATTGCAACAGATGCCTGAGCAATATATATTTCCCAGCAGGCAGCATGGTGACCACCCAGCAAGAAGCAGTGTCTTCTGCTTCTCCCAGGCTTCTAGCACCTGGTAGAACCTACGCAGCCACAGACTGCTCAAGCATGCGACCACCCAGCTTTCCAGCTGTGGGATGTGTGAAGGGATATTCCTAGAGGTGGAAAGAGATTGCGAGCAAGCTTGTGGGACGTGTGACCAGATGAACTGCTCTGCTTGGTAGCCAATCTGCAGGAGGAGGTGGGTAGACTGAGGAGTATTTAAGAGTCTGAGAGGCAGATTGATCAATGGAGTCATACTCTGCCATCTCTGATGCATGCAAGCCAACTCAGTGTGGCCACTATGGAGGCAGGTCCAGGATCTGTTTCGTGCCAGGACGAAGGCAGTGGCACAAGGGATAAGGAGGGGTGGAAGAAGGTTACAGCATGGACAGGTAAGAGAAACCCATACTTACCCTCTAAGGTACCTTTACAGAATAGGTATGAGGCCCTGGGTATGGTAGATGAAGTGTATAATGAGATAAAGGAGGCACCTGTGCAAGCAGTCTTCCCAAGGTCAGAGAGACCAACCCCTTGCAACAAAACCCACATTAAGACCAGCACTGAGAAGAAACGATGGTGAGTTATGGTTATTGGTGATTCCTTCCTGTGCAGAACAGAATCACCTGTTTGCAGACCAGACCCTCTTTTCAGGGAAGCTTGCTGCCTCCCTGGGGCCCAAATTAGGGATGTCACCACAAGACTGAAAAGCCTAGTACAATCTTCAGACTACTATCCATCCCTGCTCTTTCATGTGGGTACTAATGATGTTGCAACAAAACATCTGAGGTCAATCAAATGAGATTTCAGAGCCCTGGGAAGAATGATAAAAAATTTGGGTGCACAGGTAGTGTTTCCCTCAGTCCTCCCAGTAATGGGGGGAGACTTTGGAAGAAACAGGTGAGCCCAGGATATCAATATCTGACTCCAGAACTGGTGCCTCCATCAAAACTTTGGGTTTTTAAACCACGGAAAAGCTTTCAAGGCACAAGATATGCTGAGGCCTAACGGGATCCACCTGTCCCGATGGGTAAAATGCATCTTTGGGTGTAAGCTGGTGGGACTGATCAAGAGAGATTTAAACTAGAATTGATGGGAGGAGGGGATACCAACAGGATTGCAGTTGGTAAGCCAAGGGTTGACATGACATCACCTGAGGGTAGCAATGCTAGTGGGAACATTTACACTGCTCCTGGGAGCACAGAAAGCTCAGGTGTGTATCTGGAATGCTTGTACACCAATGCATACAGTATGAGAAACAAACAGGATGAACTGGAATTGTTGGTCAGCTCCCAGAGTTATGATATCATTGGTACTGGTGAGACTTGGTGGAATGAGTCCCATGATTGGAGTACTGGAACAGAGGGCTGTTCAGGAGGGATAGGCAGGACAGATGGAGTGGAGGTGTCACACTATATGTAAGGGAGAGGTTTGATTTTACAGCCCTTACTGTTAGCGATGATGTGGTTGAGAGCCTCTGGGTGAGGATTAGGGGGATGGAAAACAAAGGATATGTTGTAGTGGGGGTCTACTATCAATCGCCCAGCCAGGATGTAAGCACTGATGAGTTATTCTATAGGCAATTATGAGAAATCTCTGGATTGGTAGCCCTTGTCGTTATGAGAGATTTCAACTTCCCAGACACCAACTGGGAATATCATACTGCTGTGACAAGCAGACCTTGGAAATTCTTGAAGTTTGTAGGAGATAGATAACTTCTTGTCACAAGTACTCAGTGAGCCAGCTAGGAAAGATGCCCTCCTAGACTTGCCATTTGTGAATACGGAAGGACTCGTGGGAGATGTCATGGTAGGTGACTGTCTTGGCCACAGTGATCATGAAGCAGTTGAGTTTAAAATTTTCAGTGTAATGAGAAAAAAGGACAGCAGAGTTACTACCCTGGACTTCAGGAGAGCAAACTTTAAGCTATTCAGGGAGCTATTTAGCAGCGTACCCTGGGAAACTGCTTTTGAGGGCTTAGAAGTCAATGAGTGCTGGTCTGTCTTTAAGAACCACCTTTCAGAAGCACAGGAGCAGGCAATTCCACTGTGCCATGAGTCAAGCAAGCAGGGTAGAAGACCAGTTTGGCTGAACAGGGAACTCCTCGTGGAGCTCGAGACGAAAAAAGAAATTGTATGATCTCTGGAAGCAAAGTCAGGCTTTGCAGGAAGAATACAGAGCTGTGGTTTGTATATGCAGGGAGCAGACACGAAAGGCCAAAGCTCATTTAGAATTGAAACTGACCAGTGTTGTGTCAGATAACAAGAGCTTTTTTAAGTACATTAATAGCAAGAGGAGGTCTAAAGAAAACAATGGACCGATACTTGTTGAAGATGGTCATCTGACTAATAAGGATGAAGAAAAAGCAGAGGCATTCAATGCTTTTTTTGCCTCAGTCTTTAATAATACTGATAGACCTTGGGCTGCCTGGTCCCCTGAGTCAGTGGACCATGAGTGTTGCAACAGTGACTTTCCTTTTGTAGACACTGAAATTCTAAGGGACCAGCTGTATCAGCTGAATGTTCATAAGTCCATGAGGCCTGTTGGGATTCATCCCAGATTACTGAAAGAGCTAGTGGATGTTATGGCAGGACCCTTCTTGATCATCTACCAGAGGTCTTGGGAGTCTGGGGAGGTCCCTGCTGACTGGAAGCTAGCCAATGTTATTCCAATTTACAAAAAGGGTGTGAGGGAAGACCCAGGGAACTGTAGACTGTAGAACTGTTAGTCTAACCTCAGTTCCTGGAAAAATTATGGAGAAGGAATGCTGTTGAAAGGCATTTAAATAATAATGCAATCATCAGGCACAGTCAACATGGGTTCACAAAGGGAAAGCCCTGTTTAACTAGTTTGATATCCTTCTGTGGTAAGGTCACCTGCCTAATGGAGGAAGGAAAGGCAGTGGTTGTAGTTTTTCTGGATTTTAGTGAGGCTTTTGATACTGTCCCTCACAGCATCCTTCTGGACAAGTTGTCCAGGTGTGGAATCAGTGGGTTAATGGTATGCTAGGTGAAGAACTGACTGAAGGGCAGAGCTCAAAGAGTTGTAGTGAATGGGACCACACCTGGCTGGCTACCAGTCACTGCTGGTGTTCCTCAGGGTTCAATTCTAGGGCCAGTTCTGTTCAATATATTTATCAACAATTTGGATGCAGGAGTTGAATGCACCATTAGCAAGTTTGCTGGTGATACCAAACTGGGAAGTGCTGTTAACTCTCTTGAGGGACATGATGCCTTGCAGAGGAATCTAGATAGATTGGAGCATTGGGCAATGCTTAATGGGATGAAATTCAACAAGTCAAAATACCAGTTCTGCACCTAGGATGGAGTAATGTCAGGCACAAGTATAAGTTGGGAGAGGAGTAGCTGGAGAGCAGCCCTGCAGAAAGGGATCTGGGGGTGCTGGTCAACAGTAGGCTCAGCATGATTTAGCAGTGTGCCCTGGCAGCCAAGAGGGCAAACCACATCCTGGGGTGCATCAAACACAGTATGATCAGCCGGTCAGAAGAGGTGATTATCCCGCTGTATTCAGCATTGGTGTGGCCTCACCTCGAGTACTGTGTGCAAGTCTGTGACCCACAATTTGACAAGGATGTTGAGGTCCTTGAATGCGTCGAGGGTAGGGCAGCAAAGCTGGTGACAGGGCTGGAAGGAATGTCCTGTGAAGAGCGGCTGAGGACTTTGAGCTTGTCTAGTTTGGAGAAAAGGAGGCTGAGGAGCGACCTCATTGCTCTCTACAGCTTCCTGAGGAGAAGAAGTGGAGAGGGGAGTGCTGATCTCTTCTCCCTAGTATCCAGTGATAGGACACCTGGGAATGGTTCAAAGCTGCACCAGGGGATGTTGACTGGACATGAGGGAGCATTTCTTTGCTGAGAGGGTGGTCAAACACTGGAACAGGCTTCCTAGAGAGGTGGTCAATGCCTCAAGCCTGTCAGTGTTTAAGAGGCATTTGGACAATGCCCTTAGTAACATGCTTTAACTTTTGGTCCGCCACAAATTGGTCAGGCAGTTAGACTAGGTGATCGATGTAGGTCCCTTCCAACTGAAATATGCTATGCTATGCTATTCTATATTAATTCATCCATTAGGGGAAATAGACCAGATAGCTATGGGAAAGACCAGGCAATACTTGTACCCTTTCTGGAAAAACTGAAGTAGAATATTTATACAAATTCTGTTCTTCATGAAAAACATCAATAGTACACAGAAATTAAACAAATGTCAATTGAAATTATAACTGAAACTTGCTTTCTTTATCTATGTCATGTATCTCTCTCTGTTTTCTGTACCTGTTTCACTAACAGTCCATTCCACAAAATAATTGAAGGTTCAGAATTGGTTTTTCTTAGAAAACAACAGAACCTTTCTGAGATTTTTTGTGTATCACACATTCCCCCTTAAAAGACAAAACTAATTACTCACAGGAACTTAACAAGAATAAGACTGTGACAAATAATCCAAACAGTTTCCTTTATTGTTGTTTAACTATGGGGTTTTTTGCTGGTCTTATTTCTACTGCTATCTGACAAGAGAATAAGGAGTTAAGGTCCCAAAATGTATTGTAGATTTCACTATAACATACATGAAAGGGAAATGAATGTTTATGTAAATGAAGAATTAAGTCAAGCTAGATATGTCGCAAGGCTCTGCCAGATCCAAGGATGGTTGCAACCACCATGAGAGGCAAACAAACAAACAGACGGTGATTGGAGAGCTGAAAAAATCACATGACAGAATCTGTCAGCTAGAGAAGTAGAGTCTGTACAGATGCTAAGCTTCAGTCTTCCATTGCATCAAAGCATTCCACAGGCTCAGTGATCAACACTGAAATGCATTTCTTTGTTCTTCAGGTTAATGGAGTTAAGATGCTGATCATGTGTTTTTTAGCTATACTGGTAAGTTAAGTACTGTGAGGCAGTAGGATACAACTGTCTATACAGTTAAATTGTTAGTATGGTTCCTGGAACAATTGTAGTCCTGGCCAATTTACTGTCCTCAGTAATTCCCAGGTACAGTTGAGCGGTTAGCACAGACCAGAAACAAGCAGCCTGAATGAAGCTATTCTGTTCCAAAGGATAACACATTTAACTGTACAGTTATGGCTAAGCCTTACCATTTGGCATCTGTGTCAGAGGAATGTCCCTAGCACTGTTTAGCTTATTAGTATCAAAACAAATCAAAATTTCACAGAGTGTCTGAGAAGAGTGTCAATAAAATCTAATCATATAAACAAGCAAAGAGTAATGAAAGAAACAAAATACCCTAAGATGTGCTACATAACCCCTTGAAGAGCTGAAATAAAGCCCATTTTTAAATTTGTGCTTTCTGCTTCTTCTGTGTTATTAAATTTCAGCAATGTGGAGTTAAAACATTGTTCAAGTGACAGCTTGATAGTTATGATGTCTCCATTTTTAACCTTGTTATGAAAGTCATTCATTTAAGAGAATCAGTCTTTACTATTTCTTTATATTTTGCAATGCTGTGTTGACCCCTCTTTGAACTGGCAAAACTAGAACTGCTTTCAGTTAGTTTTTTCTGGCTGTTGTTACAGCTTTACAGTTATGATATACCTCCAGAGTTAGTAGACTACGTGTCATTAGAGACAGCATTTCCAAGGACAAAAAAGCAGTTTTCCTTTTTTTTTTTCAACTGGCATTTCTTTTCCCAACAGGTGTTTCGTTACACAGTTTTTTATTCCTGTGTGCAGCAAGCATGACAGGTAGATCAGCTCCTGGGATTAGAAAGGAGACAATACATTTTAAGGAGTGCTATGGACAGAAACATAGAAGAAGAGTGGAAAAAAGGCTGACACAATTGCCAAGAGAAAGAGTAGTTGTTTATATGTGCAAAACTAGGGATGAGGGAGATGATACAATTAGGACTCACTAAGGGCTTGGCTTTATGCTATTCCAAGGTTTCTTACTCTTGTGCCTACATGTTATGGTGATTAGTGCCTAAGAAATATCTAGATAAGCATTAATGTTTTGACAGTATTTCCCACAACATCTGATACTTACTCAACATTTTAAACTAAAAATCAGACTTATTTCTACTGTGCAAAATAATCTTGTCACGTACTGTATTTTATTTGTCTTCTTACTTCCTGTGCCATTCTCCCTTCCTTCTCTTCATATTTTATTTTATGGTATATTATACAGTCATAATGCTCCAAATCAGAGTTCAAACAATATTTACACTAAATATCTTACTTATTAGAATACAAGGCCATTTTGTGATTTTTAAGTGAAAAGTTGAATATGATGATAAATACTGCAAATCTTTAAAACACTATTCCATGTTATCCCTCCCATTTTCTGGCAGCTGAGTTTTGTTTCTCTTCAGAACTTTTATAAAAGTAATTAAATATGTCTATATAATAATTAGAATGAATGCAGTTTGTTCAGAAGGGTAAGTCAGTCTTCTCTTCCAGGGTACAAAAGATAAATCAAGTTTTATTTCTTCAGCTGGAGCCCTAAATGTGTTTTCTACCTTACAGGTAAAATAATTAGTTAGAATAAACTTTTCTCCTTTTTGAAGTGTCATATTATCTTTCTAATGGCAACCTGATAATATTCAAAATACCAAAGAAATACTGAAGTAATGTGAAAAATATTTTAAACTCAAACCCATGCTATTTCTGACTTCATGGAGTTTTTATGTTTCATATATTTCACATCAACATTCCCTTAGCAATTCTTTAAAGTTGGGAAGAACTTGAACTGTCTTGACAGCATCCTAAAATACTTACAGAAGCTTATGGTGATACTCACTGAGTTCAATACTGGGAATCAGCTATAGTTAATAAATTAAAACATGGAAGTTATAGGACCTCATTGATCATCCAGGTCCAAATGATGAACTCATTATGGCTTAGGGGACTAAAATTTTATATATATTCACTTAGGTACAAGGAAGTGATTTTTTTTTTTCCCCTGCGCCTTCAATTTTGTTTTCTTCAGAAGCCTGATAGAAAGGTTATGATAGTGCAACCCTACTATATTGTCTCATGAGATGATACTTTAGGGCTATTTATACATCTAAAAAACACCCAAAACTCCTGAATAGGCTGATAGTATGCTGCTGGCTGCCTTTACCACTCCTCCACAACTCAAAAAATAATATGAAAACAGAAGTGGAATATAAATCTGCTGAAGATGACAGAACTATAGAAGCCATGGAGAAGCAGGCTTATGTTGCTTACATTAAGAAATTCACATTGCAATATATGACAGGGTCTTTTTTCAGAAAAGATCTGTATTTTTAGTTATCAGAGCTTTACAAGTCTAGTACAGTTCCCTTTCTTTCCCAGTTGTGGCCCATCTGTTACATGTTCAAGTCAGAATAGTTAAATGGTGAGGACAGGACAGAGTTGCAAAGGCAAGGCATGATTTTGAAAAGGAATGTATGATCAGTCATGATAAAAAAAGCAGAGTTCAAGTATGGAGCAAAGGCCCTGAGACTTGACATGGAGAGGTCATTGTAGGCCTTCATGTTAGCATATCCTTGGTGCGCAATAAAAGTCAAATATGAGAGGATCTGTGATGGATTGAGAGGAAAGGAACTTGAGGCAATTGCTATAACCTATGAGTTCAGGGAGTTCACTGATGAAGGGAAGTGATACAGAAAAGAAAGGGGGAATGAAGGGTTGACTTTCAGAAGCCACTGGGTATTACAGTATGCTTATATTGTTAGGAGAAGAAATAGGAGAAGGGACAGCAGGGCTCAAGAAGTCATGGTGTTGAAGTGGGAAGAAATGGAGTCACAGGCAGGAGCAAGGGCCAAAAGATGGAAGGAGGATGTAAGTGGAGAGGTCACTTTGGATCTTGTAGATCTTTACTAGAAACTACAGAGATAATGTAGATAAAAGAGAGAAGAAATTCTTTTATATGCCATAACAATAACTGTTCCACCTCCTCATTTGGGCTTCATGCTAGCAAAGATTAAACATCAAAAAGAATGGCATTTTGATTCACATCCAGTATATAGCCAAACTCTATGTAAATGTTATAGCTTGACAAAAATAAGCTAAATCTTGGGGGGGGGGGGGGTGTGTGCAAATAAATACGGACTTTCCTTCATTTTATACTAGCCTATAATTGAACAAAGCAAACCTGTCCTTCCTGTAGTATTTCAGTGTATCCATTTATGCTGGGAGAGGGAAGTGGAAAAAAAAGGAAAAACAAAGAAGAAAAAGGCCACAAAATCTCCATCCCAATAGAAGAAAATATTTCATGATGTTACAAATGTTTTGATCCAGCTTTCAGTTATCAAAAGTAGATGACTTTTCAAGCATTCCTATGTTTATATATGAGCTCATTTCTCCCGGGTAAATTCCAGTAAATAATATATTCCACTGATTCCTGCCAGAAGGTAGTACCAATGGGGAAACCTAATGGTTATAGTGAACCTATATACTAAATTAAGTATAGCATAAATATTGATTCTGAAGAGTGTTAGCTGCATGAATAGTCCCAAAGAATTCTAGACATTGAAGTACTTGTTCCTTTTCATTCAAAATAGTACAGCCCTTCTCATGCTAAAGAATGTGATGAAACCCTTAGAGTCTGTGAAGTACATGAAAGCTCACAGAATTTAAAATAGTGTGTACCTCACTGTTGCACAAATCAATATTATGGGAATTTTGTAAGAAATTAAATTTCTTTTTAGCGCAGTATGTACATTTGTAATGATAATTAATTTAATGATACCCAACAGAAAGTATTTTTTAAGTCTTTACTGCTTTCTATTCCCCTCTAGAGTTCAGTTTGTTGTGAACTCCAGCATTTTTGTAAATTATTTGACAGAAATAAATCCCCCAGTAGATACTAAATTGGTTCATATAAATCTGAAAGTTTTGCATTTAAACTGAAAATGGCAAGAAATTCAATTCACATCATACAAAATCATGTTAACTCATACTTTATTAGATGATGACATAGATATTTGCATCCACAGTGATCAAATGTAACATTAGAATGCTTGTGTTACCAATTTGATTTCTCTAGCCTATGGACATTTTGCTGCAGCTGTTCTGATATATAATGCTCTCAATTTACACAATAAATAACTACTTTTAGTATTCTCTCACTTAAGCAGCAATGCCACTCCTCATATTAGCTCCCCATTATTATGCCTATGCCACAGAATGATTAAATGCTGCAGTTTACAATACTGAAGGTGACAAATCACTGCCCAGAAGAAAGTACTGTTTAAATAACACATTGTGTAAAGAATGGTGGTAGTACATAATCATATGCATGCATAAAAATAAGTGCAACAAATAAATTTTGTTTGGTAATAACTGTGAAGTTATATATATATTTTCTCAATTTTTTAAAGTAATATAATTAAATTGTTGCTGTCAGACTGTCTCCATACCTCTCTACAGTTCATCTTGAGGGCAGGAGTAGATAGACTTGAGAGCAGTGCTAGAATCCAAACTTAAGGGTACTAGAGCTCTTTTGATGAACTGTATGCCTTGACACTTACGAAAAGATCAAATTCTTCAAAAAAGGAGAATGTAAATTAATTCATGTCAGGTCCTCAGAGAAGTCAGGAGGAATGAAGAAACAAGACAATTCTACCCTCCACTCTTGCTCTGAGTGACACAGAAAATTGTTAGGCCCCGATTTTCAAAATACTGGGGTTCATTTCTTCAGATTTACACATTCAAAAGCAGTTTCAAACATAAAGGATATTCAAACTGATGAAACTCACATAAACTTTGCGAATATGACTGTTAAAATCCTGAGGTTAAAAACGGAGCTTCCCTAGGTGTACTAGGTGTAATGGAAGCCAAGGTGTTTTGTTAAGAAAAAGTTTGCTTGATTATCTGTTACACAGCTCAAATGAGAAATATCCCCATACAAACCTATGGCTTTGGAAACTTTGAGTGAGGAATGTGAAGCAACCTTTCAGTCTCACAAGTGTGGTTTTAAAGATTCAAGCAACTCATTTGGGAGTCCTACAACTGCAGTAAAGAGATATTTTTGGCAACCTGCTGATTCCTCTTGTAGTGGCTGGCTAACAGAGGAACGTTAATGAAAGAGCCCGTGTTGCATGTGTTTTCTGAAGTACAAGAAACTTTGTTTTCAGAAGTTAATTTTTTTTTTCTGAAACATTCTAAATTTTGCTGGAAGCCAGAAGGAGTGGGACACAAGAGTTGTTTAAAGTCATAGGCTTCCAAAATTCAGATTTCCTACTCCTGGTATCACCATGGTAGTTGAAAAAGTAGACCCCTACCACAAATGCTATGGGGATAAGCAAATTTATGTCAAAATTTTTGCTGCTGCAAATAAAAAACTTTCAAATATTTTCAATTGGTGGATCAGTAACATTTTCCAATGAAAATGAAGTTTTTATACAGCTAATATAAGGCTATCAACACTAGACTTGCTTCTTTTTGTCTTTTATGTTCTTTTTAAGTGCTGAGCAAAAACATCTCTCCTTGATCTGCAGATCTTATGTTTAAAACCACCACTTTAAAGTTAACAGCAGTAATCTCTTCAACTTTGCCTCATAGGCCTCATGTTGCCCCATAGTTTTTAGCCCTGCTGATCATGCTCTTTATTCTCTGAACCATCTGAGATTAGACCCCATCTTTCCTCAAACACAGGTCCTAGCTGGGGCTGAATAGAATGAAAGAGTTCACTGTCATGACTTCAGCTTGCAATAGGGTTTTGGTCTTTTTCGTTCTTTTTTTTTTTTTCCAAGATGATGGTATTTTTGACTAATATTCTTCTTGAGGTTAGCTCTAACCCCACATTCTTTTTCAAGTTACAACCACTTGGATCCTGTTACTGTATAAAACTTTACAGGTTTCAGCAACAGGTGGCATCTTTCTCATCCAGGGAAGCCATTTGAAATTCCAATGAATAAAGGAGTTGATTGCTTAATCTTTAATCAAGATTAAGAAAATAGGCAGTGACTCTCCTTCCACTTAATTACAGATTCTGAAGAAGGAAATATTACATTCTAATGATGGTAATGTAAGCAATAAACTGTCTAGATATTTAATCTTGATCAAACAATGTAGTGACTTGAATACCATGGGGCAGCTGTGTTGTGCAAGTGATAGGCTAAAATCCTCTTATTATTGTGTCACTAGGAACATCTGCAGATACCTTAGTATCCAGTTTGAGTATTACTGGCCAGCTGCACTCCATCATATGTTAATCATACCATGTCTTTCATAGTCTAATCTGTGTTTTATACTGAAAAAAGGTAGATACCGTCTATTGCATCATTTCATTAAACTGAGAAAATGGCAAGCAAAAAATAGACTTGGAATCACCATGAAGAGTAGAAATAAGAGAGAAAATCAAGTGATAGAAAATCAAGGAGAACAAAGGAAAGGTTAGAAGCCTGTAATAACCTGGCAGCCAATTAATTTATTTTGTCTGTGGAAATAAAGTTTAAATAATGAGGGGAAAGGGAAAAGGAAAGAAAAAGGGAAAGAAGGGAAAAGGAAAGAATGAAAAGGGAAAGGATTTGAGATTGAGGAAAGAATATTCAAATAGAACAAACAAAAATAGTATAAAAGCCTATTAACTTTAGAACTTTTTGATGTCTTATGTCTGTTCTAGCCCCTTGGCCTCTCTGTTGTTCCCTTTCTTTTAGCCAATAATGTAAAGATATTAATTTTTCTGTTTATCTTTAAGAAAGCTAAAACTGATTTTTCTGAAAGTAAATACAAAACACATCATGTTTTGTTATATCAGAGATTATTACTAATTATAATTATACATACAGAGATCTCTTAAAACTATCTCTTGAATGGCTTAATGTGCCTCTTCGAACTTCAGAATGCCTATCTTTGTTTCAGGGTATTTTTACTGATTTTATTTTTTACTATTTTATTTTTTAATTGCTATGATTTCCCTGGTGGTGTACTTGATTTACAATATTTGTTGTCCCCATTTGTTATTCCCCAGAGTTCTGATAATTTGGTTGTTCATGGGAGCCATAATGTTAAGCAGATTACTGAAATGATCTGGAAAAAAAAAAAAAATCCCACAATATTTTGAAGATATTGCTCATGATTTCCTTCTTACTGAGTTAATAAATCTAGGCATTTCTCAAATCCTATTATTTGTATACCCTTAACAAGTTGGTTTGGTTAAGTTTACAAGATAATAGGTAGGATATAAATTTAAAATTTAGTAAAGGTTTTAACTGATGCATAAGTTTACAAATATCTCTTGCACCTGAAGTATCTTTTCAAGTGTTCTAAAGCAGCCCTTTGTTTTCATTTTAGTGCATATTATGATGGACTTGGGACAACTCTTTTATTTTTACTGTATTTCCTTCTCAATTCCAAGAATGACAAAGTGTGACACGCTGTAAAAATACTTGTTTCACAGTTCTAGTGAATTTGATTTTCCAGTTCAGATTCAGAAGCTCATGGGGATTTAGGCTAGATCCAAAAAAGCAAAAATTTATGTCATAACATAACTTTCAGTACCTACTTTAATGTTCCATGTCACTGCTCATTACACCAACAAAAAATAGACTTCTAACAATGTCATCATCCTAGTCTCATCTATCAAGGCTTATTTGTCATACATTAATAACCCATACACATGAGAAAACAGAAAGAGCTACTGCCAGCATCCACACAATTCAGCTGGTACATTGTACCGGAGCACAATTCCTGACATTTGTTCTTTAATTATGTTTGAATTACCTGTTTCTTAACTGTCATATTAAACAAAATACACTGCAAAATTAATGTTCTCCTGTGTGTTGGACAATGGATTGGATTCCATGTTTTTAAACATAGTTAGCAGGAAACTATCAGATACTAGTAATGATTATTGTTGACCTCCATCCAAAAATATAAGATTTTTAACAGCAAAATCACAGAATTATGCTCTCCTCCAGTATGGATAAACCACACAGAAACATACGTTAATGTAGTGACAACAATTTAGAAAGTTGTGTATAAAGATTGCTGCTCCTCTCCCCTTTTGTCCAATCAGGTTAAGTAAAAATACTATTCGGCTGTATTGTTTTGGACAGATCAGGAGAAGAATTCACATTTAGTAGTTATTTTATAGGTTCTCATCAGTAATTCACTTACAAAGGAACAATTTTACAAGTGCATTGATTCTTTTAATGCTATATTTGGTGTTGCTAATGGTTAACAAAAAAGTAGAACATCTTTTTGCTTAACAGTGTCTCAAAAGCATCCAAATCCATTAGCAGATCTGTCAATTAAAATAAAAAAGTTGATAGATATGATTTTGATGAATTTGAAATATAAGTAATTAAACATGAATTAACAACATGAAATATTATACCTTTAAACACGAAGAATAATTCATTATTTTTGGACTGACATTTGTTTTTTTCCAAAAGGTGTTATATGATTCTTAGTTTCATTTCCATTTATATGCTATTTAATAAGCCTCTGTAACATTCTAAATGCAATCTTTGCAGGAAACTAAAACATTTATAAGAAAACAATGGGGGGATTTTGGAAATATTTCAAAAATTGTTAAATATTTTATTTAATTTCTTTCATAAATGCCAGCACCATCATTCTTTTCACATCCCTAAATTTGTAAGACCAATTACAAAACATTTACTCTATTTTTCTTTCCCAGGGTTTATTTGGCCTATAGTTCAACATTCTCTCTGATCTACATTGAGTTATCAAAGTGATGGATATTTCAGCATCTCCTCAGTTGTGATGTTCAACTGTGAGCTATATGTGCAACTGGAAGGTGTAAAATGGCTGACTGCTGCCTTTCACTTTCTGCTGAAACTGTTTATGTTCTAAGTCATGGTTCTGTACAGTACTTTCTAAATTTATTTATATGGATTATTTTTAATTTTCTTCACCTGAAAATATATCTTATTCCCAAGAGAATCAACAGTTTTAAATAAACATACACTGCTTCCTGAAGAAACCAGTTATAAAATATCAGTCAGCAGGGATGTTTTTTTCATAGTTCCCACTACTAAGATGAGGTTTAATAGCTTTGCAGACCTGTAAGGATTGTAATAGAATACACTACATTTTCTCTAGATAATTTTTTTTTTCCTCTGTTGTATACACTAACTGTTTCTAAGAAAGGTATATCCTAATTTCCCTAATAGGATGTCTGAAGAAATATTGCTGCTTACATATAAAATGAGACCCCATACTTTGCTTTGAATCTTTCTTTCAAGTAGTAGTTGAACACAGCCTGTTTTGCCTATTATCACTGTATTAAGTCCTTGTCTGGAGTAAATAATTGTGAAATTAATTGCTGGTCGCAATGACAGATTCATAGATCTAATCACAGATTTGAAGAGGAAACTGAAAGGAACATATTACTGAAATTTCACTCCTAATTCATAGTACAGAATTAACACTTGGGGTTTTCACCTTTTTTTTTTTTTTTAAAAACAACAACAATAATTTAGGTAATGTGCTTATATTGGGGGGGAAGAATAGGTAATTTGGCAATTACTAAAATTACTTGAATTATTAGTACAATATATTTATTATAAAACTTCCTACTTTTGGGGGGGGGGGGAAGTAAAATGAAAGAATATCCCTAAAGTTACTGCATTGCCTTAGCTTCTTCAAGTTAGGCATTAAGAATGAAGATGAGATTTCATGTTTTTGCAACAGACTCCTTCAAGAGTAGTATTTTCATAGTGAAATCTTCTGAAGTAAATATAACTGAAATTAATCTCAGGTGCTATCAGCTAATCTTGAAGTATTTTCTGAATCTTGCAGTAAAAGAGGATAAAGCAGAAAGAAAATGTATTTGGCCTGGAGACTTATCTTGACCTATAAATACAATAGACTTCTTTCTTTCATTACACTACACAGAGTAATTAAAAGTGAATCACAGTGTGCCACAGGATCTGGACCAGCTTTTTCTGAGTCTTTTTAGTCAATACAGTCTCAATATAAAAAATGAAGCAATGTTTTTTATATCAGCTTTGGAATGTTCAGAATTTCCTTTAAATTTTTGTTTTCTTCTTATTTGATTTCCATACATCAGTTTGTTCCCTTCTTTATACTAACAGTTTAAAAGCAAGGAAGACATCTTTTAGAAGTATTTATTTTGAATAATAGATTTTACTGCCTTTTCTAATCTGTAAAAAGCAAACCAAAGTATTAACTAAGAGTAAATTGGCTTAGATATACTGGGAATGCTCACTGGAATATACTAGGATACTCAGTAGATGAAATGCAAAGTGGCAGATTTTAATGAATTCATTTACAACTAATTTAAACTATTAATCACCAGTTACATACAAGTTTATGATAGTAATATTATTGCTCTAGTTAGTGCTTGCTTCTATGCAGTTAAGCTCATTGCATTTTTATAACCCACATACCTAGAATTTTTCAATGCTCAGCTTTAAACTAACTAAAGTCTAACCTAAGAGAATCTAATTACCTCTTTTTATGGAACTTCCCCCAGCTGCCATGACCTTTCCAAGATAATTGAGAGCAAGCTCGCAATGACATGGGCCAGCTTCCTCTGTACTCATGGGTATATCCCATTAGGTCTCATGGGCTTGTGTATATCCAGTTTGTTTAAATGTTCCCAAGCCTGGTCCTCCACTGAAAGTAAGTCTACGTTGCTCCAGGTAGCAGGAGCCTGGGATTCCTGAAGGCAAATTTTACTAGTAAAACTGATTTGAGTACCTCAGCCTTTTCCATGTGCTTTTTTTTTTTAGGCAGCCTGCTACATTTTCCCTAGTCCTCCTTTTGCTGCTGGCACTGGTGGAAGCCGTTCATGTTGCTCGTCATGTCCTTTGCCAGACTCAGCTGCAGATGGGCTTTGCCTTTCCTAACCCCATCCCTCTATGCTCAGACCGATTCTATTTTGAACTGTTTCCAGTTGTCCTCTTCAAGAAAAAACATGCTATTGCAGTCATTCCTAAACTTTGTGTTCATTCTTAAACTTTGTGCCTTCTGGCTTTGGGACCAGGGTTCCAAAAATGATTGTCCCTGACCATCACTTATTTAGCAATATATGTATGGCCCAAAATTTCAACATCCTTAGTGAGAATCCATAAGGGTTCAAAGGTTCTTGATGCTTGGCATGCATGACTGTATAATGGAACAACTTTTATTAGCTGAGCAATATTACCTGTGCCTTGTTCAGCCTGTGTCCAAAAAATGAAAATTTGGTTTGCATATAGAACAGGGAATGGAATATAAATTGCTCTCCTCTTAAGAATAAATGCTAAAGCCAGTAAGTACTTGTTCCTAGCACTATCCTAGGAATAATTTGAAAATGAAGGGATCTAAGACTTTGTGTCAGGGTGCCCCATGGGTCAGCAGGTCCCTGGGGTCTGGACACCAGCAACAGCAGGGGGGAGAGGAGACCCCAAAGGCCTCATCAGCTCTGGTCCATCCCACTACCCCAGCCAGGGAGCAGGGCAGGCTAGAGGTGGGCGGACAGGGGCAGCCCCAGTCCCAGGCATCGTGAACCTCCATGGGGATAGAGCTGGGCCAAGCTCAGGCTGGGACATCAGCCTGAAGGCGGGGGTCAGGATCAGGCCCTGTGAGGGGAACTGAGGTCAGACACAGCCCCATGATGGCTGGGCAGAGCCATAGGGATGGGCCAGGGCCATCACCCCATAGGTGGGCCTGGTTCAGAGGGGCCCATGGCTGGGCAGGGCTCTCCACAGCCCTTGTGGAGAGCTGAGACTGGCCCTGCTGCAGTGTTGCTGGGACAGGGACTGACTGCCCTGGGGGACTGACGTGGAGTCCTGAGCCATGGGCAGGGTGGCAGGAGCCCCGGGGATGAGCCTTAAGACCTATTAGTGCCCTCGAGGCCCTGACATGTTGTTTCCTGGCAAGCTCAATACTTTTCCTGTGTTAATGTCTTTCAGAGACACTGGCCATCTTCATTCCCAGTGTCTTTCTACTTTCTGGGACTGAACTACTGAAATGGACATTTCTTCCTTTTCTCTACAATGCATACCTATGCTCAAAAAATAATACAGCATTTTGCTTCCCATATGGGTAAAGAAACCTGCTTTAAATCACTATGTAGATATACTACATCTTTTCTTTTTTTTACCCCCCTCATAAGTTGTCTCTTCTCTGAATTCAAAAGTCAGTGGAAAGATGCATGCTTTTAACTTAGACCCCTGAATCAATCTCTGAAAGCATTCACAGACACCAGACTCTTTGTTTAAGTGAACCAAAGAATTGAGACTTCCGGCTGAAGCTCGCTCTTTGAGGTGAAAACCTTATTTTGAAACATTTTAACAACTTCAGAAGCTTTCTAAAATAAGAATACAGTTCTGGGAAAGCCGCTTAAGCCTGAGTGGATGATGTTATAACTTAGATCAAGACAGTTGGAAAATGCAACAATTAGGAGGAAACGTAAAGTTAATTTTGACCATGGGCACATGGTAAGCATGATGAAGCACTTTTTTCAGTGGAAGCAATTGTTTTTTCTCAACTCCTAGGGACACAGGAACAATAACTGATGGTAATAATGATGTATAGGGCAAGACAAAATAAAGAAGGTATTGATTTTACAATATCAAGAAAAAATGCAAGAGCTTTGCGTCCAATATGACAAAGAACATGAGCTGTTTAAACCCACTTAACCACAATTTTATTTTCTGTAGTCATCAGGCAAATTAATGCATCCTGTATTTTTTTGTTATCAGCTTTCCAACGTGTGATTCTGTTATCACATTGTGCTCTGAAGAGAATAGATATTCACCATCACTGAGGGAGTTTCCTTGTTCACCTCCTTGAAGAAATTGTCACGGAGCAGAGTAAAATGGTTCCCCCAAGTGTGTGGCTCTACTGGTGTGGCAGCAGCCCTCAGACCAATCATTATAACACTTTCTGCTCAACTCTTGGATTGCTTGCTTTTAGTTTCTGCTTTATTCCAGACTTGCACCACTGTCATGAGTCTTAAGGAAAGGGTAATGCTACTGTAAGAGTCTTGTTGCATTCATTCATCAACCTCTGTGACTCTTGCAGCAACAGAACATCAGAGGTGTAGGTCTTAGAAAGAGGGTTGTGCATGAGGAACATAGAAAGCGGAGTTTGAAGTATGGGCGAGGGGAGTCTGAAGAAGCTGATTAGCTAAAAGGGAAGATAGTAGCGGGGCCCAAAGCAAGGCTCACTCAGAAAAAACACAGGAAAAACTTTACTAGGCACTAAGCTGCTTTAAAGCTATACAGAAAGAAAAGGAAAAGAAGATAACTGTCTCTGAAGATTTCTCACCTACAGTAACTTTTTATTAAATTAGCTCCCTTTGTTTCCCTCAGTTTTTGTCCTAGTTGCTTCTTCTTTTGCAGATTAGCTGCAAGTTTAAGTTTACTGGTGCTTGACTAATGAATTGGTATCCAATTATCTGTTATTAACTTCCTTTAACATACACCTGTGGATGTTACAGTGCCTAATTTGATGAAACTTATTACATGACCTGAATATATAGCACTGCTCAGAAAAAAAAAAAGTTTTACACTATGAATTTTGAAGATTAGTTCTGTACCTCATTTAAAATACAGCATTAAATAGTAATATGTCATAAAAACTATAATCCAAAATGAAAATAGATAACAAACATCATGTATTTTTACCTTTTTTTAAAAAAACTCAAAACCTAGTAATTTTCTTTGCATCTACTTTGCTTTGAAATGTCAACTGAAAAAATATCAAAATCTTAGTGCTGAGAATCACCTCACTGAATTGTAATTTGAAATGAGGTATCCAGTTTTAAGATAGTCATCAAGCTTTCCTCTCCATTGAGGGAAGAGAAATGGATAGGATAAATGACCCTCTAGAAACAGAATACAAAAGTGTCAGAACTGAATGACTTTGACTAGTTGTCTCATGTCGCAGAAGATAAAATTGGGTATGTATATATTTGAATGCATATATCTGAACACATATTTTAAAATGTATCTGTAACCTTCTAAATATCTTCAAGGTGTGGAAATAAAATCTAAAAAATCAAAAGAAGTTATTATTCCCACCTAATTAAAATGGTTACCTGCCTAATAAATACAGAAAGTGTAATAAAGATGTGCAATATGTGTCAATATCATACCTATTATTATTTATCAAGTAGAGGAGGCATATATAGTTTTTATTTGTTGTGCCCTCACAACAGTGACTTAATACTTCTTTGGATTTTATGAATATGTTTCTAGAAGATCACCTCTGAGATCAGTTGGGCATTTGGAACTGTGTGCCATGCTTTCAAACATACAAAGAACAATATGCTTAATGTCACATCATGTGTTTTCCTAGTGTTCCATTATGTGATACAAAACCAACATGGTACTATACAGTTTATTCCCCCAAAAACCCATATAGAAATGGGTTTGAAGCTTACTTAAAGCATTCATATTAGGCTGAAAATGCCACAGAAAAACTACAGGAATGATTACAGAAAAAGAAATAACAAACAATATAACCTCTGCTTTACAAATAATGGTCTGTTAATTAGAAAGTAAGAATAAAACAATTATAAACCACAGCTGTATTTTATGTCAAAAATGGAAATGTTCTTTTGAGTCAACAAAGTAATCAAGGGATAAGCTGACTCACAGAACTTTTAGTGGCATGGATAACCTTTCTTTTGTCAATCATTTTGTGGTCTGCCAAATGTCTGTTCATCATTTTGTAAATGAAGACCCTGTGTCAAAACAAGACACAAATTCTATTAATAAAAAGAAAATCTGAGCTCTATTATGTCTTCTTTTAGAAGATACTTGGCATAAATGCAGAGCTGTATGTGCATTTGAGAGGAGATCTAAATGCCATCAAAGTCAAAGGACAGTTACTTGTTCTCAGCACTGGGCTTTGAGACAGGCTTTTTCAGAGTTCAGTGAAGCACAGTATTCTTTAGTTTTGTGAATAACAGGGAAATTAAGCAAGGATTGTAGCAGTTGCAACGCATATTTTTCAGTTATAAATATGATATATATTTAAAATATATAAATATATGGTATTTGTATTATAGGACTAGATGATCTTTAAAGGCCACTTCCAACCCAAATCATTCTATGATTCTAGGACTTAATCACATATATAAGATAACTCTGTGTAGGTGTCTATATGTAGGTATGAACCTACGACCCCATTACATCTGTAGAGATTAGATCTTGTCAGGACAACAGGTAGAAACCAAAGAGCTTTTCAGTTACTCAGAGCTGGTATCTACTTTAAGACGAGATGAACAGCTGTCTAATGAACATTTACTGGATTGATTAGGAGCTTGACTCAGTTGCTGAAACAAAAGTGTTGAGTGCTATTTGAGACACTCTAGGGGATCTTGTCTCGCTTTCATGTTCTGGTCCAGAACAGCATAAAGCTCCCTCCCACAGGTCTGCTTTATATCTGTTTTAATGGTACTAGTTACCTGTGTTGAAGCAAACAGATCCAAGACCTGCATGGACTACACTGAAGTTAAGATAATACTTGACTTTACTGTAGAGTTCTAAACATAGACATGTTGCTCTAGAAAGCTGCGCCACCCCACCTTCACGACAGCTAACGTAAAGCAAGATGAATCTACCCTTAGCTTTAAAATCATCATTTACACATGGAATACACAAAGAGTGTTTAATTATAGACTATTAAATAGGACTAGTAATGGGAGTGAAATCATATGAATGACAGTCATTATGATTACATTACCTGTGAGATAGATAGCATTTTCAGAATTCTAGTTTGTTAAGAGCTATAACATCATCTCTACTGTATATTATAAAGAAAAAGCCTTATTTTGGAGTTTCTGGCAATGGTAGGGAATTTCTCAGAACTTCTGTGTTTAAGAATGTGTGAAGCATTCTTAACAGTTTTAGACTGATCAAGCAATTAAAGGTTAGAATGAAAGATCAACAGCGAAAAATGAGAAATAACAGAAATAATAAAACAAAGCCCAAAGCTCAAAGTTTTATACTCTTCTATTCACTTAGGGCAAACAAGTAAAATTAATTTTCCCTTGACTTAAACAAATTGTCTATATATAAATAGAAAAAAAAAGAAAAAAAAAGAAGAGGGGCATGGACATTATCCATATAAAATACTGTGTATGTTAAAGCATAAGTTTTTTTTCTATTCCTCTAGAAATATAAAACTGTTGTTTCTATTTTTCTATGACTGATTCAATCAGTTGCAGATATGATTCTGAATAAAATGTTCTTTTGCATATTTTTAACAGAAGCTAATAATTTCAAAACCAATAGGTCTAACAATAAATAAAAATGTAATTTTCTTAGTACTCCACAATATTCTCCTACATTTGTCATGCCTGTAAATAGAAAAGGCAGGCTAGAAATGGTGGTTTAAAATTACAGTTTGTTTCCAACTGTGTCTTCACAGTGACTCAGTGGTAAAAAGATCCTCCCTCTCATTTTCTCTGCCATGACAGGCCAGGAGTCCACTGTCAGATAAAATAACGATGTGAGTGATACAGACTGACAGAAAACACTGAGGCAGCCTAGGAAAATTATAATTATGCTTCATGTTTAAACAATAGCAGAAAAAAGGAAAAAAAAAAATCCAAACCATCGCATTGGATTTTTGGCCTACAGGGTCATCTCAGTCTCAGAACTGTAAAAATTGCAAAACTTCAAGAGATGTCAAAAGAAATCTTAAAGGTTATTAATTACTATAGAGAAACCATGATCAGAAAAAGAAAAAATAATAATTTAAAAAAAATCCAACACACAGTTTTAGCCTGATTCCCCTAGAATTCTTTATCTTTTTTTTTACATGAAAGTCTACAATGCAATGAATAGTGCCAGACTACGTTTGCTTCCGACAGTATAATAGTCTCAAGATTTGATCCAAACCAGTCTTATTAAAACCTTTAAGTTTTAATTTCAAGTATTAAATACAGCACACTTGATTCAACTGTTATTCTTCATCATTGATAATTATATTTTGAATTTGTTCAAATGAAGTTTCTGTGCACTCATTCTTGAAATTATGACTAAAATTATGAATTTTTTTCAGAAGGATCTTAGACTATACCACATAGCAAAATAATAGCTGGATAATAAGGATAATTGGAAACCTGAAATGAGCTTTGGTTGCTTCCATCTGTGATAGACTTGATTCATAGATGTGCTTCAGAGACCTTGCTGAAGAGGTCAAATGTAAATATTTACTGGTAAAGCACTAATAAACTGTAAATTTGTGTATGTTCTGAAGACTTAATCCAGCCAGACTTAGTCCAGCCTTAATCCAACCTTAAGAACTTCCTTATCAATGTTTAACGTCTACCAAAACCAATAATACAACTTTATCAAGTTTACTGAAAAGACAATGAAAAGGAGCGGATGCCTTTGAAAACCTATAAACTAAAACTCAGTCTGTCCAATATATACAGCCACTCCTTTCACTGGCTCTATGAGATATCTTCAGAACACAAAGGACATTTGCCTCACTGAAAATTTGGGGAAATAGAAAAGAAATGTTAGACACCTCCATCTCCTTGAGAACAATACGATAGGGTCTTAGTAGAAGATGTGGCCATGCACAGCTGTTCAGGAGACCTGAATAAGTACTAGTGAATAATACTCACCTCTACAGGTTAATCCTGAATTTAGGATTCCTGATTAAATCTCAGAATGAAGGATGCTTATCTCTATTGCCTTTGCTAAGATCAAGAGTGATTAAGTTCTTAACTGGAACCTAAGTTAAACACTTAAAATTAAACCAGATGGATCTAAAGCATTTTTTGTTTAATATGACTGATTCTTTGTAGGTTACTTTATAGATTCCTTAAAGCTAGGTTAATGGTGCTTCTTTTGTATTTTCTTCCATTGCATTTACTTCATTTATAAATTACTACCTCTCTGAATTCAGCCAGTGTTTTTTGGCTAAGTGAATACTATCAAAACAATGTTTACAGGATTCCTAAAATTTTCACTTGATGGCTGTCAAACAAATGTCTTGTTAAAATGCACGTCAGACATAATTACCCAACTAAAAAGAGCCCCACTAACAACAGAGCAAAGTATAAAGTCGAAGTGGATTGGGTACAACACAAGTACAGTGCAGGCTTGAGAACGATCTGTACAATAAACGTCCCATAGTTTAATTAATAATACTGAGAGACCATCATACAGAAGTTCTTCTATAGAAAATCCAATGTCAGTTTAACGTTGCTGCTATTTCCTCTGCTTCCTTCTTCTTTCAAAGTTTTAAAGGAATTTCTGAAGGCTTTTTTCATTTCTCACATATTCTGCACAAGTTTTAAGACTGAAGAGACGGCACTAACCTGACTACTTATCTATATTTATACTGTAATGGTGACAAAGACTAATGGCATGGATCTGTTAGTGCTAGGGCTTGTTAAGCCTGAAAACCATGAACTCTGGACAGAAGTTTTTTTAAATTTTGTGTAGTTATGAGGAGTCGCTTCTGACTATCTTTCCAGAAAAAGCAGAATCAAACCCCCAAAACTTGTCAGATAGCTCTTCAGAACACTTTAAAATAAAGGGTTTGGTTACATTTAGCTAGCCAAACAGCTCACCAGACACTGCTGGGTGTGAATTAGTTAGATGAATATAGG
The DNA here is from genome assembly GCF_026419915.1 of Harpia harpyja. NCBI lineage: Eukaryota > Metazoa > Chordata > Aves > Accipitriformes > Accipitridae > Harpia > Harpia harpyja. The sequence continues at coordinate 10,118,791 of NC_068943.1, forward strand.
TATCTCGGCCATCTGAGGTATCGCAGGGTATCCTGGCCTCTGGTTACCACCCTAGAGGTAAGAGTTCTACATCAGTGTTATATCAAATCTACCAGCACTGTGTGAATAATTCATCTGTTCTGAGATATCTCACGTGGTATCACATATTGACATTCAGGCAAATGAACCAAGCCCACCTTGTTATTTTGGTTAGGTCTCCATTAAGTTTAAAGGGAACTCGGACATCTAGTTTAGGTATTCTGAATTTAGACACCACTGCCCGCATGAAAGACGTAAGCACTTTTTTTGGAAAGACTGGTTCAGCTGGATGAAAATAAAGTGCTTAAATCAGGCAGATTGGATTGATTTTCCCATTACTTCTCTCTGGCACTAAACTTTCATAAGGTGACTGCTTTTCTTCCTATTTTAGTTAAATAAGACTTATTCAGAATTCAAAACAGACTTGGATTTAAGCCTTGAATCTGAACACACATCAACTTTGATTAATTTCAGATCTTCATCTGCTAGCTCAAGCTGAACTCTGGATATACTTTTTCTCAAAGAAAAGATTAAAAAAAGTAAAGAAAAAAGAAACTCCAACCACAAAAACCCCCTTATTTTTTTACAGAATAAGCCCAAATTCATTGTTAATTCTGTGGGTCATCTTTGGAATGGAAAGAAAATAAATTATTTGAAAGTGAAATAAAATAATTAAGAATTTAAAAGTTTGCTGGAACTTTGGCCTCAGTGAATAATTAAGTTTCTTTTACAGAAGCACTTCAGTAAGTGAAGTATAAATGAAGTTTTTCTTCCTTTCCTTTTCTTTTCTTTTTTTTTTTTTTTTTTTTGCCCCTTGACAACAACCTTGGATTTTTAATCAATGATGAAATTAGTTTATGAGTATTAAACATCATAACAGATATTTTTCAGACTTCAAAAGGCTGGGTATAAAATTACAGCTGTCAGCATTTGATGTTGTATTACATTCAAAATAATGAGAAAAAAAAATTCTTCAGTAATACAAAACATATTACTGAAAAAAAAATTTGCAAATTCCAACCATATAGCTATTGCAAAACAGGTTCTTGTTCTTTTCCATACTACATCAGATAAGTTAGTCTTGTTAATTTATTTTTTGCAAATAAAAAGATAGAGAGGATCTTCTAAGAAACAAAAATGTTAAAAAATTAAATAATTTATAAATACCATGCAACATTGAAATATGAAGTTCTCTACAGACTATGTATTAAAATAAATAACTGCAATTAAAATAATTTGTAAGCAAAACAAACAAACCCAAACAAAACCAAACTACCAAAACCCAAACTTTTTTTGACATCTTTTATACACAAGCACATACATGCAGCACATACATCCCTATCTTTCCTTTTTTTTTTTTAAAGAGATTTTAAATCAAATGCATGAATGATAACATATATCCCATAAATTCTTCCCAAATAAGACAATGCTAACATTTCCTGTGATTGGTATGAATTCAGGTTGTCCAAATCGTCATCTATGGTGGTTCAGATAACAGATGGTAATTCTTTAACATGCTATAAAATTATTTTTGATGTTCATTTCTCTGCTCTCCTCAGGGTGAGGGTCTTATTATCATTGAAAAAGTTTCTATCATGCACTATTTTAATAAAGATCAGTATTTCTTAAATCCCACAGCGTATAACAGGTAGCATAACAAAAAGGAATTAAAGGTATCAGAAGCAGGGTAAGCAAGGTACACGTGATCATTGGGAGCATAAAATGAGTATTGATTATGTGAAATTAAAAAGCTTACCATTAATATTTTATTAGTTTGAACAATAATATGCTATTATAGTCCCTAAAATAATCATATGAATGGGAAAACAAATCCTGAAATACCTATTATATTAAATTAGATTTTTTTTTTTTTAACTTTGGATGGATTAAATATATTCTAGATTCAATGGATTTTATAGATTAAGTTTTTTCTTGCACCCTCTCCAAATTTTACACTTACTTACTTTTCCAGGTTCTATTACTGGTAAATGAACTGTTGCCTCCAAAGAAGAGAACTGCCTACAAAGATATTATGCATGCAAGACACTTTTTTTGTTTACAGCACACTTTTCCTAAAAATTTCCTAGATCTTCCAGAGCTATTAAATAGTATCAGAACATTAAACTCTTGTCAATTTTGTTCACGAGAGTGTTCACAGCCAGCCACACAGACTGACATTATTTCAGCTATCTTCTTTCAGTTGCAGACTTAAAGATTTATAAATCAATAAAACATCTGTAAACATATTTCAACAGTAGTGCAGGGTTTTGAAACACTTTTATCTTCTAACTCTAAATAAAAAAAATTGCAGTGCATTCCTCAGTTTCTCCAAGGCTCTGTGAACATGCATTTCTGTCTTATTTAAAAAAAAAAAAAAAGCAAAACTAATCAATATTTCTTTTATTTCCTAGTAAAGGTCCAGCAGTTCATCCATCAGTAAGAATATTCAGATGTTTTTCCCCTTTTAAATAATTTTATACAATAATTTTAACAATTCTTCTGACATACAGAAATTTTTATGTGATTTTTAGATGTTGTGATATTTTGAGTTATATTTCCAATAAATTTGATGGATGTTCTGTTCTTTTTCTGTTGCCACATTGTTTTCACATGGGAAAACTGAAAATCGTTTATGGTATTAAACTATGAACTATATCATATCCCATAGTCTGCTGAAACAAACACAGGCTACAATGTGTATATATATAAATGAAGAAAAGCAACAGAAATCATAAAAAGAAAGATTCATAGCTATCATGTAATTCAGAGATGTATCATGGGGCTAGGTTCACCAGTTCATTCATGCTGTATTATACTTTAAAGCTGACTTAAAGAATTGTACCTTTAAATCTTAATAAGATGGTGTTAATCACAGCTTATTATATCATTGGTGCAAAACAACAGAGAAATAAAAATTAATAACTGTAAATGTTCTTTGGATGTGAATTGCTTTCCAAAACAAATTATTATATTATTTGTATTGCAACATGTTACCATGTTAAATAAATAGAAAACAAATTTTGAAGGGCACCTAACAGTGAGAAAGTCAATACATGACTTTTAGATGGTGTTGGAAACAATTAAACACATTCTGGATTATTTCTCATTTGTCAGTGGGCTTTTGTTCTGGTTTTGTAGTGTTTTAACTTGTACTATACTGGCTAAGCGTGTTTTTACTTCATCTCTTGTTGAGGGAAGTTTTGCAGGAGGAGCTGTAGGAAATGATCAAACTTTTTCCCCAGTCTTGGGTCAATTAAGGTCTCATTTAACTCATTTGATATGTTTCTAGCACACCTCCAGACTATTAATACTGCCCAAAACCACAAGCAAAATCATTTGGACTTGAACTCTCTTCCAGCTTCTGGAGAAAGGATGTCCCCTTAGGTTTTTCAGAGAATTCCAAATACACACACAAAATGATCGGTATACCAAATGCTCAGGAATGAGTCCATTAAGAGCAGGGGTTGCCGTTCACCTAAGGCTAGAATAAAACTTTGCATCTAAGACAAAAAAAAAAATGAAGCTCCCCTGTACTCATAATATTAAATTGATCTTTTCTACATCTGAAATAATTTAAAGTCTAGCTGAAGTCAAATGTGAGGCAAAAATACCCAACACCCCTCCCCCCTTTTCCTTGGCAGAAGAGTTCACTCATGTGCATCCACCTGAAGCACTGAACAAACCTCACTTTAATGTTTTCAATAAGAGGATGAAAAAAATAAAGAAAAAGAAAAAAAGAAAAGGAAAAAAACTGCCACCGTTAATCCAGTTATTAAAAAGCCTGAATTAAATTTAGCCTCTAATTTAAAAAATTAATACCATTTCTAATTTCTGTTTGTTGCTAAAATTCCACATACCACTTTTTGGTTTTCATCATGATTTTTTTTTTTCTTTAACATTTGTTAAGGCAAAGTATATCAGGTGACTGGGATCATAATTTGAGCTCACACCACTTGTGAAGTCTTTTGTTCTCCAGAAGGAATTTATGTTAAGTTTGCAATCTGATTTAAATTTTCACATGAGCTTTTATCCACTCTCAGTCAAAGCAGTTTCACTAAATTAAATAGTTATATAACTTATTAAAATTTAACAGTGTTGCTTTCTGACAGTATTCGGATACAAAACATATTAGGGTGGCACTGTTTAAGAAACAACCATTAAAGGAGCACAAATTTCTATTTCTTATAACTGATACTTGTTGTAGAGATACCATAAACTTCCTGTGCCTGTTAATGCTTTTCAAGTACGCTAAATTTACATTCACACCATACTGCTTAGAACACATTAAGTTTATCCACGTGTCCTGGTTTCAGCTGGGATAGTTAATTTTCTTTCTAGTAGCTGGTATAGTGTTATATTTGGGGTTCAGTATGAGAATGCATTGGGTTTGTGTGGCAATGTTTTGGTAGTGGGGGGGGCGTTACATGGGTGGCTTCTGTGGGAAGCTGCTGGAAGCTTCCCCTATGTCCAACAGAGCCAATACCAGCTGGCTCTAAGATGGACCCGCCACCGGCCAAGGCCGAACCCATCAGTGATAGTGGTAGCTCCTCTCTGATAACATATTTAAGGAGGAAAAAAAGTTGCTGGGGCACAAAGAAACAGCAGCCAGAGAGGGAAAGAGAGAACATGTAAGAGAAACAGCCCTGCAGACCCCAACGTCAGTGAAGAAGGAGGGGCAGGAGGTGCTCCAGGGGCCGGAGCAGAGATTCCCGTGCAGCCCGTGGGGAAGACCATGGTGAGGCAGGCTGTCCCCCTGCAGTCCAGGGAGGTCCATGGGGGAGCAGATATCCACCTGCAGCCCGGGGAGGACCCCACGCCAGAGCAAGTGGATGCCTGAAGGAGGCTGTGACCCCATGGGAAGCCCGCGCTGGAGCAGGCTCCTGGCAGGACCTGTGGCCCCGTGGAGAGAGGAGCCCACGCTGGAGCAGGTTTTCTGGCAGGACTTGTGACCCCGTGGGGGACCCACGCTGGAGCAGTCTGTGCCTGAGGGACTGCACGCCATGGAACGGACCCCCACTGGACCAGTTTGTGAAGAACTGCAGCCTGTGGGAAGGATTCACATTGGAGAAGTTTGTGAAGGACTGTTTGCCGTGGGAGGGACCCCACGGTGGAGCAGGGGAAGAGTGTGATGAGTCCTGCCCCTGAGGAGGCAAGAGCGGCAGAGACAACATTTGATGAACTGACTCCAACCCCCATTCCACATTCCCCTGTGCTGCTGGGGGGGGGGTAGGTAGAGAATCCAGGAGTGAAGTTGTGCCCGGGAAGAAGGGAGAGGTGGAGGGAAGGTGTTTTGAGATTTGGTTTTATTTCTCATTACCCTACTCTGGTTGATTGGTAATAAATTGAGTTAATTTTCCCCAAGTTGAGTCTATTTTGCCTGTGATGGTAATTGGTGAGTGATCTCTCCCTGTCCTTATCTCGACCCACAAGCCCTTTGTTATATTTTCTCTCCCCTGTCCAGCTGAGGCGGGGGGGGAGCAATAGAACTGCTTTGGTGGGCACCTGGCATCCAGCCAGGGTCAACCCACCACAGAGAAGAATGCTGATAACACACTGATGTTTTCAGTTGTTGCTAAGTAGTGTTTATACTAAGTCAAAGATTTTTCAGCTTCTCATGCCAAGGCAGCAAGAAGGCTGGATGGGCACAATAAGTTGGGAGGGGACATAGCCAGGACAGCTGACCCAAACTGGCCAAAGCGGTATCCCATACCATGTGACGTCATGCCCAGTATATAAACTGGGGGAGTCAGCCTAGGGGGGATTGCTGCTTGGGAACTAACTGGGCATCAGTTGGCGAGTGATGAGCAATTGCATTGTGCATCACTTGTTTTGCATATTCCAATTCTTCTATTATTGTTATTGTCATTTTATTATTGTAATTATTATTCTTCTTCCTTTCTGTTCTATTAAACTGTTCTTATCTCAACCCACGAGTTTTACTTTTTTTTTTTCTCCTGATTCTCTCTGCCATCCCACTGGGTGGGGGGATAAGTGAGTGAGAGGCTGCGTGGTGCTTAGCTGCTGGCTGGGGCTAAACCATGACAACATGGAAGATGAATTTTCTACTTTTCACATACTTCTTTGATGTAGTTGACATGCACAGTGATATACTAAGCCCAACCATTTAGTATTATGTCCACCATACAGCAGAATATGAATCTATTTGACTCTTTCAGCTCATGGACCTGTTGGAACGAGTCCAGAGGAGGGCCATAAAGAAGATCAAAGGGCTGGAGCACCTCTCCTGTGAAGAAAGGCTGAGAGAGTTGGGGTTGTTCAGCCTGGATAAGAGAAGGCTCTGGGCAGACCTTATAGCAGCCTTCCAGTACCTAAAGGGGGCTGACAAGAAGGGTGGAGAGGGACTTTTTACAAGGGCATGTAGTGATAGGACAAGGTGTAATGTCTCTAAACTGAAAGAGGGTAGATTTAGATTAGATGTAAGGAAGAAGTTCTTCCCTGTGAGGGTGGTGAGGCACTGGAACAGGTTGCCCAGACAGGTTGTGGATGCCCCATCATCAGAAGAGTTCAAGGTCAGGTTGGATGAGGCTTTGAGAAAACTGATCTTGTGAAAGATGGCTGTCGTGGCTTAACCCCAGCCAGCAACTAAGCACCACGCAGCTGCTCACTCACTCCCCCCTACACCCAGTGGGATGGGGGAGAAAAATTGCAAAAAGAAGTAAAACTCGTGGGTTGAGATAAGAACGGTCTAATAGAACAGAAGAAACTAATAATGATAATGATAACACTAATAAAATGACAACAGCAATAATAAATGGATTGGAATGTACAAATGATGCGCAGTGCAATTGCTCACCACCCGCTGATGGACACCCAGCTAGTGCCCGAGCGGCGATTCCCCGCGCCCACTCCCCAGTTCCTATACTAGATGGGACGTCACATGGTATGGAATACCCCGTTGGCCAGTTTGGGTCAGCTGCCCTGGCTGTGTCCTGTGCCAACTTCTTGTGCAATTCCAGCTTTCTCACTGGCTGGGCATGAGAAGCTGAAAAATCCTTGACTTTAGTCTAAACACTACTGAGCAACAACTGAAAACATCAGTGTTATCAACATTCTTAGCAAACTGAACTCAAAACATAGCACTGTACCAGCTACTAGGAAGACAATCAACTCTATCCCAGCTGAAATCAGGACAATGTCTCTGTCTGTAGCAGGGGGCTTGGAAGTGGATGATCTTTAAAAATCCCTTCCAACCCAAACCATTCCATGATTCTATGATTTGATGATTCTAAGTTTACCTTGGATTAACAAAAGAAAAAAAAAAATCAAACACCAAAACCCAAGAACACTAAGTTATTCGCACCTTATATGGAAAATTTGTAAACCTTTTTCTAAAAATAAGTTTAATTTGTGATGCTGAAGATAAACCACATTTTCCAAGCTGGTAATATCTCTTAATTTAAAAACATCAATAACAAACAATGTTCTGAAATTGTAAACCTGAGTGTATTTATCAGAATCAATTTCTTATGACAAAATTTTAACTTCTTTTAAGTCAAAGGCAAAAATGTCAATAAAAAAAGACTGGTGTATTTAAACACTTAAATCATTAAGCACTAGGCTACTATCTACCCAGTCGTATTTAAAATTATTTTAATTAATTGCTCATATATCATATACAGACCAAGACGTACTATCTTATTTTAATAATTTAAAAATGTTTAAATGAATACATTTGAGAAAAATCATGAATTAATTTGGAAGTAGAAGACAGAAATGCATGTGTTGAATAAAACATTTATTTCTACATGCTCATATGTCCTTGTACTGCCTTATCGTTCAGTAAGGCATGCATATACAGGATACCAAGTTTGAAGATATTAATTAGGGCATTCAGAACTCCATTTTTTCTTCCTAAATGAAGTATTCATCATCTGGTTGCTTTTATTGAATTCATACTCCTCCTCTGCAATTGTAAAAAATTTCAAGGTCTCAGCTGATTGCTTTTCCTATGTGGCCCTCCAGCCTGACTAAAGTAATTTAAAAAGATAGAATATCATAGAAGTCAGAGACTATATTGGCAGTATCCACTTATCAGACAGCAAATGATTATACGGTTCTTAAGTTCATAAATATTTTGTCTTTCCACAGATATGTCTTCTCATCTAAGGAAAATGAGAGCAGGCTTTCACTGTACTCCAGGAGTTTTACAAACCTGCCATTATACAGATTGCCAACAATGCATAATAAAAATTTGAAGAGCACTGGTTCATCTGTATTTTATTGACTGTATTAACTAGTGGAGGTATACTTGGAAATTTGGAGTAGTCCAGGAGGGAATCTATCTTCTTCAGTATGCAATGAACAATATTTAGTGACTCATATCAACTAGCTATTTCCTGATTGGAAATGACAGCTTGGTTACTGGCACTCTTAATTAACCTGTTTGATGAAATATTTCCCTTAGGGGATAAAAAACAATTTTATCTTTCTAGATTAAAATTTATCTGGGACAAGGAAGTCTACTTACTCTTGTATTTGAAAGTGAAGAAGACACTCCTCACTTTTGCTGTTATGGATTTGAACTATTACAGAGGATGAGTCAGAGATTATGCTTAATTCCAAGAGGAATTTAGTCTTTATTCTTGTGAAGAAAGAAATATCTTATCCCAATAGATGAGGGATACCTCCTCACTAGAACTGTTTGACATACTCCTACCAAATTCTCTTCAGTAAAGCAAGAGTATTAACACTTTTGTTCCGCTAGCCAGCTACTTCTAAACTGCCTGCAGAACAGTAGTGGCTCCCTTAAAAATAGTTCTTGTAAAAAAACCCAACCAACCAGACAAATCCGTCCATGTTTAAAATGGAAAATTCCATTGGTAACTTGTGAATATTTTTACCTACTGATTAATTTCAAGATATACTGTCAATGTGAAAGGGACAGAAAGTTTGAATAAAGCAATGTAAAACTGACACAAAATGCTTACATTTCTAGTTTACTTTTTAATCTTTTAACCTGCAATTACATCTCTCTTTCACTCCCCCTTGGTTTTGGCCTTACTTCTCATGCCTGTTCATCACAAATGGTTATGATTATTTTTACAGGGTGATGCTGTTATCTACTTCACTAATTCTGAGTTCAATCCAGTGAGAACAAAAGACCTGCAAGGAACATGTACAGTTTCATCTTTGGAATGTGAATTTCTTACAGCTGGGAAATAGTAGTTAATTCTCTTTGAACTTTTTCTTTTTTTCTGGCCTCCACCTTACTAAACTTTACCTCAAAGACTTCAGCAACATCATAATTGATTTGCTTTGAGATGTCTTGATATGAAAGTTTTTCCATAGAGTTATTTATCTAAGAAAATATAAGGGATGGTTTCAGTTAGTTTTAAGGTATCGTTAAAGGTCCATGTTAACCTGCAGGTAGTCTTTTGCCAAAAGCAAGAGAAGTATAAAAGACATGGTTGAGGACCCTGAGGTCTTCCATATTAACTACGTGACGGAATCAGCACAAGTAAAATATTACCAGCACAGTTCCAGTAGTACCATAAGAAGCAACCACTGTGCTTGTCATATGTCTGTGCCATAATCCAGAATGGATAGCACTGTGGAGTTTTTGGAGCAGCCAGATAGGATAAATGAAAGATTCAGAGACACAAAACTAAGGAGAACAGAAATTACACCATACTGATACTCAGCTACTTTTGTTGATTTTTCATTCCCTCTAAACACAACTTTGCAAATATTTTGCCATCAGTTCTCGCTGAAGAGGATGCCTCTACCAAATTCTTAGAACATAAATTTCTCATTTTTAGTCACTACTTCGTCAAATAGACCACTGATAGCTGGTCATACTATTGCACATGCAGTTCCGCATTCCTTTTTTTAAGGACTATAAACCACAACATAGCCAATTTGCTCACGTTTTATTGAACTCCGGTTATCAGAATTCAAGTAAATAATATTGTTTCCATTGATCAAATGAGTGAAAATGCATGCTTAGAATATATCAAATATGACTAAATCCATTTAAGGCCTCTTTTGCACTGTTAAATGAATTTAACAATTTGGATCAGATCATTTCTGTCTCCTGAAGTGCTAATTTTTATTTTAAATGCCTGAGAGTTCTCTTTAATTGCCTATAAGCAACCTTCAAAAGTGATCCTCCTAGTTTTATAGTTCAGGACTATTTTCTAAATTAAAACAAATGTCTCTAAGAGACACTAAATGTGCAAAAGATGGTACAGCTTAAAGAAAAAAAAAGTGCAAATCTTTGAAATCTCTTCACTACCTTTTTTCCTCAAATGAATCAAGAACGTATCTTTTTATGTGCTGTGACTCAAGTATTTTCATTTTATATAATGATTTGTTATTGTTTTCTTCTTTATCTTTCCATCATCCTTCTTCATTACTACTGTTAAAAAATACAATGCTTAAATACAAGGGTTGATTTGTTATTTTAAATTATTTGACATTAGTATTGCTAGTATCAATAGGAGTAGTAATAGTAACTGTACTGGTAAGACTAGTAGCAGTAACAGTAAAAATAATAGTAATATATTAGAACATATATAGTTATTATTATAACTGTATTACTATTTTAGTCATGTCATCAAGATATGAAAAGAAAGACAAGTCAGATGTTCAAATGTGAGATAATTTCTAGGATAACAAAGGAAGTCAAATATGTTAGAGCCACAAGTACCCTGAACAAAAGCTAAAAGATCACTATAACTACAGCATACAGCATAATTATGTACTGCCACTATTACCTGAAATAATATGCCTCGTTACCAACAATATCTTTGCATAAAAGTATAAATCAAGGCCAAAAATAGACATAAGTTCAGTCTTCTTTCAGTAGGTAAAAGATATCTTTAATGAGAACTTGGATAATCAGCAGATATAAATCAGAAAAGTTGACATAGTTCACTAATTTACAGCAGCTGTATATTTCACCTGTTCATTTTTCATTTAAATATCATAGTTTTATTGCAGTAGCAGTGAAATACTTGAATAGGTATGCAAGACCATGTTCTGTAAAACCAGGACTTAATCATCAGTTATTTTCTAAACAAACCATTCTGTTTATCTTTGTATTAATTGCAGTACAGTCTTATCCTGGTAGTAAGACACAACAGTTGTATTGAACCATTCCCAAGTGAAATTCATAGAACTCATTGTTAATGATTGAAGACAAAGCCAAGACATAGAATTTTGAACATGGAGTTTAAACACTTGGTTTTGTGGATGAAAATTCTGAAATATGCACATGCCCCTGTCCTGCCCCTCCTAAAAAGAAAATCTGGACCAGGAAAAAAGAATGTAATTTGTACTCTATTGATGATAATGATGATGCTAATGTTGGTAGCAGCTCATGGGATTCTTATAATCCCTGAGTGTCGTCAAGTGGTCTCAGCAATTCCTCAGCTAACTTTCTGTTTTTCAAGAACTTTTTTCAGAGGTTTTTACTCTCAGTTCAGTCAATCGTGACAAAGTGGTCTTGAAGTTCTTTTTCAGCTCTATTAATTTCTTACTTATAATTGACTTGCTATGTTTAACAGTTCTTTGAAATATTTTTGAAGTATTCTGAGCATTGGTGGATAAGATGCTTCATTCCTATTGGTTATATTTTCCTGGTGAACACTTATTACTTACTTCTGGTTTTGTTATTTTCATAGCTCCATTCTCAAGTACAACTGGTATTTTAAAACAACACACTCATCCTGCCCAGAAAAAAGACCACCCCTTTTTCCAGTTACAAATTATTGTCGTGGTTTAACCCCAGCCAGCAACTAAGCACCACGCAGCTGCTCACTCACTCCCCCCCATACCCAGTGAGATGGGGGAGAAAATTGCGAAAAGAAGTAAAACTCGTGGGTTGAGATAAGAACGGTTTAATAGAACAGGAAAGAAGAAACTAATAACAATAATGATAACACTAGTAAAATGATAACAGTAATAATAAAAGGATTGGAATGTACAAATGATGCGCAGTGCAATTGCTCACCACCCACCGATCGACGTCCAGTTAGTCCCCGAGCAGCAATTCCCCCTGCCCGCACTCCCCCCAGTTTCTATACTAGATGGGACGTCCCATGGTATGGAATACCCCGTTGGCCAGTTTGGGTCAGCTGCCCTGGCTGTGTCCTGTGCCAGCCTCTTGTGCAATTCCAGCCTTCTTGCTGGCTGGGCTTGAGAAGCTGAAAAATCCTTGACTTTAGACTAAACACTACTTAGCAACAACTGAAAACATCAGTGTGTTATCAACATTCTTCTCATACTGAACTCAAAACAGCACTGTACCAGCTACTAGGAAGACAATCAACTCTATCGCAGCTGAAACCAGGACAATTATTTACAAAAACCAACTCTCTTGTACCACCTACATGCTCAACCAAATTATTTCTACTGCCAAAATCTAGGAAAGAATATGCAGAAAGAAAGTTTTGCCTACACAAGGATGGAAAGACCTTCTATTATTGTCATAGGAAGACTCCTGATTTTCTATCACAAAAAAGATTTGTTTCTAGTCTTTTTGATGAAAGTTAAGTACATATATGAATATATATACACACATGTATATAAACACACACATTTCCATTAATGTATGAGGAAAACCTTTTATTTTGACAGTGCAGATGATGACTTCTCTCACCAGTTCCAGTAACCCTTTTTCCACATCTTTTTCTCTCCATATCAAGTTTGGAATGGTTCAGATATAATGAGGCCAGGGTCCTGTTTTACCTGAGCTATATGAGTCTGAAACCACTGACTATTTCTGTCATAAAGTTCCATAGTTGCAGTACTATCAGATACAAAACAGTTCTGAAGAATCTTTATAGATCTTCCAGCAGAACACTAACGGAAAGCTGTATTCAGGGTTTAGGGTTTTTTCCACTGTATTAAACACAGGTGGAGAAATGGGAGGATATGGTTCAAAAAATGCTTACAGTAGTTTACTTCCTTCTCTCCAAAAATCTACTTTTCCTAAAATGACCTTTATAATCTCTTTCACAAAGGCAATTTTCTCTCAGTTCTGAGTCAGTGTCATCAGCTTTTATATTGTTTCAATTGCTAAGAGGAGAAAAAGAGCCATAGCAGAGTAAATTCCCTAAGCTTCTCTGATATTGTCTTTTTGCCAGTCAGAACAATCAGATCAAAGAATGCTCATCAAACCTGGAAAAAGCAGCAGAGAATGGCTATGTGACACAAGGGGATGATTTTGGAAAGAGGGGATGCCTCTCCACCAACTGCTGTACACCCAAATTGCAACCACACTTCAAGGGTTGTTGACTAGATCAAACACTAAGAGTAGATTACTTGACAAACCACAAGCAACAAAGGTAGATTTCCATTTAATGATAATAAATTGATACTTACATATATAAGATACCAGAGTGATCAATTTCAGTTCTTCATATCCAGTTCTCAAGCAAGGCACCTGCTCAAGTACTCATTTCTGTTGCACTCTTATAGATACAGCCTGAAGGTGGCTCTGTTTATGCTATCAATTACAGGAAGCTTCTGCAGATTGTTGTGCCATTCTGTACATGACCGACTTATGTATTCCTTATAGAATGCCTGGAAAATATTACAACAGAAGGTTCCTAATTTTCAAGATATATAGCTTCCTCCAACAGGAGGTTTCTGTTTTTCTTCAGGATATAACTTTCTGATAGTATAATTAATGGCACCATTAACACAATTAAGCCATTCATACTTCTTTGTTATATGGTCATTACTTTTGTTATGCCCTAAAACTAGTTCCTTTCAACGGCTCTACTGCTTTAGTGATCAATAATTGGCCATCTGTGTTTATAGCCCCAGGACTTCTGCTATCGTCCTGTGCCTGTATTCTCAGGGCCCCCCACTGATATATTCACTCTACATAAATTCTTATTCTAAGTTCATTGTTAGTTCACTCTATTCAGTAACAGTTTCTTAGAATACTATATATTAATATGTATACAATACTTTCTCAATTATGTGTTATTAATAGCTAATTATTGCAACAATGTTTGTCATTCTTTTTTGCTTAAATTCCTTTGATTCTCTTCAGGGTATAACTTCATATTAGAGAATATTAGACAGAGAAAATAATTCTTCCTTGATGGTGGGAAAGGTAAACTTGTAAAGTTGACAAATACCACCATCCTCAAGGTGCATTAGTCATCACACTGACCAAAGAACCTACCTTAAAACAAAGTTCTGTTAATAGGTAAAACTTAGCTACTTTACATCACAACCACCAAAATTATAACAGATTAGAAATACCAGGTAAGTAGAAGTCCCCAACATTCCTTGTTGCTTTGTTGGACACATACATCTTGAGAGATTTGTTACTTCTCTAGGAAATGCAGACAAGGAGTACACCCTTCAGGAGTAATCCTCTCTGGTCTTGCATTAGAAATAAGATAAGAAAGATCACTTTTATATTATACACTTGTGCGCCAGATTTGCATGGGAAGGTTTTGGTAGCGGGGGAGCTAAAGGGGTGGCTTCTGTGAGAAGACATCAGAAGCTTCCCCCATGTCCGAAAGAGACACTGCCAGCTGGCTCCAAGATGGACCCATCGCTGACAAAGGCCGACCCCATCAGCAACGGTGGTAGCACCTCTAGGAGAATAGATTTAAGAAGGGAAAAAAACCTGCTGCAGAATAGCAGCCAGGAGAGAGAGAAGTGAGAATATGTTAGAGAAGCAACCCTGCAGACCCCCAGGTCAGTGAAGAAGGAGGGGGAGGAGGTGCTCCAGGCACCAGAGCAGAGATTCCCCTGCAGCCCGTGGGGAAGACCATGGTGAGGCAGGCTGTCCCCCTGCAGCCCAGGGAGGAGCCCACACCAGAGCAGGTGAATGCCCGAAGGAGGCTGTGACCCTGTGGGAAGCCCGTGCTGGAGCAGGCTCCTGGCAGGACCTGTGGCCTTGTGGAGAGAGGAACCCACGCTGGAGCAGGTTTTCTGGCAGGACTTGTGACTCTGCAGGGGACTCAGGCTGGAGCAGTCTGTGCCTGAGGGACTGCTGCCCGTGGAAGGGACCCCCACTGGACCAGTTTGTGAAGAACTGCAGCCCATGGGAAGGACCCACATTGGCGAAGTCCATGGAGGACTGTCTCCCTCAGAAGGGACCCTACAGTGGAGCAGGAGAGGAGTGTGATGTGGAAGAAGCAGCAGAAACATCATGTGATGAACTGATTGTAACACCCATTCCTGTCCCCCGTGCCTCTGGAGGGAGGAGGCAGAGAAAATTGGGAGTGAAGTTGAGCCTGGGAAAAAGGAATTGGTGGGGGGAAGGTGTTGTGATTGGAGGGGAAAAAAGACAATTAAAGGCTGTCTATTATGGAAGAAAAATACTTAATTCTTAACAAGAAAGCTAGAAAGCAAAAGCTAACTCTAGGCTGGAACTATGGAAACAGTAGAAATGTTATTGTTGAAATCCTCAACACTGTTTGTATACGTCGTCCCATATCTCCTTACTGCAAAATGCACCAAATTTCTTGGAGTGGAGAATGTATTCCAGGCATTTCTTTCCTCTGGTAAGTGTCTTTAGCTCTGACTTTCAAAGTTTTTCTTTTTTATACCTAATTTCTCTGTATAAAACTCTAGTTTATTCTTGGTTCTTTGCAGGTTTAAAAATTTTACTTCACTAAAAGGTAAGGATGATAATGGTGCTCTCTTATGAACCTAGCCTGATTTATTCTTATGTATAAGAAAATTCCTTGCAAAGGTGGGCAACACACCAAGTGAAATAGTAAGACAAGAACTAGAGAACTCAGAAAACCATCAACCAGATCATGGACTAGTGAAAATAGGTGCAGTGCAGGTCCATGGAAGTTGTTAGAGCTATGTCAGTTCATACCTTTTGGTCCTTCTTCTTTAAACCTTTACTTTAAGCAGCCTCAATGAAGTTATTCATAAAAAAAACCCAAAAAACAAAACCCAAAAAACCAAACCAACAACCACCCCCCCAGCACATTGTCTTCATAACTGTAGAATACTCCCTTTCAGTTTTCTGGTAGTAGATAATTTGATTAAAATAGGGGTACTTTCATTGTCACTTGTGTCCTGGTTTCAGCTGGGATAGAGTTAATTATCTTCATAGTAGCTGGTATAGTGCTCTGTTTTGGATTTAGGATGAGAAGAATGTTGATTACACACTGATGCTTCAGTTGTTGCTAAGTAGTGTTTATAAGTGAAGGACTTTCCAGCTTTTCATACTGCCCTGCCAGTGGAGGCTGGGAGTGCAACAGGAAACTGGGCTGGCACACAGGAAGGACACCTGACCCAAATGAGCCAAAGGGGTATTCCGTGCCATATGATGTCATGACCAGTATATAAACTGGAGAAGTTGGCTGGGGGCTACTGGAGCTCAGGGATTGGCTGGACTTTGGTCAGCAGGTGATGAGCAATTGTATTGTGCATCACTTGTTTTGTATACTCTATTTTTTTTTCCCTTCCTTTTCTGTCCTATTAAACTGAATTTTACTTTTTTTTTCTGATTGTCTCCCCCATCCCACTGGGGGTGGGGAGGGAGCGAACAGCTGTGTGGTGTTTGGCTGCCTGCCGGCTTAAACCATGACACCCTGCAATACTGTAAATCTCTCTATGGGGCAGTCATAAAGTATAGTAGAGTGGAGTAGAGTAGAGTATAGTTTTAGTTTGCTTATTTATTTAAACTCAATTTCTGAAGCCTGCAATGAGGCTTATCAGAGCAATATCAGACTTATTAAATTATTTATCTGAATATATTTTGCCTTGTAAGCTATTTATATGTATACAAATTTACTTTGATTGCATGAAACTACATGTAATACACAGTATATATTATTATAGTTTAACAGAACTACTTCACTCCAAGCAAAAGAGGATAAAATAAGAGCTAATTTACCTGTCCCTCTGCAAATTTGTAATGAGCTTAACAATATCACATCTATAAAAAAAAGGCACAACCAAACCCTAAGACACATAGATGTTTCAACAAATAAGTATACGTGCAGTATAAACTGCCTATAAAAACAAATGAGGAAAGGACAAGATCCTTTTTTATCTGAAATTTACAAAGAAAACAGCTACACTGCAGCCAGGCAGTACAAGAAGAAAAAATACTGTTGCAGAGCAGTCACTATTTTCAGTTATATACATTCTGTTTTCAACACACAAAATCTTTTTCAGTATTTTTTCTAGCAGCCAACATTGAAAGCAAAAAGAAGTTCAAAACAGCATTTGTTAGGGTTTGATGCTTTAATCACTGCACATGTTATGTCTATGTTTCACAGAGCAGTGAAGTAGCAGCAGATAATTGTGTTGCCCAGGAAAGGCACTGAATCCACCTCCAGCTGATGTAAACACAAACGGTTGTTGAAAACATCCTGGCTTATGCAGGCTGAGGATCTGGGCTTCAATATTTTGTGATTTGTGTATAGAAAAATGCAGCTATATACTCAAACAAAAGCACATCTCATTAATGCCATTTGTTTTTATTATTCCTATGCTTCTGGGGGAAGGTAGGGATAAGAGCAAATAAAAATGTGATCTAAAAACATAATACATCATTTATCTAAGTAATCTGGAAATTCTGTGAGTGAAAATTGAAACCTAAATACATTTGTCACATTCTATATGCTTTGGAATTAGAATAACTCTTTTTAGAAAATTATACTGGGTCTTTCAGAAACAGCCAACTCTGTTGTCCAGGAAACTGTCACACCAAAATAATGTACTTCTGACTGAGTTAGATTTGTAATTTTTGAGATTCATTTGGTAGTTTGTACTCACACATGTCCAAACTGTACAGAAAAGGCTCAGTTAAACATTTTTGAAACTGCTTTAATTAGGATATTGATGAGATTTCACCACTAGTAAAAAGCTGAATGTCTAGACTGTTAAAATATAGCGTACATTAGTATTGACACTTTCCAAAGTCCATTTTAACCTCAATTTTTTACATTTGAATGACTTGATAGGATATATACATTATTGTCCAAATTCTACTTTGTCAAGATAGTATGTCATGTTGAATCTAAAGCAATTGACTTAGTGCCAGGGAGACATATAAAAAGAGAAAGAGCAAAGGGGAGAGGGAAGAGAAAGTGAAAACCAATGAAAAAAAAACTGAAAAAGGAAGGAAGAAAGGAAGGAAGGATGGAAGGAAGGAAGGAAAGAAAGAGAAAGAAAGAAAGAGAGAAAGAGAGAAAAGTGACTAAAGTCTAAAGTGAGTAACTTAGTGTGTTTTGATGGAAGTAAGGTGTGGTATGAACCCAGGAAAATTTTTAAAAAAACATTTATAACCTCTGAGAAAGCTACTTTGAGATTTCTGTTTTGTCAACAGATAAAACGAAGTAGGACAATTCTGTCAAAGACCTGTATGTTCTGTTGGAATATTTCATAACTGAGTATACTCTCCCCCAGAGATTCACAGCTAAGCCTACTTATAGACAAAAACCCAGAAAATCTGATCCTGTCTCCTTTGAAGGCTCCCATCTTTATCTGCTTTTATTGAGAAATGTGCATAAAATGTATATGACAAAACAGAAAAAGTCTTATATTTTAACAAGGTCATTATGTTTCCTGTCAAGCAGTGGTTATATGACCTCTTAGGCACATGTGAGCAAAAATTAAAAGCTGTTATGATGGGTTGACCCTGGCTGGATGCCAGGTGCCCACCAAAGCCGCTCTATCACTCCCCTCCTCAGCTGGAAAGGGGAGAGAAAATATAATGAAAGACTTGTGAGTTCAGATAAGGACCGGGAGAGATCACTCGCCAATTACCAGCACAGGCAAAACAGACTCGACTTGGGGAAATTAGTTTAATTTATTACCAATCAAATCAGAGTAGGATAATGAGAAATAAAAGCAAATCTTAAAACACCTTCCCCCGACCCCTCCTTCCTTCCTGGCTCAGCTTTACTCCCAATTTTCTCTACCTCGTCCCTCCAGCAGTGCAGGGGGACGAGGAATGGGGGTTGGGGTCAGTCCGTCATACCTTGTCTCTGCCGCTCCTTCCTCCTCAGGGGGAGGAGGACTCCGCACTCCTCCCCTGCTCCGCCGGGGGGTCCCTCCCACGGGAGACAGTCCTCCACGGACTTCTCCAGCGTGAGACCTTCCCACAGGCTGCAGTTCTTCATGAACTGCTCCAGTGTTGTGGTTTAACCCCAGCTGGCAACTAAGGACCACACAGCTGCTCGCTCACTCCCCCATCCCACAGTGGGATGGGGGAGAGAATCAGAAAAAAAGTAAAACTCGTGGGTTGAGATAAAGACAATTTAATGGGACAGAAAAGGAAGGGAAAATAATAATAATAACAATAACAGTTACAATAACAATAATACATAATAATATTAATAATGCAATGTACAAAGCAAGTGATGCACAACACAATTGCTCACCACCTACTGACCGACGCCAAGCCAGTCCTCGAGCTGCACCATCCCTTGGCCAACTTCCCCAGTTTATATACTGGGCATGACATCATATGGTATGGAATAACCCTTTGGCTCATTTGGGTCGGCTGTCCTTCCTGTGCGCCCTCCCAGTTTCCTGTGCACTTCCAGCCTCTGCTGGCAGGGCAGTGTGAACAGCTGAAAAGTTCTTGACTTAGTATAAACACTGCTTAGCAACAACTGAAGCATCAGTGTGTTATCAACATTCTCATCCTAAATCCAAAACACAGTACTGTACCAGCTACTAAGAAGAAAATTAGCTTTAATCCAGCCAACACCAGGACATCCAGCGTGGGTCCTTTCTATGGGCTGCAGTCCTTCAGGAACAGACTGCTCCAGTGTGGGCTCCACTCTCCATGGGGCCACAGGTCCTGCCAGGAGCCTCTCCAGTGCAGGCTTCCCATGGGATCAGAGCCTCCTTCAGGCATCCACCTGCTCTGGCGTGGGGTCCTCCCCGGGCTGCAGGTGGATATCTGCTCCACCGTGGACCTCCCTGGGCTGCAGGGGGACAGCCTGCCTCACCATGGTCTTCCCCACGGGCTGCACGGGAATCTCTGCTCTGATGCCTGGAGCACCTCCTCCCCCTCCTTCTTCACTGAGGTTGGGGTCTGCAGGGCTGTTTCTATCACATATTCTTACTCCTCTCTCCAGCTGCTGTTGTGCAGCAGTTTTTACCCCTTCTTAAATATGTTATCCCAGAGGTGCTACCACCATCACTGATTGGCTCAGCTTTGGCAGCAGCTGGTCCATCTTGGAGCTGGCTGGAACTGGTTTTATTGGACGTGGGGGAAGTTTCTGGCATCTTCGTACAGAAGCCACCCCTGTAACCCCCCCCACTACCAAAACCTTGCCATACAAACCCCATACAGCCGTTTATAGATAATTGTTTACATTGCAACTAATATAAAATGATGTAGTCTTATGACATCAGTGGCAATATCTTCTTATCTCACCGGATCAGTAGTGTACCTAATTCAGTGAACAGTGTAGAAGAGTTTTGTTAACACTACCCAGCCTGCATGCCATGTAGTATTTAATCTGAACCTCAACAAATCGATAAAAAGAATGAAGTGTAGCGATGTATGGAATGCTTCAAATAGTATCAGCTCTTTGAGTTCCTTGTGTAGGTGATATGCATCATAATCTTAATAAAAAGCTACTACTTGAGCAAACTTAAGGAAGGTAATACTGGTTTTAGTGATACTTTAATGTAGATACTCACTTAGAGGTTTTTTGTTTGTTTTCCCCTACATGCAAACAGGTGCACCTTGCATGAGTTTGCTTAGGCTGGAGATTTGACAAAGACATTAGCAAATGAAATGTATTACACTTAATTCATGATGCCTGAAGATGTCTTAATAATTATGGGAAATATTTATGTCATTCTGTCAACAAAAGTGCTCTTAATAAAAGCTGAAGGTATAACTTTCTTGTAAAACAATCTTTTATGCTGTGCCTAGTTCCTTCTGATGGCACTCTGAGGTTCAGACTTCACCCATTGTGCTCAGCAAACTTTTTAATCTTACTAAACATCATACTGTTAATGAACTCACTGAAGTTAATGTAGGTATGAATAAAAATGGAGTTTGGTTCCTGGCTCACTTTTAAGAAAGAGTCCTACATTAAAAAGCAAACAATTCAGTCTCCCTCCCTGTCCCCCTCCCTGTAGAGAAATATGCTATACTTTAAATAAATTCAGTTAAGTTATAAAAGCTATGTTAAAACCTCTGTTTAAAGTAGACTTCATACATCTCCTGCCCATGGCTCAGTAATTTTGCAGTTCATGCAACTCTTTATGGAAAGGGCTGTTTGTTATTCTGTTCAGCTAAAGGCAAGCACAGGCTCAGGTAGGGGAGGGAGTGCAGATCACCTGTCCACAGTCTTCACTTCATGAGCAATATGCAACACAGCAGCACATGCTTCAGGCCACAAGAACTGCACAACTCTCCTACCAAGACCATGCCAGTTCTGACTAAATTGGCAGGATAATTTATCTAAAAACTACATTTAATTATGATGGGGTTGTCTCCTCATCTGGCCCCAAGCTTTTGAGGATTTCTATCATCTGAACTAATTTCAGCCAGTATAGTTTTGATCAACAAGCCATCAGTGTCACACAGTACAATATCAAAGAAGTCATTACTTTTTTCAGCTAATTGCAAAATATGCCATTTATACTAGCTGCTTGCTATAGTTTGACAAATTGAGTTAGAACCGCCAACTCTGAAAACCAGAGACAGAAAACACATTGCAGGGGGTAACTTCTTTATGCTCAGATGCCATCAGCTGTTTACAAAAGGCAGATGGATTTACCCTTCTTAAGCAAGAAAGTCTTCGCAGAAGAAAATCTAGTTTGCTATCTATCTGCTTTGCTTCACGCAAGCAGTTCTTAGAAGGAGCACAGCTGCAAAATAGCACTGTAAGCAAGACGACAAGAAGTACCAACACAAAGAGTTCTGTAAAACCCCAGGGATGAGGAAGCACACTTTGTAAGCTGTGTAAAATATAAACTAAGTTCAGGCATAGAATATATTGGATCCCAATGCTTATGTACAGAATTTGATTAAAAAAAAAAGGGGAAAGAAAAAAAAAAAAAGATGTTGGAATGGTCCTGATATATTTGGGCATCACAACATGTTTTGGGAATAGAAAATGTTATACGATTACAGTCTGAAATGCCAGTAATAGTTGAAAAAGTTGTTGGAAACAAATATAGTTTGGCACCTACTCTTAGCATTTTAGCCAGCAGTACAAGAATTAAAGAAATCCCTAAAGATTCATCAGAGTATATTTCTACTAACCTAATGAATGTTAAAATGCTGGTGCTGCAGCACTCTGAAAATAGAAGAAAATACTCAGCTTTTTTCAACTCATCTAGTGGAACATGTTTTTGTACGCAGGACTCATGCAGTGGAGAATTAATTTGCTTTTCCTCTTTAATACAAAAGTACACCTGGAATATGCCTTATACATATTCAGAAAATATTATTTGCACTGATGACCAGACTATTTTAATTAGCCTGGATCATATTATTTTAAAAAAGCCAAAGACTATAGTTGTCTACTAAAACAAATAATTTTACCACCTACAAGACCTGATCCTTGCAATTCTAGACCGTGAAACAGTTCAATCTCCTTACTGAGCTCTCAGCTGAGCAAGTATTCTTATTGAAGATAATTGGTTTATTTAAGTAACTAAGTACTCAACAGTAGGAATAAAATTGTACAATATATCTCTGTTATTTCTGGCTCAGTGGTGTCTGTAACCCCTTGGACTGTTTGCATGACTTTGAACACCTTTCTTGAAAGCTGATATTTAAACACACACACATGCACACATTGCTTTTTTCTTCCTTCTTTTTTCTTCTGTTTTCTGAAGCACTGAACTCGGTGCAGCTTGAGATAAGTTCTGCAAAGGACTGTGGGAAATATGTGAGATCAGAGAAAGGTACTGATACAGCAAGTGTTAGTAAGACTGCAGTAAAAGACACTTCTTTAAACCAATTTTTGAACAGTTACTTCAAAGCAGGAACACTGTACTGTTGATCTGCCACTAGTAAAAATAAATAATTAAATGAAGTAAAACTAAATCTAATTCAAGCAGTTACAAAATGAGCATTAAAGGTCAGACCCTGAGATGGTAGCTGCATAAGACATCCTTATTTAATGACAGGTCTATCTAAGAAAGCAGGACTATATGGTTTCCTCAGAAAGAAGATTGAACATCTGTCGCTTCCTGAGTGGGTGCTCTAACCATGAGAATATGATGCTAAAGTGGAAACACGGGAACCCAGGAGCTAGATTTGAGTGTCTGAACACTGTTATCAAGTGCTATCTGATATGGCCTAAGAGTCGATGAATGCGAACTTGGGCCTGTGGGAGACCTCTGCCCTTTCAGCCTGGCTGTGGGAAGCCAGACCATATACCTTGGGGAAGCCCATGAAGCACTAGGAACCTATGCTTAGGCAGCTAAGGTGCAAATGAATGCGAAACATGTTTTGGATTACTTGTAGAAAGAAAGATCAAGTGCAAACTTTAAAACCGAGTTAGATTGCTTGCCACAAATGCATAAAACAGGGACTATCAAGCATAAACAACTGTCCAGCTTGGTATAGACATAACTACCTTGGCTATCAAGGTTGCTTATTTAGTTAATGGAGAGGAGTCAGGTACCTAACTTTCTCTTTGAAATCTACATTTGCTCCTGAGCTGCCCTGCAGTGCTCTTTCAAGACAATGAGGAAGCCAGGAACACTGGGCACAAAAGCCTGTCTCAAACTTATAGCAGTCACCTCTGTTTACCTGCCGTTAAAACATGGAGTTAGTTGCAGAATGTAACATCTGGGAAAGAAGAAAAAAAGTTACAGAATAATCCTCCGGTTGTACTTTCCAAATAGCTCAAATTTTCATGGAAGTAGGTCCCAGGACAATGTCAGCTGAAAGGTTTAAGTCTTATACTCTTACATGGAAATGTGTATGCACTGCTCTGAAAACAGATTTGTGTTAAAATTACAATAAACCAAAAACAATTGATGTTGTTCTGAGACGTTACATGTTTGGGAGAAGTTAAATAAATGGGTATTGTGCCTCATGAAGTTTTTCTTTTTGTCCTGAAAGGCTTAGATTGTATTTCCTTATTTCTGTGGAAGAAAAAAAGAGAGAGGGGGAGGAAAAAACCAAACAAAAAAAAGGGGGTAGATTTAAGAATGAGTGAAAAGAGTTTTTTCTATAAAGTGGGTAAAATTATCTGCCTTATTTTCTGAGAACTGTAGTTTGTGTTTTCATGGGAAGGAAAGGACGTAGAGGAATCCCATTCCCATAGTTTTGAAACAGACGGACTAGAGATGTGTTGCCCCATTCCAGGACACTGCGTTGCATTCCTTGGAATTGGTTTCCTCTTTTGCCATGCAGCTCTGTAAACATGGTGCTGCCATTGCCTGTGAAAGGTCACAGGCTACATGTTAAGCTCATAACACAAATGGTGGGAATTGTCACTTTGTCTGAACTCATCTTGGCCTGCCTGGAGAATTGTTTTAGCTCTTAACAGCAATTTATCTATTGACCAGGTGACTATTAGCTTTGCAAGTGCTCACTCAGCTTTCCTTTGGCTGGTGACCTGGATAAAAACATTTCTTGAGGTAGGAAAGTGAATGTGAATTTTTTGTTCGTGTGTGTGTGTGAAATAATACACAAACCTCTCTGGTGGGGCACTTGCCCCAAACCGATCACGTTAAAGAGGAAGATGGCCATCAGCAGGATTAAAAAATAACAAGGGAATTACAAAGAAAGAGTCATCCTGAAAAGTAATATAGAGGGAGAATGGACATGTGTGACGAAGGGAGAGACAATGCAAAGGCAGGATCAGCCATCAGAGGGGGTCTGTCCCTGTTGGCAATGTCCCCGGGACACCCCGACCCCTCCCCAGGCTGAGCGGTGCAGCCCCCCATGGGGCACTGGGAGCAGCCGGCACCCAGCAGCGGGCTGGCAGAGCAGGGGCAGCACGCAGGTACCCCGCTTTGGGGTGCAGGGACACCTCCCGGAGTGCCTCCCCGATGGCAGGTGGGGCAGTGGGATTTGGGGAGCAGCAGGGGGACAGACAAAGCTGGGGCAGCCGCATCTCTTGCAGGAGGGGCGTGTGTCCAGGGGAGCCCCCGCAGCTGGGGAAGGGGCGATGGTAACCTCCACGGCTGGGGTGTGCACAAACGCTGTGAAAGCTGTGAGCATGTAACGGTATGATTGTGCGTATGTATAGTTAGGACTCGGCATTAGTTACGGAAGAGTGTTTAGAATTGTACTGGAATTTATTAAGAGTTTCTGAATGTCTAGGATTGTGGTTTATCTGTTTTATTGCTGATATTGATCCTGAATATATGGATCGCTGATTGCATCCTTAATAAATCAATAAACCACTTTGATCCTGAGCTGAGCAGTTTGTTTCTTGAACAATTACCTACTTTGTTTCAGCTTTTGCTTACCTTTCTACAGTTTTGGGGTATAATGCCTATTACATATATTTTGTAAATAATAGGTAGTAATAACAAGCAGTTATTTGTGTAGCAGGAACTGATTATGACCCTGGAGTGAAATGCAGTATAGGTGAGTACAGGCCTGGGATGATACTGGAGAAAGGGGAAGATATCTGAAAGTTTCCACATATGGCATTTTAATTGTATATATTTTTAAATATGTCTGCATCATTGTAAGTAGATTAATAATAATTCTTTGATAGACTATTTAGGCTTTAATTAAATTAAAATAATACAAATTCTTAGCTTGGCATACACAGTATAATCCTGTTGCCTGTGATAGGATTTGAGTATAGCAAACTGGTAGGAATTAAATCAATCCATTCTGTAACTTTGGTGCAACAACTTGGTAACAGCTCAAAGGGTAGGCAGCAACTGAAATGAGAAAAGACTCCAACTGTGATTCACAGTTTTCAAATTAAGTATTTATTTCTCACCTAAGTTCAGTCTTAACTATCTATATCTTTTTTTTAATTTATTTTTATTTTTTTTTTACTTAACCATTAGTTTTGTTGCATTTAAAGTCTGTTTTAGCTAGGACTAGTCAAGTACTACTTGGTTCTAACCCCTTACAGATATTCTCTATATACCCTTAGTTCATCCTTGGTCTGAAAACAGAAGATGACAACTACAACCTTTTAAGCAAACCTCAGTCTGACCAAATCTTTATTTTTCTTTTGGTTTAGACAGTGTTGCTACCATAAATTGCTGATTAATTAATGTGAGACCAATAGTTCAAAATGCAGGACATTTACAGAAATGATCATATTTTTAAGCCATTAGGATCAAATAAAATGCATTGGCTACCTTAGGGTGCACCTGTATTACTAAAAAAAGAGGGTACACCACTGCTCTCTGGCACTAGCAGCCCAAGTCCATACAATGTAAATCTCTTATTCTGTGAAACACTGTAATTGTGCCTGCTTGTCAAGAATAGTTATTGGACCATGCTAATTTTAAAACTCTCCAGGAACTGTTTGGTGGAGTTCTAACTGGCCAAAGACAAACATGTCAGGAAATATCCTAAACATTTAACAGTAGAGACTACTGAGTTCCCCTACCTGGAAATATTTCCTGTTTATTTTACTACTACATACATATGTCTAAATATTTTACATGATAAATGTAATCTCCCTGTGGCGGCACTTCAATTACCTGTAAATGGGAACCTAACGTAAGGAGCTCATATTCAGGTATGTGTTAGAATTCACAGCCACAGAAGTGGAATAGCAAATTGCATTATAAGTATTTCTTTTATAAAAAAAGTACATTTAAACCCAACTTATGATAGATGTTTCTGTAGATCCTATGAGAGTTTGATATTTTGATGTATCGAAAAACAATCTTTGATAGGTATTTGATGAAAACTATGAGTTTGGTGACTAAATATAAATAAATTATAGTATTATGATATTAAATATTTGTCTCTTAACATTTTATATTAATTATACTTTAAGGCTGTACACCACAACACCTCAGCTAGTTTAGAAGGAGCTTTCTTAAGTCTTCAACTGAAATCTCTGCAGATTATTACAAACCGATATGTAAATTTATAAAACTTCACTGACCTACCTTATAATTCTGTACAATATACCACATAGTTCAGTGTATGCATGCATCATTTGAACCATGCTTAGGAATGGAAATAAAATTGACTACATTTTCAATAATTGACAGATAATGAGAAATCCTTTTTAAATTAATGAAAAAGACTCTGAAGGTATTCCACTGGAAAAAACAAACAAACAAACCTGCTATTTGAGCACGAAAAGATTGGTTTAGAATTTCATTATAAGTGCCTAGATTTAAAAAAAAAAAAAAAAACCCAAACAAACAAAACCAAAAACGAAACAACCAAAACACTCCAAACCAAAAAAAAAAAACCCACAAAACTTTACTATTCAGCAGAGAAACTATGTAGAAATAGTACAGAGAGGTCATTTTCTTTTTCCTTCTCTTCTCTCCTTTGCAGAATTGTTGATTTGCCTACTTTTAATAGGATTATCAGCTTCATTTCATGTAAGGGGCAGATAAATGTAGAGCAATATATTTTCTTAGCTCATAAACTAAGCTATATATTAGCTAGTCAAATATCACATGAAGTAATAGACAGATTTTTTTCCTTGACTATCAGTTTGACAATATTTCTGGGAGAAATAATACTTGGTAATCAGACAATTCTTAAAAGAAGTTAACCTACATTGAACAAGTCAAATTGCATGTTAGTTTATTAGCTTTCCTGAGTTTATACTGGAATCTGACATACTTTTCCATATGTATGAGTTCGGTATTAAATTAAGCCACCTTAAAAGAACACTTGAAACATATCAGAATGTACTCTCAAAAAATAGCTGTTTATCTCACTAATACTACTAAATGCATATGTCCCTACTGCTAACATGATCCATCTTTGCATTCCTTCCACTTCTATTACATACACCACAGAGACAAAGAAGATAGATAGATGATTGTCAGTGCTTGTCACTGGAATAATAAACAGAATTTCCATGGCTACCTCTGATTACAAATCAATTTCTTTATATCAGTACCTTAATTTTCAAATGGCTTTTTCTCAGAGCAATGAGGTGTTTTTAAAAAATAACATTAGTGGAACAGCTAATGAAAGTTCGCTGAGTTTGATGCCAGTGCTAGGTTTAATGCTGTACAATAATAATTATGTATTACACGGAAATAAAATCTAAATGGCATAAAAAAGTTAGATTTCAGAACAATGCTAAAATAATGTTTGGACTTATGCAACAAACACTAATTGTGTTACTGCAAAATCAACAGCTTCTTTCAAGGCAAATGTTAAATCATTTCCTTTCCCTATTTCTACTGTGAATGTGTGTTGAACAGTTAGTGCTGTTGCCAGACATAAGACAAGATTAGCAGTATAGGGAGCAGAGCAAATCCTGTTTGGGGGTTGGAGGCAATACTATCAGGCATGAAAAAGGAAAATCAGAAGAGAAAGAAGACTGGCCACCAGCTTACTTCAGTCTCAACTTGTGTCATCATTGATGAGCTCTCAGACCTGATCACCACCTTGAGGAGGAACCACCAAGGACTGCAGCCATCAGCACTAATGATACAATGAGCTCCATGGCATTGTGTGCTTACAGCGAATGTAAGAGAAGATTTTTGAAGAGCTTTGTATGTAGTGCAATGATGATTACCACAGTGTATAAACTGATCCTTAGCACAACGTGTTGCTAATGAATGAATGCAGTAAAGCTTGGCTTCAAAATTTAAAATTAATTCAATTTTTCAATCTTGTAAACACTCCCATCCCCCCAAACTTTGATTCCCTAACAAAAGTGGACTTATATTCGGTTCCAACAGTTCCCATAATGTCATATATTCTGAACTAAAAAGAAACTAACTACACTGATGAAATAATCATGTCTTATGATTCCAAAGGTATCACATAAGACACAAAGGAAACCAAGAGGCAAGTGACATGTCATGTAGCAGCTTTTGAGGAGGCTAGCCAAAATCAATCTAAACACAAGCCATGGTATGCCATTTAGTTTGAGGCTAGTAAGTGACATGGAGCAGATCGATTTCTCTGTGTAAATGTAATCACAGAAGCCACTTTCCAAAATGCTAAGTATGCAGAAGACCAAAGCAAGTGCAAACTCAGGAAGATTTTGGTAGAGCAGATGTTACAGTTTGGAAAGAACATTAAATGTGTTAAAGTGTTGTTTTGATTGCAGCTATAAATCCTAGAAATAAAGAAAACTCAGGCAGTCAATAGGGAAGCACTTGTAGTCCACACTGGGTAGGGGCAGGAGGAAGATGAGAACAATATTTTTGTAAAACACTTGCTGGAAAAGGTAAGCCTGGAAATAATTTACAAGGAAATTGGTTGTGTTTGCTTACACTGTAATCAGGAAAATTTTATTGTTGTTAATATTACAATTAACATTATTGAACAATCAAATACTTGACTCATATAATTGTTTTCTTCTCCTAACAAAAGTACCTCAGCAAGGCCCCAAATATTTGATAAGTACTGCTGGTTAAAGTCAGCTACGCACGTTAGTTAAACATTACCACAAATGTATATTGAGGTTTGATATATATTGCAGTTTCTGGGTAGATGATTATGGAGAGATGATTAAAAGGAGATTTTATTGGTACTATTCCTCATACAGTAAATCCAATTATAGTAGAATAGCATAAGCCTTGTACATAACAGGCTTAAGTATAGGATTACAAAGGGTTTAAAAACACAAGAACAATTATATTAGGGCAAAACAAATGCTTCATGCAGGCCAGCATGCTGTTCTTAACAGTGATCTAGAGATTCTTAGGAAAAAAAAAAAAAGTGAGAAAAAAAAACAAGTAAGTTTCCCTTTGGGATATCCTCCAAGCTTCTAGTCCTTAAAACCTTGCTGGACTATTGTGTTTAATAGCACAAAGGTATCCATTCTGAATTTGCATACTTTATTTTTGAACCCACTCATACTTTTACAGTTACTTGCTGGTGCAAGTACCTCTATGCTAACAGCATTATGTTTTCTATTTCATTCCCTTCCTTTCTAAGACATCCTCACATTATTTACCAAGTAGACTAATAATGACCATTTAACAGGTGCTTTCAAATAATTATCCAGAAAGACTCCAGTATTTGTTCTCAGTCTGCTAAAAGCAACTATACAGGCAATAACATGCAGTGTTTTTCTCTTCCCTGTGCACCTATCATGATACTTCAGTGAAACATGGAATTATAAATGCAATTCTAGTGGTCAAGAGCATCTTTGAGCCTATCGGGCTTTTTCACTGGCAACATATGATGCTGTTTTAAATTCCTGAACTAAGAATAATTTGTGATTTTTCTCTGAAGATAATTAGCTAAACTATATTGTAAGTAGAGATTTCATTAATGAGCAAGGAACTCTCCCTCCTAAATAAGAAGGTAAGTATTAGCTAATTTGGAAGTCCTTCTTACAAATTGTCTTACCCAATTCAGTAACTGAGGAATATTTTCATTCAATGAAAAAAATGTTTCAGAGTTTGAGCTGTTCTCATATCAGAGAGACAATAATAATTTAAGAAGTCCAAAGTTAAAACAAATGAGAAAAAAAAAAAATCAGTTCATTTTTTTCAATGAATTACATAGAAATTAACCTTCAGTTACTTTGAAGCTTTAAACAAGAGTACTTACAGTAGCCTGGAAGGACAATAAGCCACTATCTGTTTTCCTATCTGTGTGGGTAAACAAAAGAAGTCCAACAAAGAATAGGTTTGACAAATAAGAAAGTTAAGGACAGATTATGAAACAGCTCATAGTCACCTCTGCTCCCTCTCAGGAATTCAAAGCAAATAATAACCCTACACATACTGCAGTGGAAGCAGTACTTATCTCTGAATCTATTTAAATAAAAATATCAAGGCTCAGAATCAAACTTTCTTGGTAATGTAAGAATGAACAATAGAAGAAGATGGATTTCTTTTTTAATTTTTTTTTTTCTTAAATCAAGGCTGAACAGAATGTATAGCAAAGAGCTAGACTGAGAATGAAGGAAAGGTGTAGAAAACTGAATAGTCCTGAGCTTTGATCTTGCAGAAATAAAGATTTTATGGGCTTGGATTTGGTTTTCCTGATCTATATTGTGCAGTTCTGCAAACTGTATGCTTTCATAATCATATTGTTTTATAATAATTACAGAATGATATTGTTTTACAATACAGGTTCACTGCACTTCCATTCCTCCAAGAAGTAGAAGTTCAGATTCAAATTTTAAACACCAGTTCCTTTGAAAAGAAGCTTAGATATAGCATGAACAGCTACATCCTGCAAATTCTGATTATATACTATGCCATCATCACTCTCCACACAAAGGTGTCTGATTATATTAATAGGAAGCAGTTTCCATACAACTGCACAGTATTTTGAATAATCTTTTCACACTTAAGAATGATGGAGAGGATGGAAAAGCTATTATCCACTGTATGGGCCACAAGGTCTTCAGTTTGTTTGCATGGTTTCATTCCTTTTTTCTTTTTCTTATTTGTCTTCATCAGTAAAGCTAGTCTAAAATGTCATAAAAATTGTAAAATCAGTTTTTCATTTTTGGAGGTGCTCTGATTTAAAAAGCTGCTTGCCCTGAGCTTCTAAACAACAGAATAAGATAACTTTAAAATGAATGAAATAATTTGTTGCTACAGAAAAGTAAGATATTTTTTTGATGTTTCAGACCAGACAATGGAAAAGTGAACTGCATACTGCCTAAGTCACAAGAAGACAAATTCTATTCATCTAAGTGTAACGTTCTTAAGAAATTTCCCCAACTATAAAGAAAAAATATATTCTGTATTCTTTTACAACACTGTTTCCATAATATACTCTGATGTGCTACAGGGACATTCTAAATTAAAGGATATTTTCTACATACATATTTTGGTTTGGGGTTTATTTTTTAATCTTTTAATCAAGTCAGGTTGGATGGGGCTTTGAGCAGCCTGATCTTGTGAGAGATATCCCTGCACATAGCAGGGGGGGTTGGAACTGGATGATCTTAAAGGTCCTTTCCAACACAAACCATTTTATTATTCTATGATTCTATGCTATGATTCTATGATTAACCGATAATACTTTAAGTAATAGAAAAGAGTAGCATCTTTGCCAATATATTAGCAAACAGCATGGCAGAAAATAGATCAACAAAATCTTGAAAATTCACCCAGTCCTTCTTTCTGATATGTCAACTGTAGGATTTAACATACCCTAAGCACTACTGATATCAAGCTTGTTTCTTTAAAAAAAAACAAAAAAAAACAACAGCAAAGGAGATCTTGCAGCCTACCTAAGCAATTCATACCAGTGCTTGACTGTTCTTACCATCAGAAAGTCATATTTAACATCTAAGTAAAATCTTCCATAGTGCTGTATGTCGTTATACTCTGTCACCCACATAGAGAATACCTTCCCCTTTGCTTTTTAAGTTTGAAAACGATTATTGAAAAGAAAAAAAGAGGACAATGTAAGAATAAATGTGACAGTTATCTTTTCTTCTCAGCTAAATTCTAGGGACTGCTTATAATTTTTTATTTGCTCCTCTGGACTCTATCCTGTTGAGTCACTTGATGCTAAAAGTATGTCGGACAAGGCAGCACACATATTTCCAATCATGGTCTTACCAGTGGTGAATAAAAGATTTATCTGTAGCTGAAAACATTGTTAACTGAAAATGAAAGATGTCACCTTTCATTCTCCTACACTTGTGTTCATTTGAGCCTACTAGTATTTCCATCAAATAGTCCATTAATGTTTTTCGAGAGCTAATATTGCAGACAGTTAAGCAACTATGTACTTCTATTCACATTAAGAAAGGAACCCTTCCTCTCTTCCTTCCTATCAAAAAATGGGCTTCATGTTTTCCACCTCTCTGCTTATCACCACTTTGGCCTTTGCAGTGAAAGTGCATTTTTAATAATGGTTTTGAAAGCATGAGCTAAAGTTTCTTTTACCACTGGAAAATTTGTGGCACCTGAGTTTGTGTGGGTCCATTCAAACCAGTTGCTGTTTAAATTCACAGTGGAGGGGAGCTGGTAAGTACATAAAGAGATAAGTGTAGATTCATTATGACAAGCCATGAGTTCCACATTTATTTATTGATATGATCTTGATTAAAGCTGAAACAGAAATATTTATTTGTAGTTAACATAAACTAATGCATCTCCTGACGAAATAAGTTTCTAATCATGAAGATTTGGGGCCATCAGAAAACAATGATTTCTATTTTTCTAATTTTGTCAAAGGTATCTTGACAAATAATAAGTCTCAGAATCCTTGCATATAAGATCTCATTAATCAAGATAATCTTATCTAAACAGTTAAAAGCAAAAGTGATTTTTTGTAAAATCCTGTGATGTATAATGGCTGTTGACTGGAAAAAAAACCTCCAAAAACCCTAACAAATTCAACCACAAAAAAAATTTGTAGAAGTTGTAAGAAATAGAAATCGTAGGTACAAAAACCAACTTCCTACATTTTATCTGTATTTCAGAAACTTTACTGTCTATAAAAATAATGTTATAATGTTTTCTTTTATAATGGCTTGTGGATCTGTATTGGCTTGTGGATTGATATTCTGTCAGAATCTAAACATTTGAGTAATTTCCTAATGAGAATTGTCTCATTAAATGGAATAAATCTGCCACAGATATAACTACTACTTAAAGTAGGGCACAAACAGATAAACGTGAATTCAGACCCTTGTCTGTCTCATCTAATAGCTTATATGCTAAGTATATAGAATGAAAGGATCAGGGATTTCAGGATCAAAGTTTAAAAATTAGTATTTCTCAAAAAATAAAGTACTTAGATAAGTAAAAGCTTACAAAAAACACATCCAATCCCTATAACTATTTAATATACAGCCATAAGAAATAAGCATTGACAAACAGATGTGAAGTACTCCATGCATTTCTAAGTTTTTCAAGATTTCCTCCAACCTTTGCAATGTAAATCCTGTATTATGTGATCTGTTCAGCATTGGTAAGGCTGCATCTGGAGTACTAGGTCCACTTCTGGGCTCCCCAGTACAAGAGAGAGATGGCATTACTAGAGTGAGTCCAGCCCAGGGCCACAAAGATGATAAGGAACTGGAGCATCCGTCTTATGAGGAGAGGCTGAGAGAGCTGGGACTGTTTAGCCTAGGGAAGGGAAGGGAAGGGAAGGGAAGGGAAGGGAAGGGAAGGGAAGGGAAGGGAAGGGAAGGGAAGGGAAGGGAAGGGAAGGGAAGAGAAGAGAAGGGAAGAGGAGAGGAGAGGAGAGGAGAGGAGAGGAGAGGAGAGGAGAGGAGAGGAGAGGAGAGGAGAGGCTCAGGGGAGATGTTATCAATGTGCATAAGCATCTTATGGGATGTAACGAAGACAAAGAAGCCAGACTCTTTTCAGTGGTGCCCACTGACAGGACAAGAGCCAACCATGAAATTCCATCCGAACACAAGAAAACAATTCTTTACTGTGAGGGTGCTCAAACACAGGAACAAGTTGCCCAGAGAGGTTGTGGAGTCTCCATCCTTGGAGATACTGAAAACCCAACTGGGCATGGTCCTAGGCAAGACTCTGTAGCTGACCCTACTTGAGCAGGGGATTGGAGCAGATGATCTCAAGAGGTCCGTTCCACCCTGAATGATTCTGTGATTCTGTGTGATTCTGTGATCTCTCTATTACAATTAAATAACAATGGAGGTTTTGATGAAATAACTAGCGTAAGTGAAGGCAGAGATCAGAGACAAGTGATGCTAAAATCATACACCTCTCCTTAGTTTCTAGGGGAAAAAAAAATTCACAAATAACTGTCTTATTCTTTGTACTGAACTAATAAGGGTTTGATACAATGAAAAAAGAAAAATCTTGACTCTGACTCTGACAATGACAAATTGGTAACCGCTTTTTTAAAAAAAAAATTCCATGTGTTATAATGTTTATAGGTTATCAGTATTAGAGACACAAAACAATTCCTACAAGAAGTCTACATTGTAAAAAGGATACAGAAATTCTCTGAACAAAGGCAGCTTATGAATTCCTGACACTGTATAAAAGATGTAGGCAGCCTGTACATTCACTTAGGGTGTAATTCCCTCTATGAAATGCCATCAGAAACCTATAAAGCATTTAACTCCCACTTACAGTCTATTTGAAGTGTTTAAATGGGACTTCAAGACTGTCTATGCATCACTCTGATGATCTTTGCTAGAACATAGGGCCTGATCAACAGGCTGATTCATATGGATGTACTTCTGTATCCAGCAAAGTGATTTAATGGGGCTCAGCATAGATCCAGAGACATCCATTACAGATGCATCAGCCTGAGAATCAGGGGTGTATTCTTCTGAAAAAGTAAAATTCTCACAGACGTCATCACTCCTGAATATCTGGATAGACTTCTAATGGAGACTGTATTTTCCTGTATTCGTCAAAAAGATAACAATAATAATCCACCACATTGATCTCAATAGGTACCATAATCTATATTTATGTAATGTGGCAAATATTTCTGATAGTCAAATGGTATTCTTTTAGTAAGAAAAATCCTCACATTTCTCAGGTGTCTTAGGTATCATATCTTATTCTTTAGAACAAACTAACATTAAAAATTTATACCTTAACATCACAGAATAATCAGATGGTAACTTTTCCTAAGAATATCTGGGAAGCTAAACTAGCAGAAAGCTTTCCTTTTTCTTTTCTTTTTTTTAACTTTTTTCTTTTTTTTTCCCTGTTTTGTTTTGTTTTGTTTTTAATTATGATGCAGGTTTTCTCCTGTATTTTTGTTTTGCTGTGATTACTCCTCCTTTCTGTGTGGCCTTTCTGTGAGGAACCACGCTTCACCCAAATAAAGTTCAGGTACAGTTGGTGCTAAATGTAAAAAGCAATGCCAATACTACTCACAGAGATATACTCCCGCCCCTGCCCCGCCCCCAAAGTCATTAAAATTAAAGAAAAAGGTTGGGGTTATTTTCTGTTCCTGGCAATAACCTGGGGATAATGCAGCCTCCTCATTTCTATGTGTGGTGGAGTGTTTAGGAAATAATTCAGCCATCATGAAAAGGAAAAGCAGTCCCATGTGGAAGTATAAGCTTGTATACAAGATTTGGGTTTAGGGATGTGATACAGGATTAGGGACATGGTATAGTGGTGGACTTGGCAGTGCTAGGTTAACGGTTGGACTCAATGATCTTAAAGGTCTTTTCTAACCTAAATGATTCTATGTTTCCATGATTCAATATGCCATCTGACTTCAGAGGTCTGTATATCTGTCTATTGCACATGTGTCTGTGTTTAACAGACTCCAAGTTGTGACTGGGAGAGAAGAGGTATTCTCTTCATCACTGACTTACTGCAGGGTGGAATTCTAAAGCCAAAGTTTTCCAAATTGGATATCTAGAGCTAAATTACTAGATCAAAGTAAAATATCTCAAAGTTTTGATATCCAGAAAGTGGAAGCACCCAAAGTAATGGCCTTCAATTTAAATATCACCCAAAGAACAGAAGAAATTGCTTGCCTTGTTCTGTAAACAGTACATATAAAGCACAACCGAACAGTTATCTGTGTCCAGAAAAGGTCTATAAAATTGTAAATGTTATATTTTTCCTCTCAATTACATTTATTTACTAACTCAGACTAATGCTCCTTCATTTTTCAAGCAAAAAACACGTGCAAATGTAGGATACATTTTCTGCATCTGTGTATAAGATGAAACCCATAAGGGTCAATATACAATAAACTAAAGAATCAGTATGTAATATTTTTGTATCAATTCAAGGTACAGATGTCCCTTAAAGGAAGAACAGAAAATCAGCATTGTATCTTGTGTTTACCAGGACAGTTTCTGTTGGACATCTTGCTTGCTTGATTTCCCAAATTGTCCTCCCTCTGCAGGACTGTTTTGTGCTAACCTGTTGTCCCAGTTTCCAAGGTAGTACCTCAAAGCACGCAACATTTCTTGGGTTTTTAAATTATTTTTTGTTTGCTGTAGTGAATTCCTTTGCTAGAAAGAATTAATTAGGTGATATTATTAAAGAAATTATAAAGCACCAAGAAATATTCCAGCCCTCATTCTTTCAGAAAAAACAAACCAAAACCCACCAAAATGCACCTATTTGCTTCTCTATTCAGTTTGTCAACATCTGGCTCAGCAAAATGGCTCTTCAAACACCAGTGACTGCATCGTGTAGGTTTATTTAGTTGCCTGAGCACAGGCATCTAATCTAAGTGAGATATTACAGTTTGTTTCAGGTTTACTCCACAAGGGCAGGTCATTTATGGCTGGTGACACAGCTGCTAGACCTAGTTGAATGTCTCAGATATGCTCAGGTATCTCAAATGGCAGTAGATGTATCTGTTCTGAACTGATTAGGCAACTGATTTGAATCCTGTGCTCGTGCATATGTGCAAGTGTACCTGTATATAGTCTGGAGCTGAACCTCTAAACTGTAGACCCCTAAATTTAGATATATCACTCTAGAGCAGAATCCTGGAAAAAAATTTCTTGTAAAACTAAAATGCCTAAGTGCTGAGTTTATCTACAAAATTTGCATCAATCATCTGTAAAACCAGCTTAAATGGTAGAAGGTCAGGATTAATCTAGATGCAGCTCGAAGTTAGGAAGAAGTGTGAAAATGACATCTGGGGAAAAAGTTAATGTGCTTTGTAACACTAATGTTCTCTGGTTCTAAAAGAGTCTGAAAATCCAATTTTATTCTTCAGTGGGAATAAGTCAAGTCCTAATTTGGTCCTAGTCCATTAGATTCTGCAGTTCGTTAGAAGTATGTTTGCTTGATGTTGGAGTTAGTCACCCTAAGCTCCTTTCTTAGTCACTGGAGAGAAATAGATATTTGTTCAAATATAAGTATCTAAAATAGGTCAGCTGAATCAGACCCTCTAAGTGCCTGTTCTGTCCATTGATTATATGAGAGTTTAGCATGACTAGTTCAGATACAGATTCTGTGCTGTGGACATCTATTAGGTGAGATTAATCCACCCTGTCAATTTATGTTTGTTTGATGAGATTAATCCTTCACTAACAATCTGAGTTAATCTTTTCTTTTTAGTACCTCAAAGGAGATGGAAACCAAATGACATTATTATTTACCTTCTTGAGAATTTTAAGTTCAACATGGCAATAAGTTAAAAGTATTTTTTACAAAACCGAAGGGAAATATTTTGACATATGAATGAAATTCTGCCTCTCAATGTCAGAATGCTGTTAAACAGTGTTAATTTTGGGGGGAATAACCAAAGTTTGCTTCCAGTAGTCCAGCAATCTATAGAAAAGTGTTTAATTTTTTTTGATGTGATTCTGAAGGTCTATGATAAAAATTTGTTCTTGATGAAGCTGATATGAGTTGAGTTACATCATAAGTAACTCAATAAGCAGCTCCAGTGCTAGCACGATCTGCAGCAGAGGGCTCCAGCACAGTGCACAGTGGGGTTTCCTGAATTGGAGAACCTCCGGGGAACAGAGAGACCTGCCAGGAGCCCACAGCTCATGCCACAGTTGACGAGACCTGAATGGGGCCAGGAGCAATGGTGGCCAAGTCCCTTCCACACCTATAAAAGAAGGCCTTAGGGAGCGCTAGCAACCAGGAGTGCCACGAACAGGGCATGGTTGTTAGTGAGGGCATGATGTGGCAGTTCATGTGGAAGGGCATGCAGGAAGGGCGCTGAAGGTCTGCTGGCTCAACCGGGGAGCAATTGTATCCACCTGGCAGAAGGCTATGTCCACTCTAAACTCTGCACCCACCACGACTGATGCAGTCCCGAAGGGCAAAGGAGTCCAGGAAGGCTGGACATTCTTCAAGAAGGAAATGTTAAAAGCACAGGAGCAGGCCATCCCCATGTGCCAAAAGACGAGACAGTGGGGAAGAAGACTGGCCTGGATGAACAGAGAGCTTTGGCTGGAACTCAGGAAAAAACAGACTTTATAACCTTTTGAAGAAGTGGCAGGCAACTCAGGAGGACTACAAGGATGTTGTGAGGTTATTCAAGGAGAAAATCAGAAGGGCCAAAGCCCATCTAGAACTTAATCTGGCTACTGCCATAAAAGACAACAAAAAATGTTTCTATAAGTACATTAGCAACAAAAGGAGGGCTAAGGAGAATCTCCATCCTTTATTGGATGCAGGGGGAACCATAGTGACAAAGGACGAGGAAAATGTCACCTTTGCCTCAGTCTTTAATAATAAGACCAGTTGTTCTGTGAGTACCCAGCCCCCTGAGCTAGAAGACAGGGAGCAGAATGAAGCCTCCATAATCCAAGGGGAAATGGTTAGTGACCTGCTACACCACTTAGACACACCCAAGTCTGTGGGGCCGGATGGGATCCGCCCAAGGGTACTGAGGGAGCTGGCGGAAGTGCTCACCAAGCCACTTTCAATCATTTACCAACAGTCCTGGCTAACCAGCGAGGTCCCAGTTGACTGGAAGTTAGCAAATGTGATGCCCATTTACAGGAAGGGCCAGAAGGAAGATCTGCAGAACTACAGGCCTGTCAGTCTGACCTCAGTGCTGGGGAAGGTTATGGAGCGGATCATCCTGAGTGCCATCATGCGGCATCTACAGGACAACCAGGTGATCAGGCCCAGTCAGCATGGGTTTATGAAAAGGCGGGTCCTGCTTGACTAATCTGATCTCCTTCTATGACAAGGTGACTCGCTTAGTGGATGAGGGAAAGGCTGTGGATGTTGTTTATCTGGACTTTAGTAAAGCCTTTGAGACTGTTTCCCACAGCCTTCTCCTGGAGAAACTGGCTGCAGAATGAAGTATTCTTTTCAGTTATTACATGTTATTCCTCAATAAGCAAGAATAGCCATCTTGGGTTCCCTCTGTAGTAGCAGGAGAGATTTCCAGAGGCTGATTCATACAGTAGATAGAATATCTTTTGCGTATTGCTTTCCATGTCTACCTAAATATGCCAAGGGTGATAACATGCCTACCTTATTCTGTTAGATTACTGAGTCAGCCTGTATGGATCCAAACCTAAGAATCCGGGCCTGCATTTTCACATAGATGTTGCCAGTACCACAAAAATAATCTAAGAATTAATAAAATAAGCAAACATAAACAATCAAAACCTGCATTACATGCAGTTGTCTATGCTATACTTAATAAATCATGAGCTAAAGTAAATCTTAATGAATTCATAAAGCATTTGTTTCATATTGAGGATCCATATCACAATTTAGATATATTATAAAATATAAAGTACTTATATAAAACATAAAAATTGATTCTGTTTTGAATTAAAAAGACCAGTGAACCCACATGGAACTCTACTGACTTTGTATACAATTTTTTTTTTTCAATAGCAATTTTTGTTTTCCTTTTAACAAAAACCTAGCACTTAAGGACAGTACTCTTCTGTGTTAATTCAATAGTAAGGTTGCATTTTCAAAATCAGAGCAGGGTTGGGACATACAGAAAGTGATGTTCCATGAATAATAGAACAGTTTAGCCCACAATTTTTTGAAAGCAGGAAATGCTTTCTCTTGAACCATGCTGTTAATTTGCGGTGAAAGAATAATATTTCTCCATTTAATTGTTACACAAGATGTGGAAAACGAATTGGCCTCTGTGCGACGTTTGAATACAACTTATGATGGAACTTAAGTTACTGCTTTCATTAGAAGAAAATCCACTGGCTGAGAAACCCTAAATAGCTCTGTATAGCTAAATAGAAAGGATGAACACATGGCTTTCAGTTTATGACATATAACTCACAGGTATCTAGCAGGTCTTTCTGTTCAGTTTAGAAAACAACAGCAGCACCACCACTAAATTTTTCCTCAAGTATCTTGTCCACAAGCATTTCTAATGGTGAAAATGTTCTACCTGGTGAATATATGCTTTTTAATCCTGCTCCAGATGGCTAATAAAGCTATAAGCAGAGACTCCATGCACTTCCAGAAAAGAAGGTCCCAAGGCACAGGGTATTTTTGTCTGAGTCTTTTCTTTCCTAAGCATTATTAACTCAGCAGATCTCCATCTGCAAGACTGTCTTCTTCCTGTCTTTTATCCTTACCATTAGATCATGATTAAAGGCCAATCACCATAAAACAAGGGCCCGGTGAGGATTAGAGAAACAAGGACAGGCAGAGGACCCCCAGTAAACCGGGTTTGTCAGAGAACAGGGAAGAGCCTGACCTGGCTGCTCCCAGGGCCACCAGGGAGAGCAATGAACCATTCCTACTGCTGTCAGGCAGCCCACACATAAATCCCAAGAAGAATCAGCCAAAGAAAATATCCCCTTAAAGGATCACCTGGCAGACTGGAAAGGTTATTGCCTACAGGAGAATACGATTCAGGGAACAGGGCATTTAGGGATGGTGCAAAACTTATTATGGGATGTTTTTAAGCAGATTGTGGGAATGTGAGAAACATTATGGGGTGTTTAGAGGAAGGCAGGGAAGGGGAAGGATCAAGATGGATCAAGGATGAAAAAGCATGGGAAAACAGAGAACAAAGGATAAACACGATGGGTCATATGTAAATGAGTTGCTGGTCAGTACTGTTGTGTGACCATGTCCTGTACCTGATCACAACAGTATGTGTGGTCTTCTTATTAAGCTACATTACTTCCTTTTTTTTTCACTGGGTGATGGGGCTCTCTATTTTTTGCGCATGTGTGTTGTAGTTTAATCCGGTAGGCAGCTAAGCAGCAGACAGCCACTCCCTCACTCCCCTCTCAGTGTGGTGGGGAAGAGAATAAGAAGCTGTGCAAGCACTGCTCAGCAATAACAAAAACTTAGGTGTGTTATCATTGCTGTTCTAGTCGCAAATCCAAAACACAGCACCATACAAGCTACTATGAAGAAAATTAACTCTGTCCTAGTTGAAACCAGTACTATAGGCATGAATGGAAGGCTCAGTGTCTCAACAACTTGTGGAGAGGTTAGGGGTCATAGGGGCCCATAGGTCTGGGTGTGAGCAACTGGAGAGATTGTCTGTATGTTTCCATAGGGAATATCAGCCTTGTAGCTTGTGCATGTATGTAATTCACTAGTGAACTTCAAGCCACCAGAGTAGTTAGCAAGTAGCTGACAAGAAGTTCTAGGAGCCAGATACTGGGGAGACCATACGTCTGGGAACTTGGTAACGGAGTGGGGCTGTGAATCCTGGGGCCTTGTACATTTCAGTGCCAGCAACTTGAGAGATCTGGGGCCAACTGCTGGGTAGGCTGACTGTCTCTAATTTATATTGTAGATAAATATGTATACGTTTATATGTATATGGATAGGTATTCTGTCAGTGGACTTCAGCCTTGATCAACAGAGGGGAGAAAGCTATCAGCCCATCCATGCTTGTCTGAGCGCTGTGTTTTCTGTCTCTGTTGATCTGTGTGGCTAGTCATGTGTATGTGTATTGTGTGTGTGTGTGTATTCATGCATGTGTGCCTATCAGGAATTTGTGCTCACCCTTGCCACTGGCTCGACCTGGGGACACAGAGCCTCAGCAGTCTCATACTCATCAGGCTACTGGATTCAGCAACCTCTAACACTTTTACACTGTTGATGCTGTCAAAAACTTTCTTTTTATGCAACCTTCTCCCCCTCACTACCTCACTTCTGACTGCAGTGGAAAATGGGGAATATGACAAACCATATGCCTGATTCCAAGATTTTTATTGTGTGCATCACCAACATTTCTAAATTAAATCTACAGAAATAGGTCATGAGCAGAATGCTATCTAGTTCTTTCATCCCTAGAGTATAAGACCTGACTAGAGAATATAATTTTATGTATAGAAGTGGCCCATTTTCTTTCCACCCCAAAATAAAATGATATTGTAAGAAACCTCACAACAGTTTTTTTTTGCATGTCCACAGAATGCTGTTTCCCTCCAGAAATTCCATGGACAGTGGGACTGTACTGCAGAGCTTACTGCCTCTGGCATGCTCATGTTCCCCGTTGGGATCCAATGAAGTGAACTGGAAGAGGATGAATGCATTTGGCACAACGATGATGTACCCCTGGTGGGTCCATTCACAGACAGACCACAGCAGTCAAAAGCATTTTTTTTCCAGACATAGCAAGAAAGAATAAATCTGTTAGGAGTTAGAAGAACATTTTCACTACATCTTCCCTTAGGATAAACACAGTGACATTTCCATAACGGATAGAAATGGGGAAAGGCATTTCTCATAACGATGCTTTGCTACAGGATGTTACCAGATTATTATGGTTACAAAAAGAAAATGCTGATTATTCATATCTCTTCAACAAAGGAAGCAAATGTCTTCAATGAAGAGCTATCTATCACCCCCTTCTTTTCTTCTAAATTACTGTTTTAAGTATTTTCAGAAAGATTGAATAAGTTATCAGAATTCATCTACTGGTCTTCACTAAAAAGATAGCATCCTTACCATCCTAGTATTGTTCCTCTGGGGAGAAGGGAAAGGCTATGTACATCTGTATACTAAAACTACGTTTAGTTATACTTGATAGCATGAAAAGGGCCTTTGACATGATGACGAGTGTTGCTTAGAAGTAAATTGCTCTTTAGTAATACTAATTAAACCTTCAATGACACTAAGAATTCACCCCAAAGGAAAATATCATCTATGAAGTACTCAGAAAATCATTATAATCTGAAATCTGTTGCTTTCTCAGAATGGAAGATTCAAAAACTTTCAGAGGAAGATGTTACAGGCATCACTTGTTCTTTAACTTTGGCAGTTTCAAGGAAGTAGGCATATACTTTGGTAGAAGAATATGTTGATTAATTGCAACAGTAATAGGATTAGTTCAAATATTCCAGATAATGTACAATGTTTCATAGTATAAAAAGGAAAAACTGTCCTGGACTAATAATGAGGGCTACTTTTATCCGCT
The DNA here is from genome assembly GCF_026419915.1 of Harpia harpyja. Classification (NCBI taxonomy): domain Eukaryota; kingdom Metazoa; phylum Chordata; class Aves; order Accipitriformes; family Accipitridae; genus Harpia; species Harpia harpyja. The sequence continues at coordinate 10,162,583 of NC_068943.1, forward strand.
CCAGATTCTAGCTCACTTCCTGAAAGAGTTCTTCCAAGAGTCAGCCAATGTTTTCTTCAAAGTATGGGGAGACATTTTCAAAAAAGGTGGAGCTGCTTTGATGTCTGAGTCATGCACTGAAAGTTGAATTAGCCAGTTCAGTGATGCAGAATAGCTCTACTTTCTCTCCTCTGGTAGACATGTATCCCCGGGGTTGAAGTGGGTTTTGTCTAATTGAATCATATCCTCATTCAGCTCAAATATAGCAGATATGCAGTTCAAATCTAGAATATTTTTTGTTCAATGCTTATTGTGATTATTCATCATAATCTAAATACTAGAGATTATAATTCAATCCAAGAATTAATTTACACTGAAAAGATTAACATTAATATTATCAAACTTATCTTTCAAGTCCTCTTGAAAGTGTTGTATAAAGAAACATATAGAAGTGAAGGCTGTTCTTACAGATCTATGTGAAAGGTTTTGCCAGTTTCAAGATATTTTCCCCTTCTTTCTTCCCTCTCTATATCACCTTTCCTTTACTTCTTCTCACGTCTTTAGTGATGAAACTGAAAAGTCCTGAAAGTTTTATCTGCCCTGCAGTTTCAAGAAATGGTTCTGTTCATTCAAACCACATTAGAAGTACTGAAGGTAAAAGAAAAAAAAAACCAACATGTACAATATTGAGTCTGGATTGCAGGAAACTACTTATCCTTCCCAAACAACCCATCTCCTCAAACAATTTGACACTAGTCAGAGCGATTATATACCTCCTCCCTGTGCTTCAGTTAACTGTAATCCAATGCCTAGCAATGTTGCTACATAGCTGCATAATCTTGACTCAAATTCCTGGGAAAAATTGTTGGGTTGTGAAAAGGATCTGTGACAAAGTATGGAGACTACATACTTGTAAGATAGGAACAGTAAAATTGCAGAGAAACGTAGGATTGTTGAGATGAGTATAACTGGAAGGTCAAGGACTCAAGACATAAACCAGCGACATTGAAAGGTAAAAACTAAAAGGTTCAAAGGGCGGCAACCCAGCAACATCCAGGATTAAACTGTTTCAAGGACCTTCTTTTCCTATGTGACAGCTGCCTAGCCAGCAAAGAGTTACCATAGATCTCATTGGGTTGGTGAGCATAACAGTGATGAACCTTCTAGCTCATTAGTCCCAACCGCGTTTGTAGCCAATAAGTAATTTGCTTTTTATTTTTAATTTGTGTATAACCTATTCACACAGTCTCTTAATAGAATTTGCACTAAAAAGGCCCAGGGTGGGAGGGTTACAAGCCTAGTAGAAGTCAAAGAATTTTTAATTTGTATCAAGAGGAAAATGCTAATGCGGTAACAAACATATAAGAAATGAGGAGGGATATAAAATCAAAGTGTTTCTGAAATGGCTGAGCTAATGAAGTGCTTTATTCAATCAGTATTTAACAAGAGAAGATAAATTAGAAACATACACATAATTCCAAAGCAACAAAGACTTTGTCAACATACAGTTTGATAAGAAGCTGTTGAGGGAGTACAATACTCTTCAATGAAGCACAGTACCTACCACTTGGCCTGGATTATCTGTGTTCCTTCATCTCAAAGAGTATTGAGCCACTACCAATTATTTCTAAAAATCACAGACAGGTGAAGAGAAACCTCTTGGTTTCTGGAGGAAAATCATAGGTAGGGTTTTATTTTCAGTAATTTTTTGTTAATGGTTAGCAATCTCTGTTACTGACATTTCTCAGGGGGTCAGAACCATGGAAAGTAATGCAGCGTGTGTCAGCAACGAGTGTACTTTGTATTTCAGTGTGTGCCAGCTACAGCTGTCCTTGTAATCTAATGTGTACCAGCCAGGAGTGCACCTATACACAGACTACTTGTATGCTAGCTCAAAGGGTAAAGAGTAGGGTGGGCTAGAAATGTGCAAAAGAAATTGAGATTTCAAGAAGTATCTTGAATATTTCAAAACCATGACCTTTGATTATTTGGACTTGTGATTCATGAAGCTGTATGTAAGGAGGGCAAAGCAGTCCTTTATTGGTTCTTGCTGTATAAAAAACATGGAAGAGCCACACTTTCACTATAAAAGACAATGATAGCCTAGAGTTCAGACCACTCTGTTAGGATGAGAAAACTTCAGATCCAGGTGCTGGGTGAGGTAAGAAATGTGCTTCATCTGAGGAAAATCTCACCTTGGAGATAATTAAATATATATAAATATATATAGAGAGAGAGACAGACAGCAGTACAATTAATAAGTATTCATAGCTTAACAACTGTGGTGCTCACTTGACTGTTCTGGTTATTCCAGTATGTCTAACTTTCTACTGTTTCAGTCTTTATTAGTCCTTGTGTATGCATCACAGAATTTTAAACTATGAACCCCGCAATAAATCCTGATTTAATTTAGTGCATGGCATGGATAACACTGTAGAAATTAGTTATGATTATACAGTGAGTGAGGCTATTTTCAACACCAGCTCCACCTCAGTTGTCATGGATTCTAAAGAAAGAAATGCATGTAGCTTAAGACAGGCAACTGTAGAAAGAGAGGGAAAAAGAAGATTGCATCATGATTAAAGAAATAGAATAAAGACACTGGAAAATAAATATCTGTAGCACAATCAGGTTTAGAAGTGCCTGGTTTTAGAGTTTCTCATGAATGTCCATTCTCATTTTTTTTCGGGACTCAGAGATAAAAAAGAAAAAAAAAGAAAGAACTAAAGTCTGCAGAACTTCTGTTTGCTGAGCAGTCATGGCTCCTTACAAAATGAAGAAGAGCAGTACTTGCAGTAAAATAAATTGTTAAGTATTCTTATAATAAAAGGAAACATGTGGACAAGAAGAATCATTTAAGTGGTAGTCATTGGATTCTTCCCTGCAGTGGTCCTAACCAGAAGACTATTGCACATCAAGGAGTTAGTGATCCATATACAATTAACCTGAGTAGGCACAGGCATGTGCTGCGTTGTTTTTATCTTCTGGCCAGTGGGTGAACTTAGCTGGCTGCCACAGAGGAGCCTGTATGTGACTCCCACTTGGCATCTGGCCATTACGCCACCTGCATGTCTTACCTTATCTTGAAGTGAAGCAGCAAGATTTCATATAATATCCTTTTGCTTGACAGTAGAAATACTAAATAGAGTTGTTTACTTCTAAGAGCATCCTCTAAAAGCTCAAAAGACTAAAATGCTTGTGAACGTCCCCCTGGATGGGGCCTGTACTGCATGCCATGCCCTGATTGGGGTTCATCCAGTGCTGCACAACCTGGGGTTCCCAGCATCTGAAGGGATGTAAAACTATCTACATTATCCCCTTTTTCCTTTTTGTGCTATCTCTTATAAATTGTATTTTAATCAATACTTATAAAGTCTGACTGTCTTTCTTACTGGGATCCATAACGAGCAGTTGCACCAGGGCTTTACAGTCCCAACTAACTTTAGACATGATGAATGCTTAGCCAACAGAAAATGACATTTCCAGAAGAAAACTAAGATTTTAGTTGAGCTGAATTGGTCCAAGACAACACCAGTTATAACCAATTGAATTTTAAGGAATATATGTTATTATAGATATAGAGTATCTAGCATTTTGATTGGTGGTGGCATTCAGATATAAATCTAAATTTACATGATAACATGTCTACATGTGAGGTAAGCATGCAGTTCATTTACAGAGAAACACATGGACAGCATCATTTTGTATGTATATATGTAGATATACTACTGGGCCTCCAGCTGCTATTCTAGATCCCTTTACTTACTTTATCTAAATATACTGATAAAATATATACAGCTGTGTGCAATTAGTAAAGCACAGAATAATCCGAACGGGTATTATTTATTTGTTAAGGTGTTTGCTTTTAATGCAGTGAGTTTGGTGCACTTCAAAATACTTTTTTTTTTTTTTTTTTAACATCAGACATCCTAGTAGTCACTGGTGATTGTTTCTGGTACCACACAGAATATACTACATCACTGCATAATTGGAATATCTAGACTTAACTATACCTTAAAATGATGTTTGCAACAGCAGTGAGAACCTAGCATAGTTGAAGCCTAAGCAGACTAACTAAATTAAATAAGATCAAATACCAGTGATCTTTTGGGGCTATCACAGATGCTGAATACTCACTATCTGCACAGCTGTGTCAACCCAGTGTTTACTACCTGCCTTGACCTTTTTAAACCCTTCAGCTTTGTTCCATTATGTATTAAATATGAGTTACTGACAGAGTAATGTTGGCCTAACAGAATTAAAGATATTTCGTTCATGGTTCAATAGAGGAAATCTCACTGATATATAAACTGGTCCATCTTCTTTTTAAATTCTATCATCAGTTTTGTCTCCTTATTTTTCAGAATTTATACACTATTGAAATCCATGTTCCTAATATAAAACTAAATACTATAAATATGACTGTAGATGAAACTTCTAAACCTCTCTAAGTGTCTTTTATGAGCAAAATTTTATTAAATTCATGGTATAAAGAGTATTTTGAAAAAAACTCACTTAAAAAGAAAAAGATTATGTTCCAAATATGAGTAACAGGTAGTCTGAAAGAAGCAACAGTCAAATGTAGCAACAGACTATACACAGTGTAAAATGAGATTTAATCTATCTTTCCTGTAATTACTTTTCTCTAATTTGTTAGCACAAACTTTAACCAGGTTTAGAGTTCAATGTGATCACAAGTCATGGATTTACTTCCTTCCCTAAGGTAACTTTTTATTATACCGGATACCTTAGAACATTAAACAAAATGTTACATATCAATTTTATATACATTACTAGTATTACATCTGACATCAAAGGTTACATTATTGACATTGATTTAAATGAATTTCATGCTTGAAAGAAGAATGCTGTGATGAATTTTATATTATAGAATATGTGAAGTATATGTTATTCTGGTATTTAATTTAGAAGTTGTTATTTCAGTATTTATTTTAGATAAAAGTAGAATAAATAAGGTACAGAAGCTCTCTCTTAACTCAAAGGGAATATACATAGTTTAAAAATAACTAGGTTCAGTGAAACTAGATTATCTCATCAGCGCAGATGTAAAAGTACAGTAAAATATAGGTGTGGGGTAAACTCTGTAGTTTAAGAAATTATTAAAACACTGAGAATACCATCCCAACCTCCCAGTAAGGCCTGTTTCAGCAAGTACTGAAAACAATTAGGCTCTTCTTGTGCTTAAAATTAAGTGTACATTTAATTGTTGTGAGGTGATGGATCTCTTAGAAGTAGTAGGATCGTGTGAAGACCTTGTGAAACTACAACCTCTGCTTCTGAATACAAGTTTGCCTCCACAGTGTAATTCTAATGACAAGAAAAAAAGGGACAGTGGTTTTGGTATGCATTTTGGTATGCCCCAAGGCATTATTACAGCATAGTTTAATGGTTCAGCCATCAAATCGTCTAAGGTCAGCAGAAAAAAGTGCCAATAACCTCTTCTGGTCTTTCACAGCTAAATGAAGTGCAGCATCCTGAATTAACGGTTCTGCTAACATGTACTTCATACAATCTGGGATTGCCATTTCAACCAGGAGTACCAGAAATGATATTTCACTACATTATGATAATTTGAATGGGTACTTGCAACTGGAAATTGTAAACACAGACTTCTATGACCGTGGTTCCGAAATCTGAAATGGATTTCCCATGTATTCCCATCAGTGGCCTGTCTGAAACATAAATACAGTAACATTATTATAACTTTTTTCATACATTTGAATGACTAATTAGTTGAAAGTTTGCTACTTTTCTCCATAAAACTTCCACAATGAAGTGTTAAAATCATTAATATTATGACTCCAGTTTTAGCACTCAGCAATAATTTCAATTTATCACCGTTTTATTACCACTTAAACACCACTATACTATTCATACTGATTATTTAAACTAATTCCAAGTATTGAAGACATACTTTTCCCACTAACAGTTATATGTTCAATTTGTCCCAGAGGCACACTGATGGTATTTCCAATCTCAAACAGGGTAACTGTGTGAAGAGAAGAGTAACTATAGCAATCAAATCTATGTCCTTACTGGTGTGCTGTAGAAGAGTTTGTCTTGTATTTTGTAATAGTGAAGTGATGACTTCCACAAACTATTTTCTTCTCACGCATTTAAAAGACTGAAATATTAAGGACTTAATTACCTCTCTTTTGGAGGGTCTTGTGGTTTAACCACAGTAGGCAGCTAATCACCACACAGCTGCTTGCCCACTCCCCTCTCTGGGATGGGGAAGAAAATAGGAAGCATAAAAAGTGAGACAATACATGGGTTGAGGTAAAGCCATTATAGGAGGTTAAAGCAAAAGCTGTGCATGCCAGCAAAGCAAAATAAGTAATTCATTCCCTACTTCCCATCAGCAGGCATATGTTTAGCCATTTCCAGACGAAGCAGGGCTTCATCATATGTTACAGTTACTTGAGAAGACAGATGCCATAACTCCAAATGTCCTCCACTTCCTCCTTCTTCCCCCCTAAATTTTACTGCTGAGCACAACATCATATGGTATGGAATTTGGGTCAACTGACTTTGGTCAGTTTGGGTCAGCTGTCCTGGCTGTGTCCCCTCCCAACTTCTTGCCAGTCCCAACTTCTTGCTGGTTCACTATGGGGGAGCACGAGAAACAGAAAAGGCCTTGACGCTGTGCAGGCACTGTTCAGCAGTAACTAAAACATTGGTGTATCAACACTGTTTCATCACATATCCAAAACACAGCACCATATGTGCTACTATGAAGAAAAGTAACTCTACCTCAGCCAAAATCACTGATGAAGCTCCATGACAAACAAAGTATATTTGATATCCAAGCTATCTGCCTTGCATTAAGTAGGCAAGTTTGAGTAATAAGCACAGGACATGTTTTCACCACTGTGTAAAATGGACATCAGGTTTATGACACTAGCTGAACAAGAATATTACAAGTGCCCCACTATGTGTTGGTTTCTCCCTTCACATATATTTTCAAGAATAGGTCAGTTAACACCTGTATTTGTTATGGACCTGCAATAATTGATAGCTCTGTGGAGCAAGTGAGGCACAGTTAGAGAATTTTGCCTTTGGCTACTTCCCAGAGGTACATACGTGGCACTCTTCACAGGACATCCGAGATGGCCACCCTATTACCCCAAACAAAAATACAAAGGTAGGTAAAGAATATTATAAAAGGTATATTCAGTACTTAGTAATTTATCTTCTGGTTGTTTGGGGGTTTTTTTGCTTTTATTTTTTTTAATGTGAATCCCAGGCTTAACTAAATCTATGATTATTTCTTCCATGTTTGCACTACAGTATCTGAATTAAAATATCATCCAACCTGTTACAAGAAGGGCAGGTTAATAGCTTCTCATGTACTACTAAGATGACAGGTTAACAACTACTTGCATAGTAAACATGAATTCTGCACCAGGCAGCAGAGCACAAAGCAGAAGTGGAATGTTTTCTGGATATTAAGCTCAATTCTTCACTGCATCAGCCTCAATTTTCTATGCTCCACTGACAAAACAGGGTCTTCTAGCTTGTAACATAATGAGCTGGACTACACCAATTTCACATCAAAATTGACTGTAAAACAAGATTTGAATTCTAAAGGTGCAAAGCACGGATCTTTCTTTTTTTCTTTCTTTCCTGATCAGAGATACTTTAAACATTTGAGGAGTTGTTAGCACTGTGGATTCTTCTTTTTACTCATTTCATAGACAGTTTTGACAATTCATACCATTTGATAGTTTGCACACCAGATAAAATAGAAGAAAGGAAAATATTTTAAATTCATTAGAACAGAGGCAAAGCCTGACTTAACTGTACCAAAATCTTGATTTTGCTTTGTTTTTAAATTGTGCTATCACCTTGGGACACTATATTAAACTAAAGTTGTTCCTGCTAAACCTGGACAGATGGTCAATATATATATTTTTGTAGAATCATAGATGGACTTGGTCTTCTGAAACAGTTACTGATAAATGTAAAAAAAACCCAGCACGTTTTTCTCTTGCACATTCTCCTATTGTATTATAGCCACATCTTTCAGAATTGTTATGTAAAATAAAACAAAATAGGTCAGGTGCTGAATGCATTGCTTTTTAAACTATTGTCAGCTGCACCATTATAATATTTCCAGTATCAAGAAGAGGAACTGCAAATTTACTACAAATTATTCAGAATACTTTCCATTTTCAGTAGCACATTATTACAGAATGTTATGCTGATTCACACGAGTTATGAAGTTAACCTTTCTTTTCAAATGTCTAACTCCACTGATGTTGTTTGCCATGAATCATTTTTGCTGAATAATTCAGATCTAAAGGGATTACTAAATCTGTTACACAGTTACATTTTGATCAATAAAAGAAACTTCTGTTCTGTCTTCTTCCCCTGAATTGTACAGAATCTATTACACTGGTAAATGAAGAGCTCTGTGTTTAGATACTCATTGAAGCAAAGCAACAAGTGTGTGGACACTGTAAATTATGTAGTGCTTTATTTCTTAGAATAATCAAGATTCTTAGACATCAGTCTCAGTATGTAGCATACTACTTCAATCAGAGTTAAGAAACATGAGAAGATAGCACCAAATGTTGAAATGGTTTATAGAGAATATCATTCACTGTTAGACTGATGTACTCTAGAACCACAGTTACAAAATCCTGACACACATTCCCTGTTATTCAATAGAATCAGAAAAAAATCCAGTCACTCCAGAGATCATCCATACTTTAAGAGTACTACAAAAATGGTAAAAATTATTGTATAAATAATAATGATAACAGAATTATCTATATAATATCAAAAGGTTTTTCTTTTCTTTTTTTTTTTTTTTTTTTTTTTTTTAATTACTGATGTACATGTAGTAAAAATCCCCAGAGAAGTACTGATGGACCGATTCTCACAGGTGGTGAAATCATATAGCTGCAAGATTATTTAAAAACTATATATGGAAAAAGGCAAACAGGCTAATATTTTAGTATACATAATGACAGGAAATTTTTTTCTATTTTCCAGAGGAACTGTCTAGATGAAATTTAATGATTTAGAGTATTAGTTTAACCGTTTGATTTAACCATAGCTACTTCAGCCTATGAACAACATGAAGGTAATCACCAGATAATTATAGATAACAAAAATATATTTTGGATACTTTTGTGTTAGATTAATTTAATTTTTTTTTTTCAGTTTAAACAGTTTTCATTTGAGAACACATTCTAGGTAGTGTCTGACCTCATATCTGAATTAGACCTCTTCATTTAAAAAACTTTTAGTTAACACAGTACACATTTTAACCCTGTACACTCACTTAGTTCAATATTATCCAGCTCTTTTTTCTTCCAGGATATCATTAGTATATTAATTTTCAGATTATTCTTCAGGGAAATAACATTCAACATATCTTGCAACAGACACAACCTGATTTAAAGAGAAAAAGATTCTTAATCTCTCAAGAATAAAGCTAAGAACAAGCTACAAAAACAACTTCTTTAAATGTTCCCACACCATTGTTGGGATACTGAATTGAGAAAATGTTAACTTGCCTCTCCAACATCCAATATTTCTTACCCCTCATTTTTCACCCTATCTAAGCTCCAATTCAAGAAAGCACATGAAAATGAACTTTGATTTTCTTGTTCAAATTTCTTTCAGTGAAAAAAACCCCACAACCAAAACCAAACCTGTTGTCACCAATATACTTCATAGATGCTTTAGGTAGACTACATATATTAACTAAAAAAGCTTAAAGACTATATAACAAACCAACTCTGCCTATTTGCATCCACCAACACTTTCATTAACAGGGCACTCTCTCCAGTTCTCTATTTTCCTTAAATATTTCCTAAATTAAAATATATATTTTATGTGTAACTGATGTGATTCCCCTTTGCTAGTAGTACTGCCCACCAGAGACCAAGTAGTAAGACAGTTCACAGAATGACAGTGTTGCTGAAGTTGATATCTACTCCATCCCCCTCGCTCAAGTACAGTCAGCTACAGAATGCTGCCCAGGACCAGAAAAAAAAAGGAAAGAAAAGGGGCACTCAACAGACACATGTGCAAAAAAAGAAACTCTAAGTGACAGGAGATATTATACCCCAGCTCTTTGCAACCTCTCCTACTCCACTCAGTTTTAACAAATTCTGATTTTACTTCTCTGTGTTCTCTTTTCCATACTTAAGAATATAGACCAGTTTAAATAACTCCTTTAAATCCTCCTGCACTTTTAAGTTAAAAACAGAATACTAGAAAATTTTCATTATTCTGTTCACATAAGAAACAAACATAACACTTTGCTCCTAACTGTTCATCTTCAGCCTATGCAGACCATCCAATTTTATTTTCTGTGTTAAAAATTGGCTTATTTTGCTTCCCCAGAAGACATTCAGTAGTACCGAACAATTGATAGTATTTGGGTTCAAGTCAAAGTTGTGTTATGAACCCAGACCAAAACAAAGTATACTCTTGGAAATGATTCAGCTTAAGAAAAATATATAAGCATTTGAAGCTAATTTAACTTGTGTTCATTCTTGCAAATAACAGTCAGCTTTCATTTTAGTTTATAGGCTTGCACCAAATACCTTTTAGAAAAGCTTAAGGACAATATTATGAGTCATTTAGAATCTGGTTTCTTTTTCTCTTTTCCTTTATTTGTGGAATCAGCTAAAGACTTGTTCACATGATTTATTTATCCAACTTATCTTAGTTGTGCAGATGTATTATTAAAAAGATCTACACCTTTTCATCCCTGACTTCTCACTCCTGATAACCCAGCTACAAAACCTGTCAAAATGAGCTGAAGCTGTGCCAAAATCTTGCCACAGGACTGCTTAGGCTAACACAGACCTATGCTTCAGCATGAGATGACATATAGCCTTCCTCATCACTCAGGTGAATTGAGCATAAACTCTTTAAGTCTTATTTTGCTGATAGTTTCAGATATAGATAATCCTTTCCTGCTGATATACACAGGATTTTTAGGGGGTACTTAGGGTATTAGCTTACTGAAGTGAAACTGCTGTAGTTATGAAAAGTTTTGATTCAAAAACAGGACAAGGTGACCTGAAACTAGGATGATGTCACTGTATGGCCAAATATACATATTCTGATAAAGTCCATAATGCATTTCCCATGTGCATGTAGAAGGTAGTGGAATTCAGTTCCTAGGCCTGTTGTTCTCACACTCTGAAAGACAGTAACTTCCCTTAAAAAGAGAGAAAGAAGAACCACCCACCAAGATTCCATCTCCCACCAGAGAGAACAGCATCTAACAGGTGAATTGTTCATTTCAGGTGACAGAGTGGGTATATTAATTACCAATGGGTAATCATCGGGTATCAAACCACTTACAGTTTATCGTGTTTTGCTATATTTCTATACAACATGTGATCAATAGCAAGGAACCGTAGTGTCCTCACCTCTGCCTTCTGTGTTTTTGATGCCATAAAGCAGTACTCTTACTGTGGCACCGCCTTCTGACTTACAAGTTTTTGAGTTACTGCTTACAGAAAAAGAACATATCTTTTGTTCAACACTATTCTTCTGCGTAGACTACTAACAAAACCAATAGCTCATGCTATTTGTTCACCTCTTTTGCTTTTACCTACACAACTCTAACGTTAGTTTACTATTACTGTGAAGTAGTTTTACTACAACTGTTACATGTTGTTGCTACAGGATATATTGTACCCTTATTCAAGTAAAGTAATACAAGGATACATAGCAAATACTTTGAACCTTTGGAGTTACATAGAAAAAGTATGAAAAAATAAAACTAAGAAAAAATTACTATACCAAGAGTGACTCTGTTTATTTTTGTATGATTTACTATTAAGTCAGTTCTAAAAATCCATAGTTATGAACCTTACGCATAGAGGTACAGAATTACTTATTTCAATATTTATTTTGTGATATCCTCAATAAAATAACAGAAAAAGATAAAGCGAACTCCCCCTGAAATTGGATCAATATCTGAACAAAATATTAGTTCAAATATTAGTGCAATAACAATAATATTTCTACTAATGACTTTTAAATTCAATGAGAATAGCCCCACTACAGATAAATTTGTCTTTGTTCATTCCTATAAAACAAATGAAGTCAGATCAAGCACATTTAAAAATTGCCTCAGGTTCAAACCAGCTTTTTGTATCTTACTTCAGGAAAACACGATGCAGCTTCAGAAATATTTTTGTTGAATTATTATTCTCAAACAAAAATAGAGCCCTGAGCTTAGCTCCGATTTTCCTCTGAAAATACATAAGATTTACAATAGGACAGTGCCTGCTTCTTTATAGAGTTAGTGATAGCAGAGCAACAGTAATTTGGTAAAACACTCTGATCTCAAGCTACATCTGTCAGTGGCTGAGTGTCCAATTCATTGATTCTTCTTGCAAGTCACAAAATACTTCCTCTGCTTCTCAGATAGGGACTAAAATAATCACAATGCAGCTTCCTTAAAAGAAGGATATGAAGAGTCAGATTCTCAGCTATTACAAATTGGCAAAGCTCTATTATTTGCTGTCAAGACCTGTCAAACTGCATTGCCAGAGACTCTTGTCAGTAGCTATACTTAATATTCTGCTTCAAGGAGTTATACTTTTATTTTCACATAAAGTTTGTCAAAGGAAAAATAAGTTTATTGTGAAGCAGTCACCTTTCCTTTATTAGGTTTCATAGAAAGTGCAATATTAAATTGTGGTGGGTTGACCCCAGCCAACATCCAAATACCCACACAGCCATTCACTCAATCCCCTCTCCTGTGGGATGAGGAGAAAATAGAAGGAAGGCAAGAGGACTCATGGACTGAGATAAACACAGTTTAATAGGGAAAGCAAGAGCTGTGCACTTCAATAGAGCAAAGAAGGATTTTATTCCCTACTTCCCGTCATCAGGCAGATGTTTAGTCACTTCCTGGAAAGCAAAACCTCAGCACCCATAGAATTTGATTGGGAAGACAAAAGCCATAACCATGAATGTTTCCCCTTCCTCCTCCTTTTCCTCAGTGTTTATTCCTGAGCATGATATTGTATGGCATGAGTTATCCCTTTGGCCAGTTGGGGTCAGCTGTCTCAACTGTACCTCCACCCAGCCTCTTGCCAATCCCCAATCTACTTGCTGGTGGAGGGGGAATGGAGGGGGACAGACAGATGGAGTGGGAAAAAGGAGAAGCTTTGATGCAGTGCAAACATGCTTCATCCATAGCCAACACACTGGTGTGTTATGAACACTGTTTTAGTCACAAATCCAAAATGGAGCACCATACGGGCTGCTATGAAGACAATTAACTCCACCCCAGCCAGACTCAGTATGTCAGCAAACAAAGGTCAAATACACATTACATCAGTTCCATCAGGTGCTGGAAGCCTTCACAATCTGCCTATTATATCTTAACATGTAAATAAGTACCCAGATCTGAGACTTTCTCTGTAAAAACTGTAAAAATAAAGGAGATAAGGTAAGTACCTATGCATTCTGTATCATGACTAATCACAGATAAATACGTGTATTTATGTAATCCTTCACATAATCACTTTATTTTCCCAGCATAACCAATTTTTTTTTTTTAAACATTCTCAGTAAGGATATATATATAAAACATTCATGACTGAGTGTTACAATCAGATTTTCCATTGCTGCTTGTATTCTTATCTATTTATTCAAAGTTGGATTTGACTCCTTTGAACTGATTAGAATTATATAAGGAAACTAATACTGGTACTTGTCTTATTTAATTTTAGAAATCTAAATGCCTATTTAATATCTTATGATGAAATTTATTGTCCCTAGAAGTGCCTATTTCTCTTTGCTCTCCATTTACTGTAAGGACACATAATTTGACTAGCTCAGGCTTAGATTTAAAGCTTTAAAACTTTAAATGTGGGCAGTTAAATCTACTGTAAGTTTCTCTTTGCAAGCCACCTTGCTTTCCTGTTCATATGTCTTAATATGTCATAAATATTGAATTCTGGTAATCCAGGTAGCATACTGGTCAATAAATAACTGTTTCTAGCTGCCTTAATTATTTAAACTGCTCCAGCACCAATTTAAGATTTAACCTATATTCCAAATCCCAAATCTAGGGCCATTTTTTTTTTTCTTTCACCCAGACAAGTAACTATGAGAATTAATAGGTACTCCAGAAGAGCACCTGGAATGCATTTTTCAAGTTCTGTATAGTACTCGGGACATAGAGGAGGATCATGAGAGTCTTGTACTAGATGAGAAGCTTTCCAGGATGTTGTCACGTGATTGTTAGAAATCTCTCTGGATATATTATTTCTTTCATCTGCAAGTATATCCTGTAGTATGGCTGCATTTGTGGCAACAGCCTACACTTTACTCACACGTTTCTCAGCTTCCTCACTATCACACAGGAATCTTTTTCCATTGTGCCAAGTGTAGAATTACTTCTGTTGCCTAGGTATATGTTTATGTTTTTCCTGCAATAGAAAAAAAAAAAAAAAATCAAGCAGTTACCAGAACATGGCCCTGTTGCTGTAGTCTGGAAGGTAACAAGAGACTTGTGTTCCCTGGTGCTGATAAGAACAGGTGATAGTAATCAGGGACAAGTTGTTTGGCTTTGGTCTGGTATCCCAGAGAATACATGGTACAATCTGTTGTCTGTTTTCAGTGACCTGTTTCTTAAGCATCATATGTGGAAGTCAGCAAAGAGAGAGCTGCTGTACAACTAAGGCCTTTTAAAATGAGTTGTTATAGTAATGATGAAGAAGGGGTGTTATGCACAAGTGAGAGAAAGTAGAAGTTTGTGTTGGTGTAGTGGCTCAGTGGGAGGAGGAATATGGCATCTGATTATCCCAAGGCTTCTCATCATAATATGCAAATATGAACTTCAAATGTGTGAATTGTCCTCCAGAAATAACAAGAAAAGTGAGATTTTCTTATCTGCTTTGCTGAATCAAGACCTTAATTACCATGCAATTGCTACAACTATATATATAAAATATATACATATATATGATATATAAAATATTTTCCTGTGACATTTAACTTAGAAATAGTACAATGACTTAGATATTTTAATATGCAATTGAAATGTAGAGGCTTAAATATGATAGTGCAGTAACTTCTTATTGTTACCAAAACCTCCCGAGACTCTTGGAAAATATAGCCTTTAATATTGAATTGGAAACGTATGTGTATTAAGAAGCCAGAGCTTATAATTTTATATCCATTTAGTACATGGTTAATCACCATTGCACAGCCTGGCACTATCTAATTTTATCCCCATTAGATTGTAGTTGTGCCACTACTGTCCCATTTAAAGAGTGCTAGTCACTATCATTACAGTGAATCACAGTTACCTAGGAGATAACCCAGTAAAACAATCTTCCTGATGTAGCTTCTCCAGTGAAGCAAAGTACACTATAATAATACCCTACATTTATATGGCGCTTTTCATCCCAAAGCACTTCACAAATTATGTACAGAGAACATCACAAAACTGCAGCAGCTTCTAAGTAGTGAAGGGCATAAGGCAACAAGCATACAAGATGTTGCTTGAGAGCAATATGGAGGAATAAATGTAAGTGACATTTTTCCTATTATTAAATTATTCCTGCATTTCCAGTACACACACACAACAAATAATTCTATTTAACATCCTTTCTATGGTGAACATGGAGGCAAAAAGAGAACAACAGACAAGCTGAGGGGAAATAACACAATAAACGGGCCAACCTTGCTCAGTTTTGAACCTGGGGCTTATAGTAGATACAAACCTCATGTTCAGAGTAACAAGGTATTCCCTCCCACTGAGATGCAAGCACGATGTGGCAAAGTAGCCTGTAGCTGTTATAACACATTTCTTAGAAATATAGATTCAAACAACTGTGATTTAACATCCTGAATTCCTTAAATCCCTGTAATCTAAATGGCATAATCTTGCACATTTCACAGATCAGGTTTGCGCAAGTGTGAGATTCTTAGAGGGGAGAGACAAGACAAGGTGATAGCATTGTTAGCCTTGCTATCTAGCTTGCCATCCTGTTTATCCCACCCATCATATTAAACAGATATCATATCAAGACAAAAATGTAACTTCTTTCCATCTAAAGTTACTCAAAATTTAAGTTTGACTGCATTGATCACAAGTATTAAAAAGTAAAATTTAAGTACCTGCAACTTCTTCCTGTGTAAGAAGCACTGATATACCTCTAGGTGTGAAGGCTTTATTTCTTTTCTTTATTTTGGGGGTAGGGGAAGTGATACATTTTCTCCATATCCCACGTTATATACATGACCTGATCTTTATTAGTGATATGGAAGTTACTACCACTAACAGTTTTTCAAATTCTGGATTTTCTACAAAGCAATTTTTACCCTTAATAAGGCCATCAAGAGCAACCTTAGAATAAGAATAACCTTAGATATACAAAAGGCAATTCTTAAATTTTATCTTCTGAGTCATTAACTTTACATCTTTCCAAGTTTTTCTTTATATTTACTGGCACTGTTATTTTACTGGTTTTAGAACACCCTTCCCTTCCCTTCCCAAAACATTACATACATACAGTTTTGAGCAAACTGCCCAACACTTTCAAAAGTATGCAGTCTTTTTCTGATCTGCAAAAGCCTTGGAAAAGTTGTCATTCTCTTCGACAGCCGTTTGAAATGTAATCTGAGTAGCTGCAATAACATGCAAGGTACAAAAGAGCTGAAACTTGATTGCACAAAACCTAACATCTAAACAGGAGAAAAGATTTTTGCAACATATAGCGTATCTATGGTCATACTAATCTGACATAGGAAAGCCCTATCCCCATCTCAGATATTATTAACTGAGATGGGTTGACCATACAGCCTAAATTGCTATAACCGTACAAATAGGGGACAAAAATCCTAATTCAGTTTTCCAGTAATCCTGAACGTGAAACTAACTATTAAAGTTGGACTAACTAAATATCCATAGCATAGGGATGGGAAAAACTGAAAGCTAGAAAGACATAATGTATACATAAATGGAATAATAACCACTGAAAGAAGGGAGAACAGCATCATTAAAACCCAGACAGAGTACACAGAGATTGAAATCATTGAATCATTGACTCAAAGTAGAAGTAATGGTATTTCTTCTGGCTCTGAATACACATGAAATGATGACAGTTTATGTATGTAGCACACATTTTCCTTAGATTAGGTATTTTCTGCTTAAATATTTCATTTTCTCAGTTTTCTTCTTAATTGTTCCAAACCAGTACAAAAACTTATAAATTCAGTCAGATTCTTGACTACTGTGGCTGGTATGCTATAAATAAATAGGTGTGAGACTTTGTGCAATAAAATCATGAGCGATATAACAACACATAATGGACAAGGTGTTGGTGATGATCTCAAAAACGTAAAAAGTAGAGGTCTAAAAATAGTTAACTGGAAGTTACCAATGTTGTAATTTAGGAGTAAAAATACAATAAAAAGTAAGCAGCTGGAATATTAAAATATACTGGAAATTACTAAGTTGATTGAG
This sequence comes from Harpia harpyja, assembly GCF_026419915.1. Taxonomy (NCBI): domain Eukaryota; kingdom Metazoa; phylum Chordata; class Aves; order Accipitriformes; family Accipitridae; genus Harpia; species Harpia harpyja. Next base: position 10,180,053 of record NC_068943.1, read on the forward strand.
CTAAAATTTTGGGGGTAGCAAAGATGCAATGTAGTTTTATTCTGAACCAGGGAAAGAAACACTTTCCTCCAAACTGCCCTGAGAACTTACAGAATAAGCAGAATAAAGATAATTTTATTAGATACTGAAACGAGCATTCTAGTTGCAAAGTTGTGTGTTAAATATAATGTCACAATAAGCACTTGTAAGGAAATAGCATAAATAAGGGTAGTTATGAACTTGGCATGGCAGAGAGGTGCTAGGCTTTATTACAAATGTTCTCATAAAGATACAGGCATTAAATTTACCATAAAACCTGGTTTAAGAACACCAGAACAAGAAATGGTTGCTTCCTGAATCTCTGATGATTTTCCAGGATGTGTAGTTTATAATCTCTATAAACTTTTTATTTAAACTTTTTTTTTTTTTAATATAGTTACTCTTGTGCATTTTTTATATTCTGAAAGAATTAGCTGAAGACATAGAATCACAGAATGTTTTGGGTTGGAAAAGACCACAAAGATCATGTAGTTCCAAACCCCTGCCATGGGCAGGGACACCTTCCACCAGACCAGGTTGCTCAAAGCCCCATCCAGCCTGGCCTTGAATGTTGCCAGGGATGGGGCATGCACAACTTCTCTGGGCAACCTGTTCCAATACCTCACCACCCTCATTGTAAAAATTTCTTCCTTATACCTAGTCTAAATCTACCCTCTTTTAGTTTAAAGCCATCACCCCTTGTCCTATCACTACCTGCCCTTGTAAAAAGTCTCTCTCCACCTTTCTTGTTGCTCCTCTTTAGGTACTGAAAGGCTGCTATGAGGTCTCCCCAGAGCCTTCTCTTCTCCAGGCTGAACAACCCCAACTCTCTGAGCCTGGCTTCATAGGAGAGGTACTCCAGCCCCCTGATCATCTTTGTGGCCCTCCTCTGGACTCACTCCAAGAGGTCCAGGTCATTCTTACCTTATGTTGAGGGCCCCAGAGCTGACTGCAGTACTCCAGGTGGGTCTTACAAGAGTGGACATATGCTATAGTATAAGATTTAACATTGAAGGTATCTTGATAATTTGTCCTAAAGCATACAAAAGTCACAGAAGTTGAATTCATCATTGTTATCCACCCTAAAGGCTTAGGCTTAAATTTAACACATATTTTATCTAGTCTGGCCAATAGCACACTTCCAACGATCAGCTGAAAATCATTACATAAACTGACAGAGAACCTCATACCTAAGAAACACCAGCTGATGTAGATCACAGAGTCTTTATTGACGTGACATCTGATACACATTGCCAAGATGATAACAACAGATACTGACACCACAGCATTTTAGAGGTAGATAAAAATCTATCTAAGGCTAAAACAGCCTGTGGTGTTTGATCTCTTATGTTAATGATCTTGTGTTTTATGAACAGCATGAGTTCCCAGAAGTAGGAGGTCCACTGAGGTGTTTTGGCTCCCAGGGTAAGATGTCAATATGATGCCCTTCCTAATCTCTGCGAGCACGGGTCTTCTGACCTGAACCTCAGTAGGACCTGAAACAAGTCCATCTCTCACATACTTGTACACAGCTGCATTTTCTCATATCTGGTAGCTGCTCAGAAGGGGAGCAGAGTGGATGTGTTTCTCTTATAGCACCTTGACTCCGTTAAAGTGCCATGAAGATATTTCCTCACTCTTTTTCATTTTATCTGGTTTGAGATACTGCTGTACACCACCAGCATTTATCAATATGATAACGTGGAGGAAGCAATATGTTTCATCCTTCCATTTCAAGGACCTGGTGTGCACAGCCTCCTCCTGCAAACTGCTGTTTAGACTGTAATTTGAGCATCCTGTAATGTAATAAAGATTCTATATTTGAGATGTACCCATGTTATATAACTGTATAAACAAATATACATTTAGATGCTTCAACATAATTAATTAAAAAAAAGGATTAATCTCTTTAAAAAAGTTTCTTACTTTGACGTTTAATACCACAGTATTTGCATAACATTTTAATTCACTGGAAGGTTCAGCATGTAAACTATGAAAATCTGGACTGTTAATGATATCTTAAAAATGAAGCAACCTCTCCCCTTTCTTTTAAATATAGTACAAATATACTTATTCATTGAATCTTTAGTCAGTATAAATTCATTTTTTATAAACTACACAAGATTAATCACCTGTGCATGTGGCACAGGGTGTGCCTGTTTCTCACTTGAAAACAGAGGGAGCAAATACAGGTAGGTTAGACAATTTTCAGATGATTATAGGAAGGTGAACTATATCCCACTCTTCATTTTCACTTCTAGGGCCCATCTGTGAGCTTCTGCATTTCTAAGAAGCAACAATGCTCCAGTGCTAAATTTATCTGCTTTTATTCCTTTTCCTCCCATCTGAACTTTCTTAGTTGAAATCACATCCATAGTTAATCTCTGGGATTTAGTAAATTTGTAGCCACAAATACCTTCTGAGAATGCAAGACTTGAATTTTGTGAGGCTCTTCCAAGCCAATATAGTGTTTTAATGTATGTACTTAGTCTAATGAAATCTTCTTGTCAATTTTCAGATTTTTCTGCAGCAGGTCTAGCCCCAGTCCTAAATTGTCTGTTCAGTTTCAGACCAGAGTATAATGAGATGAAGATCAATAAGAACAATTTCTGAGAGACTAGAGGAATATGGGTCAGAAAGATGGAGAGTGAATCCAGCTGCTTAGTACAATTTTGACAATATCAATGACAACCGGCTACCTGTTGGGAGAAAAAAGATGTGATGCAGCACCTTCAGAGCAGGATTTTGAAGGGGATAAGGAATTAAATGAACAATGAGGAGAGACACTTGAAGCACAGATAACATGTCAGCCAGAGCTTTAAGGTGGATCTTCCTAGTTCTTTGCTTCTTAGTGAGCTCTTCAAAACTCATAAATTTAAAATAAATTAAAAAATGTGTCACAGGAAAGTTGTATTTTAAATGATAAAACTTGAAATGACCAAGGAAGACAGCACAGAAACAAAACATAGGAAGTAGAAAAAGGGCTTGGAAAGAGTTCTTGCCCTACCGATTGTGTTTTTGCAAGCAAGTCTAACTTCAGAGTTGGTTTCAGTAACTCAGTGACTAACTTGGAGCTTACTGTACAATTGGTGTTCGTAGGAGGATTTCTTCCACTGCTTCTGACACTTCAGTTTCTGTTTCCTGGCCTTATCAGCATTCTTTTGAGCTACAGTCTTGCAGCTCCTTGCAGGGACTCTTCATTGCTACTGCCATATCCTGCAATCTTTAGAGCCTTTTACTCAGCAGGCTTAGCTACTCACTAGGGAAGGAACAGTCTCCTCTCTTCCAGAAAATCCACATTACCCACTCACTCTCAAAGGAGAGTAGCATAACACAGAGAACACACCTGTAAATCATACACTCTGTCAAATAGGTTCAAGTGAAGCTTTCATGAAATAGAACACAATCTTTTTTCCAGATTTAAAAAGCAGCAACAAGAGATGTTCTCTGTTTCATGTTATGTTTTTTTATTTACACATAATAAATTAAACACTTCTCCGAAAGAGCTATTCTGTCTGATTGAGACACTTCAGAGGTTAATTTGCCTTTCTGTATATACAAGATGCTTTTGTTACCACCTAGTTTTCTCTAGCTTCCTATATGGGAAGCGTTTACATAAATCCTTTAGAATACTGGCAAGATCCAAACCTTACAAGGTCATTCTTAAGTTCCATAATTAGAACTCAAATTGGTTTGCAAGTACTGTTCTGCATTTTGACACAGAGCTAAGAAAATAATGCTAGAGGGTGCTTTTTATTTCAGCACTGTTTCAAGAGCAATAAAATTAGTAACAATTATAAATAAAACAGTCTTAGTGTTGCCTAAAGAAAGAGGAGCTGGTTGAAAGCTAGTTTTGTGATAACTACCCTTAAAGCAAATGGACTCTTGATCAAATAACACTATTGACAAGGAAGACCAAGCAAACTACCTACATGTAGAAATGAATCATGATTATGATAACCTATCTAAAAGTTTTGTACAGTCTTATAGTAAGTTCCAGTACAGTTATGAATTCACATTCTTTAAAGGCAGAAGTTTGTTGAAAGAGCTGTAGTAGTTTGCATGGATGTAATTTTGTATTTGCATGTGTGTTCATTTTCCGTATGATTATATTGGCAGAACTGCAGTTCTGCAGTTCTGACACAAAAGAATGTGACTTGGTTGTCATCTTAAATTCTCTGCAGATTATCATGTGGGGTCGTTTGCCAAAGAACCTGCCAAGGCAGAGAATTTAATTATTTTAGCGATGAATTTGTGAATCTCAGACAAGTGAGGAGAGGAACTTTCTATGAGAGTGAAGATATTTTGGGATGACCAACTTCATCGAGAATCTCAGGAGACTGGATACCTTTTAAATAACTGCACATCACCAAAACATCTATTTTCTGCAAGGAGTTTGTATTGGTTTTGTGTGGCAAGGTTTTGGTAGTAGGGGGGGTTACAGGGGTGGCTTCTGTAAGAAGCTGCTGGAAGCTTCCCCTGTGTTTGAGAGAGCCCACACCAGCCGGCTCTAAGACGGACCCGCCGCCGGCCAAGGCCGAGCCAATCAGCGATAGTGGTAACGCCTCTGTGATAACATTTTTAAGAAGGAAAAAAAGTTGGGACGGCGGTATTCGGCAGCCGGAGAGAGGAGTGAGAACATGTCAGAGAAACAACCCTGCGGACACCAAGGTCAGTGAAGGAGGAGGGGGAGGAGATGCTCCAGGCGCCGGAGCAGAGATTCCCCTGCAGCCCGTGGGGAAGACCATGGTGAGGCAGGCTGTCCCCCTGCAGCCCAGGGAGGTCCACGGGGAGCAGATATCCACCTGCAGCCCGGGGAGGACCCCACGCCGGAGCAGGTGAATTCCCGAAGGAGGCTGTGACCCCGTAGGAACCCCGCGCTGGAGCAGGCTCCTGGCAGGACCTGCGGATCTGTGGAGAGAGGAGCCCACGGAGCAGGTTTTCTGGCAGGACTTGTGACCCCGTGGGGGACCCACGCTGGAACAGTCTGTGCCTGAAGGACTGCAGCCCGTGGAAAGGACCCATGCTGGAGCCGTTCGTGAAGAACTGCAGCCCGTGGGAAGGATCCATGTTGGAGAAGTTCGTGGAGGACTGTCTCCCGTGGGAGGGACCCCACGCTGGAGCAGGGGAAGAGTGTGATGAGTCCTCCCCCTGAGGAGGATGAAGCGGCAGAAAACAACGTGTGATGAACTGACCGTAAACCCCATCCCCGTCCCCCTGTGCCGCTGGGGGGTTGGTAGAGAATCCGGGAGTGAAGTTGTGCCCGGGAAGAAGGGAGGGGTGGAGGGAAGATGTTCTGAGATTTAGGTTTATTTCTCATTACCCTACTCCGGTTGATTTGTAATAAATCAAGTTAATTTTCCCTAAACTGAGTCTGTTTTGCCCGTGACGGTAATTGGTGAGTGATCTCTCCTATCCTTATCTCGACCCACAAGCTCTTTGTTATATTTTCTCTCCCCTGTCCAGCTGAGAAGGAGGGGGAGTGATAGAACGGCTCTGGTGGGCACCTGGCGTCCAGCCAGGGTTAACCCATCACAGAGTTATATGAAAAACAGATACTGAAGGTTCTCCAAAGTTGTTTGTCTGTTGGAAAAATATTCCAACAAATAGATGCAATTTCTGATTTTTTTTTTTTTTTTTTACATTCCAATGTCATTTAATCTAAAGTGATTTTGTGACCAAAGTATAGAATTATATTGATTGGTATCTCCCATTTCTATCATGTAACAAAAGTACTTGGTATTCTTTATAAACTTTCTACAATTAAATATAGCACTATGTGATCCCTTACTCTTGGCTTCATGGAGTTTCACCACACACCTCAGCTATGATACAGCAGGGCCTGGTGCCCAGGAAATGCACGTGGAGAAATTTTTAAATAGTTCTGAGCAGGCTTTGTCCTGTTAGCAGGACCAATTGCCTGTGCTTGCAACCAGTCATTCCCACCGGTCCTTCCACCTCCCTCTCCTTTAAAAACACAATCTCTCTCCTACTTCTGACGTCACAGAACTGAAGGCAGAGGCATCTCTGGTAGATAGTGCTGCTGTGTAAACAGGGCTAAGAGAAGAGCTTGCGTCAGGGCCCTGACCCCCTCCCCTGGGTTTGGGTAAGCAGCCTGATATGCAACCATCTGGCCTGAAACTGGTGTGAAGAGTTGTTGGAAAAAGGGCTGGTAAAGCCTTTCCAGGAGCTCTCCGTCTTTACTGGGGACCTTCATCTCAGCCAGGGCTCTCACCTTGCCGTTGCTTGACTGTGGTCCCACCGGTCTGGACCCAAAGCCTCACCTGCTGGCTGGCATCCCAGCCTGACCTTGGCCCACCCCTATCCTCACCCCCGTGGCCCTGCCAGGCCATCCTAGATGCGGGGACCCTGGTTCCCCTCACCAGGCCTGATCCTGACCCCTACCCACAGGCCCACGTCCCTGCCTCAGGGAGGTGCCCAATGACTGGGCCTGGGGCTGAGGCTGTCCCAGTGCCCCCTCGCTGCCCTGCTCCTGGCTGCTGGGACCTCCCTGATGGACCCCATGGGCCCCAGCCACCCGAGCACCCTGACTGCTTTGTTGTTCCTTATCCACAAACACACAGTCTGTCCTGTACCACATAATAAATCTCTGCAACCAAAAGGTACGTTTTGGAAAAACACAATGCAGTTGAAATAATAAAAAGAATAGGAAATGGAATTTTCCAGGTAGTTTTACAAAGGATCATATGAGTACAGTGACGAGTCAGCGTAAGCAACTGTCCTGGTTTCAGCTGGGATAGAGTTAGTTTTCTTTCAAGTAGCTGGTATAGTGTTACGGTTTGGATTTAGTATAAGAATGTTGATAACACACTGATGTTTTCAGTTGTTGCTAAGTAGTGTTTAGTCTAAAGTCAAGGATTTTTCAGCTTCTGATGCCCAGCCAGCAAGAAGGCTGGAGGGGCACAAGAAGCTGGGAGGGGACACAGCCAGGACAGCTGACCCAAACTGGCCAAAGTGATATTCCATACCATGTGACATCATGCCCAGTATATAAACTGGGGGAGTCAGCCTAGGGGGGATAGCTGCTTGGGAACTAACTAGGCATCGGTCGGCGAGTGGTGAGTAATTGCATTGTGCATCACTTGTTTTGTATATTCCAATTCTTTTATTATTTTTATTGTCATTTTATTATTGTTATTATCATTATTATTTTTCTTCCTTTCTGTTCTATTAAACTGTTCTTATCTCAACCCACATGTTTTACCTTTTTCTTTTCTCCCAATTCTCTCTGCCATCCTACTGGCTAAGGGGGAAGTGAGTGAGTGACTGCGTGGTGCTTAGTTGCTGGCTGGGGTTAAACCACAACTCCGGCATGCCCAGATGACTGTGTTTTGTGTAATGAGGAAGGACTGTGAAAGCAATTTCAATTTGTCAGCTGAGACCCATTGATTCATCTGACAAAGTTAAGGAATAGGAATGTAACTGCTACCAGTCAATTTAGCTTTAGAGCCCCCAAAACCAGAAAAGCATCTAATTTTTCTCATTGATGAGATTACAGGTTTAGTTAAAATAGAAGTTAACGCAGATACATTGTAGATGCACAGTATTTTTGTTAAACAGGTGATTGAGTATCACACACTGATTTGATTGATTAATAGAACTGTCCAGTGTAAAAAAGTGTATGTTAAAATAATTTAGAACAGTTAACAGGGATAGCTCAATAACTATTTATCTAAAAAGGATCATCACCTGATGGGGATTTTTTAGTTGTGTTCTGGCTATCTGCAATGCTGTTAATTACAAAATTGGACAGAAATATAAATCATTACTGATAACACTTGCACGTGTAAAAGGGGCTGATATAGTGAGGAGTAATAGTAAGGTCAAATCAATCAAAGAGACGTAACTGGATCATTTGGTGAGCTAAGTCCATTCAAATAAAATGCAATTTAATATCGCTAAAATCAAAGACATACCTCCAAGAACAATTTCTTGCTTACATATTAGAGACTTTTCTGAAAATCAGTGATGGATGGAAAGATCTTTGCTGATGAACGCATATTTATGCCAGAGGACACAGTGGTGGGTTGTTCTAGGGTTAGCTGCAAACCAAAAAACTCATCACTATCTCACACTTCCAGTAACCTTCTGCTGTACTCAGTGTGAGTCAAATTTAGGCAAGAGAGATGGTCCCTCTTCCTCATTACAACTGGAAAAATGAGCTCTGCACTTCATAGCACTTTGACAGGTTTTCCTGCCTTTTCTCTTCTTATATTATCTTCCTTTCACTTCTCTCTTTCCAATTGCCTGAGAAACAGGAGAGTGAGATTATCCACTGCTGCAACGTAAAGCAAAGCATCATACGGGAAAATGAGAAGCGTTTGTAAATAGGGAAAAAATATTGGTAGGTCCTTTGAGAAGGAAGACTGGTCTGTAGGGCACTATGGGGAGCTACGTCTAACAGTGAAAGGCTAAAGACAAGGGGAGGCAGACCCTCACTCCCATCCATGATTTCTAAAACTTTCCTCAGACTTACAGAAACCTCAGAACAAAATTGTTTGGATGAAAAAAATAATCAGTTTCAGCTCTACAGCTGAGAAGTCTTAAGACAGCTCTGGCTAATGCTACCCTTGAATGTAAGATAGGAAACAAGTAAGCAGAATCAGTGCAGAGATTTTACCTCTGTGTCATGGTGTAGGCACTGTTGGATTTCAAGTTCTGTATATAATTTTGTTATTTTTATGTTTAAAAATGTATGTTGAAAAACTGAGGGAACTGAGAACAGTAAAATGATTTGTGTGTTAGATGAAACATCTTAAAGTGAGAATTTCCATCTCTTAGATTCTTAGTAGGTCATAAGAAAAAAAAATTCTGATGGAATGTATCTTTTCTTCCATTGAAGGAAAGAAAATATTGAGAGTTAAGTAACATTTTTTTCCTAGTGAAAGAGAGCTATATAAAGAAATTAGTAGTTAGAAAGAGATGCAACCAAATTCAAGCCTTTATATTTGAATTAATTTCGAACTAATTTTGACCAGTAGCTACATTCTAAAGGAATCACTGAGAACACCTTTCACCATCCATGGAAATATTCAGTACCTGAGTAGATATGGTCCTGAGCATCCTACCCCACCTGGTCCTCCTCTAAGCAGTAGGGTTGGTCCCCTTTGATAACACCTTCCAACCTATGTGGTGTTTCTGTGATTCTGTAATTTTATCATATGTTATACTTTATCGTACAAACACCCTTGTGATTTTTAAATGTACTCCTTAACTTGACTCCTCACAAAAAACCCCAGAAACAAAACCATGTTACTTAAAAGAAAAACAGTTTTAAGATAGTTTTCAAATATTAGTTCAAGGTGATGAGGGAAGATTTATGGAAGAAATTCTGTAATATCAGGAAGGGACTTATTTTCTAACATACCTCTCTGTATAAATCTTCCCATATCATAGCTTAATGTTTAGGGTCAATTGTTAACAGTGCTAAGGAGTTTTAGACCAAATTGGCCAGATTACTACACCTTTGGTACAAAGTTATTGTGCAATAAATCATAGATCTGCAATGTTGAATCAAGGAAGTGAGCTACAGTCTCTAAATCAATTTTTTGTTACTTTTAAATAAATGCTATCTCAATGTGATACTTCTTAGACATTAGAAATTATTATAGAAGGCTGGGTTAGTGTCAAACATTCAAATATTTTTTCCCACTATGATTAATAATTAAATTGTCAATTTTAAAAAAGACATGACACTAATGAAAGAATTCTAATTTTTTTTAAATAGTCAATAGGATATATTTAATTTAACTAACACTTTTTAGTTACATTAATCACTTGTTAGAATATAATAACAAGTAACAGAATTACAAAGGTGTCAGAAAGCTCCGACGTGTACAGTAATATCAGATTAAATCTCACCTATAAAATCTTCAGAAATACAACTCATATATATGCTAAAACTTTGAAAAAACATTTAAGCTAGACAGTATTAATCAAAACATGGAAGTTTCTTTTCTGCATATACTTAGGAACTACATAAGTATTTTCAGATTAGATAATTTTCTGTGAATTTCAGGGGGCAAAATTATATGTATTGAGTTGAAATTTTATCTAGAGAAAAATGGGAAATGGAAGTTGTTGTGTATATTTACTTTCTTCAGTTTTCAGAAAAAAATGCTCTGGTTTTTCATGCTGGAATTATGTGCTTATTCTTAAATTTTTTTAGTACAGAAAGAAGAGTCTGAATGCTTTGATTTAGTGAAACCAAACATTTCAAAACACTTAAAAACTTTAAAAAAGGAAAACTATTGTATTGACATTTAATCCTAGCTCATCCTGGAAATCTGTAAATTCTAATACATTCAGATTAATTTTCTAACTATTGCTTTATGAAAATTATTCATGAAGTAGAAGGTTTTATTAGGTTTCACTGATAAAAATCTTAAACTTGAATGCTTTATTTCACCTGTTAAATTTGAAATCAAGTGGGTAGAAACAAGTGAAAAATTAGAAATCCAGGAAAGTTTTTAAGTGAAGATAAAAATTAAGTAAGACTACAGGAATCAGTAGACTAGAATTTGCTATGCAGCTAAAAAGTTCTACACAATTTTGATGCAGAGGGATTAAGTCATAGGCCAGGGAGCTAATAATTTCTCAGTGTTAAAAATATGATTCAATTCCATTAAAAATATATTTGGTGTAGTTGGGCTCTTCAATTTGTGATAAAAAGGGAACAAAACAGAAAGCTTTTTAAAATGAATAAGAAAAGCAATTAAGTTTTTAAAGGTTAAAGGCTACAGGGAATATTCTAGTTGTCTGCAGAATTTCTGCCCCCTTTTTGTATGTCTATGCAAATACCAGCCAAAATCCTGCAAGAACACCCAAAAGAGGCTTGACTTTGCACTTACTAAAGGCAACATAATTACTGTGATATGATTCAGAATTAATCTCAGTATTAATTATGTCTACTGTCTCAGCAATGATCAAGTTTAAGAAATTTTCCCTAAAAACTGTCATCACCATGACTACCACAAGGCACAGTAAGCAATAATACTGCTTGAGGTTTACTTATATATCTGTGACCTTCCCAAACTTCCTGTATGTGGGAAGGAGAACATATTTTGTAGTTTTCAAATATAAATCTCCATACAAAGTTGCATAAAGAATAGGACAAGGCTACACGGTCACACTTTCTGGGGAAAAAAAGCAACTCTTAAGTGTCTTTCTATGTGGTCTTTCTTTCTGTTAATTCTTCACAGTTAAGCAAAAGGGGGAGAATAGAAATTTCTGCATCCCTAACTTGCTGATAAAATTTGTTCCTCACAAATGCTTCATTTGGATTTGCTTTCATGTTAACCCAAGTTTATGGAGAGGTTCTCTTCTTTAAATAACTTTATGTCTTATAGTCAACTCTAAGTCTACCAATTCCTGCTTTATTTTTTAATTATTGAAACAACAGCATAATATGAAAAAAGACTAATCAAAATAAGTCATGCCAAAACAGAAACAATAGCCTATTAGTCACTGCCAAGGACAGTTTTATTTAATTTCCCTCTGACATCTCTTGGCAAATGCATTCATAATTTAAAATATCTACAGCAGTACAAATGCTTAGCCTGAAGTAGCCAAGAGTTGCTGATAGTAGATTTGGAATTAGAACTATTGTGGCTGTGTGCCCAGAGTGAAACAAGTCTGTTGCATGGTATTTTGGCTTTGTGCTTAAATTGTAAGGAGAAATGTATAGATGACGTGTCAGTTGAATCTCTTTTGTCTAGTGTCCATTTCTGTTGTTGCCATTCACATCCTGATGCACGGGATTACTGAACTATTTGCTTTTTTGAGCTAACATTTTTCCAAGTGACTCATCCTTATTTGATCCCTTGTCTTATGCAACCAGCGTACACCTACTACTGCAGTTTATTCAGTTGTTAGACTAATCTCTACATGGTCAAAGGGAAAGTCCTGGAACTTTCTTTTTCCCCCCTCCAATAATTAATATTTTAAAATGTTTCAATATAGGTCATTCTATTTACTGGCTACTCATATTTCTCCCATGGAGAGGTTTAAATTCTCATATACCTAAGTGTGAATTCTTCCCAACTATTCAGAGCCTTTTGGAGAAGCCAGTGCTATGAAGGAAGCCAATATGGCAATATTTGCTATTCTTGCATACACAGTGATACCTACATTGTCAAGAAATTTACCATATCCAACTACGAACTACTAATCCAAGGATTTGTAATGAACTACTAGTTCAAAATCATAACTTCAGTTATGCAAGTAGGATAGAATCATAAAATAATTGAGCTTTGAAGGGACCTTTTGGAATTCATCTAGACAAACTCCATGCTCAAAGCAGAGCTATGTTACAGTTACATCAGGTTGCTTATGGCCTTGTCCATCTGAGTCTTGAGTATCTCCAAAGACAGAGATTCTGCAGCCTCTCTGGGCAACTTATTCTACTGTTTAATAACTCCCATAGTGAAAAAAAAAAATCTGCTACAGGCTTTCCACGTTCCAACTTGTTTTTGTTGTCTTGCATTCTTCCACTGTACAATTCTGAAAATGTGAATCTATCTTCTCTACAGCCTCTCTTTAATAAGCTGTAGACAGCAATAACAGTCTCCCCCTGAGCCTTCTCTTCTTCAGGCTAAATAGATGCCTTTCCCTCAGCCTCCCCTCATATTTCAGTTGCTCCAACACCTGACTATCTTGGTAGGCCTCCATTGGACTCTTTCCAGTGTGTCAATGTCTTTCCTGTACTGGGGAGCCCAGACCCGGACACAGTGCTCCAGGGTTGGTTTCACCAGTACTGACTAGAGAGGAAGAATCACCTTCCTGTACTGATGGCAAAGCTTTTCCTAATGCATCCTAGGATGCTGTTGGCCTAATTTGCTGCAAGAACACATTGCTGGCTCCCATTCAGTTTGGTTTCCACCACGATTCCAGGTCTCTCTTTTTTTTTTTTTATATGTATATAGCTGCATCTTGCGAGTCTCCATCTACCACTCATTCAAGGATAGCCTCCCAGTGTCTCTTTTTCCATGCAACATGGAACACAAGCCTTTGCCTCTGCAGAGTCTCTGTGAAGATCTTGTTAGATCTCCTGTTTATTCTCCCTAATTTTGCAATAGGAATTATTTATCCTTGAACATTTTAAACAAGGGTTTCAGTCATTGAATCTGACACTATATAATCTGTTTTTTTGTGGTTTTTTTTTTATTTTTTAATCTCTAGTCCATATGCCTTTTAATATGCAGCTGCAATATATTCTCACATTTACTGGGTACTGCCTACCAAATTTCTGAAATCCAGATTTTTCTTTTCTCTAACACTTGATTCCTTGTATATTTAAATGCCTACTTAACTTTAAGTTTGTGAGTCTGAAGTCAGTTCCATTGATTAATGTTAAGTATGATCTTAATTGCATTGTTGGACTGTGGCCAGAATGACTGATGTCTCATCTGTTGCAAGCTATTAATGACTCCTTGTAATCAATGCAGATGTAGTGAGAAAACAGGATGTCTTATTCCACAGTGAAGGGATGTCTGTCTCCTAAATTTAGATATCTAAACCTTAAGCTAAAGTTTAGGACTAGAAAGTCTAAACTACTAATCTATGCTCTCTGTGATACAATAAAGAGAGACCAAGAGTTTCACAAAATCTGTCTTCCCATTGCAAGGAACGTGAAGTATTCTTGGGAGTTATATTTTTTTCTCATTGTTGCCCTTAGAAGGAATGAAGACAACTGGCTCAGAATGCGTGATGAAAATCTTCTTATAACAGAGGCAATGAGAGACGAATATCACCTTGATAATCAAAATAGTGTTGCAACACTACAGAGCTTGAATTATGGCTATTAAGTACATGGGCTAGGTTATTTTTTTCTTGCTCTTGTGCCATAGAAAGCACAATAATACAGAAGACTGTCCTTACCTGTTGACCTGTGTAGAGGGGAAGGCACAACTGCTAAAGAACCTGGACATCTGGGGACCATGCCTCTTAGAGCAACTCAGAGGATTCGCAAGAGGAAAAGCACGTCTTGATCCAGTTCTTAACAGCAGACAGATGAATTCAAAGGTCAGTGTGTTAGTAGCCACGAAATATTCAAATTCATCTTCTTTGTTGAAAGGATAAGGCTCACCCACCAAATCACACTGTAATAATACCTAATTTTAAGTTCAGCATGTTAGAGGCTTTGAGCAAGAGTGTATCACTAAACAACCAAATAAGCAGAAGGAAATGGAAAAACAGACAAACAACAGACCCTAGCTCTACTGAACAGCAGAACATAGTCTTGCAGAAGGAAATAAAATCATTCAAAATGTAGAACAGTCCAAATAAAATCAAGTGGACAGAGAATACAATTTTTAACTATTAAGCTATAATGAGGCAAGTTGTAAAGTAAAAATGGTTTGGTATAAAATTTTCTTTGACCACACTAGAAGTAAGATCTATACAAAGAGCTGAATGGATTAATAGATAAACAGGGATTAAATAGACTGCACAGAAGAGATTTTTTTAACATACATATTTACTCTTGAGGAAGGTAGATAAATCAAGTCACTTAAAGCTGAAGCTTCATCTTTATGAAAGATGAGTCTCAGAAACTTTCTCACATATGTTCATAGAGGTGGTTTTAAAATAAAATTAATAAAATGAACATGTTACCTGGACCAGAGATTGTTCACACAATAGTTCTAAAAGAAACAAGATTTAAAATTGCTGAATCTTTAGATGTGGTGTGTATCACCCATAGCATTCTTCCACAAGAGAATGGAAGGCAGTAAACACGTCACTTTTTTAAAAGGCCTTGGCTAACCTGAGGAACTGTAGGCCAGAGGAAATGCAACACAGAATAGAATAAAAAATAAAATACAGGACACAAGAATCAGAACACAGAGCAGTAAAAAACCCCAAACTTCAAACTGACTTCCAGACACACTGTTTGAAACCATAGCAGGAATAGAATTAGTGGTTTTGTTTGTAAGTATAGTCTGTTTGGAGAAGAATAACATTTTCAAAGGTAATTTGTCTCTCACACATCTGAAGAAGTTAGCAAACAAAGGAAGAAACATAATCCACTCAATGTCCCTGTATTACTTCATCTAGAAACACTTCCAATTTCCCAGGACCTTATGCACACTATTACAGAATCACATAATGGCTGAGGTTGGAGGGGACTTCTGGAGGTCAAATTGTCCAACTCCCCTGCTCAAACAGGGTCAGCTACACCAGGATTCCCAGGACCATGCCCAGACGGTATGGTCACAATTGCACTTGGTACTGGAGAATCATCACAGTACCAAGAATCTCTCTGTGCTCTCCTCCCCTGGTGATGCCTACAGAGATGAAGTCTAGGTCATTAGGCTGTCTAAAAGCTGTGGTGGAGTTCAAAATGACCTAGAACACCACTAGAAGAGGATCACAAGACATGCTGCAGCCAATATGTAAGTGCAGATACAGCCATAACATGTGTAGATCTGTTACATGAAAAAAATAACTAGTTGTCATGCTACCAAGTTAATTAAATTAACAGTCACAGAATAAGAGAGAAAGTCTTTCAATAAGTAAAAAATATTTGAAAGGTAGAAATAAAGGAGGAACAAATTGCCACTTCTTATAGTGGAGATAAGGTACAGTGAAGTTCTCTGAAGCTAGTGTGGAGCTGTTAACATGTTTATAAAGTATATGGAAAAGGGAGTCAAAACCAAGGCAACAAGATTTACTCATACAATTAGAGTAGTGAAAACTAAAATGTTACTAAAGAACTTCAGAAGAAGCTCAGAAGTTTGAAAGACTGAGTGATAAGTGCAATTCAGCATTTTATATGCAAAGAAGAACTGAAGAGGAGAAGCAACCATAATCATATACATGCAGTGATATGTTGTTAATTAATTATCATAGTTCAGGAAAAGGGTCTTAGAGTCATCCTACATAGTCTTCTGAAAACAGTAGAACAGAGGCCATAAAACCAAGAATGTTTGTACTGGGTCTGGCTGGAATGAAGTTAATTTTCTTCACAGCAGCCCGTACAGTGCTGTGTTTCGGATTCGTGATTAGAACAGTGTTGCTAAAACACCAGTGCTTGCTAAACAGTGCTTGCACAGCATTGAGGGTTTTTTTAGTTTTGTTTCTGTTTGAACTTTTTCCCACTCTGCCACCCCAGTGAATAGGCTGGGCTTACTCAAGAAGTTGGAACGGACAAACCTGGACAGCTGACCCCAACTGACCAAAAGCATATTGCATACCATATGACATTGTGCACAGCAATAAAAGCTCAAGGAAAAGAGGAGGAAGGGTGTAGTTAGTGATTATATTATTTGTCTTCCCAAACAACCGTTACATGTGCTGAGAACCTGCTTCCCAGGAAGTGGCTGGACATCTGCCTGCCAAAGGAAAGTAGGGAATAAATGCCTCATTTTGCTTTGCTTGCAGCTTTTCTTCACATGCTAAACTGTCTTTATATTGGCCCATGAGATTTTTCTCACTTTTGCCCTTTTGATTTTCTCCATCCCGCTTGGGGGAAGTGAGTGAGTGACTGGGTGAGGGCTCATCTGCCAGCTGCAATCTATCATCTACTACAGTATTATAAATTATTAAAAGAGCAAAAAAGGCACAGATTTGCCACTCTGTAGTTCCATGTTGGACTTGCATCTTGAAAATCAAATATATTCTGGTCTTCTCACTCAATTCACAGAAGATATTCTAGAACTAAAAAAAGTTACAGAAGGAAAGAAGAATAAATTAATGTATAAGATGCCTGCCACCTGAGAAGGTACTAAATAAGCAGCTAGAAGAAGTGGTGGAGTGGGGACATACATTAGAAAGATGACAAAATTATGAATGGTGTATTTATGAATAAATAAGGAATGGTAATTCACAGCTTCTTATGGCTTAGAAAGATTGCATTATGCTTAATTTGACAGACTGAAAGCAAATCAAAATAGTGTGTTTTCCACCCCAATTGTAATTAAATTAGTTAACACATCACCAAAAGATGTTGTGAATGCCAAAAGCATGAATTGGTTTAAAATGTATGAGATGGTGGGTTTTTTAAAATTATTATTTATAAATCTATAAATGGCTATTAAATGCTATGATCTAGATGTTCACTTCATTTAGGAGCCACTACCTTCAGAAGCTGAGACGGTGCATCAGATACAGACTATTTATTATACTATTTATCTGAATATTTGTTATTAACCACTATTGGGGACAGGGCATGAGATTAGATGTAGTAGACAGATCTTTTACCTGTGCCATCATATCAATTGTCATAAGTTTATGTACTTCATAAACCTGATGCATTTGCATGCAGTAAATATAGTCAATAGGAAGAGCCAGACACCTCTGGACAATTACTCACCTAGGTTTCTCTGTTAGAGAAACCTTAGGTAAATGTCTACAGTTGGATTGTATGGATACTTCTCAAAGATTTGCATCAGGAACACTTTCTGTTCATGCAAAAGAAGAGATAAGTGTCCATGAAATATTCCCAAATATTCCATATATTGAGAAGACTGGAGTATACAATGTTCAAGGTAGATGTGATTCTTTAGAGTTATTTTAGAATCCTTTTTCCTCACTTAGTTGTGCAAAGCACAGATAAACACATCCTTTATGGTTGTACAAAACTAAAATAATGTTTACAGGATTCTGACTGGAGACCTGTAGTGTATAACTTCACTCCTGTCTTAAAAAATATGATAAAAGTATGTCTTATTAATTTACAAGCAATCTTGACTTAATGGCCCTTCTTAGAATTGCACAGGCTCAAAGGAAAAAAAAACACATCATTTTCTTCCAGACCTCACACATTTCAATAATAGGTCATATCAAGGTGCTGTACTTGTTCTGCTAGTATCTCACTACACGCTGTATTAGGATGCTGCTGTTTCAGATATTTAAAAGCCTTGCTTTAACAGTCTCTGCCAAGATATGTCATGAATGTCAGAGTGCTTTAAATCAAAACTGAAACCTGACTTGTTTTTCCCTTTGCTTTCCATCATTAGCTTGGCACTGCAAGCTGTGTTATTAATTATTGTACATCTCTTGTAAAGCACCTTGAGATGTCTTGCTGAGTTAAGGTACTATGTCCTATAAATGGAAGTTGTTGCTGTTATTCAGTCAGAAATTAGTCTAAAGTACAGTAGAACAAAGTCTTTCAAAAGTTCCATCAACTACAGAATGTTTAATATAAATTAATACTGTAAATCTGATTCTATAATCTGCAGTTTATGTTTTACAGCTCAAGAAGCATTTACAACTGTGCATTATGCCTTCAAAAGAATTGTATATTCGTAGTGATTTACGTGAACCTTGCACATCTTTGTTCAGGTACAGCCAACCACCTAAAGAGAAGGACAGAGGAGATGCAGATTTAAGATTTCTATTAGTATTCATATGATGACCTTCCTGGCTATAGGATTTGCACCATATGTTACTATTAGCATAGCGGAAGTAATGAGGAAGGCAGATAGCTCAACCTAAGAGGATAGTTACAAAAGCAGGATAGTTGCTTGAAGGAAGAAACTTCTTTGACGCTGTTGAGCTATTTTAATACTTTGGTTAAACATCATGGGGTTTCAAAGAGCATGAGAGACATTAACAGGTTATTTTAAAATGGGACTAGCTATAGTTTTGGGATGCTGGGATTATCTTTGTCTTTAGAGCCAACCTCATCCCTAGCGACACTGTTTAAAAAATGTATTTGGCCTGATTTCATTGCAATTTAGGCTATTTGTTAATACAAATAGTTTTCTACAGCAGGAGAGGTTTAAAGGTTACAAAAGAGGTACTGAAATTATGAAATCACAGGGAAAAAAGTAGAGAATGGAAGATCCTCAACATTAGGGTTGACTTCACTGCTGAGGTCAAGGCTTGTCCAACTATACAGAGGACTGACATTTCTCCTTGGTTAGTTCTCCTTCTGGCTCTGCATGCAATAAGTATCTAGCTCACATGTAATTCTTTTTACCTGTAGATCTCAAAATATTTAATACATGAAAATAATTGTTTCTCAGAAAGGAAAAGTGATCTTTCAAAAGCTCAGAAGATGACCACTGACACAGCTGGAGATTGAACTCATGCCTCCAATAAGTGAATGCAGTTCTGCACCTGTTCATTCTAGTTTTATAAACATGATTTCAGAGATTCTTTAATAAAGGCAGCACAGATAATTATCTGTAGAGGACCTCTAAGGTTAAAATGCAAGCAACTCTAAGCCATGGCCAGGTGTTTATTAGAATCAGTCATTAGTAAAAACATTTTGTATGTTAAATATGGAAATTGAAAAACAAAGTTGGAGAAACACATTCATCACTATTTTTCTAGTTCTTCTGTGCCTCAGAATTCTTGTCCTGTGTTTGGTATGAAATGAACAGGTATTCCAGGTACACTGTGGCTCCTTCTCTTGCTCATTTCTGCCAGTGAATCATGGTATGTTAAATGCTGTTGTACTGCGGAGACAGAAGCAGCAGACTTCTTGGTAGCCACAGAAAATTGCCAGGGAGCACTGAGACATTCACAGGACAAGCATTACAACAAAATGGACAGTTTTCACAATTGTAGCCTAGACATTGCTAGGCAGCAATGGACAAGCATAGGAAGAAGTGATTACAACATCCTGACTGCTACTAAAGATTTCCTATCTGGTGTCACATCTAGCCTCAGGACAAGCTTGGTAGTTAATGAATATTTTGTTATTAAATACAGGATGACCATACATGAAAAAAAGAACTCATTATGGTGAAGGGGTCAGTCATGACAACATCTATCATTCTAAGCCCATGCACAATTAAGTGCATAAAAATGACAAGGCTGGGATCCAGATGAACAGGAAGGAACATTTTACTTATTTCTTGCTATCTATTTTTCATTCCTCAGCAGTATATGGTCATAAAGTGAAGAATATAACTTCTAACATCAAGGGGACAGTGTTGAACCTAATGATACAACAGAACTGACTGGGCACTGATGGAGTCAGCAGTTTATCTCTATCTCTTGAAATTTCCAGGCTCAAGATTAATCTGCACTTTATTTCGCCATTGCATCTTGCATAATGCTTGCAAAAGCATGTGTAAAACACAGGCTGAGGGCTTCAACAGCAAAAGAGATAGAAAGTGTGACATAAGCTAAAACAGTACAGTGGTAGAATTTCAGTGTTATTTCAATTAAAGCATGCATTGCATTTTCATTTTCATAATAGTCAGAGCACCCTGAAGATTTGACTAACTTTCCCTTCACCCTTTTCTCATCACTGCATGTTACAGCATTAGAGTTTTGGAATCTCATTTACCCATGAGGCTGATGTGATATCTTGTAAAAACTTGTACACTTCCAAAGACTGTATTTGCAAAAATTATACTCATGTTGAAGATACTTAAGCAGACGAAATGTGATGACATTTCCCCAAATGAGGCTTTTGTGAAAGAACTAATTCACATTTATTTACATTCATTTTCTTAAAACTACTTTCTTTCCTCTGTGAAGAAATTGTAAGTGGTAGTTCAAAAGAATCTTGATATCAAAGCTAATGTTTGAACTGATTGGTAAGCCACGTGCACTTAACAATCCCTTGTGATATACTTTGCTATGCAGTTATCTCACAGAATGTTTGATTTCAAAAGCAAATAATGAGCCTCAGTTTATTTCACATTGCTTCTGGTAAGCAGACATATTTTGATGTCTATTTTAAATTGAACCTAAAGATTTAAATACTGGTCCAGCTACTAGCATCACTGTGTTTCTAACAAGACAGTTCAAAATAAATGATGCTATTGCCTAGAATGAAAATACAAATCTTAACATTTCTTACTTTCTGGGCCTATTCTGTTCTCATTCACATATAATTTCTATTTTGTCATGAGTGTTTCATTATAGTGCAGACAGAGCTAACACTGAATAAATCAATTTTCTTGCAATTAAATCTCAATTACCTAATGTTTTAAAGTGAAGCTGGACCTTATACTGATGAGAATAAGAGTATCCTTTAAATAGGATCATCTTTTGCTTTCATATCTGCAAGTCCTAACAGGCTTAAAATTGCTAGCAAGATTGTACACCTTTTTAAAATAATCATTCGGTCTTTCCCCATTCTTTCTTGTATATCAATGCATCAATACAGGCCTGAAGAGCTTAGCATGTACCAATTTTACTAGTTCAGAAGTCAATTCTTCTATTAAAAAAAAAGTGTGATGAATTCATATTTGCTGCCTTGGAGATGCCACAAAGATACATTTACATGTTGCATATAGTGCTCAGCTGAAACACTCCTGCAGTACAATAGACAATGGTCAACCTGTTACGTGTTGTGTTACTATTCAGATATAAGTTATTATTTGCTGCTTCTCCAAAAGATAAATGTCACTGCACGTTTATGTGTGAATAACAATGAAAAATTCAGGCTGCAATAATTATTCATAATGAACTGTAACTAGCACAGGTCAGTAATGGTCTATAGCTGCAAAACAGATGAACTTGGATTTTTTAATCATATGTCAATTACTTCTTATAAGCAATAGAACTGTGATAAAGGAAAATAAAAATATTTTTATTAGAAATTCAAATGCTTTGAAAATGTGTTAATTTTACAAGAACTTTTCCAAAGGTATCAGAATGTACCATTTCAACACTTTCTCTTAAATTACTTGTCTGAATTCTTGCTCTTGTTTAAACTAATCTGTAATTTGTACAATAAAAACCAAACTGTTAAGATATGAAATATGTATCTTGATTTGAAACTTTTTTCCCTGAGAAATTTACTTAGAAAGTTTTCATTTAAATTGAAAAAAAAAAAATTCTGTAAACTCAAAATCCTTTATAGCACGAAATTTATCCTCCCTCCATATCTACTTTTTAGCATTTTCCTTTTACAAATGCCAGTTTGTCTTATTTATTCTCATTGATTTTAACAGCATTTCTAAAGAAGTTTGAAAATACTAAGATGTATACTCTGTCAGATTCACAGTAATGTAAATAATGGGGTCACATAGATTATTTTATATCCGATGTGATCATTGTAACATTTGTTCTGACCTTATTTATGTCAAACAATTGCACTCATACTGTTACCCTTTACTGAACCCCAATAACTAATTATGACTAAATCACCTCTGCCAACATCTCTGACAATAAACAGCTGTCCAATTTTTTACTTTGTTCAGCTTCAGAATCCGGAAATCAATTCTTGTCATGCTTTGGAATAATAAAGAGGCTGTGAGAATTTAGCATTTTCTCCCAAGAGATTAATAAATGAAGAAGGCATCTTCTAACTTTCTCACTGATAAACTAAACAGTTCTATACATTCAATTCCTCCTCAGAAGACTTATTTCTTCATGGTAGTCACATCATCTTATGGGATCTTCTGTGAATTTTCTTGAATCTTATAGACAAAACTTCTAATAACCAGCAGTATAGGTATTGAAGTGTTTATCTAAGGAACACAGACCAAAGCAACAAAATCAGCATCCTACATCCATACACCACACTGTTGTACTAGTATCTCATTCAATTATTTGTATAACATGACCCCAGTGATTTTTTTCTTGGCCCTAGCCAGCTAGGATACAGTTCCTTGTACAGTAAGCATGACCTGTGTTCCTGGCTTCTAGACAGACTTGTGTTTGGCAGCTTGAAATCATGTTTTGTTTCAGTGAACTCAGCTTAAGCAGTGACCCAGATCATTCTGTATGACTGCCCTGTATGGTTCCTTGTTTTCCACTCTGTCAGTCTTTTACTATCTGCATATTTTTTCAGCAAAGATTTTATATTTGCTTCTATGCCACTGATAAAAATATATCCAGATCTATTATTGTGCACTTCAGAAATCCAATGGAAATGTCTTCATTCAGTGTTTAATTGTCACAGATGACTTCAGGGGATATATCAGCCAGGCATCATTATGCTTTAAATGGGTATTTTTTTTACCATAGTACATTTCTGTACTAAGTTAAATGTTATAAACAAGCCTATGATTTTAACAAAAGATAAAATCAAATAAGAAAAACTACTGAAGATGTTCTTTACAAAGAGTAAAATATCAAAACAAGTATCTAATGAAATTGTTGAAGGATATAGAGTAACTTGTTATCCCTCTATAGTTACTTTATTGCATGAATGTTCTTCAGTATTTTCAGTTGTGTAAAAAAAAAGATATTTGGTAGTTTTTCATGTCTATGCTTACACAGCTAAAACAAGTATTCACATTTAACTCCATATTTTAAGTGGTACAGATCATGTACTGTTAAAGATGGCTGAAAATTTATTAAAAATAATTAAAGGAAAAAGAACCACAAGACTCGTATCTTTAGTCCTGGTTCTACAACTGTATTCTATGAAAGCAATGTAAAGTTAGTGATGTTTTGTTTTGCTAATTTTTTTTCTGTCACTGCTGTTTCCTCTGTAAAATCATGGACCTTATCAAAGTACACAAGAGAGAAATCTAATTTTTTTTTTATATAATTAAAAGAAAAGAATTTACTTTTTTCAAGAAAATTATGTTATTCCATAGTAATAATCAGGTTCTGAAGAGCTGCATCTCATCAAAAGCCTCATTAATTTTCATTAATTGTGACAAAATTTTAAATTTGTTTTGGACACCACTTTAAGATTGGGATCATATGCTTAAATTTGACACATACAAATTATGGCAAACCACTTTGGCAAAAGTTTAGATTGTAGTCTCCTTACCTATCTTACAAAATGCAGTAATGTTTTTATGGTAATACAATCAAAGCTTATAACGATTCTGAAAACAAAAGGATTATGTAGGTAAACCATTTATTGTAGGAGAGAGGAAGAAATACTGCAAATTTCTGTTCATGGAGCATTGTATAAGACAGTGACATTACACCAGCTGGAGATTGTCAGGCATAGTTCACAATGCCACATTTTTATTTCTCTAAGGTAGAGAAGTATTGCATTTTCCCTGAATATGAAATCTATCATCCTATAGAGATTAGCTGTTACAGTCAAACCCTAAATATAGTAAACTTTTTTTTTGGCAAGAATACACTTGATAATTCTATAAGCATGCATGTTTTGATTAGTTCTCCTATGAGGTTGCACGGAAACTATTTCTCAATAACTCTATGAGCCTGATGCTGATCTATCTCACCCCTTTAGGTCATCTTGTTTACCATATATGTAGTATAAAGCAAATCACACAAGAGGCAAACCCAACATACACAACAGGATTCAGTTGCCTAAACGTAGGTATTCAGTATAATTTGAAATACTCCTGTATATCCTTAGAGAATCATAGAATCATAGAACGGTTTGGGTTGGAAGGGACCTTCAAAGGTCACCTAGTCCAATCCCCCTGCTATGGGCAGAGACATCTTCCGCTAGGCCAGGTTGCTCAAAGCCCCGTCCAACCTGACCTTGAATATTTCCAGGGATGGGGCATCTACAACCTCTTTGGGCAACCTGTTCCAATGTTTCACCACCCTCATTGTAAAAAATTTCTTCCTTTATCTAATCTGAATCTACCTTCTTTTAGTTTAAAACCATTACCCCTTGTCCTATCGCAACAGGCCTTACTAAAAAGTCTGTCCCCATCTTTCTTATAAGCCCCCTTTAAGTACTGAAAGGCCCCAATAAGGTCTCTGAAGAGCCTTCTCTTCTACAGGCTGAACAAACCCAACTCTCAGCCTTTCTTCATAGAAGGTGTTCCATCCCTCTGATCATTTTTGTGGCCCTCCTCTGGACCCACTCTGACAAGTCCATGTCTTTCCTGTGCTGAGGACTCCAGAGCTGGATGCAGTACTCCAGGTGGGGTCTCATCAGAGCAGAGTAGAGGGGCAGAATCGCCTCCCTCGACCTGCTGGCCATGCTTCTTTTGATGTGGCCCAGGGTATGGCTAGACTTCTGGGCTGCAAAGTGCATGTTGTTGGCTCACATCCAGTTTTTCATCCACTAGTACTCCCAAGTCCTTCTCCACAGGGCTGCTCCCAATCCCTTCATGCCCCAGCCTGTATTGGTACTGGGGGTTACCCCAACCCAGGTGCAGGACCTTGCACTTGGCCTTGTTGAACTTCATGAGGTTCACATGCGCCCACTTCTCAAACTTGTCCAGGTCCTTCTGCATGGCATCCCATCCCTCAGGCATGTCAACCATACCACTCAGCTTGGTTTTATCTGCAAATTTGCTGAGGATGTGCTCGATCCCACCAAGTCATTGTTGAAGATATTAAACAGTAGTGGTCCCAATACAGACCCATGAGGAACACTACTTGTCACTGATCTCCATCTGGACACAGAGCCATTGACCACTGCTCTCTGGATACGACCATCCAGCCAATTCCTTATCCACCCAACAGTCCATCCACCAAATCCATATCTCTCCGATTTAGGATGTTGTGGGGGACCATGTCAAAGGCTTTACAGAAATCCAGATAGATGATATCTGTAGCTCTTCCCTCGTCCATTGATGTAGTCACTCCATCATAGAAGGCCACTAGGTTGGTCAGGCAAGACTTGCCCTTGGTGAAGCCATGCTGACTTTCTCAAATCACCTCCCTGTCCTCCATGTGCCTTAGCATAGCTCCTAGGAGGATCTGTTCCATGATCTTCCCAGGCACAGAGGTGAGGCTGGCAGGTTGGTGGTTCCCAGGGTTGTCCTTTCTACTCTTTTTAAAAATGGGCAGAATGTTTCCCTTTTTCCAGTCACTGGGAACTTTGATTGACTGTCATGACTTTTCAAATATCATGGAGAGTGGCTTGGCAACTACATCAGCCAATTTCCTCAGGACTCTGGGTTGCATCTTGTCAGGTGCCATAGACTTACCTATGTTCAGGTTCCTCAGGTGGTCACAAACCTGATCTTCTCTTACAGTGGGAGGGAGTTTGCTCCCCCAGTCCCTACGCTGAGTTCCAACCTTCTGCTGCCTCTCATAAGATGGAAGATGCATGAGGGCAAAGGGTTGCAAATTTTCACTATATTCTCTGTAATTGTCACAACATTGCTCTCTCAATTTCTATTCAGGTGTCAATCATTTGTGAATCAGCAGGCAACAAATGCTCATTTCAAATGCCTTGACATATTTGTAATATTCACACAGGATTTGTAGATCTGTGCTCGTCTGAAGAGGCAGATAGCAATCAGGCAGGATTTCCTAATGTTTCTAAAATGCTATGAGACATCTGCATTTAGGCATCTGAAACCCACTGTTAATGTCAATAAACGATCAACACATGGCATTGTTCTTGATTAAATATATTTCACATTTGGAGGTCAGATCAGTCATACTAAACACAGGTATTTAATATTTAAAGTACATCTTACACTCCAGCTGTGTCTCCGGAAGGAAGCAATTGTTTGCCAGGTCCTATGTCATGCATAGCAGCTCTGGTGAATGTCTGAAAGGGCTAGCTGTAGCTTGGTGGTATAGTTAAAAGAGCATCAGACCCTATGTGGAAGTGACTGTATCCTACTCTCAGGGAGCTGAATAATTCTCCAAATTCCACTGGGAGTGTTGACCAAGAGCTCATTTTGTTTGCCTAAATATATACATCTAATGGTGTCTTAGATACCATGTGGCATCTGAAACGTGCACGCAGGACTGGCAGCCATACTGTGGAACCTCTGGGAGATCCACGTTTTTGCAGAATTCAGACGAGCAACTGAATGGATCCCTGGATCTCCCTTGACTCTAAAGGACATCACACATTGTTCATATACAACTACCAACATTCAAACAAGCTCTACATTTATGTTTCTTCAATCAAAAGGTGAATTCCAACCTTGAGCTTGTACAAGTTTCTCACATATGGGCATATATCATAATTTGGGACTCTCTAGGGTGTCAGGCCTGGCTTTCTTCAGGTGAGGGTCTTCTACAGGTCTTGTATAATACCTGCCAAATCCATGTTTAGAGACCCTGAGGCTCCTTAAATCATACTACATGTGGACAAATGATCTGAGCTTCTTTTCACAGATACTAATCAAGAATAAGGCATGCCTTCCCAACTAAATCGAATACTCTTAAAATTATTGAAAAACACTATTTTATCTTAAAATTCTCTTGTCATAGGTATGTATGTATATACTTACACTCTTCTGTTTTAATTTGTTTTAATATTCAAGTATAGATTAGGTATCACATCTCTAACTTATCTTCTATACATGCAGAAGGAAAGTCTTCAATTTTTCTTCCTGAAAATGTGCATGTTAGTTACTCCCTCTACATTTATTTGAACAGCAGTTCTCTAGGAAAAGACTTCTTTGTTTATTATGAAGTATTTGTATTTATTATTAGTAGTATTATCATCATGATTGTCCTTAGGTATTTTTTCTGCTTCATTTACCAATTGTAATTGAAAAATTGCTTACTGACAAGGACGTGTGCCCAAACTCATATGCATGTTTATTTCTTCTAGTTAATAGTCATGTTTTCATTAAATTCAGTGCATACTAAGAAGTCCCATAATGCCATGTGAAATAATTTCCACCTATTTTGAACAAAAATAATTGTTAGATTACAGCTTTCTTCTTTCCAAATGCAGATGCCTCTTTTATTGTAATTGTAATAAACCTATAAATTATGACAGCTAGGACTGTTGTCTAGGTCAATAACCTAAGGAAAAACATAATCTTCTGAAATAAGTTGAACAAAATAATTAATATTTGCCAGCTGTTACAGCAAATTTCCATTAGCACTGACTATTCTAAATGCTATTTTAAAAAATATTAACTGCACTACATTGTTGCAACAAAACAGTTCTTGCAAACTGAATGTTTACATCTTTCAGTAGTTTCATATCTAGTAGGAGATTCATAAATCTTCATGAAAACGTGCTTAGAATCTGAAAGGCAATTTTATATTATTAAAAAAAATAATAAAATCTTGAGAAACCACATTGTTTCTCATTATTTATTGTTTTTTCTTAGGAAGGACAAAAATTTCCCATTACCTGTGCTCTACCCTGACATCAGACTGTGTCCTACCTTGGACCTGAATGCTCTTATTGTCCTCAATATCATGGTACTGACCTAAAACTCTTTCTTGAAGACAAAGTAATTTCAATGTTCAATTGAAAATGAAAGTTATTAGAAAAATAAATGGCATCTGAATTAGAAGTCTTATTCCATTAGTTTTGATTCCGCAGAGTAGCCAAGACAAACAAGCGGTAGAAGGATTTTTGTGAGTGTGCTGTTGTTAGTAGATTACTACTTGTTATGACTTGTCATTACTTGTTACTAGTAGAGTAGTGTTTGCCTGTCTTCACTGGACTGTTTCAGAAGAAAATGACTAAAACAGGTATTTCACCTGTGATGAGGGTTAGGTTAGAATCTGGTTTTAACCCTGAAAAATTATTCAGGAGTGGACTGACGAAAAAATTGGGCAGCTCAGGAAACTGTATTCAACCTCAGTTTGAATGATGGGTTTATTTAAAGAATACTTCTGAAGGGTCTGCAATTCTGTTCTCTGTAAAAAAAAAAAAAAAAAATTACATTGTCAAGACCACTCCATAGCTTCTGAACATTTTTTTTCAAACTAGAGTTACTTGAAGACCAGGGTAGAAGATATGGCATATTAAGCCTGCAAGTTCAAAAAGCAGGGTTTCAGGTAGAGACCCTGAAAGTCTATACAAAACAGTAAAACATCTTTGAGGGATGCAAATTGCCATGGGCTGAAAATTTGGCCAGTGTAATTCTATGATGTCTGTAGTCTCAAAACATGACATAACCTCCATCCCTTTCTCCACATCAACCTTCTCTCTTCCTTTCAAAAATTTTTGAGACCTTTCTTTTTTTTCATTCTGCTTGCCTTTAATACAATAAAATATTTGATTTCTAATGCTTTCCAGTTCAGCTGTGTTTCATTAGTTATATACTTAAGAGCCTTCTGTGAGTTGCTGATGCATTCTGAATCCACATTTAACCCTTCATTTTGAATGAATATGCTTTTACATAATAATTCAATTTTAGTTTTTCTGATATATGACCAAAGCCTATACTTGGCATTTACTACTCATGACAAGAAAGTGTAGATTTTTGTTATATAACTATTAAAATACTATATATGCCTATACACAAATATACATACTATAATATTTATTTATATTAATTTATATATTTTATCATATGTATTTATCTTGTACATCCTATATGAATTTTTCAGTCACTAGCCTATTATGTAAAAGAAGGATTAGTAGCATTATGTACTTATCTACTTAGAATTTAAGCAGAAAATATCATCTTTCTTTAGTTTTGTACGGAAATTACATCTAACTTCATAAGGATAACTCAAACAGGATAAATATTAATCAGGAATTATTTCACTGACTATTAAAGTCTCAGAATTTTTTGGAATGGTTAACCTTTAACCCATTAACTAGTAATAGCTGTATGCAGCAACTACATTTTCTGGTGAAGATAACTGGGGAAAAAAATAAAATGAGGGTCTTGAACCATGGACCATGGGCTTAAGCTGACCTTGATGCATGCTAGAGGACTGGGCAGAAAATAGGCCTTGGGTTTTTTGATATAAGATACAATAAAGTGAACACTGAAAAGAAGGGTAGGTGCTAGGAATATAACTGTGTGCAGGTGACTGCATGTCGCTTCTCAGCACAGCTCATTAGGGTATAGAAAAACTCCACCCTCAAACATAATTGCACTGTGGTCCTCCAGGTGTTCATCCAAAGATGTTTCTTTCCAAAACACTGTATTATACCACACCCTTCCTGTTTTATTTTCTTGAATGTCCTTCTAATTGATTAACCATACTCAGGTCTGTATTGGATTCTAGGGTACTAGCATATCAAGAACTTTTTTATTGTTATAAAATAAATGTACAAAACGTTTGAAATGTCTGTCATTTCTGAATGTATTGTAGCACTGTGGCCCGTCAAATACAGTGTTGTCACTGCTTGTTAAGACCACTGGTCACTAGACCTTGTCTTAGCCCCAAAACTTGTCTTGACTTCTGCTTGCTTTAGCTCCGAAACAGATTTTTAAAGTCAGTCAGGTGGTACAGGAGCTGTTGATTAAGCATCAGCCCTATTCTCAACGCTTAATCTTCGGACTTCCTGGAACTTGTTTGGATTTGTTCTACTGAAATCTGTGATCTAATGCTTATTCATGCCACACAAGCCATATAATTTGGGGCAAAAGTCCAGCAAAAAGTCTAGATTAAGAAAATAATTAGCATAATATAGACTTGCTGACCAATGGGAAAGAGGCAAAAACCTGAGAAACAGCAGAAGAGAAAGATGACAAAATCAATGACACTGACCTTTTCTTGGCAGGAGCTCAGAAGCCAGCACATTGCTAGGACAACCACCTCCCAGTCACCTATGGCAGAAGAGTGAAAAACCTCAGGAACCCATGGCCAACCAGAAAGGTAAGAAAGTACTTCAGGTGCCAGTAGCAGTTTTAAGAAGCTACACTCTGATTATTAGTGTTAGAGTTGCCTTATTAATTTCTCATCCTTTTATGTTAATTTCGGAACTGATATATGGGAGTCACTTTATGAGAGCTAGTTTGCCTTAGAGAAGTTTGACTAGCAATAAAATCTTAAGTCCACACATAATGCGTGTTGTCTTTTTGCTCATAATTAAAATTTACATGTCACAAAAGGTACAGACAAGTTTGGAAGAAAAAACCCCAACACCCTCAAGAGCTTTACATTAAGAAGAGCTATGTCTACACTGAAACAAAACCCCCAAACTTTTATATTTGGAAAGCAGAATACTTTTTTTCATTAACTAAAGTCTTCTGAATATTTTTTTTCTATGCTATATTGCTCTTCTCACTCAGCACAGAATTAGAGAAAACCTTCAGGAAAAAACTCTAAACTTTCAAATAAATAGGAAGTTTATCTGAATAATAATTGATTATTAATTTACTTTTATTCCCTTATTGTTATGGTTCTTACCTAGTGATACACTTTAGTCACAGAAAGAAAAGTAAAAGGGAAAAAAAATCAAAATTAATGCCTAAAACAATGCGTGTATATCTATAAGAATTTAAATAGCTCATATTTCTACATTGGAACCTGAAAGAAAAAAATATTCATCAGAATTGTACTCAGAACTTTTTAGCATCTCACATAACCTTGCAAAATGAATATATTTCTATGAAAAGTAAAACCAATTCTATTCAAAATAGAATGAATCAGTCTGATCTCCTACAGCAGTTATAACTTTTATAATAGCTGCTTTCATTCTTCTTTATGAGCCAAGTGCTCTAGACTAATCCCTTTCTAACACACTTCAGTGTCAACTTATATGGGGTACTGTGTATCATTTTAAAAGATATTCTAAAGACTTCAGTGAAGCATTTTTGTGTATTGAAATCTATTAAAAACAAAAATTAAGATTGAACTTTTATAGACAACATTTTCATAGCATTCCTTTTGAAGAGCTTTAACTTTAAGGCATCTAAATTGTATGACACAATATAAGTTTATTTTTGAGAAATTTAGTCAGCATTTCAAACTCTCAGAAGCACAATATTGGCTTTTAAGATGCATAGTTTCAACTCCTCAAAATTTCCAGGTTTTTTCTTACAACCATTTTAAAAATAGATTTTTATCGCATGGCATGTGGTACCACTCAAACATCCGTAATATAACATTAGAGTTATCTCAGCTTCTTTCTTTCATACTGGGAACCTTCCACATGTTTCTGTTTTTTTTCTTACTTCTTGTTTTAATTATGGTACTATTTATTTCTCCTCTCCCTCTTAATCCAGTTTGGTGTGCATTGCTATTAACACATTACTTTCTTCTTACTTTTCCCTAGCAATCTTCCTTAATCTGGTTCTTTTTCTAAAACTCTTTTTTTTTCTGACATGGGAAGAAGTGCAAAGTAATGGACTGGACTCAACCTAGAAGATGTAAATTTTAGTCTCAGTACTGACGTTGATATTTTGAGTGATATGAAATAAATTATTTCTCTGTGAAGATCTCTGTCTCTTTTTCCAAATTTTGGCTATCTATCTGGAATACAAATTCTCAGTATATCTGTTGTTTCTGTTTTCTATTTTGTCAAAAAAAAAAACCCCAAAAAACAGCTTTGAATGTGGTAAGGTTGCCCTGTCACCGCAGTGATATGAGGTATGTTCTTTTGAATTAGAGGTATGTTCTGTTTCATGATATCACTTCTCTTTTTGACCCTCACCCCACCTGAACCTCTCTTTCCTCTAAAAGCCCTTTAAGATTACAGTTTTCTTTCTTAATCTTCAAACTATCTTATCCATGATGTTATCTTTTCTTGCCTCTATTAGTCCCTATTTCTTTAGTTTTTAATTTGTTCTGATTTGCAGCTTTTTGTTGACTGAGTTCTCACTCCAGCATCCATACCCAAATTCCTCTTTCTTATTGTCAACAACAGGACTGTAAATCTTGACTCATGCATCTGCATGAAGACAAATGTTAGCTAGTGAGAAAGCAAAATTAAAGCTCTGTTAGTCAATATGAAACTTTGGCTGCACAAGATGACTGCACTGTTAAAGTTAATAGCATTTTCCGTAGTTTTTATGCATTAAGAACACCTAAAAAGAGATAGTGTTTTCTTTTAGCTCTTGGGTTAAAGGTTCTCAGGGTGTCTTCCCTGGACTGGAAAGGAGGAACTCTCATACAACAAGTTTTTTGTGACCTAACACAAAAGAACAATCTACAGGAATTTATTTTTTCAAATTTCAAGGGAATTTAAAAAATCAGATGTATCAGTAGTGTGTCTGATAATTAATACTGAGAAAACTAGTAGTAAGTAATTGGAGGCAAACAAATATACTGGATGTGGTCCATCACACACAGTCTTGTAACACCAATCAATTAGATAATTACCTTACTCTTTCTTAAGAATGTGAATTTGTTGACAAAATCCATATCACATTTATTGTTATTAACAGTGATATTCCTTAGCCATTTTATGCTCATAATTCTTTTTCTGACTTAAAACAATGTTGGAAACTGAACTCTTGCCTGTTGGCTCTAGACAAGATAATAATCAGCTATTCTTAAAACATTTTCACTGCTTACTTGTTTTTAAGGAAAATTGCTTAACTATCTTTTAAAACTTTAAAATCAGTTAGAGTACTGTTTTTTTCAGTCTTAAGATGTTGACTATATTTTTTTCCTTTGGTAGTTTTATGAAAACATAGTGATCATACAAAACATGCTTGTTTTTCTGGATTCCATGTTTCCTTTCTATTTTCATCAATGCAGTTAAGAGTTGGTGTGCTTTGTACTACCAAAAGCAAGCAAATGAATACATTAATAGTATTTTACATTTGTAGTGAAAGCTGCTGAAATCAAAAGGCCTACAAAAAGGCCTGATTAACTTCCTTCTAGAAAAACAATAATGTTGCTCCAAGTGATTTTGCTTGTCATTTAATGTAACGTCACAGAAATTTCGGTGGAAATTAAACAAATTTAAACCAACTTTGCAAGACCGAAAGGATCAATTGCGGAAATGTCAGTATCTATACAATAATAATTCTGATTTTATTTCTGATTTGTATTTCTGGGCTAGAAGCTCACAGGGAAAAGACTCTGCCACACAATCTGTTCATAAGCAGAATATGAGACAAAATGAAGTATACTTCATTTGCACTGCTATTGGGGAATTTTCTGTTTGTTTGCCTAAAATTACTATGAATTATATCTGAAAAGATAATTCAGTACCTCTACCCTTATTTTGGAATTTAAAAAAAAAGAATCTGAAATTTTCTCTGAATGTCCTAAGCAATAAACTACAGATCTGTGCTGTATTGAGTTTTGTTCTTTTAGTCACATAAATTTTTTCATCATCTTTGGTATAGTATCATGACCTCAACAGCCATGATATAAATTTGTCTACAGGTTGCTAATCTAACCCTGTCTAATTTTACTTTGTCTATAGCATGGTGGTAAGAAACTATCCTGGATGCTAGAAATACAGATCTGAACTCCTGGATGCCAGCAATACAGATTTGTACCCCTTCTAAGAATAAACCCAGATTATTTCTTAGTGAATAGCCATTAGGTTATTTCATAAAAACCTGTTGGCCCACTAAACATGATCAGTGATGTAGGTTTATACAAATAAGAGTGGGATCGGTATCCAAAATCCAAATAACAAGATTTTCCAAGAATGTGAGGGAGACTCAGGGAAGAAGATGGGATATAGCTCTTATCAACATACCAGTCTTTTTGCATCATCCCCCTGAGATGCCCAGCCCTCTGTATATTGTGCGGAGTTTAAATGCCTCAGTTTCTTATTGCGCCATGAGAGCCTTCTACCTACAACCAAACATTGTACTTCAGCTACAAGTTCCTGTCTTCTGTATTGGATCCAGCTCTAAATGTTCATTGACCTTGTTCTTACTTAGATAAATTATATTGTAGCTTAAAATTAAGTGCAGCCTTTGCAGAGCCCTATCACTAGGCCGTTTATCCTTTTATTAGCAGGATTTTCAAAATACAAAAATTGATTAGCAAATGTTCACAATACATATAATAAGAGAAAAACAGTTTAATTCATAGAATAGAACAATAATTTATTGCTATATAATGAAATATGATCCGTAGAATATATTTTATTACAACAAAATTCAAAAATTAATTTCAAACTTAGCTGAATATGTATTATTCACTCTCTTCATTATGACCCATTCTATTGTAAAATCCTGTAATATTTAAAGATGTTTTTTAATCAAATTCTGTCTCGAGGTCCTTTTCTTTAAAGACTTCTGTTTAGACATATTATGTAGAATAAGCCTCAAACTTTTTGCCATTTTTAGTTTGAAAGATTTGTGTTTGTGTTTACATGCAGAAGACAAATCAGTGAGCAATATCACATGGGGCAAATAGCAATGTAGCCTTCTAATTTATTTACACTTTCTTCTGTGGTATAGGAGTATCAATTTTCTCCATTGATTCATTCCCAGAATAATACAAAGTGCCTTGCAGTAATCTTTTTTTAAGCACTATAAAAATTCAGGCCCAAAACTTGCTGAAAGCCTATGCCTAATGACAGACTTGTTCATGATCTATGGATATAGTGTGGGCCAGGACTGTGTTTGAAATACAGAATTAATGTAGGAGTCTTTGAAAGTATTAATTCAAGAGCGGAGTAAGAAAGGGTTGTACTTCAAGGAGACAAATCCTTCAGACACAACATCTAAGACATATCTTTAATCTTATTTTCACAATCGCCCCAATGTTGTTAAAAACACTGTGTAATTATTTTTGCTAATAAACAGCATTGGTATTTGTTGGTCTGACCCATTTCAATGTTGTTTTCAAAGCCACTTGCACAAAATTGTACTATGGAGCGAATCTGCTACTTGGGAAACAATTTTAAAGACATCGTTATCAAACATTCCTTACCTTTTAGTGCAATGTATCTTCAGTGAGACGATAATCTTTTTAATATCAGTGCAAAGAAGTTTAATGACATAAGAAAATAGATTCCATATTAAACAGAACAGCAATGTCGCGCAATGAGGGAACACCACAAAAATATGCCTAAATATAAGCAAAAGACATTTACAGACCCTAGACTTTCTTTGTTGTGCAAAATAAATGGCATTGGTAATCACAGTAAATACCCTCCTCTTAATTAATCTGTATTTCAGGCATATATGATCAAACTTTCAACTTTTATTGTACTATTGATAGATTTGGCTCATTTTTTTTGAAGCCCTGCTTTGTCAAGCTCTGTGCACTGCCTACTGGGTCTTCTTTCCAGTCTCTGCTACACATACACAGTATGATTAGGGATACGATAGACAGATAGCTGTGTAGCCTTGGTCAGGACATATATGTGGAAAACAAAACAAAACAAACCCCAAACCTAACTTATTGGGTGTTATTTCTGCTTTTCCTTTTTCAGTAAAGGATTTCCTCATCTGCATACCTGTACTTAGAAAAAGTGCTAGTACTTAGATGTCTGACAGTGTAGGGAAACTGTATTGCTTAGATTTTATCCATGTAATATCTCTTATTGTGGCATCCAGACACAACAGAAAGTATCAAAGATGAGAATCCATCTGAAAGGCTCTCCCAGCTTAACTACCGGAATAAACATTTTGAGTATTTGACTCAGCGTTCACAATGAGAAAGTCAGAGAGGGTAACATTAGAACCCTTGAGGGGTGGGGAGAGAGAAATAAATTTAAAAAAAAATGAGCATGCAGCTAAGTATGTAGTAAGGAAAATCCCAGCTGGTGGCTTCTGCAGTGAGCATAAAAATTCACTATCAGAAATAGTCTTTCTATTAGCAGTGAATTCTCTGTGTCTCTGGATAATTTATTTCCTGGGGCATCCTCTTGGCTTCAATATTCCTTGCTGTGTTCTCCTAAGATGTCAGATTGAAGTTCAAAATTGATCTTCCATGTTAAATTCTGTTATTTTACTATGGTAACCATCTATGAAGATGATTTCTTCATGACAAGTAGGTCAGAGCTGATCAGTATGAAATGATATAGCAACCCACTGAAAAGCAATCAATATATTGTGGAAACATACAAAGTGTGTGTCTACCTTAATAAGGAAATTATTCTATGTCATTGTTCAAGCTTATTTTAGCTGGGGGTGTGGTGACATTTGTTAAACAGATTTAAGCTGCATATTTAATTGCTATTATATTGAGTGAATCTATGGAAGAAAGGAGCACATTTTCTAAAACTAGATCTCATTCACAGATCTGAATGCAAACCATTCCTTTAAGCAAGAAGCTGTCAGAGCTCCTAATTTACATCTTCTGCTACCAGTTGTGAATAGTACAATGTTAATTTTTCTGTAGACTAAAGGGTTTGATTATATCTGTGGAATTTCCACAGCAACCAAAAGCAGAATTGAAATAGCTAGAGAGAAAAAGAAGAAAAAAAGTCATTGAACCAAGTATTGTTACAAGGACCATCTAGAACCAGCTAGGATATAGGATAACATCACAGAGATATTAAATAAAAAGGTTGTATTATTTCAACAACCAGTGTTCAGTGACAACTTTTGAATGGTCTGTCCAATTCTGATGTAAATACTTCAAAAGAACCCTTTTGGGTATTTAAGGAGAACCATTTCAAGAACACTGATACTAAAAAAGCCTGACAAGAGACAAGAAAATCATTACAGGATCAGAAATTGTGCCTTATTGTAAGTAATTCAAGGTCTGCATAAATCTAGTTTATTCTGAGCAAGCTTAAATGGCTGAATAAATCACAGACTATAAGTATCTACATGAGGAACAAGAACTTGAAATTAGATGGCTATGCACTATAGCAGAAAAGCAAGGAATGGTAATGGAAGCTGTAACAACTGGAAAACCAAACAGACTGTCTAAGAGTGAGAGTAACTAGCCATCAAGGAAACTTGCAGTGATTTTAAATTATATTCTATCATGGAAATTTTAAAATAAAGTTGTTTATTTTTCTCAGCTATGTGCTTCTATATAAGGAGCTACTATATATGCAGCAGGAAACTCCCGTCTTTTCAGAAAGTCAGATGATTGAATAATTAGAATTTATTACTCATACAGCTTACAAGATTTAATTTTCCTTCAACCACTGATGAAGTACCAGAAAGTATATATCCTTTCAGAAACACTGTGGCTATAGACAACTACATTTGTTCAGCTGACTAATTGTCTAAGGTGTCTTGACTCTCTTGACTACTGGTAAAATAAATTGCCTAGACAAAGATGTCTGGTGCCATTTTATGCTGCTAAGTATTCTCCTGACCTCCATCTGCCACTCCAGAAGAACACAGCTCTCCCACAGGTCCTTTGTAATGTCTGCCAGTCTTGTGCTGATGCTGCAGAAACCCTAAAGCATCAAAAATAGCTGTCAATATTTAGACAGCTGAATTGAGTCCATTGACTAAACAAAGATCTTGCACAATGAGCTCATTAAGTAAACGAGAATATATAAACACCTACATTAGGACTCTACAGTCTTACTTCATAGATTGCTTTTCCTAATTAATATTCTTTTCTGGGCTTTATTTAATCCAACTTTAAAGGTAACCAGAAGTTATTATGTGAAGATATGTATTAAGTTATACAATATTTGCCAATCTATGTCTCAAGTAATACTCAATATCGTAAGCATTCAAGAAATAAGTGAAGTTTAAGAAATCACAATATAATACTTTGTCATAATTAGAACCTATCAATTTTGCATTGAAGATCTTTTGAATACAGTAATATTTAACTATTTTTGACAAAGATAAATTATAGATATTTGGGATTTTTTTTCTTTCCTGCAGAACTGAAGGTGAAAGAAACCCACTCATTTTCAACTTAAAGCATGGACCCTTATGGCTCAGACTCCATGATTCTGAAAACCAACAATCAGTGTATGCTGATCTGCACATTCAAAGCAAGCTCTACATATAAGATTTATTGTGCAGGTGCCAGTGACTAATTATCAGATTCATTGTGAGTCCAGTCTTCTATGCATTGTTGAATTCATTACACTTACCTACACATTGTACTCAGGACCTCCTAACTGTTAAAGATGTCAGTGGACCATCTAGGTTATTACTGGATCCTATACTCCTCTTGAATGGAGGAAACTGGAGCTTGGTCTTGGTCTTAAAAGAGATTTTTCTTCACTTCAGTGACCACAAATATTCTAGTCTTATATTCTTTCATGTTTAGCATCTTCATAACTTTCAATTTAAATCTCCCATCAAGTACTTAGGACAAAACACACATCTAAAAAAGCACAAAGCCTATGTTTTTACAAAAACATAACCTTAAAATAAAGCACTGAACATCATGGTTATATATTGTCAAACCTGCCCTTTGGGTTATACCTAAATATGGAAATTTCATTGCCAGATGTTTTTGAAGCTCATTCCCCTTAGATCAAGTATCTCAAATCATAGAACAAATCAGCAGAATGTAAGCCCTTGTTATTACATCCTTAAGAAATCATGGACACAAAACCCAATCGTAAGTATTAAAGTTAAGTGTATGCACAGACAAGGGGAACAGAAACTGTACAAAGAGTGAATATACTCAGCCCAACAAAGCCTTTAAAAATGATTTCCTACACTCAAAAGAGAAGACCTATTCTGTGTATTTGGGATTAACTTTTGAAGTGTCTCATCACTCTCCTCAAGGCAAACAGCATTTTGCCTTCAGGCTTCCAATTTCAGCACAAAGACACTTGTGTCAATAGGCTGTTCAGAAAGACATAATATTACTTTTTAAACAGAAGGGCAGAAGTGATATCTGGCCTACTTGTTCATGCTTAAAAATAACAAACAAAACCAAGGAAAAACATATTTGAATATGAAATAAATTTTATTTCTCTGAAAATGTATTTGGGGGGAAATAAACTGCTTCTATGCAGTTGGCAGTGGGAAAGATATAGCGCAGAAAAAACCTGTACTATACCTAAAACTCCCCACTCGTTCTGGAGATAAGGAAAAATTACAAGAGCCAAGAAGATGCTATTCTGACTTCTTTCTTCCATTCAAATTGTCCTCTCTTATAGGGAATGTATACTGAAATGCTTCCTATTGGGTAGCTATCTTAACACCACTTTTGTCACATTTCAGGGGGGAGAAATAAGTCTGAGCGCTATCACTTATGCATATATTTAAAGTTCTATTAAATTCCTTATTTAATCTAAAATCTGTCATGGCCCAGTTATAATCATCATTCTTCTATACAGCTACAGAATTTGAACAGTCTTCAGCTACCACATCAATCATCTTAGTCAATATATGTTTTCTTCATGCCCTTGCTGGTATAAAATGGTAGGATAAGCTTCCTAACACTAACATTTTAGAGTGTTGTCAAATACTGAGCATCAAAGCAATGATCCTGCAGGCTTGTCTATTCTCGTCCAGGCATCTGGTACGTATATCAGGAGAGAGATTGCCTGAAGCTATTTTCTGTCACTTGTTAAAATACAGTGCATGGCTGAGAGGTCAGCCAATGAAATATTGCAGAGACAACCTCTAGGCAAATCTTCACTTTTGTGATATTATTTCCACAGAATAGAAGATGAGAATTAAACACCATCTGCTAAGGCAGAGCATGTATACAATGCTATCAAAGACTATGAGCAAAAATAGCTTAACTTCATTGTATAGAATCCTGTGAATACCTTACAGGTGGAGTGATGCTGGAGTAAATGGGAGTCTCCCCTAAAAACAACAGTCTATTACTTGTTTTTTCAGTTCTATGATGCCTTCAGAGTCTTAGCCAACACTGTTCATTCACTGGTCTGTTTTCCTTCTGTATGCAACTTACCAAATTTCATGAAAGCGTCACAGATATTCATGCATAAGGTCTTGGGTTTTGTTCATACTTGAGATTTAAGTTCTTGATGCTATGTTATCTGAATAAAAAAGTAGTTTTCTTCCAAATACAAAATCATTTTATTCTTGCATTATCTTCTTGCTGTCTTTGGTTTGTCCTTTCTAATATATTTTAGCTTTTCCCTAGACTTTTTTTTTCTTATTCTATCCACAGCTGCCAGCTGGGGTATTCCTGGGGTCATAGATGTCAATGGACACGTGCATTTGGATATCAAAGCTTGTATTGGCTGCTACTGAGACAACAACCTGGAATGATTGTTTCATTCACAGATGGACCACTGTATTTTGTTTGCTTCTCAAGGTTTCTTTAGCAGTGCTTTTTGCTAAAACAAAATCTGTTTGACTTACTGAGCTATTTTGTCACGATTTGTCCCAATTCTCTCTTCTAGGTAGAAATTACAGAGTCTGGAATATTAATTATGCCTGTTGAAATGCTCCCCTTCCCTGATACGCTGATATGCTGCTTGCTTTTTTATGGTCAGTCACTTTCTTAGTCTGACAGAGTTCGTGATGTATCTTGATGAACTTTATATACCTAAACGTTAAACACTTAAGTCTGATCAAATAATTCTAAATTCTGTTTGTCACCACTGGAGAGGTCTGGACACTAAAGACAGTGTTTTATCTGCCCTGATTCATATGTTGTCCTAGAATGAGACAAGCTGTCACCTGAAAATGGCTATTTCTATTCACTGGTTGTAAAAGACAGTTGGGTTCTAGGTAGTAGGTAACAAGTAATAAGCTTGAGGTTTAGCAAAAAAAAATATGCCTCAAGGTAGATTTTAGGAGAAAAAAACCTTCAAAACTATTCTAAATTTAAGAATAGTTGAGAACTGGAACAGATTTTCTAGAAAGGTTGTGAAAATATGATTATTTGTCAAAATAGGTGAGATGAACTTTAGGGGAAATACGTGATCTCATGCCATTTTTCTGTCGCTATCCTCTATGTTTTTCTAAATTTGTTCTGTTCACCAAATGAATAAACAAGTGGTTTACTGTTTATTGTAATGGCTAAA
The DNA here is from genome assembly GCF_026419915.1 of Harpia harpyja. NCBI lineage: Eukaryota > Metazoa > Chordata > Aves > Accipitriformes > Accipitridae > Harpia > Harpia harpyja. The sequence goes on from NC_068943.1 coordinate 10,221,322, forward strand.
TATTTCTAGATATTTTTAGTTTTGAAAAGGTTTTATTCTACAGCTGGGCAATGATTAAAACTGTCTTTAATATTATCGGACCTAAGACTTCCCACTAATCTTGGTTTAATATTGTTTTTCTATTTTTAATTTGCTTTGGAAGGAACTTTCTGGTTTTCATGTGTAATGAAAAAGAAAAACAAACAAACAAACAAACAAAACAAAACACCAATCTCCCTATTCTTCTGTATAGCTATTAAAGTATCTTGAAACCACTTCCTAACTTGCCTTGCTATTACAGTCCTTCTGTGTCTTATGGCCAGAGACAGCTTTGTACAGAATATACAACTTCATATCAAGAAAATCACTTGATGTTAAGGTCAGAGAACACATTTCAGTTTAGACTGAAGACAGATTTCAAGTAGTTCTCTTGAGGTGAAAATTCTATTACATCATTATATGAGCTGTCTCTCTTTCCAATTATTTTAACTGGGTCCCAGAGATGTGTATACTTTGAAACACTGCCTTTTTTTTTTTTTTTTTTTTTTTTTGTCTCATGCGGTTTATAGGCAATTTTTCAAACTGCAACTCCAAAAATTTACAAAGTAATCTTTTTAACTGGAATGCTATAGTTATGCAGAGAAGGAAATATTTGCTTTTGGTGACATTATTCTGTCAGCCTTATTCACACCAATTAAGACTTTACTTAGTGGGTAATCTAAGAAAAATAATAAACTTCACCCTAGAGTATAATGTTGCCCAATAAAGGAAATAAAATACTTCCTTGAAAGATGTAAGATTATTATTTTTTTTTTAATTGGGAATCTTTCTGTACTATGACTAGTTAATTACTACTGTTGTTAATATTAAGCGTGTAGACCTAGGTATTAATGTGATGAATATTACAAAATACCCAGCAATCTTCCCACCTGCCCCAAATCACATTATCAATGTCACACACAAAATTTGAAGCTAAATTGACCCTTCACTTTTACAGGAGTATTGTTAATCTTGAGGTATTTAACATCTTCTTTACATGAAAATATTCCACTTAGCATGAAATACGTTCTCCAAGAAGAAATGTGGACACCTGGAGCTGAAGATGTTCAACAGCAGGTATTCAATAACTCCCATCTTATGGTCTTCTGACCAAAACCCAAACAAACAAAAAACCACCAAACAAAAATAAACAAAAAGTGCCACAAAGCTTTCATGAGAACAGAAAAGAATTTTAAAAAGTGTCTGAGAAAAGCACATTGTCACTTCAATAAAAGAGCATCCAAGCTCTATTTCTCAAATTAGGTAAGTTCATTTTACCAAACATTACAAGGCATAGATTTTATTTTCCTTTTTTGAAAGCAAAATTACTTTTCAGGTGTGTAAATAAAGCTTACCCTTTTTCAGTGCTGTTAATTCCTTTGAAGTGTAACAACTGTGAACATAGTGTGATAGGGCAGGTTAATTTTTGTTCAGGGGAAAGCGCAATTCTATGCATTGGTGCCAGTTCTCACACTGGGAATCCAATTACAGGTGTGTAGCAAGGGTCTGCTTTTAGTCAAATGTGAGAAATGTTTCTGTTTAACTTTTGGGATACAAAAAAGGCCCTTTTCCCTGAATGCAATATTTCTCACTAAGACTTCCTGCTGCTGCAAAGCTGGAATAACAACAGTGACCTTTGTGAAAAGCAGCTGATGTCCCCAAGAAACACATGCAGGCCATCTTGACAGTGGGCAAGGAATTAAAGGGACCACAAATCTCCTTATATGCATTAAAATGACACACAGTTGATAAGTTGCTACATCAGAAACATGAAAGGATAAAAAATTAGGGGAAAAAAATCTTTAAAACAAAGCTGATTGATGCCAACATCATATGCTGCAGAGGAAAAAAAAAAAAAAGGAAAGAAAAAATCACACACAGTATAAAAAAAAAGGAAAGAAAAAACCCCAAAAAACTGTCATATTTTGAAGTGTATTCCCAAGCCACTGGAGCACCCATGAAGACTAACCAAATGACAGACTATGAAGTCTGTTTAATATTACTGAATATGAAAATCCTAAATCACACATAGTTCATCTGTGAGTGTGAGAGTGAACAAATAGAAGGTATTTATGATTCACTGCAGATGTGACAGACAATATGGTCCATTTAAGGAAAACCAAAATGAAACAAAACAAAACCAAAAAAAACAGTAGTCTTCTGATTAAGCATCTTTGTGTGTCTTCTTCCTTCCTGAAGAAAGGCACACAAACAGACTGAACATAGCATGTGAAACTTTCTTCTAGGAAAATAAGGAAAGACGAAGATGAAACACTGACCTATGTATGTGTCAGGTTACATCAACTAACATTTGAATGAGTCTGATGACAAAAGATGAAGCATGAAATGCTGTTCACTAACTAGAGGTTTTGAGGGTTTTTAGGTGAGGTAAGGCAAAGCAAAGCAAGGCAGGCAAAGAAAAGAAATAACTGGCATAAGACAAGACACATCTGGAAATATGGAAAACTAAATGTGGAAAAATTCTCATCTGGCCAGTGAGAGTCCAATTACTGCTGCAGCAACTGAAAAACAAAAACAGTTCATATAAGAAGAAAAGAATATACATCATTATAAATTTAACAAAGATGTTTAGCATCGAGAATATCAAAGTGCTTTGGAAATTATATGTTTCTTTTAAAAATTATTTTATGTTCCCTTCAACTGATTTTTTCCTACTTATGGGCTGAATAATCATAGCTATTTAATAATATGAACAAACTCTGAACAACTTTATAATTAGAAATAGAAAAATAATAAAATCATCAACTTCTATTGGTATTAAACTCCAATTTATAGGACAAGTTCTACCACTTCTCTCAAGTCCCTGAACGTCAAAGCAGGGACTAGGGGAACAGAGTCCCTCCCATCATAAGAGAAGATCATGTTTGAGATCACCTGAGGAACTTGAACATACACAAGTCCATGGGACCCAATGAGATGCATCCCAGAGTCCTGAGGGAATTGGCTGATGTAGTTGCCAACTCTCCATGATATGTGAAAAGTCATGGCAGTCAGGTGAAGTCCCCAGTGACTGGAAAAAGGGGAATATTGCACCCATTTTTAGAAAGGGCAATGAGGAGGAACTGGGAACTACCAACCAAACAGCCTCACATCTGTGCCCAGTAAGGTTGTGGAACAGATCCTCCTGGAAGACATGTCAAGGTGTATGTAAGACAGAGATGTGATTAGACACAGCCAACACGGCTTCACCAAGGGCAAATCCAGTGGCCTTCTACGATGGACTGATTGCATCAGTTGATGAGGGAAGAGCTACAGATATCATCTACCTGGAGTTCTGTAAGGCATTTGATGTGGTGCCCCACAACAACCTTCTCTCTAAATTGGAGAGATATGAATTTGATGGATGGACTGTTGGGTGGATAAGGAATTGACTGGATTGCCACATCCGAAGAGTTACAGTGAATAGCTTCATGTCCAAGTGGAAACCAGGAACGAGTGGTGTCCCTCAATGGTCCCTGTTGGGACCAATACTATTTAATATCTTCATCAATGACATGAACAGAGGGATTCAGTGCATGTTCAGCAAGTTTGCAGATGACACCAAGCTGAGTGGTGCAGTTGATACGCTTGAGGGAAGGGATGCCATGCAGAGGGACCTGGACAAGCTTGAGAAGTGGGCCCACACAAACCTCATGAGGTTCAACAAGGCCAAGTGGAAGGTCCTGCACCTGAGTCAGAGCAACCCCCAGGCTGGGGCATGAAGGGATTGAGAGCAGCCCTGCAGAGAAAGACTTCAGGATACTGGTGGATGAAAAATTGGTTATGAGCCAGCGAAGTGTACTTACAACCTAGAAAGCTAACCATATCCTGGGCTGCATAAAAAGAAGCATGGCCAGCAGGTCACGGGTGGTGATTCTCCGTCTTCTACTCTGCTCTTGTGAGACCACCCACAGAGGGAGCACTGCATCCAGCTCTGTGGCCCCCCAGCACAGGAAAGACATGGACCTGTTGGAGCAGGTCCAGAGAAAGGCCACAAAAATGATCAGAGGGCTAGAACATGTCTCCTGTGAGGCAAGGCTGAGAGAGTTGGGGCTGTTCAGCCTGGAGAAGAGAAGGCTCTGGAGAGACTGTATTGCAACCTTTCAGTACCTAAAGGGGGCTTATAAAAAAGACTGAGAAAGACTTTTCACGAAGGCCTGCAGTGAGTGACAGGAGTGACGGGGGAAATGGTTTTAAACTGAGAGAGAGTAGATTTAGATTAAGCATGAGGAAGAAATTTTTTGTGATGAGGGTGGTAAGACACTAGAACAGGTTGCCCAGAGAAGCTGTGGATGCTTTGTCATTGGAAGTTTTCAGGGTCAGGTTGGCCAGGGCTTTGAGCAACTTGACCTAGTGGAAGATGTCCCTGACCATAGCAGGGGGATTGGACTAGATGATCTCTGAAGGTCCCTTCCAACCCAAACCGTTCCATGATTCTATGATTCTATGAGTCTATGATTGGGCTTCTGCTGATTTCAGTGTGAAGAAATCTCTGTAAACTCAAGCATGCTGTTAACAATGTGACAATAGATATTTTAAAAGTTTGAAGAAACATCAAGGAGGCACTGAGAGATCGTGTTGGGTTTTTGCATTCACTGATTTCTGTTTGGTTAGTGTCCTTTTCCAGTCATTTCAGATTTAGTCTTCTCCTGATGTAAGGCTGAATCTTGTTCTGGTGGATAAGTAAGTGCTGCTGCTTCTTTTGTCTCAACATTTCTTGAGCTCTGTCACTGCTGATTCTGATTTCTTTTCTCATCATTACTTTGATTTCAGCCAGAAGGTTGAAAACATAATCTCCATATAGGCTGCCAAAAGTGCCTTTTCTTCAGCTGAGATGGTGCCAACTAACAAAGCAATGAGGAATTATTTCCCTTCTAGGAGAGAAAGCTTGTTATTGCTTTTCTTAGCTACATTCATCAGTGGGAATCCTAAGGTCACTTTTGTATCGATGCCCAGACTGATGAAACACTGTTGCAGCCCCTGGCTCACAGAAAGCGGTTTTGTCAGGTGGGTTTTTTTCCGGTCGCGTTCCAGATCTTATGCAAGTCAGTTCAGCCTCTTTTGCATTAAGCCTAAGTTCAGTACAGTCTCCGTATCTTAACTCTTATATCTGCTTGATAATGAAAATATTAGTTGGAACATGAATGTGAGCAGAAACATTTAGTACATTTGCTAACATCACCCATCTGTAAAGAATCTGTGAGATTCTTTTCCTCAACAGGCCCCCAGTGCCCCCCTCAAAGCTCAGCCATCCCTTGCATATCGCCCTCCTGAACTACCTGTGTTGTCTGGTCATCTCTCACAGCACTATTTGTTAGCTTCTTGCTCTGTTACTTGTAATGTCCAGCCATTTCTAATGTCAAATCTAGTGGTTTCTCATGGTCTGTTCTCTTAGCTAAAATTTACATCAGGCTCTAGTCATCTGCTTGTATACCATAACAAAGAGCATAGCTGCATATTATATAATTTACTTTTATTTAGTGTAAAAAGAAAAAAAAGAAAAAGCCTAGAAAAAGCAATTAATTTGAAGTTTCATGTTTATGCCATTAACCTTAAAAATACAGCATATGTTACATTAGAGAATAGGTGAAAATCACTGTTGAGAACAGTGGGTACTTAATCTCTATTTCTACCTCCTATATTCAGTCCTATAGCATCACATTTATTGAATAAGAGTCCTTGAGTCCTTTGAGAACTTATCTATATTGTTTGTTTTCTTTCTGAAAAGGTGCCTTACTTATTATTAACAATAGAGGAGAAAAAATCCTCCACTTTCACTCCAGCCCCCATAGCTAGTGAAAAAAGGAATATTTATCACAAAGAAAGAGAAGGGAGAGTTCTGACTTCATTCACCAAATTTGCTTGTTTGGAAGCTAAGTCCAAAAAAGCAAAGAATTTACTGCTTCTTTAAAAAATGAGCTCACTAGAGGAATGAAAATAAAAGATTAAAGATAAAATAGGATATTGTAAGATGCAAGAAATGTAAGATAACAAAGAGAAAATAGACAAAATTGGGGGAAAGCAAGAGAGGTAATAGAGGTAGGAATGGAGGAGAGGGAAGAAAAATATGCAGAAAAGAATAGGCAGAGAAGAACAATATTAAGACATAGGGAATAAAGAAATTATGAAAGAGCAGAGTATCCATTCTTAAAGTCAGTACATGAATTGCTCCAGCAACAAACTGAATTGTCAAAAAAGTGCCCTGGTTAGAAATCTGGATTGAGACATAAGGAAGATCTTCACAGAACAGAAAGGTATCTAACAAAAAAGGGGGAAAATTTCAGAAGGGAATATAATGAGAAACTGAATGTCTGAAATAGCCTTGGAATGTAAAAGTTAAATATATACATACATGTATATATAATGTTTAATGATATAAGCAACTAGGAACAAGCACAAGTGATAGATTTACAGAAACTGAGGAAATGAATGAAAAGTAAAAAAAAAAAAAGAGAAAGTAAACTTTAATTACTTAAAACTTTTTTATTATTTTAAATATTTAGAAGTATGATAAAATTGGCTGTCATACGCCTAGATTTTCTTGAAAAAAACTAACATTGTTTCAAGCATCCACCCTAATGTATAGTATTTTAAAATACAGCCTAGCAGAAAAGCATAATAGCAACCTGTTTAACTAAAGCTGGTTAGGAAAGACTTTAATCACAGTAAATTTTCTATTGGGAAAGCAAGACCATCAAAATAAGACGTTTAAACCAAGGTTGGTTGAGGGTTTTTTCTGAAATCTGATAAAAATGCTTTGTTTTGCTTTTTTTTTTTTTTTACTATGTTTGTTTAACTAATACTAAATATGTTGTTTAAACTCTGTCCTTAACGTTTTGTCAGGTTTTTTGATTGCATTGCTTTGAACCATTATTAACTTAATTTCAGATCATGCACAAAATGACAAAACTTTTGTATTTATTTCTGTTCTGAAACTAGTGCAAAAAATTTCCAAATCCTGATATTTAATATTGCATAAAAATTGTGTACTAAACATCTCTACTAGGTATCATCCTACTTTCTCAAATTAACTTTCTTCCTAGGATTTCGTAGAAGGACTGAACCTAGAGAGTACCACAATGTATCAATTAGCACTATCTATCTTGTTCACGTGGTTGTAGCTGGGTTGCTTTATGGATGACTGTTCTTTAAATGCTGACGTCTAATAAAATTAGGTAGACTAGCCTGTTTGGCACAATTCTCCCATCTTGAACTGCTCTGAAAAAGTGTATATAACATTACAAATACTTAGAATAAACCTCTAGGGTGTAATTAATAATATCCAACTTTAAGGATTGAAAAGTGATACCTCTATTTTGAGGTAGAAACATTGGTTTTCTTCCTTCTAAAGGGAAATTCTTCCTAAAGACAGTTAATCCTGTCCTGAGACACTCTCTGCAAGTGGCATAAATCAGATACTTAACTTCTGAAGGCCATCAGGTTACGTGAAATTCTATTACAGGTTTTCACTGTTTTCCCCTAATCCTTTTTCAGTGAGGAACTGAGACATTTTGTTTTCTTTTCCAAATACTTTTAAACACTTCTGTTTTGAAAAGTTATTTGCCTCTTTTCCCCAAGGAAAAGAATGATGTATTAGAGAAATATTTGACTAATAACAAAGAGCATTTAAAGTGAAGTTAACATGAGGCCAAGGCTTGCATCCTCACCTGAATCACAAAAGCCCATCTCCCTGCAGACTTCCAAATTTTTAGAAATGTAGGTAAACCAAGATCTGCAGAAACATTTATTATTCTTCCTCCTAAACTCATCACATGCTTTTGTTCTTACTATTCAATTTAACACATATAAGTGCAAATAAAGTCTGTTAGAAATACAAAATGCTTCTTATTCTAAAAGCACAGAGGATGTCAATTCCATTTGGTGCAAAGCTTCTAAAAGTCTCAAATGACAGCACTATTCACAGAGCTAAGGATGACTATCCAAGTTCCTCACCATTTCTGCCAAATATGTGCCAGTAGTTCACAGGTGTTTACCAAAAGAGCAGGTGAAAATGAAATTTTGTGTGGTTTCACTATGGCTTTCAGTAAAAGGTTCTTGACAAGAGCACCTGTACATCTGTTAGAGTGGTGATGCACGCTGCATAATTTTTTGTCATATGCCATGCTTCCTGTGGTTATATCTAGACAGAAAAAAGTCTGCCCTTTTATAAATAGCATCCTAAACATATTTGGCTGGTCAGTCACTTAGGTGGAGGCAGTTTTGCAGTCTGACAGCTAAAGGCAAGTTGTCAGCAACAAACACTTTCAGGGAAATCTATTGAAAATGCTACTCTCTCTTGCCAGACCATTGAGCAGAACTCCACAGGAGCTGTGAAAGGAGCCGGTTTCCTGCTATCAGCTAAAAATCTTGAACCACAGGGGCTAGACCAATATCAAAACAACAGGATTTTGCTATAGCTTGATCAGTTCATACGAGTTCTGCCTGGTATGCTCTGTAGGAGACAGGATAGGTTATATGGTATAGTGCCCTGTCTAACAGACGCTATTGTAATGCTTAAACTATGAATAGTGTGACTTGCCTCACCTCAGTGACAACAGACAAATTAATGACAAGCTGACACAGTGTTTAAACTATCTAAAGTGGTTGAAGAATACCTTTGCTAGGAAGACCGTTATTGATTGCTAAAGAAGCTGATCTATATAGAGAAAGGAAACAAATGGTCATGATTTTAACTTGGAGGTAGATGGTGTATGAAGTCTTTATTCACTTCTCTGAGTATCATGGGTTCCTAATTAAGCTATCTAGAAAGGGCAGAAAGAGAAGGTGTACTCATAGGGGAGTTTATTTTTGTGCGTGTATTTGTTTTTACAGGGGTAGATATGTTTGCACATCTAGATATGCTTATCTAAAATAATAGCAGTGAAAGACTTTGTTCTCAGATGTTATAGTTCACTGCCATATTTGGAGAAGGAAGTAGATTTGCATTAGCTTAGTAGCTAAAGTAGAGGCCTGTTGCACTCAGGAAGCAGAACAGACTGCAAACTAAGCAAAGCATAGACAGCATTTACTTGTCCTGAACCCAGAAACAAGCACACCAAAATAGCATGTCCAACAGCAGTGCATTGACATTTTGTAGCATGGTTAAACCTAAGTATTTAAGTAACACATAATGCCAAAGAAGCAAACCAACACTTGTGGTATAATTGCTCAAAAGGAGAACTGGGAAACATGTGCAAGCAGTAAAATCTGCAAGATAAAAACGAAGGATGCAGAAAGTAGGAAAGATGCCTGACAAATTCTGAACCACTCTTAGTCCCCAAAATAAGATGAACTATGTTAGGAGAAGATGAGATCCCTCCCTTTCTTTTGGGGAAGGAACCAGGAGCATAAAAAAAAGCAGTGATGAGAAGAATGATGGGGAAGAGAGTTTGGTCACTTCAGTTCTGTTTTTTCTCTTCAAAGAGCTCTCACATCTGGCCAATTTTCATTTGGTGACTAAGAACATGACAAGGTCCATAGCCATCAGCAATAACTACACAGCATCTGCTCCATGGTGCTATGTCCTCTCAGCTGATGTAGGATATGATCATCAAAGAACGACTGCTTCAAATAGATAGTGATAACAATTGGTAAGGGCTGATGCCTATTGTCAACATTAGTCCAGCAGTGTTGTTTTGAAGTTGGAAACTGGACTGAATTATCAGTCATCTAAACATTCCCATCACAGTGAACTCTAATTCTCTAACTGATATATATCCATATTCAGGTGCAACATGTGTCTTGATGTCTAAGAGATAAACACCAATATTTGAAACAACTGCCCTTGCCTTCTTTTATATTCAATGGAGAAAACCAGACATCCTTAGGGGAAAATTAGTCTGATCTGTCTTAGTTACCTACCTAGCTCTACAGATAAATTGTCTTATGGAGTGCATATTTCACCCCACTGAATATAAAAGGCAGACTAGAATAATTATTTCTCCAATTTCTTTAAATTTACCATTCTACCTTCCAACACAAATAGCAAATACAGTACGTAAGAGAACAGAATCTTCTGAGTTTCAGCTCATTTCTGACTGCTTTGGGGAAAGATCACCATGTGGTGACATTTAGCTTTTTTAAAAGTCTCTGGGTTGTAGAGTCAGATAGACACAACTGGTGTCCAGCAACTGGCAGAAAAAGGACAGGATTTTTGCCTGGAGTGAATCCAACTTTCTTTTCCCCCTGGCTGGTGGAAGCTCGCTACACCTGGCATATGCTCTGCAAATGAACTGCCTCCCTGCTGTGAGTCCTTTCGATCCGACAATTGGGCTTGAAACCAAATCATCTAGAATGCATCTTTAGGAGTCACAGGACGAAAGTGCTGAACTGATGATTAAGATGTACTGTTATGGGAGCAGGAAGGCAGAAAAGTGAAAACAAGCTGGGTACGTAACAGGACTTTCAGGAAGCTGAGTGAAAGTGATGTTCAAGGAATTTCAGAAAGTAACTTTTGAGAGGGTAAACTGAGGGAAAAAAGTTATGCCAATTATGAAGGAGACTAGCAGAATCTGGGAATGTGAAGAAAAAGTGCTGAAAAGACAGATTTTGATATAGAAAAACTGAAACATAATATTCCTGAAATACTTCTTTTTCAGAAATATATTCTCATATATTGTTATAGCTTGTCTTTCCTTTGAAATGCAAATGATTTTCCAAATTTGCAGAGTTATACTTTCATTAGCTCTATTTGAAAAGTTTAAACAAAGTGTTTCAACCTCAGTTACAGTTTATGCTTTCATTACAACTTTTCCAAATATTTTCTGCTGTATATAGCTGACACAATGGATTAAGGAGTATTAGTATCAATAACTGATTAATGAAATGATATGACATCTGTCCAAGCACTCAGTTATTCTAATTAATATACTTAAACAAAAGAAAACCTTTTTTTAACAAACAAAAAAACCCCCAAAACCAAAAAAACACTTTCCTTTTTTTCAGATGCATCTGACACTGTCTGTGGCCTGAGTCAAGTGTCCCATAAGTGGACAGGCATCACATGCTTCATATTCTTTCCAGTACATGTTAATATCAAGGTTGTCAAATAGGTTAAAAATGAAACATGACATCTTAATGAAAACTAAATCTGCCACTTGCAATACAAAATGTGTTGACGGAAAATACCCTGCAACCATATAGTCTCTATTTAGCACTAAAGAGTGTATGGAATTAGCTGAGTAATGCATTTCATTTTGGTAGCTATTCATTTGACACAATACACTGCAAAGCTCTTCATTGAACGAAGTCGTAAAACAGTGAGCGCTCCTTTAGTAAACCACTATATCTGAAATGCTTTTGCCTTCATACAGATGATAGTTTATTTTTCCTTTAAATGTGCTGAACTATCTAATTCAATGTAGTTAAATTAATAAGGCATCAAATACTACTTTCCAATCATAAATATTTTAAGTCTCAATAGCTGACAAAATCAATTTAACAAATGTGAATAACTTGATCTAACACGGCTTAGAGTAACCTGCTTTTATTGGGCTTTAATAAATAACTGTCCCAGAGCTCTCATCTTCTTGGTGGGATTGGTTGAACGTGGGCTGGATTGGAGACGCACAGAGAGGAAGGATGGGTGTCTAAAACACTGGGGCGCAAAGGGCTTCAGAGTATGTATTCCATTTATTTTCCACTTCAAGGGAAAGTGAGGGCAGATATAAGTGCTGACCTTTCAGAGCTGTCAGTCAGAGTGTCCCACCAGGTGTATTTACACTGCCAAATAATAAAAAGCCAGGAACAACTCAGAGGATGAGATGCCTGTTCATCCACACTCTTTAACTGTTAGCTTTTTCCCTGGCTATGGTTGGGACACACAGAAATAAAAGCACCTCAAGGAAAGAGGTACACAACTGGGAGCAAGAGGAGAGCAGGGTCTGAGAATAAAGAAGAAAAGACATGGCTAGTCTTCACCAGAGCCTAAGCAGGGTCAGGAGAAGCCAGCCTGTGAAAGCTATTCTGTGGGTCAACTAATGAACTCTAATCTTCTCTTATTTGGTAGTGTAGACACAGACTGTCAAACTAAGCAGATTTTCCCAGTAAGAAAAATTCACAGGATTCTTGATGGCAGGACTGCACCCTTACAGCACACTGTTCAATACAGCAAAAGAATGTTATTCCAAGAAAAAAAAATAAAAAAAATTAAAAAAAGAACAAGTGTAATGGATGATGGTTGACAGTGTGACAAGCCAATTAAAATTATGCAGGATGCAATTGTCCTTACTCAACTTAAATAAAAAAGAATTTTCCAAAAAATGGAGGTATAAAAATAAGTATTTGAAGAAGGATAAAAGGGAAAAGGAATGGAAAATACAATCAAGACCAAAATGATACTCAGATGAAAATCCAGACTTGTAACAATGACTTTCTGTATTTTTAGCAAAGAGAAATGAAAAGTGAAAAGCCTTGTAAACATAGAAACAAGTCTTTCATATGGAAGTTATTTATTTCCTGGTAAATTTTGAAATGCTCTGTAACTATACTCATTTGGCTTTATTTAAAGTTGATGACCGAATGAAACTATTGGTTTTATGCATGGGTAGGATCACAAAAATAACTTCTTCACTTCCTCTTTTCTTTTTCAGCAACAGTGAAACTTTTATTTTCTGCCCAAGATGGGCAGCGCAACCTCCCCATGGGGCATGGGGAGCAGCCTGCACCCAGCGGTGGGCAGCAGGCAGGCCCCACCTCAGGGTGCAGGGCGACCCAACAGGACACCCCCTCACCGGGGGGAGTGCATTGGCACGGGGTCAGGAGCAGCGGGGGCACACTCGAAGCTGGAGCAGCTGCATCTCTCAAAGGGGAGGAAGCTCCATAGGTTGGGAAGGGGTGATGGTAGCCCCCCTGCCCGGGGCGGGGTTGGCATTTATCACTGTGTGACTGTGGTGGGTGGGTGTGCACTTGCACGTGTGCATGTGCATGCAGGGGCAGAGGATGAGAGCTTCTTGGGAATGGTTCCAGAAAGATATTTAGAAGTTTTCAGGTGTTTACTAACATTTTTTAAATATCTATTATTGTGGTTCATCTGTTGTATTGGTTATATTGATTCTGAATACAGAACTCACTGATTCCTGGTTAATTACATGTCATTAATAAAGCAATAAATGGCTTTGATCCTTATTTGATTGAAATCACATAAGCGGAATAGTTTTTCCTTGAGAAAAATATCACACATATTTTTCTTTACAGTTAATCCCGTAGAACATCCACCCTTGTGAGATTTTAAGACAGATAGGAAAAAAGCCAAACTAACTTACATAAAAGGCTGATTTCATGATCCTCATGATTTAAGACAGCAGTGATTTGGTAGAAAAAGCATTATGCTTTAAGATTTTTGTCATTTGAGGCTGACATTTTGTGAGAACAACTCCTCATGTTTTTCACTGTCTAATCACACACCAACATTAACCTTCACATAAGACATTTCATAAGCTTTCACATCTACTGGAGAAATTGATCCTGCCTTTCCTTCCAGCTCTAGGGAGTATGAAGACAGCAACATGAGTTCAATATTATATCTATATTATAATAATGACATCGATGATCACTTTCAGCTTTACAAAAGCGTTTGAGTTGTGCATTGCTCTCTGTGCAATATATATGTGTCATAGAAATGAGACAGACTGTTGCAAAGAAATCGGATTTTTTTCTGAGACAAGGTGAAAGAATCTTGTGGAACTGAGACAAGAAGGAGGATGTTTTGGGTAAGAAATTGTGAAGAAACAGTGTCAGTAAGGCATAGTAGCATGTAAATAAATAGAATAAGTAGAGATATGCACTATATATGAAAGGTTTTAACAGTATCAACATATTGTAAATGCTAGTATAGGCACTATACACATAAAATAGTGTATTAAATATAAGGCTATATATTATCAGTGAAACATAACTTCAGGCAAGTTCTAAAACTTCTTCCTTGTCATTGTCAGTTATCAACTTTATTATGGACACCACAATACATGGAAATATATCTACCTGGAAGGCAACAGAACCAATTGCAAGACTTACCTCTTTGTCTAAAGTTGGTTTTAATATTGTGTGAAAATGGAAGGGATTGCAACATAAAGAGATGCTTGTGCCAGTAAAGGCAGGGGGAAAGAAAAAAGGAAGTAAAAACCAAGTTGTACCGTGGTAATAGGAGTAAGTCAAAGGATGCTCCACATTTGCAGCAGCTTTATAATGTTGTATTGGGTTTGCATGGGAAGGTTTTGGGGGGTGGGGGGGCTACAGGGGTGGCTTCTGTGAGAAGCTGCTAGAAGCTTCCCCTACGTGTGATAGAGCCAATGCCAGCCAGCTCCAAGACGGACCTGCTGCTGGCCAAGGCTGAGCCCATCAGCGATGGTGGTAGTGCCTCTGGGAGAACAGATTTAAGAAGGGGGAAAAAAACTGCTGCGCAACAGCAGCCGGAATTGAGGAGTGAGAATATGTGAGAGAACCAACCCTGCAGACCCCCAGGTGAGTGAAGAAGGAGGGGGAGGAGGTGCTCCTGGTGCCAGAGCAGAGATTCCCCTGCAGCCTGTGGGGAAGACCATGGTGAGGCAGGCTGTCCTCCCCCTGAGGAGGAAGGAGCGGCAGAGACAACGTGTGATGAACTGACCGCAACCCCCGTTCCCCATCCCCCTGCGCCGCTGCGGGGGCACATAGAGAAAACTGGGAGTGGAGCTGAGCCATGAAGGAGGGAGGGGTGGGGGGAAGGTGTTTTATTTGGTTTTATTTCTCATTATCCTACTTGGATTTGATTGCTAATAAATTGAATTAATTTCCTCAAGTGGAGTCTGTTTTAGTCATGATGGTAATCGGTGAGTGATCCCTCCCTGTCCTTATCTTGACCCACGAGCCTTTCATTATATTTTCTCTCCCCTCTCCAGCTGAGGAGGGGGAGTGATAGAGCAGCTTTGGTGGGCACCTGGCATCCAGCCAAGGTCAACCCACCACAAATGTATTTAATGTTTATCAAATTTACTACACACTACAATGTAACAGCTATTGGTGTCATTGAGAACAGCTACTTGCATATAGGTAGTAATTTATTCTTCAGACATCAGCTGCTACATGTAACTTTCTTCTGCACTTAATATTTCACTAAAATACTATTGAAGCTATGCTGATTAGTTGTACCGTAGTTTGGAATCCTGTTATGTTAAGTGGAATGATCAGAGAAAAAGGTGAATTTAGAACTGAATTTAGCCATGGATTTCTCAGCTTTAACATTGTTTATTGTTAAGAAACAGCAGGTATTTGAACTTTGCTCCTTCCTTTTCACATTATATGTTTAAGCAGAATTTAGCATGAATTCATTATCTGAGTAGTACCTGAATACAACATTAATAATGAATTATTTTAAACAATAGTTTGAAATGCATGTCTCTAATCAGTACACTCAATGCTTCTTAAATAAAAATATTTAATTACTAATAAATGCAAACAAATAAATCCACACATATCCTAATCCAAAATCTTAACTGCAGAGTAAATGCTCACTCTCCAGATTAGCAATTTATTTTTAAAATTAATTAGGATTAAAGACTGATGCTGTTAGTCTTTGTTGAACTACTTAGAGTTAGCCAGGCATTTTTGTTACTTGGAACAACATTTAGGATAGATAGCTACATAGATGTGCAGGTAGGTATCATATATATCTATAGAGATGTGAACGTTTTCATAATGTCTAAGGGGAATTATGTGCTCAGACCATTCAAAAACACTTTAAATTTTGTGCATTTTTAGGATGTAAATTGATGTCAATATCTGTATCTTCTCTTTTCATCTTAGACTATAGCATGAAACAGAACACTGTACTAAGAGTCCTGTGCAAGCTCCAGACAGGCTGATTTGTCCGCAGAATACAGCATAACACAAAAAAAATGATAGCCTGGGTCCTTAAAATAGAATAGCTGTGTTATCATGATGATAGCACCGCTACTAATCCTTGCTCTCAACATGGTGGTGCAGTATCATGCTGACATAGGTACAGTACTTCATGTTCTGAAATTAGTTCAGCCAGCAGTACTTGACGCAGACACACTTGACTTCAACTGGTCGCATCCTATTTCCCATTTTTTTTGTGTCCTTACTCTACTATCTCACAGTATTGGTAACACTGCTGATGTACACAGTAGAAATAAAAATAAATAAATATGTGATGACTTGCAAACACTGTACCGATGATTCATAGAGCAGTAACATCATTTCTTGTTTGTGATATTAGATTTGCTTTTCATAGTGATGAGTCATGGAATCAGAATAGTTATCTGTGATTTGACTGAATAAATCAGGAATAAAGATTAGGCTAAGGATGAAGCTTACATATGTTCTCTTCTTCCATGTGGTGACAAAGAAATGCAGAATAATTTATAGTTAATATAATGATGAATAAGTGAAAAATTTTGCCTTTACCTTGTAGCCCTTTCTTAGATAAAAATGTAATTAAAAATTAAGAAAGCTTTGTCCATATGAGGGCTGTAGTATGAGTCATAATTGCTATGAAGGCCCATTAAAATAATGAAAACTTTGGAAGTAGGACTTCTAGTTCAGTATTAATAGCTTTTTTTTTTTTTTCACTATGCTACAGCACAAAATCATGCTCCTGTGTTGTCCTTACGTGACTTCCAATAGAGGTTTTGCATCCAGCCCAACAGGAGAAGGAAAATGGTTGTCATTTAAGTCAGTGTCACCACTTCCAACTCATTTTGATATTTAACAATGTCCTCTAAAAAGATTCATAGATTAATTTTTTAATTTTAGCTCATTTCTATACATTTCTATAGCCCAAGTCTATACTGAGCCTGGCAAAACTGCTGAAAATAGTAGGTGACAGTTCTCAGTTACCTCTGACACTTCTTATGTTTTGCCATTTTCTGTTACTATCTTTTCCCTTACAGAAGCTCATATAGAATTTTAAATCAGCAATAAGACTCTTAGTGTGTGATCTTACCTGTACAATGAAAAGCCAGTACAGTTACAAAAGTATTTGGCACTCTTCTATTCATATTTTACCAGTACTACATCCAAAGCTAGCGTCTTGCTGTATCTTTTTTTATTATCTGTTACTGTAAGCCCCGAAGCTGCTCATAAATTGCATCGGTCTTGAAGATTTCATAATTTTAAGTGACCAAGCAGATGAGTAAACTGTCCCATTATCACAAAGGGGTTATAAAGAGATCAAGCCACCATTTCATATACTATATTATTCTTATATCAAGCAGAGTATATATGAGAGGAAAAAAAATATTTTGAAACATGAAATATGTAGCAAAACCAAAAAGGCAGTATTTCTATGTATAGAAACTCTGAGAAAAAGTAGTTACTAAAACAAGAATTTGTTCCTAAAATGTATGTCTACTTCAGTTTGAACAAAAAGAGCTAAATTCTTCAGCAACAGAAAGGGACGTAAGGTTAACAGAGTTATGGTGACCCATGCTGGCCGGAGATTTGGCTATAATAACTTTCTTTCAGATAAGAAGGTAGAAGGATTCAATTTTCCAATTAGATGGACTGCCAAACTAACAATTTTTCAGAAGCAGGAACTAAATAATTACTTCTTTGGTTGGAATGTTCTGTGCCATGTTTCCAACAGAGGCATCTTTATTCCAGCTGTTCAAGACCAATGGAAATAAGAATTAATAGTAGAAATACCTGCAGATGCTTCAAAATTCTTTTTGCTTACAGAATGTAATAAAACCTCAGTTAAATCAATAAACTGGTTCCAGAATGTGTCAAGAGTTACACTCATGAAATATGTACAACTAAAGAAGTAACTAAAATTGAACAAAACAGTTAACTGGTAAGCTCTGGAACTATACATGTTCTACAAGGAAAGCATCTTATTGAATGGGAACTTTTTCTTAAACACAGGAAAAAATGGAAGGCTAGTCGCACCTTAAGACCTTCAATTATATTTTTACTTTATTTCAAACTAAAACCTACAATTGTTAATGTCAATGTAAAGGTTAAAATAATTTTTAGTTTTATGTTAGTTATTCTTACATTACTCAGACCTATTCCCCAGACAAAACATTCCCTTAAATCAATATATTTTGTTTAAGAAGCTTAATGAACAAAAGATAAGGATCCTAGAATCTAGACTTTCAGATCTAATATAGTTTAGATGACAAAATATGTCCTATATAACACATTTGTGAGTTGTTGGTTTGTTTTTTTCCTGTGCCTGGTATAGTTTAATATTACATTGCTTCTCACAAAAATGACCAGAAATATTTTAATAGCTGAACTTCATTATATATAATTCATAAATGTTACTTATTTAATAGTGATTTGCGTATATTCCAGCACATTTCTACATTTTGAGTTTTTATCTAAATTTCATACTTCAGGGGTTACATCTGCAGCTGTTATGTGAAGATTGAAACTTTTTTTCATTAAAGTAGATTTCTGCTGGATTAACTTTCCACTTTCAAAATGTACCATTTAATCAGTGCTGCTATTTTCTTGTAATGGAAAAGAGCAAAGCTTATGACTGTTGGCTTTGTATAAGCACACTGTACAAACAATAATGTTTTCTGCTTACACTGCAAAATCATGCAGCCATGGAGAAAAATACTGTAGTATGGAAGAGTATTTAATTATGAGAGAGTGGTACTAATTTTTCAGTTGGCTA
Source organism: Harpia harpyja (assembly GCF_026419915.1). Taxonomy (NCBI): domain Eukaryota; kingdom Metazoa; phylum Chordata; class Aves; order Accipitriformes; family Accipitridae; genus Harpia; species Harpia harpyja. The sequence continues at coordinate 10,239,962 of NC_068943.1, forward strand.
TATTTGAAATGGAGCAAACCCAAAATATTTCTCATGTATTTCACGTATGTATTTTACAGAAGGCAAATGTTAGTTTTGAAAACTATTCCACGGAAAGGATTTTTTCCCTGGAAGCAAGTGTCAGATAGGCCCCCAGAAGAAGCTGAAATAAATTAATGTGCTGATTTATATATGGCAAGTATTTGATGCAGTGACTTTAACAGAAAGCCATTCTTTATCATAAGGCTAAATGGCATAGCATACAATATTCTAGAAGGGGGAAGGAAATTGCATTTTTCAGGATAGATGATCTTCTAATTCCAAACATTATGCAGCAAAATTTAGAGCAAATAAAAAAGCTTAAATAATTACTGTTATTAATGTCAATTAGTAACACAACATATTTTTATGTGTTAATAACTGATATATTCACAGAATGAAAAATGTAGTCTTTGTGTTGTTTTAACAAAGTGATATATTTTGAAATTAGAAATATGCAAAAAGTGCAATGAGTTTGAGGATGAGAAACTCGGAAACATGGGGAAGAACTGCTATGCTTTGCTGCTGTTTGAGCTGAAATGGTGTGAAGATATTCACATTTTGCATGGACTGGAAGACATCTAGATTTTCTTTCCATTCAAACTTAGGTTGTGTTGCACTTCGAAGGGTTGTCTGTATTGTGTAAGAGACAATTTGGCTAAAAATTTCAATCTGTTTTCAATTAGAAGCTGAAGAAATATCAGCTTGTACAAAATAGATTTATTGTTACAGTAAATCTGGAGTAAATAAAGAAAAACAATCCTCTCCCCATTTTCTTTGATAGGTGATGGTTTAACTTAGATTAAATAACAACAGCTTGTGTATTGTATATTAAATTGAAAAAAGATTATGCTAAGCCATGAGACTTGCACAGTTTGTGTTCAAGCCTTCCTTTTATTATCTTGCTGCTTTTTCTTGTTTAAATTTTGCATTTCCTCCCACAAAAAAGTGCTATCAAACCTCCAGCTTCATGAGGTGAATACCAAGATCATAACTTGCTAGTGATAAATTGGTAGTTTAAGATTTTCCTGCTGATTTTTGTGCATTATTGTTCCTTGATGTGCTGATAGTAATTGAAATACTTAAATTATGCTACAATAATTTTTATTGTGTGTTCATTGTATCTTATTTTTTAACCCTAGCTGAAATAAAGTTTTATATTAACTTAATTCCCCTTCTCAAGCTATTTTTAAGTCAACTTTTTATAACTATACATGCACATTTTCATGAATTGTAACAAGTTATCTTAGGGATTTTTTTTTTCCCCCTCTCTTTTTCTCCTTTTCTTACTTTCAGGTGACATGGATAAAGCTATGTGTAAACCATGTAGGAAAGCTATTTATCGTAAAGATAAAATTAATGGCTTTTTGGTTTGTTTTCTTTTGAACCATGTACTGGTATCTATATAATTGTACTAGTTCAGAAGTTTGAGGATCATGTTCCTGCTTTAGAAAGCTCCTTCAGAAAGTTATCACACACTTTTTAATTTGTAATTTGATTGTAATTTGACATCCTCAGCTATTTGCTCATTTGCTCATTCTGATGTGCACAGCAGACTTAAACATGTTTACCTAGAGTCAAGAAGATACTTCTAGTTACATGGTAATCCATGGCAGCTACAGATTCACAATGTATAACTGGGTGTCACAACCCAGACTGGACAGACCAGGGAGTCGTGTTTAATTCGAAATTCCCTTGGGCTAAATTAAGGTGAAACAACACCAAATGATCAGTTAAAGATTTTATTCATGACAGAAGCAAACTGAACTGGGGAAGCATGATACTAGGTGGCGGGGTTTCTCACAACAGGAATTGGCATAAGACTGCTTCTGTAAACCATGTAACCCAGGGTAACCATATACATCAGTTCAGGGAATAATGAGATGCCTCCCGTTGAGTCACGAGGTTCAGAGCAGACCCCCTTGCTCTCCAGACTCCTCAGAGAAGGGCCCAGGGGTGGCTGGATCCACTCTTAGTCTCAGTCTTGGTCAACGGTTTATGTCTTGAAAAGGATGAGGTGTAGGGATTGTGGAAAAGGAAAAGGAAAGAGAGAAGACAGAGAGAGAAAAAGGAAGAGAGAAAGCTTTCACCGGTCCTGGGTCCAGTGTTGGTTCAGTCAGCCAAGGGGTCCAGTCAGCTGAGGGGTCCAGTTCTGGTGGGCTTGCGCGCCCGGGGCTTCAGTTTGTGTCCTTTTATCATCCTTGCCCCTCCTTTGGGCAGACACCCAAACTCGTTAGGTTAATGAGCAGTTTGTGAGCCTTTGGGCTTGGGGATGGTTTGTGGAGTAACTTCTCCTTCCCTGCAGACATGGCCATTGTTTGATCTTTGTATCAGAACAGCTTATCAGAACAGGGAGCTGCGCACCCTCCAGCACGCTCTCTCCCTCCTGTTGCTGATGTCTGAGCTGATGGGCTTTTCACCTTGGTTCCTTGCTGTGCAGGGTTTGTCTTTAAGCAGAACTTGCCCCGCCACAATGTTTGAGACATTAACTCTTTCAGTCTCTCACACTAGGTGATAGACCAATGATAACTGGTATCGTCTCCTTCCTGATAGACGAACTGTCCCATACTGAATTCAGAGAACACATCCACTTAATTACAAAACAGTGATTAAATTCTGTGTTGCACAGATTTTCTTTATATAGTCACAGTGAAAATCAGGAGAAATTTATCATATTTTTACTTAAAAACTCTTAAAAAGAGTTATTCCTTAAAAATGTTTCTTGTAATAACTAGTAAAAATCCACAAAAGGCAAGAGTATAAAGAAAGCTGATGGAAAAGAGCAAGCCAATTAAGTAAGCAAGGAGAAGTCGAAGAAGGTAACATGATTATAAGGGACTGCATAGCTATTTTTCTTGTTGAAACTGTATGATTGCATAACAGAGAGGAAATCAGCCTTTGTGGCTTGTTCTGGCTGTTGAACACTCATGTGGAACCATTTAGGGGCACAAGGAGATTTTGCTGGCTCTGATCACTTAGGGGAGAACACTGCCAAGCATAGGGTAGGATAGGTAAAAAGCAAAAGACACAGGTAGCAAGAAAAGATGGAAAGAACACTAAAAGGAGAACAAATATGCAGTAAGAACTCAGAAGTGTCACAGAAAAAGACACTTTTTCTGGAATCTCAGAGGTACTATGAAGAATTTCTTGCCACCCATTGAAGGATGCTGGCCTGAAAATAAAGCTGGAGGAAAGGAAACAATGAGCAAGTAGGAGATTAATTTTCAATTCCTTCTCCTTTAACTTGGCTCACACATTGGAAGTTACAGCCCACAGATAAAGCTATTATAAAAAGTCTCAGCTGGAGTAGTTGTATTTTCTTTTTCAGTTCTGCCTCGGGCCCAGCTCCAAAATAAAGGAAGCGTACCTGTTTCAACTCTGTTCTTCATTAAATATTTTTAATGCACTTCTGATATGTTTATTTCAGGGGAAAAGAACTGAAAAATATGATGAATAAAGTGCAAATAACTGCTAGTGAATAAAGTGTTGCAGGTAAACTTCAGTTAAAAATATGTCTAACCTTGACACTTTCTCTCTCGTGCACTGTAACATGCATTGGTAAGATGGCAGGAGAACAGTTGCCGCAGTCTTCCTTAAGTTGTTGGATTTCTGAGAATATGCTTAATATTAGATTGTGTATCACATGTTAAAAACAAGATCTCTGCCCAGATTCATACATCTGTTCCTTAGCAAAGGAGCCAAGTATCAATGTTAAATTGACTTCAGACGCTGAAAAATGTACATAAAACTTTAGTGATCCAAGAAAAGCAAACCTGTACTCATAACTCTTCATTACTTACAAACTAAAATCCAGGTAATAAAACATGAATTAATTCTTATTTTTAGAGTGTATTTTTCCAAGCTGCCATTTTCATACACTTAACTCTTTAAAATTCATGAGCCTAAACAAAGAAATACTTCCCTTGAATTTTAAGAAATTCTTCATACAAGCAAGCTTTTTAGAAGTTAATTCTAATTTTGAATTATCAACTGGAAGCAGAGTAAGAACACAAAAAGTAGATTGCTATGGGAAAAACTTGCAATAACAAGCCTTAAAGAGGAAAAAAAAATGCATTTTTTATTTCAGAACCATTCTAATAATTCAAGCAGTTTTCAAAAATATACATTTAAAATTAACTAATGATTTAAAAAATTAACCAGTGTCATAAGGTTCATAGCTAGGATGAGATGCTTTCAGATTATTTTTAAAAGTGTAATTTTTTAAACATCAACTAGTTTGAATCAATACAGTTGAGTGAAAAGTAGGTATAAGCTATTACTAAGCCAGATATAAATGACCTGATTATTCTTATAATGATGTTAAAATATCTTCATGATCTTAGATACCATGTCATTTGAATACCCCTGCATCTTTAATGTAATTATCATTAGAAAAATCCTGTCAAGCAGGAAATTACTATTGACTTCAATTCAGAGCTTGGGAACTGAGGTCCAGAAAGCTTAAAGGTATGCCTAGATGAATATACATGTAGTTGACCAAACTCAGTCACTGTATGCTAACATATCAAATATGGGGGTTTATAATGTATGTTTGAGTATGATATGCCTTCCTACTGTGTCACAGATGTACTGTTTCTCAGCTGAGAAGCAGTATCTAACACAGGAAGAAGACTACCTTCTTAAATTGCTGCTAACTTGTGACTGTGCGATCTCTCTTCGTTTATCCTGGGGCTAATTGCACTGGATGGGCACACTTTCTTGAGAGAAAGTATATCCAGTTTTAAACTGTTAATACTACTATGGATTTCAAATTGATATGGCTTGCTTAATCTTCTATTGTAAAGCAATGACATCTGAACTGCATTCATAAGTGCTATCAAATCAATAGTGAAATGTTTGATGCAGTTAGAAATGCTTTGGACCTGTGGCTGAAGACACGCATTTTTATCATAAAACCTTTCATTTTATGCCTCAAAACTTATTGCTACATAACCCGTTAGCGAGTAGCTCACCCAGAGGTTGCCTAAAGACATTTTACTTAGACCTTAGAGTGTGAAGCATTGAAGCTCCACAGAACAGAATTGACAGCATTGCCCTCTCTCTTCTTACAGGCATGTTAAAGGATTCCTCTGTTTACTTAAGTCTGTCACTTAAAAAAATTTTCCACAATCACTTTTGTAAAAGGTCTCTTGAGTTGTCACTGAAGTGTAAAGTTTCAATGTATTTAGTCCAATTAACACGAACAACTACAAAACAAGTAGAAAGTTTTAATTAGTTTAATTAATACAAAGAACTACAAAACAAGAAAAACTTGTTGTCTATCTTAGCAAGACTGTGCAAAGGTGCTTTACTATGTCAGTAAACAATGCAGAAAGAGAGATTGTAAGAGAAACGTGCAAAAGAGGAAAACTTTTGCAAATAAAATATGGAATTTAGGCACATATGTAGAAAGGTTGTTTTTATCTGAACTGTGAAATGGAATATTTTCATGTCCGCTGTCATGAGATGGTGAGAAGGAAAATTATATAGTCCTGGTAATAAAAGTAAGGACTGACTTATTTTGTGTTTCACCTTACAGAATATATAAAAAAAAAAAAAAAAAAAAACCAAAAAGAACCCAAATCATAACAAGATCCTCATTCCTGTGAACATGTTTTTTGGTTACTCAAAAATTTCAACCATGTTACAAAAGTGTTTGCAGTGGGGTTAATTAAGTGACCTACTGATGCAAAATTTCACAAAATCTTAAGAAGTTGCTTGTGGTGTCTAAAATAGTTTTTAAAACATAGCTTTTCTTTTGAAATGTCTCTAAATTTATAGCACATTAGGAACATTTTAAAAATGGGTTATACCTGAATTCTTTCCTGTCTTAGTTTTCATTGACTACGTACCTTTAAAAATGTCTACCTACATAAAACTGGGTGGAGATATAGTTTATGAGGTTTGATGCAACAAATAGTTTGAGAGAGGATTTTTGGTCGTCTTTATTACAAAATAAAAATCAGTGTGAGAGATTGTATATAATGAAAAGATACATTCTTGGCAGCTGACACATTTTACAGATCACAAAATACAAGTTTAGCTCTGTCTTTTCTGGTTTCAGATGATACCTAGGAATTTAGTTATCTAGGAATAATTTTTAGGAATTATGAAATATAAGCAGAAAGTTATGACAAAACTGAGATGCTTAGTCTAATTGTCATTTATACAGTAGGAGTAAACAAAGGACAATGACAGAAGTTTACTTTTTGACAGAAAAAGTGAATGCATGGATTTTGTGACTGTGGTAGTAATAAATCACCTAATAATATGTTGATAAATTATATATGAATGTGCTTAGATAAGCAAAAATGAACTTTTATCACTCAGACTGGGATTGAGCCCCAGATTCTAGACATCTAGACTGAATTAGGCATTTAAGCAGGTACATATTGAAAAGTTATCATGTTCAATGGAGTCACAGTCAATACAGCCAATACGGCTCAGTTCAGTGTGTTAAAAATAGGCCCGAGTACCATTTGAAACTTTGTAAGATATCCAGAGTATTTGTGTGGGGATGGAAGATGTGACAGAGGACCTACAGAGTACCTTCATCCTTCAAAATTAGCAACTGGATGCCTGGAGGATGCTGCAGGGCATCTCAAATATAGCACTGCACAACTTTATAGACAACTAAGATGAGATCCATTGAGTGTACTGACTCTGTTCTTATTGTCTATGATGAAAGCTCAATCACTTAGCAAACATGTAGACACCTAAAATTACATGTCTGTAACATGAGGCTTAATAGCAAACTTAGTGTTAAAAAGCCTTATTAAATTATCCCCGGAATATAATGGGAGTTTAGCTCACAGGTAAATCCTCATATTTTGGTGCCTAAATTTGGTTTCTATAATCTGGAGTTGAATCCTACCTTTAAAGGTAAATGTATCAACTCAGAGACATTTCTAAACATAGGAAATAGGTTAGATGAGTTCTATCACAGAAATCATTACTTTTGTTCATTATCTATAAGGAAGCCTACATGACAAACTCAGATAGATGTAACTATATGGAAGACATCTACAGTTAATTTTTATCCTTGGGGTTATTTTTTGTTGACCAAGAACAGATGGCTGGTGGCAATTGACCTATTCTAGATCTTGCCACTACCAGAAGAGTAGAGGTAGTCTTAAATTCCTGTGAGACCCTTGTCAATGTTCCCTGAATGTTTTGAGATCTCAGGATATTGTAATTGGCACTAGATGTCTATATGCAACTGATCTGTTCCTATAATCAAAAGACATGACTACATTTAAATAAATGCTAAATTTCATTATTTCAGGAGTAATATTTTTAGCCATGTTTTTCTAGAATTTTAGGTAAAGTTTCTACTGCTCAGTATTCTGTACCAATATAAAGCTTAACGCCAATTCCCAGGTCTCTCATCGGCATCCAAACAGGTGAAGAAAGTTACTGTGATGCAGTAGTTACTTAGAGAATCATCCCCTATATTCTAGAAAAGGAGGAACAGAGACTACATGTTCCTATGGATTTTGATTCATTTACATCCTGCTGTTCACCTCTGCAGTAGCTTAAATCATTAAAGCATTAGCTGCCCATCCTGCTCTGCGAGGAAGCACAATTAGTAACTAATTTGACATGAGACTGAAAAAGGGATTTTTTCTATCATCTTTCTTTCAAGGTGGTATCAGTGTTGTTCTATGTTTATTGCATTTGGTTTTGTTTTTCTTTCTTTCTTGATACATAATAGTTTATGAGATAATTTGTTCTCTGTGAGCAACATAATTTATTTAGACTGATTTTGAATCTACATGGTTTCATTTTCTACACTAGTCTCCTACTGTTATCAGATAACACACAAAATATCATATCACTTTCATAGCTGGCAACAAAATCCACAAGAATTTCAGAAACACTGAAGATATTAGAAATGTATGTAGGATATTTTACTCCTTGCACGTTTAGAAATCATTTATGTTGAAATACATCTGTTAAATCTTTACATAAATGATATTTTTCACAAAAATAATATATATTATTTTCCTTTCTAATGTATTTAAACAGCATTTCTTAAATACCAAGGGAGGTTCACTGCCAGGTGCTTGAGGGAATACTTCTGGTCAGCTCAAAAATTGACTCTCAGAGGTGTGGGCAAGGAAATCACCATAGAGACTGAACAGCCAGCCTAGCTCACCATGACATTTAAAATTTCAAATAGTGACAAATTATGTTACCAGGCACCCAATGTGTGACTTGATTGTCACCAAGTCCAGGATACACTAACATAACATTTACTGGAACTAAGCAAGGATGTGAGATTTGATCCAATTAGAGGTGTCACCAGTGGGGAATCCAGGGTCTTGTGTTGCTTCTCAAGCGTTGATTTCTGTGTTACAAGGTCAGCCTTTTCTCAGTTCCTTGCCTGACAGCTCTTCACTAGGTTGTTTTAGAGCTTGTAATAGCTTTGAATAACAATGCCTCCCATTGATTATGTAAAGCCAATTTGTGACTTGTGATGTGCTGCAAAAGTTGTTTAGAAAGCTCTGTGTAAAACAGAAGAGAGAAAAGAGGAGAGGAAGCAGGAGAGGAAAGAGGAGAAACAGAAAGACAAGACAAGAGAAAAGAAGGAAGAGCAGTTAATGGCTTAGAGTTAATAATTTCAGCAGAATGATTTCAAAGCCCTTCTTTGGTTAATTCAGAATAGAAACTCAATTTGTATTAAAAGAGACTATCATAGACCACACCCTACTGATCATCCAGAGGTTGGTTTCCTCCCAGTGTCCTAGGAGAAGATAAACTTCTTCCATTTTGTATAAATAACTTATTATGAATTGAACTAGAAAGAGGTAGACATTATGGGAAGAATTCAGCCCACTTTTTATCTTACTTTGATTTAGGCAAAATGTGTTGTCTTAGGTTTTCTATTATCTGTAGCTTCATGACCTTTGATGCATATAATATTTTTCAGTCTTGCTAGGCAAAGTTCTCTAGGCACCTAATCACAGTTTCCTAGACATGCTCATAAACATTCCTTTTTAAGTCACTGGATGACTAAGAGCAAGTTTGATTCAAAGATAGGCCAGAAGAGACAAAATTCTGCTTTAATTCCTGGAAAAACTAATCCATTAGATATGCTTAAACCATGCCTTAAATAAATGATAGTATTAAATTTGGTGCATGAAACTGTCAGACACTTACATGCAGTTGCTGAAGAGTTTAAGTACTCCCATATGAGACAGAACTGTTACAGGTCCTCTTCCATACACAAACATTTAAATTCATGATTTCAATTGTTAAAGGGTATCCTAGACAAATTATAGAATATATTTGGAAGTATTTCTTTTTCCATCCTTCCTACTGAAGCAAAGAATGCAAGTCAATACTGTGAGAAAGATTCCTACCTCTGTTGCCCACAGAAAGAACCAAATTACTGGTGCATAGAGATAATTATGGGTTGTACATTGTCCTTCAGACAGTGTTTATGGGCTGGATGCTGAGTGGGCAGGGGACTTGGTAAGAGGACATAGAAGAGACTAACGTACTCATTGCTTTCTTCACCTAATTCTTTATTATACAAAGATCTATTGACTACAGAAATTCCTCTGAGATCAGTGGGAGAGTCTGGAGCAAGTAAGACTTACCCTCAGAAGAGAAAATTAGGGAATCTTTGAGCAAACCTGACAAAACCAAGGCCATCCACAGATATATCCACAGGTGCTGAGGGAGCTGGCCTCCACGCTGCAAGGCCACACTGATAATCTCTGAAAGGTCATGGTGACTGGGTGAGGTTCCTGAGTACTGGAAGGAAACAAATGTCTCTCCTATCTTCAAGAATGGCAAAAAGAATGTTCCAGGGAATTTGATCCTTGAGAGGATGAAGCAAATAATCCTAAAAACCATTTTGAAGGTAAAGAAGGCCACAAAGGTGATTGGGATTAGTGAACATGTATTTATAAAGGGTAGATCATACCTGACCAATCTAATAGCCTTTTACCATGAAATGACTACTCAATGCATGAGGGGAGAGTAATGAGTGTTGTTTCTCTCAAATCAAGCAAGACTTTTGAAAGTGTCACCCATAACATCTTCACAGACAAACTGAAGAACTGCCTGCTATGTAAGTGGGCTGTGAGGAGGACTGAAAATTGGCTGAACTGCTGGGCTCAAAGGGTTGTGATCAACAGCATGAAGTCCATCTGGAGTCCAGTCACTAGTAGCATACCTCAAGTTCCATACTGGGGACAATACCTTTTATGTTTTCATTAAGGACCTAGATGACAGGACAGAGTGCATGCTCAGCAAGTTTGCAGATGATACAAAACTGGGAGAAGGGGTTGATACACCAAATGTTTTTGTTGCCATTCAGAAGGACCTTAACAGGCTTGGGAAATGGGCAGATGGGACTCTTACGAAAGTTCAGCAAAGGGAACTGCAAAGTCCTAACCCTGACAGGGGAATAAACCCAGGCACCACTACAGGCACCACTACAGGCCAGGGGCTGACCAGCTGGAAAGTAGCTCTTCACAAAAGGTCCTGGTGGACAATGTGTCCTTTCAGCAAAGGTGGCCAATATCATCCTTTTTTGAGTTAAGAAAAGCATTGCCAATAGGTCAAGGGAAGTGATCCTTCCCCACTGCTTACTGCTTAGCATTGGTGAGACACATCTGGAGTGCTGGATCCAGGTCTGGGCTGCCCAGTACGAAAAAGGCATGGACATACTGCAGCAGGCACACCAAAGGGCCACTGATATGATTAAGGGATTGGAGCATCTGCCATACAAGGAGACACTGAGAGAACTGGGATGGTTTAACCTGCAGAAGAGAAGGTTCGGGGGAGATCTTATTGGTGTATATAAGTATCTGATGGGGAAGAGTAAAGAAAACAGATAAATATAAGAATACCAGGAAAGCATGAGTGTGATCAAGCCCTGGAACAGGTTGCCCAGAGTATCCAGCTATGGAGATATTCAGAATCTGACTGGACACAGTCCTGGGCAATCAGCTCTAGGTGCCCCTGCTTTGAGGAGGGAGGTTGGACTAGAAAATCTCCAGAGGACAGGTAGCAGTCTCCTAAAGAAATAATCTCATCAGTAGGCTAAAGAGACATCTTCCCCAGAAATTGTTCTTCTGTCAGTACCTGACTAAGACGTGTTTAAAGAATTCTGTTGAATTACTACTATGGAAAAGACTTACAATGTAACTTCTTCATTCTACTTTGTAAGGAACCCAGTCACAGGAATATATATTGCATTCTGAATCTCAGGTGAAGAGATGAGCTCTGAATCCCAGTTCTGAGATGAGCGATCTTTAACATATCCATATAGTTTATATTTCTAATGGCTGATTCTATGCAACTCCTGATCTGTTGTTAAAGAGCATTAAATTGCCTACAGAGGTGTTTATGCCTGTTATAGTCAATAACTCAACGCACAAAGAGGTAGATGTTTCTTTTCGGTGCTCTAAATTGTTCTTCAAAGGCACTTATACCTTTCAATTGACCATATAGGGAGTACCAGTACTGCGAAGCACCCTGCTTGTCCCACAGAACATAGATTTAAAACCAGCTAAACTACAACGCAACCTGAACACCCATCCTGAGACTTTAAGCTAAAAATTTGAAATGTAACTAAACCTCAATTTCCTAAATATTAGGTATTTTTCACACACCATTGCTGCCTACGTTGTCTTAGCCATGTTCTGTTAATAAGGCTTCTTACTTGAACTTATGCTCCAACTAATTCATAGAGGAAGATTAATTAACTATATATGCTTATGGAGTGTTGGAACTTAAAGTACTTCAGATAATGAAATAGCTAATGATTTACTTTAAAGGACAGCAATGATATATAAACTGGCAGATAGTTGCCTATATACCTTCGAAAGTGAGGTAGAGTCTCTAGTTCACTTGATTTGTCTGGAAAAATTAGTCCTTTTACCAATCTCCTGATTCTTTGAATTCACGCTTGTAAAGATTACTAAACTGGAGTTCCATAAAAGATAAAACTGTGAGTATAAGCCAAAACAACTTGTTTCAGACATTCAGGCAGCATGTTCACTGAAAAAGCCAAATAAGAAAAAAGTCTACCCAGCAATCAACAAGAATTTTTAACTGAAATAACAGGTTTAAAATGTTTCTGAACTGAATTTTGAATTTATTTTCAGTTTAGATACATCAACCTGACTTTTTGTGTTGCTTTAAACTTCAGTAATCTGAAAAACTTTGAAAAGACTGTTGGAAATGCTAAGTTCCTATATCCATCCCCCCAATAATTGACTAAAAATATTTAAGAATATAAAAAGAAAAGCAAATACTAGGTATTACCTGAACTACCTGATCTACTTTTCATAAATTCATGAATGCATAGGGAGTTTCAGAAAACAATAGAAGGCTGAAAATGGGAGTAGGTTTTCAAAGTGGAAGTCTGGATGATCAGAACTGTTTTAATATGACACACATCTCTGAATAGAATAAAATTAATTTTAATATGCTTTCAAAGTAAAATGCTATTGCTAAATCATGCCATCACTAAAACTTACTAGCTGAAGGATTGTGATATTTTTCATCTTGAAAACATTTATAATGTGTCTTGGACACAGTTTTATTAGTTTCATGTGCTGAACATGGAGTTACCAATCTTCCTTATTAAAACCTTTGTATAGTCACTTTTCCTACCATCCTTTCTGTCCTTACAGTCTTGATATCATCTCCAGTCTCTTTCTCATCTCTATAGACATGTTATCCATCACTAAGTTTCATAACTCTTCTTCTTTTAAGAACTGAAAAATCTTTGTCCCTGTTTTAAAAAATTTTTAGGGTCATCCTTAAAAAAAGATGGCACACTTAAAAAGAATGGCACTTTGTGCTATTCTTCAGTAACTCACTCCAGTCCAGTTACTTGACAACACATTCCTTGTCATCAATCTACAATAAAGTGCAAATGAAAATTCACTATATGCCATCAGATTATTTGGGAAACCAAAACTTTGCATACCAGTTGCCTGAAAAAGTCTGCGCTCCTGAAGTCCAAATTCCTTGCTACTTGCCTTCCTCTCTTCCCTTAGGATCTTCAAGCTCTATCATCTCATGGTCATTATAGTCACAGATGCCATTTACTGTCATTATAATGAGCCAGCTATTCTTTATTTATCAGCTGCAGGACAAGCACAGCAGCACCTAAAGTTAGCTCATCCAGGACATGCATTCAGCTACTCCTTACACCCTTTGTCACCTTCTCTGCCTATTTTTTCTAAAAACCTACTATCTGCACATCACAATACTCCAGCTCTTCATGCTACCCTGCTATATATTTACAATACTCTGTAATTTCTTATTGACATCCAGTTCCTTGTTTCTTTCCCATATTGTACACATTAGAGCAAAGGCACTTCAGATGGATGTCTGCTCACTTCACTGTTTCAAGGGAAATATGAGCATCTTCCCCATTGCCCCTTCCTACCCACGTTCTCCTACTTCTCTTCAGGTTTTGATCTCCTTTCTCTGAAGAACCTTGCTTGAAGCTCTCCTCATTGTATTAGCAAGAGGCAACTGTCTTGCCCCACTTTATCAGGTGAACCCTGCTTCTCTTTAGCAGGTCTTATGCCTTGAAGTGTGTTCATGGTTATAGGAGCCAAAGCCCCAAACATGACAACAACTGTGCAGCCAGGAGTTCACCTGCAGGATACACGTGTTTCTGTTTCCTTTCCCTTTAACAGTATGATTGAGGACATCACCACCTGGGCTTTGGTCCTTTCATCCAGCCCTAAGACTCCCAAACTTCTAGCTCCCATGGCCCTGGGAATCTTTGTCCTACCCCTCCTCAAGCATAGCTTTTGAACGTTCCTCCTTCTGTGTGACATGGGGCTTAGGCTCTGGACTCTGCCAGATCTCTGCAAAGGTCCTTTCACTTTTCCATACATCTTCCATGATGCTATGCAATCTGCTCACCTTCTCCCTCATCTCCTTATTGTGGCTTAGCAGCTTGACCAGAGCACACCTCCTGCAGGTGAAGCTACCTTCACTCCCAGCTCCCACCTAAGAGAAGAGCATCGGGTTTACCCTGCAGCCCAAGACACAATGACTACATCCCCCTTGGAAGTCCCTCTTGCGTCAATGCCTCTGTTAATCTACACGTCACATGAATTGGACTGTGTCCTTTTGTATCACTGTGCTGAGCTGACTGGTAGTCTCAAGAAACATATCTGGGCCTTTGGTGTTACCCCATTTACACCAACTGTTGTATGGACTGCCTAGCTCTCTTTTGCATGAGCTATTTATAGTACTTTTGGTTTGCTGGCATTCCCCACTATCAATTTCCGATAAGAAATTGGGCACATACATACCTTCTCTGTTTGTTCTGAGAGCATTCCTGCTTGGCAGTCAACTGTGTCTCTTGGCAGTCACTATCTCTCAGTTCCCAGCTCCATGTGAATAGACTCTTGCGATTTTCATCTGGAGAAAAAAAAAATATTAGAAGTTCCTTTTTTTTTTTCCTCCCAATTGCAGACATTCATGTGGAGTACAGTTACAGGGCTCTGGTAATGAGAAGGGATTTATCTGTATTGAAAGATATCTCAAAGATTAATTGATGCTATGCCAATTACGTTTTTGCATAAGAATTTTCTATGTCTTATTTTTTTGTAGTTGTCTTTGCTTAAAGGCATGGTTTGCAACACATTTTCCACTTAAGAACCCAGACTGCAATTACATGAAATATATGACACTAGACTGAAAAGGCTAATCCTACTTTTACCATTCTATTCTCTTGATATTCTACTCTAGGCTTATTTCAGTATTTCAGAATCTATGAGATTATGGAACATGATGGTGTAGTGTGTAACCCTACAGGGTCAGAAGTTAACTGGTATTTAAAAGCTTTAATTCCAAGAACCTGTCAATGGTTTGAAGCTTATTTTAACAGCAGAATACAAAGACAACAGCAGAATGGGAGCTTTACAAGTGTACCAGTGAGATGCAGGAATTTAGACCTAAGATACATATATATATATATATATATCTGAATACACTTTAGTGTGGAGCTCCATTTTCATGAAATGGATTATTTGCCACCCTTAAGAACAGTGAATCTGTATTCTTCTATAAGTACTATGGGAAAATAGTACTCAGGGAGATCAAAATTTATCTGAATTAAGCTTTAATATCAGTAAGTATGCAGTGAGTGAAGGCAGTAAGTAACAGTTACCCAGCCATCAAGAGAAGCACTGCCTAAAATTCCTTGTCGGACTCACAATGATTTGCAGTTTGTGTCTCAAATGGCAGAACATTCATACCTTTGTACCTCCTGTAGCAATATTCACTTGCATCACCTGATGTCAGATTTAAATTCAGCTGTTTATTATTGATTAAACATTTGATTGAACTCATTTAAATGTTTATGTTCCTGACTTTTATGAATCAGTTTCTTCAGACTGAATGAGCCATTTTCAATCCATGGAAACTAATTTCCAGGCTGTTGATTTGTTTTTACAGAAAGAAATTTTGAGTACCAATGTGCAGCTATGTAAAAATTATGACCCTTTTCTTGATGGTCATAGAATACTATTGAATGTTTAAAATTATATATACTGCAAGTCATATTGCAGTGCTTTTTGTTACAGCTAGTGGCTAATAAAAATCCCACTGGGCAGTAATATTATACTCTAAGTACTGTAGTTATTCTGATTTTCCAGTTCACTGGCTTGATGTTTACTATCTTCTCTGTGAGTAAGTATATGGAACATACTCAAAGTCCACAAAAACCACTATGCATTCTAAACAAAAGAGCTCTAAGACAAATGACTTATTTCAGTTGTGGAGAAATTATAATTGCATATTTCAAATAGACAATGTGAATTCTTTTTTCAATGCAAGCCACAGATTTTAGATTCTTTAAACAGGCTTGCTACCCTCAGTAAAGTCTTATCTAATTTAAAATATCTGTAAATAGATAAACTGCATTCTTCCCTGAGTACTGTGTGCAAGTTATTACATTTTATAAAATCCAGTAAAAAGTGTCCAAAAAATGTAAATAAATTCAGCAAAAGAATTCCATAATATGTGAACAGAACAGTGAACCAGACATTAGCTACATATTCCTAGGCTCAAAGGATTTACGGATAGAAGAATGAAAGAAATATATGCATGCCACAAGCTTTGTTGTCACTTTGTAAGGCTGATTAGGGAATGGTCCCCACTTTACTAAAAACAAAGTAGCATCACCCAAATTTGTCTAGCATGGCTGCCATCCAGTTACTATGCTCTGATCCACACAAATGACTCAGGATCAGGTTGTAGGTAGAGCTAGATGTGATTTTTCTCTACTGAAGTATCTTTAAAAAGATTCTGAGTTCTAAAATTTTATTTTCATTCAGAATGAAAATGTATTCTGAAACAAACTGTGTCTCATGAAACAAAATGTTCTTTGATAAACCTCAATTTTAAGATCCTTGAAGCAATTAATTTAGCTAAATTCTTTATAGGTTTTCACATATGAAGGGATACTTCCTCTTAAGGGGTGTTAGAATCGGCTGCCTCCTCCATTTTCTCATGCCAGGACTCCCTCCTGCCTGGCGGCTGGAGCCCAGTCCAGTGCCCAGGGACCTGGGGTCTCTGCCCAGGCTGAGGCACGCAGCTGCCACTTTCCTATTTGCAGGTTCAACCGGTAGTGAACTCTCCAGGTCCACAAGCAGGCACACATTTGTGGATCCCCGCGTACCAGCACAGACCCTCTATCTGCTTGGCACCCCTGCTCAGATCCCAGCCCCTCTTACCCACTCCATGGTGTGGCAGGTGCACCTGCCCTGCCAAAGACTGGGGCTCTCTGGCCGTTGAAACATAGCAGCCGTTGATTTTTTTCTTGCACTTATTTTCATGCTTTGATGGTAACTGGGGCCTTTAGCCAGTAAGAGCTGACCTGACCTTATTTGACCACAGGTCAGATTTGACTAGGTTATAAATGGAGTCCTGCCAGAGGGCAAATTGAGCTGGTCCTCCTCAAAGGAGCAGGTCTCAGGTCAGGGACTCTCCCCTTGGGTTGGGACGCCGCCTAAGAAAACTCCTCGAGCTTCAGAGCCCTCATCTTTTAGGTAAGTGATTGTGCATTTTGGGTCATCGTTTTAAAGCTCAGGAATTCTTAAGTCAGCTGTGAGGTATTAGCTTTGTTTAAACAGACATCTGAACCTGTAGTTTGTTAATGTTGTTGGAGTGCTAAATAATTTTTATTAGAATAAATTTCGAGTGTCTGCCCTGTTTATTTCAAGACTCCGCGACACAGGAGTCACCTACTCTCCACCTGGTCCAGCTCAGTGCTTGTTACAAACACACAGCACACACACTCGTGGGTCTCCCCCAAATACCAGCATAGACCCTGCAATCAACTCATACCCCTGTTGAGACCCAAGGCCCCCCTACTCACCAGTGAGTACAGTTTAATTTTGGTAATGAATACACCCCCACACACACACAGTTTAGGGAAGATACAGACACTCGCCCTCCAGCAGTCGGCACCAGGCACACAGGCTGTGACCTGCAGTCCCGCTCCAGTGGCCGGTGCTAAGCCCCTCCCTTGCCTCTCTTACCCTGGCCCCTCCAGTAGCTGGTTTTCAGGATACACATCATTCCTGCCCCAGTGGCTGGGGGTTAAAGACCCACACACACTCCAGTTACTGACACTGAGACCCCACTGGCTCTGGTAGCTGACACCACAGGCCAGGGGCACCCACAACCCGTCTGACTCCAGTAGCTGGCACCAGATTTCACTCACACACACTCAGGTCTCACCAGCAGCTGGTACTGAGTCCTTGCAGCACACATACACACATGGGTAGAGAGTGAGATTACACAGAGAGAGAGTTAAAAAAGATTTAATGAGAAGTTATAAGGAGACAGGACAGATTGTGGTGATCAGGCGCAGGGCTCAGCCAAACAAGCATACTGACTGGTCCTGTTTCATACACAACCAGCCTCTTTTATACCCCTTTCTGCCTACCCTCTTCTCTGTTCCTCCCTGCTCCCCCTCCCCTGCACATTGCCTCATCAGTTGGCACAGTCCCACCGACCCCCTGCAGCATGCAGGACCCTCAGGTTTGCATCCTCATCTGTTGCAAAGTCCCGGTTTGCCTGCAGTTTTTTGATAGCCCATCAGTTAGTGTGACTGACCGGGTTTGTTTCTGGTTATTGTTTGTTAATGCTAATTTGCCAGGTTTTATGCCTCTGTGTGTTTGTCTCCCTTGCTTTCCTTATCCCCCCAGCTGAAAAAGTAAACATTTTCACACTCCACATACTCTTACCAATTCACACCACTGACCAGGTTTGTTCTTATCATGACCTCCCTTAACGTGTGTTGGGCAGGTTTGTCTCTGTATGTTCTGGTTTGTGGCTCCTTTGATCAGATGCCCTCAAAGGAGCAGACGTGCTCCTTCCACATAACCTTACAATTCCAAATTCTCTCTGCATAAGTGTGCAAAGGTGTGCCAAGTATGTATAAGCTTCTTTGATTGCACTACCTTTGACATTTCAATATGGGTCCTATCAGACAGCATAAATTACAAGCATCAAAAAATTGGAGCAAATGTTATTGTCATCAAGAATTAACGTATTAAAAACCATAGTAGTACTTTAGAACTCTTTTCTCAGATTAGATATATTATCAGATACAATAGCCAATCTTCAGTAAGAGTAAATGTAAGAAATTGTAAGAGCAACAAATTGCTGAGATTCTCTATAGAGTCTTACAGTTGTAATAGTTAGATCCTCTAAGGATCAACTGGAAGACAGCTGACAAAGAACAGGACATGCTGAAACTAGTGATTTGTAGGCGAAATAAACTTCAGTATGGTTCCTTTATCCCATAGTCATCTCCATTTACCTCATACTGCTTCTGTCACTGCTGCAGTCTTGAAGTCAAGGAGC
Organism: Harpia harpyja; assembly: GCF_026419915.1. Lineage (NCBI taxonomy): Eukaryota > Metazoa > Chordata > Aves > Accipitriformes > Accipitridae > Harpia > Harpia harpyja. The sequence goes on from NC_068943.1 coordinate 10,258,850, forward strand.
CAGTTCAATTCTGGAAAGAACTATGTTCAGAAAAACAGATATCCTTATTTTACCTTAAGATTGGGGGAATATATGGTACAGAATTGTCATGCTACTCCACAAAGTACTCTGTACAAAGTGGAGTAGTAATCATTTACCCACCATAATTAAGTCTAAGAAAACAGCAAGATATCCAGCATGCAGTTAAAAATTTAAGACTGTTTCTCACAGAGCAGCAGTCACTCAGTGTCATGGTTTAAGCCCAGCTGGTAACAAACCACCACGCAGCCGCTCGCTGACTCCTCCCCGCCAGCCCCCATGGGATGAAGAGGAGAAAATATAAAGAAACGCTCGTGGGTCGAGACAAGGACAGGGAGGGATCACTCACTAATTATGGTCACGGGCAAAAGACAGACTCAACTTGGGGAAGAAACAAAATCAATTTAATTTACTACCAAACAAACCAAAATGAGGATGATGAGAAGTACACCCACACCTTAGCACACCTTCCCCCCAGCCCTCCCTCCGTCCCGGCTCAGCCCCACTCCCGGTTCTCTCTCCCTCCTCCCCCCGGCGGCGCAGGGGGACTGGGAATGGGGGTTGGGGTCAGTCCGTCATACCTTGTCTCTGCCGCTCCTTCCTCCTCAGGGGGAGGAGGACTCCGCACTCCTCCCCTGCTCCGCCGGGGGGTCCCTCCCGCGGGAGACAGTCCTCCACGGACTTCTCCACCGTGACTCCTTCCCACAGGAGACAGTCCTCCACAAACTGCTCCACCGTGAATCCTTCCCGCGGGCTGCAGTTCCTCACAAACTGCCCCAGCGCGGGTCCCTCCCGCAGGCCGCAGTCCTTCAGTCCCAGGCTGCCCCAGCGCGGGCTTCCCCAGGGAGCGGCGGCCATCTTGGGGGGCATCCACCCCCTGCTCCGGCGTGGGCTCCTCTCTCCCCGGGCTGCAGGTGGGCATCTGCTCCCCCGCTCCCCTCCGTGGGCTGGGGGGGGACAGCCTGCCGCCTGGTCTCCCCACGGGCTGCAGGGGCATCCCCTCCTTCCTCCCTGCCCTCGGGATCTGCACAGGGGTTCCTCTCCCATCCCGATGCCCCGACTCCCGGCAGGTTTCCCCTCTGGAATCTGTTCTCCCAGAGGCGGGTCCGGCTCCCAGCCGGGGAAGCTTCCAGCAGCTTCCAGCAGGAGCCGGCCCTGCAGCCTGCCCACCCCGCTACCAAAACCCTGCCAACACAAACCCAAACCATTCAGTGTCTGACCTCAGTTACTGTGTTCAAGAAGCACAAAGACAGAGCAGAAACTGTATCCATAAGCCAAATGGGTAAATGCAATCTCAGTGACACCGGACTTATATTTTACAGTATACCGCATGTGCCACCGATGCAAACACCTACTATTACTCAGATAATCTACCTCTTCTTCTCTCATGAGAGATAATGATATCCTCATCTTTTCTATTAGAGACACTTTCTTTCCCTTGCATGGCTATGGATGAACTCTTCCATCAAACTCTCAATGTTTCACACACTTTGAAGTTAAACTCAGAATAAAGTCTTCTCAGCTTGCATGTAATTTCAAGTTTGTTGCTTCTATTTCAACCCTAAAAATGGATTTGCATGCCTGAAAGCTTCTCAGTTTTTCTGAATACACATCTGGCCTAATGAAGGAGTACATATTTTCCTACAAACATTGCCTCATTTTATATGTTCCAATACTGATATCCTCCTTGGAGGCAGGAGAGCTGATATTTCACTGTCCTGGAGCTTTAAATGCAAATGTATTTCACCACTAAGTTTTGATAATATTCTTTAGTCTCTTTATCCAAGGTGTTCAATATCTTTAATTACTGGTATATTGACCTGGATGAGTGAAAATACATTTTAGAATGCATCAAATCAAAAATTGTGTCAGAGTGTTACAGCTACAGTGCATGAAACATGACTACATCAAGTGTAAAGTAATTGAAAATCAGCTTTGTTGTATCCTGTTAATTACATCCAGAGAGTATGAATTAAGAAACCCATTTTCTTTTCTTTCATATCTGTGTTTGACCCACTACATGACTATAAGCAGTTTAGACTTCCTTGGGATTCTTATATTTAATACTCATCTGGAAAATAAAGGGTAATAAAATAAAATCACATTCACTTACATTCCAATATTCAAGGGACACTTCTAACATGTTTGTAAAACACTTTGAGAGACTTCATCATAAATTTTATTTATATAGGCTTATATATATTTCTTTTTATATAGATATATCTATATACAGATATAAATTGTGTTCAGGTGTGAGAAGTGTTGTTATAGCTTACCTATAAGACCTTACCTTTATTTTAGAAGATGCAGTTCTATGCTAAGAGGCATTCATTTTCACCTATTGAAATAAGTCACCCATTATAATGAATTCTCTTTAAATTAGAGTTTCATTGAAGGGTGCTGATTACATCTGAATAAAGCAGCAGGGCAAGTTCAGAAGGTTCCTGCAGAGTGGGAATTAAAGACAGAAGACAGGGAAGCTCTGTGGGGCTTTAACCTTATCTAATTAAAACTACCCCTGAAAACTGCTTAATTTTGACCTTCAATTTTATTTCAGGTAAAAGAAATCAATTTCTCTTTTCTGAATCAAGGAATTAAAAAAAAAGAGAGAGAGAGAGAGAAAAGGGGAGTTTGGCATTTTACTCAATGCTTAGTAGCTTTTAGCACCAAATTCCTTGTCCAAGGTTTCTATCAACATTTAATAAGGCATAATAAAATCAATTGCTGTAAAAACAACATCATATTGTTTGTGTGCAAAGCTCACATTTTATTGAAGGTACTTATTATAAAGAGTCACAAACACCACCATATCAGCAAAAAAAAAATTATGTCATTCTTTCTTTGTTCCTGTTCTGTGCTTTAATTAGAAGTACAAGTACATTAACTAAGTTGATCAAGCATATCTTATGGAGATAGTTCTCCTTGCAGTAGCTTAAGTACACTTTTTTCCAACTGCTAGACATTACTGTCTTAGAGAATTTCTGTCCATCAACATACTTCATAGAAAGTTAGAAGCTTGGAAACTCTTTTCACAGAGATGCAAAAATTTTAATCAGGTCACTTGCAATTTGTATGAGGTTACTAATCACAGAGATGAAAGAATACCTTTCCCTAAAGAAGTTTTACTGTGGAAACCAATCTAATAATTATTTTCTAACAATGCAACCTACTGTAGGACTACTGGTGAGAAGTGAGAAAATAAGTAATATGTGAATGAGGAAAGTTTTTCAGCAGGATTGAGCTGCCTACCTGCTCAACAGTTAAAGACTGAAGTTATTCTTGACATCATTGCAAATACAGCTTAAAATGCTGGAGCAGCTCACTGGAATCGTAGGAAATAGGCCTGGAAAAATCTCTCAAGCAATGGTGTCAGCCCCCTATTATTACGAACAGTAATGATACATGTCTTTATCTCTCCTAGAAAGATACTTGTCCTTACCAAGCTCTCTGTTAAATTTATTAGAAGGTTGTTGCAGCATTTTTAGGGATAAAAGCCTTCTTTTAATTTCTGATAAATTCTTGTTGCTCAAAGATAAATGTGGTCTTCATACATATTATTTCAGCATATGCCTTGTTTTCCTCTGGAAAACAGTTCCTGTTATAAGCAAACAAATCTTTTTGAGTCTTTGACACACTCATACAAATACAACATACAACTATTATTTTTTGTTTATTGTATTTGAAAGAGAGTGCTTTTTGGTCTGTCTCCTTAGCTTTGGATATTGAAAAATTATGTGTCTGAATCTAAGCTATCCACATTGTTTCCCTTTGCAGTCAGAAGAGAAATGGGTGCATCTAGAGTGTTATTCATGTGTGTTGGATTACAGCAAGAAGAATCTTCTGCTGGAGGTGTCTTATTTCTCTCCTCCAACTAAAAACAAGTTTATGACTACCTAAGCTTTAGACAGCTCACTTCTAGAAACCTAAGATAAGGTAACCCAAAGTACTACTGGCTTTCATTAAACACACTACAGAACTAAGTTCACTGGAACAAAATAAGAAATTGAAGAAGTAATTGCATAGTTTTGCACATTTACAAGTTATAAATTCAATCATTACTTGGTCTTATGGTTAGCTAACACTTTATGAACAATCAAAATATTTGATGGACAGGGATTTTTTTTAAATTATGCATAGAGAATCCAGTGCTACAAGTTATACACAGGAGACAATGAATTAGAATTTTTTTAAAAGGATGAAAAATATAAGTTTATATCTCATTATTTCTTGGTATTTAGATGCTAGAGTCCTTCTAATGTCTCCTCTGATCTGTTAACCGAGGAGTCATAACTCCTGACTATTAAAAGCATTTTGTCTAAATAATACTTTCTTATAATCGTAAAATCTTTTCAAATTCTAATATATTGTTATAATGAATATTGTATTAGTAATTAGAAAAAAAGAGTTCATATCAGGAGATAGAAATAAAATAGATAGTGAACATGAAGAAATTATTTATTGTGATTGATTTTGAGTTGCTGGTTTGGGTGGTAAATGATGCAAACAAACCTTACAATGCCTTTTAAAATTACTAGTCAGAGAATTTGCCTGTTCATCCATGTAGCATCACTTTAGCAGTGTGCATCCTTATAGAAGTCTCCACGTGAGAATTATAATGTAGCTTTTTACATTCTTTATAGTATTTAAAAACTAAATATAAAGTAAATTGAGGTTTGGGGTTTTTTTTGGGGGGGGGGTTGTATTTTTGTTGGGGTGGTTTGGGGATTTTTTTAAAGTTTGGTAGGTTTTCTGCAGGTTTAATTTTTTTTTCTGGCAGCTATTTTGTTGTGTTTTGTCTTTAATTTTCGTAATGGGTTGGGTAGAGGAAGGAATAGGCCACAGTGTCCTTTTTTTTGCTGGAGGCAAGCAGCCTTAAGTTTTCTTATAAACCCATTTCAAACTGTCCAAAAATATGTTTGTATTCGTTACTAAATCTAACATCACACAGAATAATAAAAATACCTAGTGATCATGCAGTTCACATATTGCACTTTCTCAGAAGTTCAAATTCTGTGACATTGCCACTAACAATGAATATGATTCTCTATCCTGCACTGTGAAGTAAACTGGGGTTTTAATTCCTTTTATGTAACAAATTCACTAAATAAACTGAGAGAATAATAAAGTGAAATTTTGGTTAAAGTTTTTTAAAAACCTCTCCTTCTAACATAAAAACTTTAGAGCATGGCTTGAGAAAAATTACTCTTTAAGGAAAACTATGAAAGACATTAATTACATGTAGTATGATAAAACATTCTTACTATGAGCTATAGTTACAGATTAATTTATTGCTCTGTTTCATGTAATTTTCCTTTTTATTATCATATTTTATCTCAAAATTAGGTTAATATATGTATTTTGTTGCATCTAATTTTTCTATACCCTTTCATCCTTTTTTGTCCTTTCATATACATCCTTTCACTGAGGCAAATATAACATCTTTTATAATGATATTTATTAATATTTTTTCAAAATAACAGTTATTAATGAGCTAAGTGCCAGCTATATAACAGGCAGACACACCACTGTTTAAAGTAATATAAGTTAATTAGGATCACAGTAATACAAGTTTTAAACTGCTAGTTACCACTCACATCATTAAGAAGTCTGTCACATTCTATTGCATGTGCTTTTCAACCTATTTTCTTAGCAGATCTAGAGTGTGTTCCTCATAACATAGTTTCATACACTTCAGTGAAGCATGGGTTACTGACACCATGACGCAGATAAGGAGCTAGTAACATGAATAACGATGTCCAGTACCTCTGAGGTAAGAATATAAGAATTTCAAAAACTGAGATTTACATTAAGGAGAGATGGGAGCCCAAGATGATATTGTAAATATCTATTTTTTTTTCCAATTTTAATCTTATCTACAGAGTTACAGTGCCTATAGCAGCCTTCAACATAGGGAAAAAAATGTACAGACAAGATGAGGGGACAATGACATATCTGTGAGAAATGTTTGTGCACTGAACTCAGAATTTTCTGTTGATATCTGTTACCAAAATCAATAAGAAAGTAAATGTTGTGGAACTGAATGTAACTCATGTTTCTTGCTACTGTTCAGGCACTTAAAATGCAGGTTATACTGTAGTCAACAATTTGATATCAGTTCCAAAGAAACTTTGTGTTTAAATAAAATGCTTGTTTTCCTTCATCCGTAACTGTAATGAAGGGGTTTGCATGTCAGAGTCAGAGGAAGTACGTTGTTGTACAGAATACAGGAATGAGATACAGCATGATTCTTTCTTGAGTTGCAAAAATCCTTATAAAATTAATTTTATGGAAATATGTTCTAAATGTTTTGTGGATACAGAAGTTGAGATAATTAAAGGCACAAGACAGACTATGTTTATATAAACATATTATGCATTTTAAGTTACATGAGGCTCGATTATTTCAAGGTTTTTTGACACCCTACTCACTGTTTTCCCTCTTCAACATCCTTAGTTAGTTGGGACAATTGCATGAAATTCAGGAAATAAAGACTAATAGACCCTCAAGATACGGAAATTCTCAAAAATATTTTCCAGCACATCACAAGTCACACACGGGCTTTACATAATCAGTGGAAGGCCTTTTTATTCAAAGGTATTATTACAGGCCCCAAAACAACCCAGTGAAGAGCTCCCAGGCGAGGAAGTGAGAAAAGACTGATGTTATAACAAAGAATGTGTTACTTACATCTTAACCTGACTGAGTGATAACTGTAGTGAAGCACTTCGAAGACCACAGTGAATTGGGAAAGATGTGAAGTGAGAGTTCGGTTTTAGGTAAGGAGATGATGGAAGAAATTAGCTCTGCATAGTACCTAGAAACCTGTAAGGGGTGCCTGGTAGCAGTGAAGGAGCAGAAAGGAAAAGAAAGGTAAAAAAAGGAAAAGAAAAGAAGAACAGAATGAGAAGATCCTTCATCCACATGAAGGAACAAGACCAGGGTTTGATAAACAACACACTTCTCTACTGAGACACAGCATCTCTTTGCCAAGAGGGTGGTCAAATACTGGAACAGGCTTCCTAGAGAGGTAGTTATGCCCTATGCCTGTCAGTGTTTAAGAGGCATTTGGACAATGCCCTTAATAACATGCTTTAACTCTTGGTCGTCCCTGAAGTGGTCAGGCAGTTGGACTAGATGATCATTGTAGGCCCCTTCCAAATGGAACTATTCTATTCTATTCTAACTCAAGACCCTGGATTCCACACTGGTGAAACTTCCAAGTTAGATCAAATCTCACATCTTTGCTTCTTTGCAGTAGATGTTACATTAGTGTCTCCTGTACTTGGTGACAGTCAAGTCAGATGTTGGGTGCCTGGTAACATAATGTGTCACTATTTGTCCCTGCCTCAACTACACTATTGGCTTGCCAATCTCCACCTCAACCAACAGTTGTGCCCCTGCCTGGTCATGGGACCCACTGGTTTGATCTCTGACCTGCAGACTGACTTCTTGGCTTCACCTCACAATCACAGAATCACTGAGGTTGGAAAGGACCTCGTGAGGTCATCCAGCTCAAACTCTCTGCTCAAGCAGGGTCTGTTGGAGCAAAGTGTGCAGAACTGCTTCTAGTTGGGTTCTGATTCTTCACAGATGGAGACTTGACAACCCTTCCAGGCAAGCTACTCCAGTGTTTGTCCTACCACACACTAAAAAAAAGTTTTCTTATGTTTAGATGGAATTTCATGTTAATTTGTGCTCATTGCCTGTTGTCCTTTATCTGGGCACTACTGAGAAGAGTCTGGCTTCCTCTTCATTCCTTCCCATCAGGCTTTTATACACATTGATGAGACCCCCTGGAGCCTTCTATTTTACAGGCTAAATAATCTCATCTCTCTCAGCCTCTCCTTGTACAAAAGATGTTCCAATCCCTTAACATTTTTGGACCTCATACTTGTCTTGTCACCACAGACCTGCCCCCTGCTCTGTAATGTATCTGACCCTCATTACCAGATGTAATTCTGACCCTGACCTGACTGACCTTGTGTCTTGACCTCACATCTGTACTATCACTATGAATTTACCTGATGATCTGGACTCTTGGTTGAACCTGGCTGTTACCCCTGGGCCTACTTTGCTTCTCCTGCTTGGGTACTGTAGGACAGGACCTGGCTGTCAAGGCCCCTGCCCTGCTGGCATGTTATTACACTTGACCCCCCCATCCATTAAGGAGCAGCTGGCTCTCTCTGTTTTCTGACACTTTGTACCATTGTTCACAATGAGTTTGAGTTCCTGCTTATTGCAGTGGGTTTGCATGGTCTCTCTGCCATTCACATATATCTGAGTATTTATTTGTGAAAAACAAAACCAAAAACAAACAAAAAAAACCCCAAACCAAAAACCCAAACCAAAACCTCAAAAACCAGAAATCTGAAAACACCAGTCTATGATCATTGACTGAAGAGTTCTGAGATTCCTAAAGTTGCAGACACATATTTAGTGCAGTGTAGTCAACATCTGCTAAAGCTTATGGTGCTCTTGGAAGTGGGCCACCTTCAACTAGCATCATGCTGTACAATTATTTTTTTTATTAGTTTCCCAGACAGTGATCTGTGATGAAGATATAATCCTGACACATGGTAACACAAAAAGTAAAGATGAAGCCTCTTGTGAATAGAACAAATTATTTAAAGAGAGAAATTGTTTTCAGAAAGGAAAGATAAATTCGTGCACAAAGTGATGCACTTCTGAAAATGAAATCACCGATTTTAAAGTCATTCCTACTGGTATGACCATGCAATCACAATATTTAAAAGAGCCAATTGAATGACCATTTGTAGAGACAGTCTCAATGACTGAATAGTTTGTCTAGCTGAGGATGCAACAGGATGCTTGTTTAAGAGGATTTGCTGTTTTTACTGTAACCTGTCTTCTCAAACCTTCTCCTGTGTGATGCTTCTGCTTCAGTTCTGCTTCTGCCTCTGCTCTGTTCAGTTATGTCCCTTCCTTGGTTCCTTTTGTTCACACCCTATCTCATCTTCTTGTGTTCCCCGCTTTGTTCCCTTGTTACTTGTCTTTTCTCTTGTCCTACTTTTATACTGAAAATGGCAAGTAAGAACAGGATCAGGCCATTTGTATTGTGTTTGTGCTAGTGCTGGTTTTTGTGTGTGATATCTGTAAAGGCATCATTCTCGTGTTTGTGTTGATCTATCGGTGGCCACCTGTGTGTGTGTGTGTGTGTGTACGCACAAACTAGGGATACATGCTCAGCCTTGTCATTGACTGGCCCTAGTGTCAGGGGATCACAGCAGCCTTGCTCTAGCAGACCAGGAAGGGGAATGGCCCTGGGTCCTGAAGCTCACCATCCTCAGCTTCCCTTTAACAAGGAGGACCATCATGTAGAGGCTGTCACATCACAAGTACTTCCAGAAGCCCCAAGAACAAGAAATAATAGTTTACTAGAAGTGGACAAAAGAGTCACGGGCAAGAGTCATGTGAGTGCAGGGGAGGGGAGAGAATGGCTCCAAAGGGCTCCAAATGACTCCAAGCTACCTCCAACCAGCCAAGGCAACCCTTGCCCTGGGAGAGAGACCATCCCTGCCCCTGGCAGAGCTGTGACACCTCAGGGGCAGGTGTCGTAGCTTCAAAATAGAAGTAAACTAGTTTAGTTAACCAGAAAGAGACCTCTCTCCTCAGTATATCACTAAGCAGTAGCTGAGGTATCTTGTATACAGGTGTACCCAGGGAAACAGAGCTCTACTACTGCTTTGTAGTCCTCCATGCCGGTTCCTGAGGCTGTGACCAAATAACGCAAGTTTCAAATTGTTTTATCCCATACTAAGGCGTGAAGCCCAAACACGGGTAAGCATAAAGTTCTCATGAAGTAATTTTTGCATTTCCCTTCCTGAATCACAGAAAAAAAATTAAGCATAGTAGAGCCTATATTTCTTCCTTAGTTTTATTTTCAAATATAGCAATACAACTCCTTCAGCTGAAAATACATGCAGTTCATTGACTGCCAATATAAAAAATGAAATTAACAACTTCTACTGAATGTTCTAGCTAAGTTATATACCTTACACTAGATCTTCATCTCTGACTTTCCACACATCATAAACATTTTACAATACAATGTTAATTATACAGCTAAGCCCCAAATAAAACAAAGTTCTTTCTCAAGGGAAAAAGAAAAGCAAGCAGTATCTTTATCTTTCCTGTGATCAGACATTAAGTTGTATTGTTTTCATGATGGATAGCACTGCACAGAAATATTAAAACAAAGTTGTTTCATGCTTTATATAACATGTATGTTGGCTATCCTTGAACTTTGCAACAATGAAATATACTTGTTTGCCTAATAATATCCCAGTGATGGATGCATAATATTTTCTCCAAAAATAACTAAAACGTGACAATTTAAGGAAACCAAAAATACAACATACTAGGAAGTGATGGACTGGCCAATGGCAATTCAACCTTACTGATTTCAGTGTTGTTACAAAAGTCCTTGTTACGCTGGCAATATCCTTGTTTTGTCACAGGTAATGTAGCAAGGACAGAAACTCTAGTGGCTTGAACCTTGAACACAGTGTTTTTCAATTCCATCACAACATTGGCTCAAGATGCAGCAGTAAAATATAATCTTTCCCATACGACATGTTAAATCTCAAAAGAGAAAATTATGACTACTGTAGAAAATTAATTTTATAAAAATTACAATATGTATAAATTAAAACTTTGATAACAAATGAAGGACATCTTGAGTAAATGAAGATGAAGTTTTATTTTCCTTTCCAAATCTCAATAACTTTATTGGCTTACGTACGTAACTGAACACTGCCAGACTTAATAAATTACACAACCTGTGTTAAATTCATTTCACATCAGTAATTGTTTAAATATACTTTCAACATCTATCTTTTGCAGACTATTTCAAATGGTGCACTGTCATATATTCTGATTTATTTTCTCTTCCTTTCTTATATTATACCTACCTTTCTTTGGGAATAATCATACCTCTTTTTTTCCAGAACCATCCAAGCTGAATTCAGATTCCTAATAGAAAAAAACTCATATATTTAAAAAAACCCTAAAAATTACCTGTCTGGGGAAAAAAAAAAAAAGTATGATTCATATAATTTTCACTTTACTGGGATGTATTAAGATAGTAAATCAAGTCCTCAAACCAGATGAGATCTCACATAGACACTCAGAATTTCTTCCATCAGCCCTTTTTTATTAAGGGTAAGTCTGGCCCATGGTTCTCAGTAGAAGGCAAATAACTACTGTTGTTATATAGCGGTGACACAAAAGCTGACATTTTAAAGTGTTTTTTCCTTTTCTTTTCATTTTCTAATGTACACTGCATCAAAATATTTTTAGCTATCTATTAATCTCTTTTTACCATCTTCTTTTTATATCCCAAGAGCATCATCATGGCAACACACTGTGAGGAAGAGTGCTCTTACTGCAGTGTGAGGTAAAGTGTCATTAGCTCAGGTATCAGCAAACTGGTTGCAAAGGAGATTCTCAGCAAAGTTTTCTGAACATATTCTACTGGTTCATCTTAGTTTTCTTGTATTTTCTTAGGAACTACTGTATCAGTTGAGTGTGATATCTGCTTTCATTTAAAGATGGATATATATTCATTTTAATTTGCACAATAATATTTAAATATGAAGTTTTGAAATATCATAGTCCACCTTAACTAAAGGTTTATTTTTCTACAAGTTTTTACTTTCTTTAACAGGCACCTCTTGTGCTTAAAATATCTTTACTAGTTCTAAAATCAGAGATTATTTCACTGGAACTTGAGCAAAGTTTTCCCTACTATATCTTTCTCTACTTTCTCTATATAATACTAGGGGCAGGGAGGCATTTGAGTTTTGGATTTTGAAGTCTACTTTCACTTTTTCTTTTTTTTTTTTTAATAAAAGAGCAAAAGTGCCAAAGTTTGAAAGCAAAATCTTTTCAGGGGACAGTTACAGGAAGTGAAAAAATATTTCTGAGTACATACAGTGGAATCTGCCAAGATTTTCTGCAGTTTTAGAAAGCATTTTTTCCCTTAGAGATAACTGCACATCCTTTCTATCCAGACTGACTAGGCCCAAGGGGCTTTTCTAGGACAAACTGCACAAGGAATATTGGAAACATCTAAGTGGAGCAAAATCTTTTTCAAACCCTGAAACTGAGGAACAAAGGAAAAACATCATAAAAATGATATATTGGAACCTTGATTTTAGGGACTGATTTTTGTGGCTCCTTAATAAATGGGAACTTAAATATGGGATATTTCTATCTGTGACTCTACTATTTCAGTGAATTTCCATGTACAAGATATGTACACACTTCCTTGCTAACTTGGATTTGGTAGTAACTGTTTACAGTTCCCAGTGATATGCTATGAATTCTCCCTAGCAAGGAGGTGGTGAAGAAGTTACCTACTTAAGTTATATATGTTCTGTAGTGCAACCACCTTGTCACATACAGTCATGTACATGACCTTTTTAGAAAGAAAGGCAGAAATAGAAAAGAAGACAAAATAAATAAATGTGTGTAACCCTCTGGGCTGGAGATCAGAGGTAAAAGAGCTCTTTGCTGCCATCTATTGATGAACTGGACAAAGAGATGGAAAGAGCAACCAGCCCTGTACTAGACATCCCCTCTACCAGAATATGAAGGCTTGGTTGGTTTTGGAAATTTGCTCAAGATTTCCTCATGGGACCAATGAAATAGCATTACAATTTTTCTGTCCCTGGAAAACAGTATGACTGTTCTCAGGGAGGTTAATCGTAGCTTAAAACTTCATGGTACACTCAGGTAGAGAGAATCTACTGTGAAAAAGTGGAGATGGAAAACTCATTCATACCTTGTGGGAAGAGTGCATCCTTGGTAGTGTAGGAGTAATACAGTCACACAAAGTAGTAAAATCATATACACATTATGATCATACACATTATTAAACGCCCCTTCTCGAAAAATTACACAATTAAAATATATCTGTGGCAATACTGGGGACAGATTATGGGAGATCTGTAACATCAAATAGCTGCAAAATTTGACTGAACACTTACAAAAAAATTGTCTCCAACTTTTATGAAGGAATTTTCCTTCTTTTATGCAGATGTGTTTCTTATGTGTAGTCTTTGAAGGATTTTATCTAAGTTTTGTTTTGAATTTTGCCCATATCCCTGCAAATCCTGAATCCAAAATTTCTTTTGACAAAGTCTGATCAGATTCATTACACAAGAGGAAAGTTCTTATTTATTTCTGTTTATTAGGTATAATAGATGAGAAAAATCAAGGTAAATTAATCATATTCGTTTTCTGTTTTATTTCACCTTGTTCTGGGGTTGCTTTCATTTTCTCTTTTTTTTCTTCTTTTTTTTTAATAATGAGAAAAGCAAGTTTAAAACTGATCTTAAATGTCACCTTTGTATGGACTTTTCTGAGCTATAAATGAAAGTAAAATATATTTGCCTACTTCTAGATGTAGGAAAAAGAGTCAATATGTCAATCAGATTAATGTTACTAAACTTATTTTGTTAATTGTGATCTAATCTTTATCTTCTTTTAAAGTCTGATCAAATTATATGAAGATGCACAGAAAAAGTACAACTGAATACAGTTTATTTGATCACAGAGAGGTATTTGATGTCATTTGAGATGCCCTTAAGCATTCCTCCTCACCACTAGGTGCTACTCCAGAAGGACCTGGGTTTCCCATGGTTTCTGTATCATATCTGTCAGATGCTGGCATATGTCCTCGGTACTGCAGGGTGTCTCAAATGACTCTACAAGCCTATTTATAGACAAGTGAATTAAGCACATGATGCTTTCTTCATACTGCAATAAGTGGTATAAAACACCTGCTTCCAGCACACTTTGGTCTCTTTGAAATAAACAGAATACTTGCAAGACTAAATCACAAATATACCATTATTTCATAGTGATTTAGATTAAATATGAAATACACATACAACATTAAATATTAAAAGATAGTTAATATAAGTAAAATGACCTGTAATTTTCTAACTTTCATATAAATACTCAATCACCACAAAACACTTTCTGTAACAGATGATTTACACATGATGTATGTGCTTTTTTGTGACCAGACGTCTTAAGGAAAACAAATGGGATGGGAATAGATTTCAAAATGAGGCACTTATATTTTTTTTTTAATTTAGGGGATTTTTAACTGTGAAGACTAAATGTTTTTCATGTTGTTAAAAACCTGAATGCACGGGAATGTAGTATCACTGTATTTTCCAACATAATGGAACAAAATATTTACAGAGTTAAAGATAGAAGTCATGAGTGGAGGAACATCAGAACTCTTTAACCTTGAACAGTTAAAGCTCAGTTAAGCTCCACACACTTTGGTGTACAGTGATAGTTAAACATTATGACTATTTCAGATGTTTTGGGATATCCAAGATATCAACATGGAATGACGACTATGAAACAGAACTTACAGAAGCTTTTCATTCCTTTGGACAAGCTGGGAATCAGATAAACCTTTGACAGCTGAAGCCTTTCTTTATTGACTGAAATAGAATATAAAATGATGACTATTTGGGACACTCCATTTAGGATGTTAATCAAAACATTTAGGCACACAAATTAGTCTGGGTACAGCAGGAGCTGCATGGAGGGAAATCTAGAGCTGCCCAACATTATCGTCTGGAGGGCTGCTGTAACAATGAATGAAATACTCAACAGTAAGGTCCAGACAGTCACCTAGTTCCAAGTCCATCCATTGTCTCAAGCCAGTCCATTAACTCTTATCTGCAGGTAACTAGCTGGTGAGGTCCTGGATAACCCCAGGAATTACTGACTAAGAGCAGTGGGTGTGCACACAGGCACAGCCCTGTTACCCACCTCTATCAGAATTGCAATTGGACTTCTATATTTCTAAAATGTGCAAAATCTCTTCTGCTATCTCTCTGTATTATTGCTTTTTATACTGCCAACAAATAACCTTAAGAAACTTGCACTGCATGTCATGCAGAACTGCCAGAAGAACTGAAAGAACAGTTAGGAAACAGAGTCCCTGGAATTTATAATGCAAGATCAGAATTCTGTCAACATCACCACTCTTTGGTGAGTGAGCTTATGGAAATCCAGAGTAACTACATTTTTCTGTTAACTTGACAATGAATGATTGTTACTAACTTCTAAAATGTTCCAAATCAGGTGCAGATATGCTTTCAAACATAAAACAGACTGAGTGAGAAAAAACAATGATTATGAGTTCTATGTATGAGAGAAAGTCATGTAACAAATATAAAAATTACACTTGGGGACAAGAAAAATACAGAAGAAAAGAAAGTAGGATATACAGAACTGGGAGCAAAAGGGATGCTGACATGGAACAAAAGGTGAAATAAAGAAACTGGTGAAATGGGGGAAGGAATAAGTCTAATACTGTGAATAAATCAATTATAGCCATATTAACACGTGGTTCATACCTAACAAACATTTATATTTTGTCTTTGATCCACGTTTTTTACCTAAATGCAACTAAGACAGCTAAGCAACATGAAACATGAATAATGAGAGGGAAAAATGCCTGCAGACTCTTGTAACAGTGTGACTTGAATCAAAGGGAAATCAAATCATCAGCTTCAAAGTGCTTATGGTTTTCTGCTTGGACATTCTAGGCGGTTCTAGGCACAAACAGAACAAGTTGGATTCCCAGTTACAAGATGGGTAAGAGGTACTTGAATGCCCAGCTTTTCACATTCTTCAGTCCTTCCCCCTGCAATAAAATGAGTTACATACCATCCTGCTTACAAGGAACTTTTGTTGGATAACATATTCTAACAGATGGAAGTGTTTTTATGAAGAATCTGTAATTCTGGAAGCTAGGCAAGGGAAGCATTTCATTCCCAGGCTTCCCTCATCTTACCCCAGAGGGTATCTGTTGAAAGTTGTTTTGGTCCCAGATAGCAAATACATAATAAAACAGTGGAATTATTCAGATAAAATTAATCTGAAAGAAGTGTGAACTAAGGCAAGATTTGAGATGAGCCCTCCAAAGGCTTATCTGACCTGCAAGCTGTATTTTCAAGTATTAAGCTCATTAAAATATAAACCAAAACAAACAAAAAGCCTTCCTTACTGTGTGTGATGTATTCTAGTTTCTGTCAGAAGGCTCTTGGCAATCTGACCTAACATTAGCTCTGCTCAACTCAGCAAGTAGTCAGTATGCTGGAGGGCAGGTCTGTCATTTAGGGGTTTCTCAACAGGCTATGGAAATGGGCTGCTGAGAAGTTCAGCAAAGTCAGATAGAAAGTCTTGCTCCTGGTGTAGGATTATCCCATGTGAAAATTTAAGCTGGAAGCTGCTAATTGGCTAGAAAGCAGCTTTGTAGAAAAGAACCAGAAGGTCAATATGAATAACATGGTGAATTTGAGTCAACAGAGAGCCCTTGTGATGACAAAGACCAGTCACATATTCAGCTGCATTTGTAAGGCCAGAGCTTGCAGGTTGAGGAAAGTTATTATGCTTCTCTGATATTTGTGAGATGGCATCTGGAGTGCTGTGTCTAGTTTTGGGGTCCTCAGTACAAAGAAACATGTGGACAAACCAGAGTGAATGCAGCAAAAGGACACTAAGATGGTCAGGGACTGGAGCACATCACATAAGGAGAGGCTGGGAGAGTTTGTTTTCTCAGCCCGATGAAGAGAAGGCTAAAGGGAAGTATTAATATCTGTGTTCAGTGAATGAGAAGGTATTAGACTGACCCTTCTTCTTAGAATAAGACAAAACTGGACACTTCTTGGAAGCACGCAGTGAACAGGAAATAGCAGCAGTTACAATTTGCAACAAGGAAAGTTCTAGTTAGATATAAGAAAAATTTTTCAGATGGAAAGTAATAAAAAATTGCATGGGCTGCTCTGAGATGATGTGGAGTCTCCAACTTTAGAGATCTTTGAAGTTTCCCAGGAGATGGCTCTAAGCCATTTGCCCTGGTGTTAGACCCACTTTAAGCAGAAGGGTGAACCACATCACCTCCAAAGGTTCCACTCAAGCTAAACTGTTTTATACAGATGTGCTTCTATGTTTACATTTAATCTGGATATCCTTGTGTTATATCTAAATAATGTGATTGGATTAACACATTATAATCTTTCAGGATGGGACTTCTCTCCTTCCATGGTAGACCTGTACATTTTAGATGTTTGCATCTGAAGAGTTATAGGGATGATTTGTCCCAGCCTAAGTGAATACTGCTATTAAATGATAGATTTTTCTATTAAGTGTCTATTTATGAAAGTAGGTAAACTTACATGTGTCAAATAGACTGCTACTGATATTTGAGTCTTCATAGAGGCATGTAATTATTTAGTGTTTTATTGTTACTAATTATGTAATTAGTGGCTTCATTATTTTCCAAAAGATAGACATGGTGATGTTTGCAAAGAAATGAAAAACCTCACAAAATCAAAGGTCTCTACCAACCTGTCCTAGGTGAAAAAGGTCTTTGTTTTGTGATCACTTCAACCCTGAGCGTGTTAGGAAAGCATACTAACCATATATTTCAGAAACAGCATTTAACATATTATCCTGGAATGTTTGCCCAGCATATCTAGTGTGTTAGATACAGTTGTGGTAAACCCCTGATACTGCTGAAAGAAAGGACAAGTGGATTTGGAAATGAGGAAGAGACAAAATATAGAATACATGTAGTTAGTTGTGGAAAAGAAGCAAAAAGATCTGAGAGAATTCCTTCAATCAGCTGTCTGAATCACAGAAACCCATCTTTTATGACTGTTGTCTTCACATAATTGTGTTACTTATGATGATAGAGAGGAAATTTCAAAACATGCTATTTTCTTTTTGTCCCAGAAGGAATTACATAACTAAGGTGATTCATAGATTCATAATTTGAAGACCACCATGACCACCATCACCATGGTGACAAGATTTGAGTATAAATGAGTTTACTTCTCTATAGGAGAACAGTTCATCTTGTTTTTAATACTCAGAATATTCTTTGAGCTCTCTGGTCAGCTGATACAGTTTTTAATGACAGTCACAAAAAGAAAGTTGTATTTCATTTTATAGTTGAATTTGCTTAACCATCTTCAAACCATGTATGCTTTGTTAGCCATACTGAGAAATAAGCGCCTTAATGTCAAACATTTTTGTGATATTACAGCAACAATGTCAAGCTTCATTTTTTTACAGGTAGCTTTGTTTTCTATTTCCTGAGTAAGGTGCACTTTCATCTCTTGACCATTTTTCCACCAGCTGGGGATACCCAGACACACGTGCATTTTTGTTATGGTTGCCTTGTCAATAACTGGCAAAAATTCATAACAGTGTATCTGATTTTACTTCTTTGTAGTCAGAATTTCCACCAGGCTTATTTGTGATTATTTTGCTAAGATTCACTCCTTTCTAATGCATGTTTTCAATTTACACTCTTCTTTCCCGATAAGTTGCTTTGAATTTGCTTTTGTTAAAATACATTTTGTTGAGTTATGACCATTTTGTGGTAGTGAAGTTATTCAGCTCATTCAGTTAGAATGTCCAACTAGGAAACAAAATATACCTGCCAACATGCATTGGAATAACAAAAGAACGGCATTTCTGATCTTTGTGTCGTACAATTTCTAGTTTTTTTCATTTGTAGCAAAGTTCATTTCAAATAGATGATGTTTCATTATTTTTCCCCCTTATTCCTTAGAAATTATTTATTTAAGAAAAATTACATGTTGGATCTAGTATGTCATGATAGTTTAATGTTTACCTTACCAATAAAGCTCCTTATTTCCTTCCTAATTATTTGGTTAGTTTGAAAGAATCTGTGGCTTATAAGAGTTCCAGATGTTTTCAGAAACAGAGTAAACAGAGACTGAAATAAGAAAGTACAGGCTCAATCCTTTTCTAAGTTTAATACTAGTCATACAACAGATTTTATAATAGATCAGTATGGTAGAAAATCAAGCATATATTAGTCTTGGAGGGGAATGCTTATTACAAAAGTACTGTTTTTCTGATATCCTACCTGTGAAGTAGGCACTCTTACAAGTGCCTGTGAAGTGTGCTAACTGATCTGCAGAGAGCAAGCTCAATTAAAGAGACATTTCAGAACAACCTTCAGTTGAATAAGGCATTTCCCAATGTAGGGTATCCTGGGACCCTCCAGAACTCTAATTCCTGCTCCAGGGACTCCCCGGTGGCTCCAGGGAGATGGGAAGATGAACAGTCTTATTCCAAAGTCTCCATGTGAGATCAGCTGAAGATATTTGTGGGAAAAACAAAACAAAACAAAACAAAACACTAAACCAACCACCAAAACAAAAGTACCCCACAACAACAAAAACAATGATCTGTGAAAAATTCTCCTAGTCAGGCAACCCAGAGCTGTAACATTAGCTGTACTGGACATGCTGACAAAAGCATACCCCTTAGCTGTCTTTGAAATGTCAATAAGCGTAATAAAGCAAAGGTGATCTGTAGGAACTTAGGAAAAGATAAGGATCTGTGAGCACTTCAGAACTGGATACCAAATTATGTAGCTAGCAGTCATATACTGTATACTAAGACAACTTCAGAAGGAAAAAGAAATTAACTGGGAGGAACAGTAATAATTCAGAAATAAAAGGCAACTTTCAGCTAAAGTGGAACTGATGGAAGAAAATGAATGCAATTATTCTGTAGCACAGAAATAGAATGAGCTTGGAGAGAATTTCTTTTAGAGATGCAGAGATGAAGAAACTTCAAGAATGTTACCTCTTCCAAAAGATTCAGAACTGGGATCCCTACACACTCCTTTTAAGAATATAATGTTAATATAAAAAGACTGACAGGAAAAAAAAAATACTGCAAAAGGCTCATGTTTGAGACAATTTTATAGAAGTAAATACCAATGAAAGAAGAAATTATGGAAGCTGAACAAATACTAAATATAACTTTTCATTATCATTATAGAAGTTGCGTTCTAGCCTATAAAACATGCTAAATAAATAAAAAAATGTAATAGAACTGCTAGAATTATGCTTAATATTCATTCACTGTCAGGAACAATGTAATTTGATGAGAATTCATCAACTGAATATACAGATTTCTCTTTTCCTTATCTTTGTTTTATTTTAAACTCTGCCAGTTAAAATGGCTAACATCATCATAATAGTAGAAATAAAACTTCCCCTCTTTCAGCAATTAATCAGAGATTAACTGGAAATAAAACTGAAATATTGAAAGTCACCAAATCTTTCATATCATAAGCTTTTTTTCACTGGGTTTGAGTTATTCTCATAATGTCTGGTAAAATATATATTTTCTCAAATTAAGTTAAGAAAAAAATACCTTTGGTTTCTTTAATTCAGCATATCATCACTACTCTCTAGAACAATTAACATATATCACAAAGATATTTAAATTGATGATTCATTAAGGAAATTATGATTTTATATGGACGTGAAATATTCTTCTGATCTTCAAAGTAACCACGTAAAAATGACATAATGTGCACGAGGTACCAATATGGCAATATTACCTCAGCATGAGTGCCTTGGTATTTCCCTCCCCTCTCACAACAATGATATTGACAAAATACCTCTGCATTTTAAGAGATGCTTCAGTGGCAGCTCATTTGAGCACTCTTGAGCTCTTTTGTACTTCATATTTCCCATTAGAAAGCAGTCCTCTTCATTATACTCTCTGGCCAGAGATACACCCATGAAATTTTTTTGTTGGTGATGAGAAGCAAGACCTAATATTTACCTTTCTTATATCATGATAGGTGAAGCTTGGTCATCTTAATAACTTTTAGAGGAATGTAGGAATATGTGATAGTGAGAAAAAAATTAATATCAAGAAACATATTTCAAATTATTGCAGCAGCTTGAATTGGGAAAAAAAATGCTTATCTGAGTGCTGTATTTGTGAAGATTTAGGGGTCTTTTGTTATTAACACAGAAATTATTCTTAGAAAGGTGTCATTTTTTGAAGGAAAATAAATTTTTACTGTAAATATAATTTTCTGTCTAAATAATTTATATGGAACATTTTTATGACAAGTTTTTTTGTTATGAACATTAGTTATCTATTTCAGTTTACCTCACAGTAAACCTTCCCCTTGAGTTACAAAGCCTATTATGTACTACATGATGTATTCATTATTGAGTATCTTTTCTAACAAGTGTATGACAGTATAAGCTTTTCACTGTCTTGGTATTATAAAAAGTTAAATGAGTACTGATAGAATTCAAAGAGCAGATTAGCAATAATGATAGCTTTGCTTTGGTTTAAAATGTAGCTTTAAAGCATATGAAAGGTTAAATCAGGGCTACAGTCTCTACCCACTAGACACATAAGATTATAATACAACTTCTACTGTTGGGCTAAACCAGTCATGACATAAAGAGTTCTCATAATAAATTCTATGGGTGAAGTATTTTGTAAAAATGCTAATTAAGGTTTAGCAAAATCTGTTTTGCTCGCATTTACTTTTAAAAAATGTCTGTTCAGCATGGAAAAATAGGAACATGGCAGATGTTGTGGAAAAATCAGCATCTATTGAGGGTTTCAAGTGTTCCTAAAAAAGACGTACTGCCTTTCTGAATAAGATCAAAAGAAGAGAATTTTTGTTAAGAAGGGAAAAAGAAAGTCATTCTAGTGAACAGAAAATCAGATAGCATATGCATCTATTTTTTGAACAGTTGCTCTAAGTGATGTGCATTTTGTTCTGATAGTAATAGTTTAAAGATTTATTGTACTTCTGCTTTACCGTTTTTGACTATAAGGGAAAAAGCATAATGTAAGGGAAAAAAACTCCTACTGATTTTGACAAAGTTAAGAGATTGACCCTGACAATTAACATTATGTAGGACTAATAGCAAATATGAGGGTAAAAAGCAGACTAAATATCTAGGCATTAGAGCAGGGAACTGTAATCTCTCTGTGTTTACAGAATAAAGAGATTTACAAGTAACTTCATAAAAATACTTTCCTGAAAGATTCCTATGCCTCAGATCATGTTACACTCCAGTTCCAGGTATATTTTCACTGATTCAAAAAATCCACTGATTTCAAAAGAACCCCCCAAAAAGAAGATGAGTCAGGAAAAAATCTCAAATATGCAAACCCATGCCATTTCAAGTTAAAAATTAAAGGTTGAAAACTCTTTTGCATCACCTCAGATGCTGTCACATGGACAACACATGGACACACCATAGTGTCTTTTAATTTTTTTTTATATACATATATACAAATATTTGTATTTGTAGTAAATTCAATAGTATTTGCATAAATCATGATAAAACTCTAGTCTTATGGAAGTTAACAATTTACCTTTCAAAAGTCATTGATTTCTGCAAGAGACTGGGGAAAATGGATGGCATATTCCAGGCTTTTTTTGTGAAGTACTTAATTTTGTCCTGAGCAAGGCCTTCTTTATTACGTAAATAAATTATTATTTCTCTACTAGACGTACATATTTGAATTGTTTGAATAACAGAGACAAATCCTCTTGAAATTTTTCCTGCCTCGGCCCTGTTTAGATACACACAAGTGAGTGCTATTTGCAAGGTATCACCACTCTGTGACGTGGAAGACAAGGAACCAAAGATGGAGGTAATCTCCCTTGCTTTTAGTGTTCCATTTTCTAGCTAGCACTTTTACTCCCTAGTCACCCAAATGTGACCGAGAAGAGCTACAAGATTTATGGGAGTGAGGAACTTGTCTGGGTGCAAGGATGGAAAAGAAAATCCCAGCGCTTCCAGCTCAGCATTTGCATAAGGCTGTGCCCTGTGGCAGAGACATCTACCAAGTTCATGCATTGTTAGGGAGGTTGAACTTAATAAGAAGAAAGTGAAAGAAGAAAGAGGGAAATCTCTTTCCACTTACAATATCCCTCAAACCCCATATTTCTTTGCTTTAAAAGTATAAATATGTGCAATTCATAGTGATGTAATGATAATTGCCTTTTTATTCTCTTTTTTAAAATCGGTATTGTAAGTCAAGTATCTTACAGTTGCTGGCAGAAAAATGGAAGAACCCCTTACTACTTTCATTGGAAGTATAATTTTGATTTTTTTGTAATGTCTTATTGCTGTAGAAGATAGAGATCCACATATTTCTATTCTGCACAACACACAATGAGACACAAAGATCTTATGTCTAAATGGAAAGGAAAGACAGGATAGAAGACAATAAAAACTAAAAAAACATGATGGCACTCATCTCAGATCTCAGGATAATAGGACTTTAACTTCTAATTCAGTGCATTTTCTTCCCTGCTACATTTCCTACATGTGTATCTCATAGTCTTGGAATATTTTTCTTTTACATGTTTTACTCAAGAAAAAAAACCCAGATATCTCATTGTCATCTGGATTCAATTCATATTATCTAATTTTAGATGACTGACTTGTTGGCATCGGCATTTGATCTCATCAGACAGACATCTTTTACAGTCTGTGGAGAGTAAAAAGCACTTCTGTTGTGCAATTCACCTTGTTCTACTAAAACAGAAAAACTCTGGGCTAGGGATTGCTGCTTTTCCCCTGTGTAAGCCTAGTGGCTGAGATGATATAAAAAAGGAGTTTTAGAGTTCAAGAATATTGGAGATCAAGGAGGGGAACAGTGCTGTGTTGTAAACCAGTAGGGAAAAAAAAAAAAAAAAAGTTGTTCAAATGGCTGTTTCATAAGAATCAGTGTAGTTACGTTGAAAATATTTTATATGAAAATTCAGGGCAGACCAGATATGTCTAAATTTGTTTACAAAGAGAAACCTGCAGTTTCAGAGTACAAAATGGGAAGATTGAAAAAATCTGTTTTAGAAGACTTTGTGCAGCAAACACTATATGTATCTATGAAAACTATGTTTACTTGCTTCAACTTAAAAACCAGAATACTAAACCCTCTTTGGGTTGGAAAGCAAGAAGTTTAACACTCTTTATCAGCAGCAGACTGCATAAGACTGTCCTGGTTTCAGCTGGGATAGAGTTAATTGTCTTCCTAGTAGCTGGTACAGTGCTATGTTTTGAGTTCAGTAGGAGAAGAATGTTGACAACACTGATGTTTTCGGTTGTTGCTACGTAGTGTTTAGACTAATGTCAAGGATTTTTTCAGCTTCTCATGCCCAGCCAGCGAGAAAGCTGGAGGGGCACAAGAGGTTGGCACAGGACACAGCCAGGGCACCTGACCCAAACTGGCCAACGGTGTATTCCATACCATGGGACGTCACATCCAGTGTACAAAACTGGGGGGAGTGGGGGCGGGGGATCGCCACTCGGGGTCTAACTGGACGTCGATCGGTGGGTGGTGAGCAATTGCACTGCACATCATTTGTACATTCCGATCCTTTTATTATTGCTGTTGTCATTTTATTAGTGTTATCATTATTAGTTTCTTCTTTTGTGTTCTATTAAACCGTTCTTATCTCAACCCATGGGTTTTACTTCTTTTCCCAATTTTCACGCCCATCCCACTGGGGGGGAGTGAGTGAGCAGCTGCGTGGTGCTTAGTTGCTGGCTGGGGTTAAGCCACGACAGAGACTTTGCTACCCAGCAAGACAAGTGACAGAGTTGTGTGATTTGGCAACTGCAATAGCTTTACTGAAAAATGTAGGTTAAGGAACTGTCCTAGTGTATTGGCTTTGTGTGGCAAGGTTTTGGTAGCGGGGGGGGGGGGGGTTACAGGGGTGGCTTCTGTAAGAAGCTGCTGGAAGCTCCCCTGTGTTCGAGAGAGCCAATACCAGCTGGCTCTAAGATGGACCCACCGCCAGCCAAGGCCGAGCCAATCAGCGAGAGTGGTAATGCCTCTGTGATAACATTTTTAATAAGGGAAAAAATGTTGGGACGGCGGTATTCGGCAGCCGGAGAGAGGAGTGAGAACATGTAAGAGAAACAACCCTGCAGACACCAAGGTCAGTGAAGAAGGAGGGGGAGGAGATGCTCCAGGCACTGGAGCAGAGATTCCCCTGCAGCCCGTGGGGAAGACCATGGTGAGGCAGGCTGTCCCCCTGCAGCCCAGGGAGGTCCACGGGGGAGCAGATATCCACCTGCAGCCCGGGGAGGACCCCACGCCGGAGCAGGTGGGTTCCCAAAGGAGGCTGTGACCCTGTGGGAACCCCGCGTTGGAGCAGGCTCCTGGCAGGACCTGTGGCCCTGTGGAGAGAGGAGCCCACGGAGCAGGTTTTCTGGCAGGACTTGTGACCCCGTGGGGGACCCACGCTGGAGCAGTGTGCTCCTGAAGGACTGCACGCTGTGGAAGGGACCCACGCTGGAGCAGTTCGTGAAGAACTGCAGCCCGTGGGAAGGACCCACATTGGAGAAGTTCGTGGAGGACTGTCTCCCGTGGGAGGGACCCCACGCTGGAGCAGGGGAAGAGTGTGATGAGTCCTCCTCCTGAGGAGGATGAAGCGGCAGAAAATAACGTGTGATGAACTGACCATAAACCCCATCCCCATCCCCCTGTGCTGCTGCGGGGGGTTGGTAGAGAATCCGGGAGTGAAGTTGTGCCCAGGAAGAAGGGAGGGGTGAAGAGAAGGTGTTCTGAGATTTGGTTTTATTTCTCATTACCCTACTCCGGTTGATTTGTAATAAATTGAGTTAATTTTCCCCAAACTGAGTCTGTTTTGCCTGTGACGGTAATTGGTGAGTGATCTCTCCTGCCCTTATCTCGACCCACAAGCTCTTTGTTGTATTTTCTCTCCCCTGTCCAGCTGAGGAGGGGGGAGTGATAGAACGGCTTTGGTGGGCACCTGGCGTCCAGCCAGGGTCAACCCACCACACCTAGCAAATGGGTTATCAAAACTTTAATCTTCATCTGATCATTATTTTATATTGGAAATTACTTCTGTGGTTATCACACATTTTTCTATTTATTGTCTTTCTTACTGTCAATTTCTTCTTTCCCTCAATATAGCACAATTTTTTTTGTTCTTTGTCTGCAAATGGAGAGTTAGAAAATATTGAGTATCAAGACAGTTTATTTTCCCAGGTTTCCGAGTGGCGTCTTGAGCCAATATTCACTAGTGACCCTAGAAACTCAACTTGTCCTTTGTAGATACAAGTCACAGCTTGGCAGAAGAATTTCACATCTAGAAAACTAGTTCTAGTGGTAGATTTTTCTATTGTATAAATCTAAAATGAGGTGAAACGAAATCCGGGGAAACAGCTGAGATAGTGATAAGGGCATGCTCCCAGCAACTGCTCGGCAGTATGATCACAGATCAGAGCCCTGTGGAGCATTGTGATGTATATTAATAAGTAAGTGTAGACATGGTCTAAATGCCCAGAAGATGTTGATAAAATCTGGTTGAAATAGCAATCAAAGAATGCCTTTGGCAGTGTATGACAGGACATTGCATTGATACTATAGCAAATGAGGACAGCGTTCCTTATCAGTTCCTGATAACTTGTGAGGGAAGACAACATAAAAATATGTGTAAGAAAAATGGAAGTAGAATACAAAATATTGGTCACAAAGCTAAAAAGACTAAAAATTTTGTCATTGTTATCCAAAAAAGTCACAGACTTTCACATAAACAAATAGTCACAAAAGCCTCTATTTCTGCAAAATTATCTAAGCCCATTTAATATACTAAAAAAAGTCAACAGCAGCTATTTTGACAGGTTTGTTGTCAAGTGATATGGACACTGGGAATCAGATATTCCACTAAAAAGTAACCTCAACAGGAGTGAACTGGATATCTTACTCCTTGGGAAGCTATCATAGACTAGTTTTTTACTTACTAGGACACACAGTAAGTCAGAAATCAGAGCTTCTAGAAAGAAGATAGAACTCTAAACAGGATATGTATGAAAACCAACCTTTGCTTTTTTTCTGTCCAGAGGTCATGTTTTTATGGTGTCCTATTCAGTGGTGTGAGACAAGGTTTTCATCCTTGAAAAAATTATGTGTTAACCATTTCTTCACATTCACAGACATCCCCCCCCCTTTTTTTTTTAATGAGAAAGGGAGAAACTATGACAGAGACACACAAATTTATTCTAGATTTTATTTACTAGTATTGGAATAACTTTTTAGATGCAGGATATTGATATAAGAATATAGAATTTTGGGGAGGGAATTTTCTGGATGTTACCTGTAACTGACCCTCCTGTGCGTTCTTATAGAAATATACTTATTTATGTTTGCACATGCACATACCCACACAGATGGATAGCTAGACAGACAGTTGCATGTGCGCGCACACACATACATATTCACACACACACTTAGGATATATATTTACACATCATGTGTTCTTTTTTGGTGGAATCAAGCTGAGAGACATATCAATCATTACTGTTCATCAAGGTACCACAAGTAGTGTCAGGACAAGGTCATAAAATATATATGAAATCGCTTTGTTAAGATAAGCAAAAATTCTCTTTCTATATGAGACCAGATCTTTCATCTGTGTATACCTCCAAGTTGCATCCTAGCTTTATGTCAGGAGTAGATCAGTCACATACCAGTTCCCTCCCATTTTCTCTTGTAACTTTTATTCTATAGAGGAAAAAAACAACATGCAAGTTCTTTAGAAATTAGGGTACTTCCCAACAAATCCCCAACATGAGCAATCAGCGGACCACTCCAAGAAGTGTACCCAAAGGCAGACACATTTCAGCACAAGTGAAGTATTCTAAAATATGCGGGGTTTGATTTGAAGGGTTTTTCCAGTAAATGAACTGGCATAGGTTTTCAGTACTTAATATAGCAAATCTTTCCTTTTTTGTGATTTTTTTCAAAAAATTTACAGGAAGTTGTCTATTATGAGGATTTTTTCTTTTATGTATATTTTTTTCAGTTCAAACTTCTGAATACATTTGAGTGTGCTATTTGAAAACCGAGGCATGTTTTGCTTTGCAAACACAGTTTTTTCATGTATAGTCTTGCTGGAAAGCAATGACTAAAAATACTGATCTAAAAGTGTAATAATAAATCCAGGATACAGAAAATATGTACAAAACCTTCTAAGAACAGGGCTGAACAACATCTAGTACCTGTAACTTCTAGGGAAATTTTCTGACATAGTCTCAAACACTGGTCACTGAAAGTGTTTGTGAGACTGACTAATATGGCACTATCAAACTGTATTATTCAAGACACCAGAGACTGATGAAAGTAGAATGCTATCACACTGCAGCATCTTGTCATTATTAAAGTCTGTCCTTGGAATCTTGCCTAGTAGTGTATTTTTTAACAGATTTCATAAACGCTACTCTATTAAAAAATGTTCACAGAATTTTTTAAGACGATATCATTTTAGCCTATGTTGCTTGGTTTGGGTTTTTTTTTTTCTTCCTTTTTGCTAAGCACTAATCAACCTTAAGGTTGAATGCAATTTTATAGAAGCAAACAGTCTAAAAATGTTCAGCTTTCACCATCAAATATATTTACTTTAAACCTTAAATTACATTTAGCCTCCATTCATAAGCTAAGAAGATTTGTTTTATTTAATTTTACACATCTCCAAACTTTTTTGTCATAGTTCACAACAGCTTTGTAACAGCTGTGCATTTATTTGTCAAAAGCATTGTTCATGTCTGTTTTAAGCTTGAAGCAGAATGATTGGGAGTGATTGCTGAAGTCACGTTTAATAATTTGTTTGTGCCTTTTTGTCCCTGATTTATGTTTTATTAAGACATTCTGCATTTTCTCATGACTGCTCAAGGAACATATTTTGATTTCCATCTCTACTACCATTTCTGTTGCTCTTGAAATACCTTCACTTCAGTACCCCATCCAATCTTGGACTATAGTCCCACTTCCAGTTTTTACTCATTTGTACCCAACTTTGTATTTTCCTCCTGAATTCCAGGTACATTCCCTTCTATCTTCTGTCAAGCCCTCAGTACAGTATATGACACTACACTTTCCCCACTGTCCTGTTTCCCTTTTTCTGTGTCAATAGCAAAAGTCAAGAAGCCTGATACAGCATCTTCCTTCAATGTAATCATCAGTCCTTTTCAGTTATATCCTTGATCTCCTCTCTACGCTTTCCCAAACTCCCACATCTTTCTTGACACTGCAGGTCCTCAAGTCATGCTTCCTGTCTCTGGTGAGCCCTACAGGCTCTGCAATTATAAACTGTGCTTAGTAACATATTTATACATGTTTAAAGAAGATCCTTAAAATTTGCTGGTTATAAACCAGCAATAAAAAAACTCTTTCTGTCTTTACATGCACAGTAAATCCATTCCCTTTTAACTCTCAAATTCCTAATATAAGCAGTATTTAGCTGGAACCTAAAGGAATACTTCCTGAACTTAAAGGAGAATTTTAAAAAGTCTGTTTTTTACCCAATGTTATAGATTTGAATTTTAATTTTGCACACTTTTGTAACTCTTTGTCTCTTTTTAAACACACTTCAAGGTTTCTTTCTGTTTTCAGATCATGGAAAGCTGTGCTAGGATAAAAAAAAATCTGTCTTTAAAACCAAACAACTCCTTCTGATATCTAATAATATGTAACACCAAAACTCAAAGGAAAACCCGAACCATCAGCAAGCAAACAAAATCTGCAATGAGGAGTGTTATGGACAATTTGAAGGTCTGTTTCTTCAACAAGAAGTTCAAAGGACAAGGACTTCTAAGAGGAAGCTTTTGCAGTGCTGCCTGTAGATTGATTTCTGCTGCTGTAAAATAATAGGATAAAAGCATATGAAAATGGTGAACGTATTCAGGAAGCATCTGAAAGTGAGATATAGTTATTGTTACATAAAATGTCTACCCATCACACTGAATCACTCTACTGTAGTCATTTAAATATGGAAATAATATCAGATCCAAACAAAATTTAAAAAACACATCCGAAGAGTTTGCCACTTCTACATCCAGCTAAAATGTCTGTGTGATAATTATGTTTCCTTATGCACTTACTAAATGGAATAACCTTAAACATATCTTGCAGTCTGCTAAAAGTGCTATGCTCAATACAATCTACTGTACAGTTTGAGTGCTTCTGTGTAGTCAGAGGTGATATCAAGCTTCTTTGGTATGTACCTTTCAGAAAAAGAACTAGAAAGGTTGAAGAAATCCTCTTTAAAGGTTGTAATTTTGTACTCTGTAAAATTTATTATGTTTTAAAAAACATATGATATTTCTTAATTACACTGTCGTAGTTTAACCCCAGCCAGCAATTAAAAGTGCTACACAGCCACTCGCTCACTCCCCCCACCCCGCAGTGGGATGGGGGAGAGGGTCAGGGAAAAAAAAGTAAAACTCATGGGTTGAGATAAAGACAGTTTAATAGGATAGAAAAGGAATGGAATATAATTAATAATAATAATAATCATCATCATCATCATCATCATCATCATAGAATATAGAAAACAAGTGATGCACAATAAAATTGCTCACCACCTGCTGACCAATGCCCAGCCAACCCCTGAGCTGCAATGTCCCCCCACGCCAACTCCCCCCCCTGCGCTGGCAGGGCAGTATGAGAAGCTGAAAAGTCCTTGACTTAGTATAAACACTGCTTAGCAACAATTGAAACATCAGTGTGTTATCAACATTCTTCTCATCCTAAATTCAAAACACAGTACTATACCAGCTGCTAGGAAGAAAATTAACTTTATTCCAGCTGAAACCAGGACATACACTTACATAAAAGTAGTAAAATATAACATTACATAGTAGAAAAAGTAGAAATTAAGTAAAGGACAAAATAGAAGTATTGTTTATTTATTGAAAAAACTAGGTCAGATTTGTGATATTTGTTTGAGTTTTCACCAAAGTTTGGTTAATGATCGCTATTCTGGAAAATCTCAATCATGCCTGTCAAGAGAGAAAAATATAGTTTAACAACTTTCTAAAAAGAAAATTGTAATCTTTTGTTAAAAGTTATTCACTGAGTTGTTTATCAAATGTGGGATATTCCACAGATCTTAAAATTTCTTATAATTCAAAACAACTCTTTTGTGGGGAGGATCCATGCTTTCACTCGGTGATATGAATGTTTCAAAATGAAAACATTCCATAATAATAACAACAATAACAATAATAATAATAATACCACCAGTAAAAAACATGAAGACACTGGTGCTTTTCAGCTATCAAAGACAGAGGGGACCATTAATTTCTAAGCACAATGGGGAGCCTTCCTGAAAAACATAATGATACAGTCTGGCCTCTAGTGATTATCACTTAATAGGATGAGAAATGAATTCCAGATATTAAATTGTTGAAAGGCATAAAATCTATCAAAAAGAAATTGCCTACAATGTTCTCAGTTGCAGTTGCATGACTTGGAATGCATAGTTGTGTATAAGATTTTTTAAGAAACCAGTTTGAGTCACTGCAGTTGTAATTTAAGGTGATTTTGGAAGCAGCTGTAGAAAAGGACCCTAAACAAACATTAAACAAACGTTTTCAATTAAAGTATCAGCTATATAGGTATTTAAATCTGTTTTTCTTTGTGTGAATGCATGATCTGGAAGTATATTCTTCCTAATGCCAACATACATCTGCTGATTTTTTTAGCATACACTGTTAGCAGCTGAGAATAAACTTTTCTATTTGGAATCCAGGCTATAGAGCAAAAATCTGTTAAACTTCAAAAAAAATTTTTTTGGACTGACTTTGGAAAATTATGAATTCATAAAATATTTATCAGTCATAGTACTTAACACTTATAAAGAGAACTGACACACTGATATACACTTTATTTTTGTTCCAAATATGAAATAACTCAGTGAAATTAAGAACTGTTCTTAGGTGAAATTGAATTAATTTGGACATATATTCTGGGAAATCATTTATACTTTTGAAAGCACATTTGGAGTAGTCAGTAAGCAATCAAGATAGTCAAGCTGAAAAATAGACCACGGCAGAATTATGGAGACATACATCAATAAACAAAAAAGAAAATCTTTTCCAGGAATTAGAGTATCTATGAGGAAGAAGGAAATCAATGGAAAGACTGTAGTCTCTCCTTTGAAATTCTTCTTTTTTTTAACCCGAACTGCTAGAAGAACTTGCAAAGAATGCAGATGCAGTCAGCTATGACAGGGCCTCTGACATTTTGTGAAGAGTTCCCATCTACCAAACCTGTCTCTTACTTTTCAGTATTCTTTGTTGTTGTATTCCTTTGCACGGTGTACTGGTTTGGGCTGGGATAGAGTTAGCTTCCTTCATAGTAGCTTATATGGTGCTGTGATTTGGATTTGTGAAAACAGTGTTGATAACGCACCCGTATTTTAGCTATTGCTGAGCAGTGCTTGCACAAAGGCTCTTTCTGCTCCTCACACTGCCCCAGCAGTGAGTAGCCTGAAGGTGGGCAAAAAGCTGGGAAAGGACACAGCTGGGACAGCTGACCCCAACTGACCAAAAGAATATCCCATATCATATGACATCATGCTCAGCAATAAAAGCTGGGGGGGGAGAAAGAGGAAGGGGGGATGTTTGGAGTTATAGAGTTTATCTTCCTAAGTTAACTGGTATGTGTGATGGAGCCCTGCTTTCCTGGAAATGGCTGAACACCTCCTTGTCAACGGGAAGTAGTGAATGAATTCCTTGTTTGGTTTGCCTGAGTGTGCAGCTTTTACTTTACCTATTGAACTGTCTTTATCTCAACCCACAAGCTGTCTCACTTTCACCCTTCTTATTCTCTCTCCCATCCTGCTGGGGGGGAGTGAGTGAGTAGCTGTGTGAGGCTTAGCTGCCTACCGGGGTTAAACCACAACACATAGAAAAAGAAAAATATAAGAGAATGTGTTAGCTAGTTTGGGAGTTATAGCAATCTATAAAGTATTTTCAATTTTTAAGTATCATAGCAACAGAAAAGGATGGGGTGGGGAAGTAAAAAGGAGAGGAGGAAGGGGGGAAAAGCAGGAAAAAAGAAAGGAAAAAGAAAAATTGCTCAATAAATTTCTTACTAGTAGTCTAAAGTAGCTTCTGAATAATTGAATGAGAAAAAACAAAAAAAAGGGCACAGAAAAGGAACACGCCTATGAGAAAAAAGGTGCTTAATAGTCTTTAAGACTTCATTATATCTCTGAGGAGACAACACTTGAAAAAAATCTGTATCTGCCTGCCCTATCCCAGAAATCTCAGAAGAGCAGTTCATTTTTCTCTCCCTTTTCCTTTACTTCCAGAATACTTATTTGTGTTTCTGTATTGGTTCAATTATATTAAACTGCTAGTATCGGCTCCTTTTTTCTTGTGAGGGACTAAGCAAGCAGTTAGCATTCTTGAACTTTTGGGCTAATGTCTGTTTTATCCCAAAAGAGCAAAGAAGAAATTCCGACAATCCAGCATATATCATGAAGTGTTACTAAACATAATCAGATTAATTTAATTGTTTGCAACATATCTTTAGAAGTCTCTATAGTAGGTATCACAAAGTAGAACAAGAAAAGAATATTAACAAAGGAAAATAATAGCAGATGCTCAAGAATAGTGTGAATGGAATCAATGATCCAATTAGCATTCCATCATAAAATAAATTTTGTGCTTATGAAGGAATATGTAAGTTATTTAATTTAATTTTAGGGTCATTTTTTAAAATATACTTCATTTGTGTTGTGCATCCTTGAATAAAGTGAATGAATACTTGGCATCTATTTCTACAGTAGACAGGTTGCAAACATATGCATCCTTCTCTTACACGTTCTCCAAGCAAGAAATCAGAAGGCAGAAAATAGCTAGTATCTGAAATTATACACTTAAGAATTATTAACTAAAATATTAACTTAAAAATACTGAAACAAAAAGCTAAAATGAACCTGCAAATTACCTCAGATGACAGCAAACAGCCATAAACTATTTTGCAACATGTAATAATTTACCCATCCACTTCATAGGGAAGTTCCACATTATCATTGGCAAGCCATACACACAAAAAGTTTGGGCTTTGAAGAAACACTGAAGTTGCACACTGAGGAGAATGCAAGTTGGATGATCTGCCTCCATATCAATTATTGAGAGAAATTTCAGCTATTAAAGATTTCTGTTTATGTCTTTGAAAATAAAATACTTGTGTTAGGTAGAAGGTAGACTTTATTCCACTTCTGTGTTTCACTTCATTCTGTGGTTGCTGAAAGGCAGACGTAATTTCTAAAAAGATATGTTAGGATCTCTATACACTGAAAATTGTATTATTCTTCTATCCAGGTTTGTACACTTTCTGTTTATCTAGTTTCAATACAATCAGGCTGTATCTACCAAAAAGGGTTTTGTTTGGGGGTTCTATTTTATCACCACAGGTGAATATCAACAGCGTTTATTCATCCACATTTACCCTACCATCTACCTCCTGCTAGGCTGTGCCTACTGAGAAACAGAGCACTTCTGCAGGTGGGGAGAAACTCTTGTAGGAGCATGCCTGCTGGGAACAATAGAAGGATGTAGGATTATACACAGTGGTAATGTTAGTTCACTTGGGAACATGAACTACAGAGATAAAAATAAATAAAATCAGCATGGTCACCTACTGACACCAGGATCACAATGTGATGACCTCATCTGTCCTGAAAGAACAACACTATTAGTAGCCATGGTGACTAATCCAATGTTAGTCCCACTGCGTATAAACACAGACCATTGTAAGAACCAACTCTCCAATGATAATTGACCACACATTTGATAAAAAGATATGTCATAGACTGCCCTTTACTGAGCTGTAAGTTTCTGTTTCTTTTTATGTCTCTAATTTGTAACAAAAAACTATTTTTAAGATAGTGATTTTAAAATAAAGGGTAGTGACCTTTAAATTCTGGGCTCAATAACCACTAAATTGTCAGTAATTGCTAATTTGCCTGCCACTTAACAAGAACAACTCTGCAAGAGGTTCCATTTCATGTGGTCTTTTCTTTTGATATGTTGCTTGTAAACTTCTTCTGTGTGACATTTATTTACTGAAGCTAGGTCAGATACCTGTCTTAAATAAAAACAACTTGTTCTAGCAAGCTAATTTCAAATCAGTAACAGCTGCAAAATTTCAACTCTAAATTTTTCAAATTCAGTTTTGATTACAAAAAGAAAGAAAATCAGTCATTTAGCAACTCAGTAATAGAGTTGGCTGATTATTGAAAAATAAGATCATGTCTAGCTGTTTATTTGAATAAAGACAAAATTTCACTGGAAATATTCAAAGACTATGACTGCAATTCTTCTAAGACTGAATGCAGAAAGACTTGTTTCCTGAAATGGTTACAGAATGGATATAATTCCAAATCCTTGCAAGAATTTACATTCATTCCAAAAGCAGTTGTATGGCCATGGATACTGTTTCTTTGTCTGAAAGAATGCTCTTATTTGCTTGAAGAAAGGAAAAAAAGTATATCTTAGGGAACTCATGGCAACCTGTAAATACCAAATGGGTTTTTGTGGGTTTTTTTTAAGTAATAACCATGGCATGTAGTACAATGACCAGTCCACAGGCTGACAAATGCTTCATAAAACATTCTTCAAGTAATTTTGAAAAAGTTTTAAAATCTAACATGGATAATTAGAAAATTGGTGAAAAGTTAGATTTGCTGAAAATAGATTTTCACAGAATCAGTTGTTGAGGTTGGAAGGGACCTCTGGACCTCCACCTAGTTTAACATCCCTGCTCAGAGCAGGGCCAACTGAAGCACATTGCTTAGGGCCATTTCCAGTCAAATTTTGAGTGTCTGCAGGGATGGAGACCTACAGCTTATTTTGGCAACCCGTCCCAGTGTTTGATCACCCTCACAGTAAGTGTTCTCTTACATTTAAGCAGAATTTTCTGTATTTTAATATGTACTCATTGCTCTTGTCCTGTCATGGCACATTGCTGAGAAGAATCAAGGTCTGTCTTCTTTTCTCACCTCATCAGGTATTTATTTAACCACATTGATAATATGTCCCCTTCCTAAGCCTTCTCTTCTCCAAGCTAAATCACTCCAGCTTTCTCACCATCTCCTAATATGGAGATGCTCCAGTCCCTCAATCACCTTTGTGGCCCAGTGCTGGATCTGCTCAAGTCAGTATCTTTCCCGCACTGGTGAGCCCAGATCTTGACACAGTACTGCAGATGTGGCCTCACCAGTGCTGAGGGGAGGGGAGGTCTCATCTTCCTCGACTTGCTGGTGAAGATCTTTCTAATGTAGCCCAGGATGCTGTTGGTCGTCTTTGTGACAAAAGCATATTGCAGGCTCATGGTCAACTTACTGTCCATCAGGACTTCCTGATCCTTCTATGCCAAGCTGCTTTCCAGCCAGTAGAGCCCACAGCCTGTCCTGGTACATGGTGTTATTCCTCCCCAGGGGCAGGACTAGGCATTTCTCGTTGTTGAACTTCATCAGGTTCCTGTTGGCCCATTTCCCCAGCCTGTTAAGGTTCCTCTGAATAACAGAACAACCATCTGTTTTATCAAACCCTCCTAGTTTTGCATCATCTGCAGACTTGCTGGGCATGCACTCTGTCCTGTCATCTTGGTCCATAATGAAAATGTCAAACAGTAGTGGTCCCAGTATCAACCCCTGTAGTATACCACTAATGACAGGCCTCCAGCTGAACTTCATGCTGCTGATCACAACCCTTTAAGTCTGTCAGTTCAGCCTGTTGTTGATCCATTTCACCATCCTTTTATGTAGTCCATATACCATCAATTTGTCTATGAGGATGTTATAGGAGACAGTTTTGAAAGCCTTTTTGCCAACAGCTTTCCTTTCTCAAGTGCCCAGCTATCTTCTGTTCATCTCTCTCTTTAATGCAAATTAGATCTATATTTGTTCTAAACTTTTTTTTTACAAGCCAGCTGCATTCTCTGCCATTCTCTCTGGTTTATTTTCCCAAACATAAACAGAACATACTAGAAAATCTATTGTTATTTGATAAGGATAAGAATGAATAGGACTTAGAGGTCAGTGTCTGCTATAATACAGTAAATGGAAAAACATTAAAATTTAAGAAGAAACTATCAGTCATCTGAGAAACATCTAAAAGAGACCAGTGATGTGTTTTGGAAAGTGAATTAAAAAGGCAATATTTGAATACTTGTTTTTATTTATGAGGGCCAAAACCAATATTGTAAGGTTAGGAACAGTTCCTTAGTTTCTAGTTCTATATGCACAGGCTTCACTGCAAAATTGTTATACACATTTATGTATAAAATCTTGCTTTTTCTACTTAATGACATACTGCCTGTGAAATTCTGAGATCATTTAGAGATACAGTTATCACTTTTCTGGAGTATAACAAGTAGAATAGACTAGACTAGACTAGACTACAATATTTCAGTTGGAAGGGACCATCATCGATTCCCTAGTCCAACTGCCTGACCAGTTCGGGGTGGACCAAAAGTTAAATGCCTCTTAAACACTGACAGGCTTGGGGCATTGACCACCTCTCTAGGAAGCCTGTTCCAGTGTTTGACCACCCTCTCAGCAAAGAAATGCTTCCTAATGTCCAGTCTAAACCCCCCGGCACATCTTTGAACCATTCCCATGCATCCTGCCACTGGGTACCAGGGAGAAGAGGTCAGCACCTCCTTCTCCACACCCCCTCCTCAGGAAGCTGTAGAGAGCAATGAGGTCGCCCCTCAGCCACCTCTTCTCCAAACTAGACAAACACAAAGTCCTTAGCCGCTCCTCATAGGACATGCCTTCCAGCCCTGTCACCAGCTTTGTTGCCCTACCCTGGATTCATTCAAGGACCTCAACATCCTTCTTAAACTGTGGGGGCCAGAAGTACACACATTATAAACTGGGAACAAACTTTTTAATACGGCCTATTGTGATAGGACAAAGGGTAATGGTTTTAAACTAAAAGAGGGTAGATTTAGAGTAGATATAAGGAAGAAGGTTTTTACGATGAGGGTGATGAAACACTGGAACAGGTTGCCCAGTGAGGTGGTAGATGCCCCATCCCTTGAAATTTTCAAGATCAGTTTGAATGGGGCTTTGAGCGACATGATCTAGTTGAAGATGTCCCTGCTCATTGCAGGGGAGTTGGACTAGATGACCTTTAAAAGCCCCTTCCAACCCAAACTATCCTATGATGATTCTATGATGATTTAAGGTGAGGCCACACCAATACCAAATACAGCTGGATAATCACCTCTTTTGACCGGCTGGTTATACTGTGTTTGATGTACCCCAGGATGAGGTTTGCCTTCTTGGCTGCCAGGACACATTGCTAAATCATACTGAGCCTACTGTCAGTTAGCAACCCCAGATCCCGTTCTGCAGGGTTGCTCTCCAGCCACTCCTCTCCCAATTTACACTTGTGCCTGGCGTTACTCCATCACAGGTGCAGAATCTGGCACTTGGACTTGTTAAATTTCATTCCATTAATTATTGCCCAATGCTCTGAGGGACAAATGTAGTTTAATCAAGACTAATGCATGATTTTTCTCAAAGAAGGGGCTGATTTTAATTTTTTAGTGAGTATTAGTGATTTCATATTCAATTTATAAGTAAAAACTTATATGCTGCACATATTTTAATGCATGCATAAATATACTCATAATACCACAGTGTTGATCTAGATAGAACACCTTAAATTCAGCAGTAAGTAATATTTGAAAATGTACAGAGAATGTTAAAATAAATTTAACAAAAAGAACAGGCTCGATAGATGTGTCCATCTGATAAACTAAAATACCTTCAAGAAAAAAATGTAGTATCCGAATTACATCAATCAGCACATGAGAGTCTGTATTCCAAAATCAGCTGGTGAGTAATATAGAGAATATGATTTCATATTGTTAGAAGTCTGCATTTGGTTAATCTGAATGAATTTACAGGATGCAGACCTATAGACTACAGATTAGGTAGATACTTAGATCAGACCAAAAACTCTTCCAATAAGACCTGGGTATATTATAGAATCATAGAATAGTTTCTAGAATGAAAGACATCTTCAACTAGATCATGTTGCTCAGAGTCCCATCCAACCTGACCTTGAATATTTCCAGGGATGGGGCACCTACAACCTCTTTGGGCAACCTGTTCCAATGTTTCACCACCCTCATTGCAAAAAATTTCTTCCTTATATCCAACCTGAATCTACTGTCTTTTAGTTAAAAACATTACCCTTTGTCCTATTGCAACAGGCCCTACTAAAAAGTCTGTCCCCATCTTATAAGCCCCCTTTAAGTATTGAGAGGCCCCAATAAGGTCTCTGAAGAGCCTTCTCTTCTCCAGGCTGAACAACCCCAACTCTCTCAGCCTTTCCTCATGAGAGGTGTTCCATCCCTCTGATCATTTTTGTGGCCCTCCTCTGGACCCATTCTAACAAGTCCATGTATTTTCTGCGCTGAGGACTCCAGAGCTGAACACAGCACTGCAGGTGGGGTCTCACCAGAGAGAAGTAAAGGGGCAGAATCCCCTCCCTCAACCTGCTGGCATGCTTCTTTTGATGCGGCCCAGGGTATGGTTGGCTTTCTGGCCTGCAAGTGTACATTCACAGAATCATAGAATCATTTTGGTTGGAAAAGACCTTCAAGATCATCGAGTCCAACCATCAACCATGCCCACTAAACCATGCCCTGGAGTACCCCGTCTACTCGCTTTTTGAATACCTCCAGGGATGGTGACTCAACCATGTCCCTGGGCAGCCTATTCCAATGTCTGACAAACCTCTCAGTAAAAAAATTTTTCCTAATATCTAACCTAAATCTCCCTTGCCTCAACTTGAGGCTGTTTCCTCTCGTCCTATCTCCAGCCACCTGACAGAAAAGATCAGC
Organism: Harpia harpyja; assembly: GCF_026419915.1. Lineage (NCBI taxonomy): Eukaryota > Metazoa > Chordata > Aves > Accipitriformes > Accipitridae > Harpia > Harpia harpyja. Next base: position 10,298,438 of record NC_068943.1, read on the forward strand.
ACCCACCTCACTACAACCCCCCTTCAGGTAGTTGTAGAGAGCGATAAGGTCTCCCCTCAGCCTCCTTTTCTCCAGACTAAACATCCCCAGCTCCTTCAGTCACTCCTCATCAGACTTGTGCTCAAGGCCCCTCACCAGCTTGGTTGCCCTTCTCTGGACACGCTCCAGCACCTCAATGTCTTTCCTGTAGTGAGGGGCCCAAAACTGAACACAGGACTCGAGATGCGGCCTCACCAGTGCCGAGTACAGGGGAACAATCACCTCCCTGCTCCTGCTGGCCACACTGTTTCTGATACAGGCCAGGATGCCGTTGGCCTTCTTGGCCACCTGGGCACACTGCTGGCTCACATTCAGCCGGCCGTCAACCAGCACCCCCAGGTCTTTTTCTGCTGCGCAGCTTTCCAGCCACTCTTCCCCAAGCCTGTAGCGCTGCATGGGGTTGTTGTGACTGAAGTGGAGGACCTGGCACTTGGCCTTGTTGAACCTCATACAATTGGCCTCGGCCCATCGATGCAGCCTGTCCAGATCTCTCTGTAGAGCCTTCCTACCCTCAACCAGATCAATCCTCCCTCCCAACTTGGTGTTGGGAGCACCCAAGCAAACCGAACAAACCAGCAAACCAAGTTCGTTGGTAAGCAAACTTACTGAGGGTACACTCGATCCCCTCGTCCAGATCATTGATGAAGACATTAAACAGAACAAAACTCATCCATACCAGTCTCTTGCCTTCCTTTCCCGATTTCTTACACCTGGTGATCAAGAGCTCTTGCGCTCTATGGAAAGTGTCCTTAAAGATCTGCCAGCTCTGTTCTGTTCCCTTGTCTCTGAGGGCAGTTTCCCAGGGGGTCCTACTGACTAACTCCTTGAACAGCTAGATCTAAGATTCTTCTATAGGGGACTCATCTAGGGCACTTGCTAGTTGCAGAAATCAAGACAGTATTTATTCATTGGGAAAATGGAGGGATGAGACGTATGTTATGATGGAGGGACTAAATCAGAGGTAAGGAGTACCAGAGATATAACAGAGGCTTATGACTGTTATCTGGATGTCCTTATTCTGTTGATTATCTCCCAGAGTTCCCATCAAATAGACATTCATAACTATATGGACAAATTTTGTAGTGGTGATATCAGATGTTTCTTTACATTTATCTCTCAGGGTTATGGGTGGGATTAATCTGCTTTAACCTGACTGTCTGCACATTAGATGGCTAAGGTTGAGTAGGTAACCTTAGGCTTGCCTTATTTTTAATAGAGAGAAATAAGCACTTCCCTGAGGTGATTGATCTTATTTTGTGAGAAGGTGACATAAATTAGATGAACCATTCTCTGGAAGTGTCTGGGGTTTTTTGCCTTTGACTGTAAAGGCAGTCTAGCATATTTAATCAGATTTAGACATCTACAGTTTTACATCTAAGACTGAGTTGAATCCTACACTTAATTGCCTGAGATGAATATGCTCAGGACTGAGAGTTACTTGATCTGGTATTCTGCTTCACTGATTTTCTGTACTTCCAAATATTCTTATACTAATTTTAATACAAACACTCAGGATAGGATTTGCCTCACCTGTAGCTCTCTGTCTGCCTCTTTCTCTAGAGGAAGATTAATATATGCGAGCTAGTCATGTTAATTCATATTTAACAATGGGCATCTAATTATTGCAATTAATGGAGTTTGATAGCTATATGAGGTTGTTGTCGTTTATTCCCCAGAAGTATTTATTTCCAAATCATGTAAAAGGTTCCCCTCATAACTACCTCAGATGCAGATGTCTGTCCTTAAGATTTCCAAAATTAGACAGTTGATCTTTAGTGTTCTGCTCTCAGAACCAAGAAATTTTCAGCATGTGCAACTGCAAGAAAACAGTGAATTAGTCAGAGGAGATGCTATTCTCACTGAACTTCAGCCATATACAAGTTAGGTATCTAGTATAATCCATCCAGCAAAATTTTCTCTACTGTCATAGAGAGAAAATAGGTATTTCCAACATGGGAAACAACTTGACAACTACTTTAGACTTTTTATACAGTGAGATTTAAATGAGACAAATGCAAAAGGGTAAAGAATACTGTACATATGCATACTGGTCAATTTGCTCCCCCATCTCCCAATTAACATGCAAAAACATGCACTGAATTTCTGATTTGTGGTCTCTGTTATCTTGGGAAATGCATTTCATCTACAGTGATTGTTTATCTCTGTAAAATAGGAATATGGTGCTTTTCTCTGTCAGAAGCCAAATATAAAGAGTAGTTGCTATGTTTATGATGTCATAATTAGTAGAGCATGAAAAGTATTTGGCTGATAAAAGATAATTTGGCTGAAATATATACAAAAAAAAAGGTCTTTCCACCTAGCAAAAAGCATCTGGCTGATAGTCACAGAGCAGGAATATGATTATCTGGGCTTCCTCCCTAATAAGTAGAAAGAGATATAGTCCTCTTCAGATGTTGATATATCTAAGACGGAATTGCTTTTTAAAGACTGAATTGCTTTTTAAAGTCTCTTTTTTCACTTTCAGCTAACTACAGAGTGAGTTCATGATGAATAAGATCCCAAATCATGTGTTTTGAATAAGTGGCTAGAATTAAGGAGGGTGAAACAAGGTCAGAGAGCAAAGTCTAAGGAACGGAATTTGTGCTTGCAAATATGTGAGTCCAAAGGAGTAATTATGTTTCTCCTGTAAATAATTTATCATGGAAGTTTATGACAAGGAGCAATCAAGATGTGTTCTAGCAATGGAATTCTCATGCTAAAATAGTCAGATGTTTTTATTTATGAGAGACATTTCTGAAGACAGTTAATTACATTTTCACCTTTCTAGCATCAGGACTTTTGAGGAAAACGGTATATATTAGTATATACATATTTGTGTGTGTATACATGTACATATATAAATGTGGATACACTTTCTTTTGTGCTGTTCTTTGTATTCAAACAGAAAGAATATAAGCACATCCTGCAGACAAAGCTAGATGGTGTAAGATATCTTGTCAGTAAGATGCAAAGTAAGGATGGATGACTATTTTCCTCAGGACTATCTTCCTTCAATCTGTTTTAGTTATAGCAATATTAATTGTTGCCATTTTTTTCACACCATCTCACATAGCTTTATTACCATGATAGAAGCAGGTGAAACACCCTGTCTTCTGAATCTGCACAACAGTTGTACTAGATCAGCTAAAAGGTAAAGATCTTACTCATCAGGTAAGATTCAAATATTCCTCAGCTATGACAAGCATGTAGACTCAGCAAATACACTTCAAAGAAATTGTAGATGTTAGAAAGGAAACAGTGAGCATTGATTCTTTTACAAATGCCTTTGAAGGCAACGCAAAATGTCACGCAGTATGAATTTAAGCAGTTTAAATAGGTTGGTGTGAAATTTAGGACCTAAACTAATTATTTAAAAACCACTGATTTTTTTTTTTTTTTTTATGTTTTACTTATTTTGGGATGAGAGTGGCTGAGAATATTTACTGTTGAATAGATGAAAATGCACATAACAGACCCTTGATTTAGGTTACACAGTTAACCTAGAAATTCGGTACCACAGGCACCAGTACATACTTAGTCTGGCATAAACACTATCGCTGGAGCAATGCCACTTTAAACAAATAATAAAAAAATTGGCTTTAGACAGGGCTGTAGTGTAGCCATTCCCCTATTGCTCTCTCTATTAATATTCTGCCCCTCAGAACAAAGAGAAACGTCCTCTGAAGAGAGTATTGGAGTATTTCTGAAGTAAATTTGGATCAGCTGAAAGAGGAGAAAAGAAGTCATTACTCTTCTCACTGTCATAGTTTATCTAGAATCCCCAAAAGTAGAGATTCTGGTTTAAATCCCTTTGGCAGAGAAGGGAATTGAGGTTTTCCATAATCTGCTGAGTCCTCAAACCACTGACCTAAGGGACTGGAGACAAGCACTGGTATCATGTAATCTTCTTCGGTTGCCCTAAATTATTTCTTCCCCCCCTTTTTTTTTTTTTACTTTTTTCTCCAGGCAGATTAGCTGGTAAATTTGTCTTACATTTAAACACACGCATAGAAAAAGAAAATTTTAATTCACAAACAAATGCATATCATTATATACCTACAAATACTATACAATTTGGAAAAAAAAGAAAGAAAGAGTCATCTTCTGGGAAGATACCCTAAGTCTTCAAACTGTAACTCTAGCATAAGTCTAACCCTACTACTTGTGGCTAATTATCCACACAAGTGGAGTACAGGGACTGTAACTGCACTACATAAGTTCTCTGCAGGCCAATTTTGTCTTTTGTCTTTTTTTTTTTTTTAAATTACATTATGCTGCTCTTATGCTCAGTCCAATAATCACCAGTTCATCTGATACGTCTGCTAGTGTGTCTGTGTTGATTTGTATGTAGCTACTTACAGGTTAGCATTTGATCTGGTGGGGTGGGCCATATCCATCAATGTGTGTATTTCTTACAAGTTCCATAGAGTTTTTGTCAGAATAAGGGTTATCGGAATTTTAGAAGGTAGAATTAAATGAATTTTAGTTCTTTAGCCCCGTGGTCCAAATCAGGAAGTAACTAAGTAAGTAATGTAAATTATCATTAATTTACTTAGAATATATGAACAAATTATTATTGGCTCAAAATAGATATATTTGTTTTATTACTTGGAATAAAGGCATGCTAAAATTAATTTTCATTGTTAAAATAAAAATTAAAAATAGCTCTACATTGTTAAAGCTATGATATAATTTACTTAAATTAATAGTAAGTTGTTATGCAATAAAATAACAACCTTTTTATCCATTAGTGGGAATTTACAGCATGATAACACAATGTAGATTAATATTTCTGACTTTTTCCTCATATTATTTACAGTCAATATAGAAGCAAGGTGTGAGACATTCACTTTCTATTAAGAACTTTGAAATTCTGAAGATGGTTTAGTGGGCATGGTTGATGGTTGGACTCGATGATCTTGAAGGTCTTTTCCAACCTAAATGATTCTATGATTCTATGATTCTATGGTTCAAAGTTTCTTAATGTTGAAATTGTGCTTCAGAAGCAAGTGATCTATGCAGATGTTCTGTATTGTCCTCAAATAAAAAGGTGTGCTCAACAACTACAAAAAAAGGAATTATTCATTCCACAGTTAGCTACAACAATCATGAAGCCCTGTAAATGAAGGTGGTACAAATTATTCTTTCAGCTCTGTAAACTAAAAAGACAAAATTAGTTTTACTTCCTCAATGACAAACGTATCACAAAAAATCCTTCCATCCAAAGTGACAATTACAAAGTTATCATCATAGACAGTTTGTTTCATTTTATTTTTCATGGATGCTCAAATGTTTATAGTTCATGAATATATTAAACAAGTAAAAAGATTAAAAAAAAAAAAAGTTTGAGAGAACACATGCAGAATGGTTTGTACCATATCAAAACAAAAGCTCAATGGGGATTGTCTAAAGGGTTTGATAAAATAATCCAAGATAGCCGAGTACAGAAAAGCCTTACTGACTTACCAACAACAGCAGCTCATAAAATTCAAAAGATTGATGCTTATTTTTGCAATGGTTCCTACAAAATCATCTTTAAATCTAAAAGAGGCTTTCATATTTTCTGTTTATAGAGCTTGATGAAATAATTGTTATAAACAATTTCTGTAATGAAGAATATTTAGTTTTATTTTGCATGGGAGAAGGAAAATCAATTATTTCCTTACTCCACTAAATTGAATATATAGAAACCATATGGCTATGTCCTATGAAACATTCACTTGTTTTGTTTTTAGATGGCCTCTGGATCACAGGTGCATGAAGGTTCAGCCTTGACTAAACAGTTTTAAACTGTGGTCTCCACTGTTGCACAAAACACAAAACAGGGCTTACCTTTGCTAGTTCATTATTAACAAAATGGGATCATGAAAAAGATGTATGGTTATTCTTTGCTCTCAGGGTAACATTTCCTGTACCATAATGTGCCCATTTTTATAGAATCATATGCCTGCCAAGCGTCATTCATGTGAACTGACAATTAAATTTCTTTTCTGTTGCCATTTAGCCTTTTTGGACTGTCACTCAGAAACCAGCCTCCAGGGAGTCAGCAAACTTCCCCTAAAGCAATCCATGTGCTTCTAGGAGCAACTGAATGACAGCTGATACTGTCTTCTACAGAAAAGGCAGCTGAGAACTTTTTTCACTTTTTTCTCACCCCTTATTGCTCCTTGGTTGGCTTCTTGCATCTACTGTACCTGCATAATCATGACAGTAGTGGAAGAATAGAAAACCTTATCCACCAAGGTGGATAGTGAGCTTCTGACTCACCTTCTCATTTAGGTAACTGCCCTGCCATCCCTTACGTTGAAATTGCAACTGGGCCACAACTGTCTCTTTCTCTTCCTAGATAATAAACTTGATTGGCCACTGAAAATGTGTAAATTCATTACTTGAGCTCAACAAAACTGCTTGTGCCTCTCCTTCCCTGTTTTCAGAATGAGTTGAAGTGGGAATGGGGTTGACACAGGACTGAGAAAATTATTATATCAAGTTCTCAGGAAAATATTGTTTATGCAGGCTTTGCATCTTTCTTCTGGACAATGTTCCTAAGTAACATTAGGAGCAGAAACATTATTTTGTAATGCTTCAAGTCACAGTCGCTTGACCTTTTTCTTATATAAGATGGCTAGGTTTTGTGCTTTTTTTTCTGTATAAAAGAATGAATTCTGATTGTGTTTACATGAAAGATTATTCAGTCATTCTTACCTTTTCATTATGATGCAAACTTCATCATACACATGGGGAAAGAGAGGCTAGTGAAGCCTTGCAGTATATGTTACTGGGAGCAACTTTTTCTTTTATATTGAGCATGTACACCTTACTTTTATATGTGCTTGGTAGATTAGGCATTACACATCGATGTTTTTCATGTTTACCCCAAACCAGAAGGATTAAAACAAAATAAACACACATACACATACATTTATATGTATAAATACTAGTGTTAAGGTATGGAGGCAGATGACTAGGCCCTACCCTGATATTTAGCTAAATGAAAAGAACATGAAAAACATGAGAATATGAGCTTAGTGTAAGAAACTGCTAAACGTAATAAATAAGAAAGTCATAACCTGACAAAAATTTCAGACAGCAGCATGAGAAATGGCAGGATATTGCATATGGTTAAGGGAAAGGTCTTGGTTTCGGCTGGGGTAGAGTTAATTTTCTTTCTAGTAGCTGGTATAGTGTTATGTTTTGGATTCAGTATGAGAAGGATGTTAACACACTGATGTTTTCAGTTGTTGCTTAGTAGTGTTTAGACTGTCAAGGATTTTTCAGCTTCTCATGCCCAGCCAGCAAGAAGGCTGGAGGGGCACAAGAAGTTGGGAGGGGGCACAGCCAGGGCAGCTGACCCAAACTGGCCAACGGGGTATTCCATACCATGTGACGTCATGCCTAGTATATAAACTGGGGGGAGTGGAGGTGGGGAGAAATAACTGGGTGTCAGTTGGCAGGTGGTGAGCAATTGCATTGTGCATTGCTTGTATATTCCAATCCTTTTATTATTATTATTGTAGTTTTATTAGTGTTATCATTATCATTTTTAGTTTATTCTTTTCTGTTCTATTAAACTGTTCATCTCTCAACCTACGAGTTTTACTTTTTTTTTTTCCGATTCTCTCCCCCATCCCACTGGGGGGGGGGGGGAAGTGAGTGAACTGCAGCATGCTGCTTAGTTGCTGGTGTGAGAGATGAACACACCTCTCCAATAATTGGAGGGGAACATTGAGGACCTGCTGGGGACTAGGACCTTGCAAGGCTAGCAGTGCCTCCATAACCCTATCAGAAATACCATATTTGGCTACAGACCTGGGACTAAAAGGGAACACATAGGTGTGAACTGTTTAGTTGAGAGGAGAAAAGGGAAGAGAGAGACCAATGTAGATGAGTGAGGAACAAATGTGGGAAAGTGGAGAGACAGGAAGATACAAGTGGCTGATGACATGTAAAAAAGACTCTTGGCCACTTTGCTTTTCTGCTGAGCTCTGTACCTGATTATTTCAGTCTGTCCAACCTTCTTATTAAACCTTGTTCCTCACTATTTTCTGTGTGAGTGCACTCTCTACTCTGAGACTACGTGTGTGAATTGCTAATGAACTTCAGGCCAGATATGGAAGGAGCCAGCAATTGGAGAGACTGAGGTCTCGGTCGGTGGTCAGCTGCTGGATAGACCAGTATTTTGTGTGTGTGTGTACGTTCTGCTAGTAAGCTTCAAGCTGGACTAGCCAGTGGATAGGAGGAGGCTAGGAAAGATACAGGGTCTGAGTTAGTGAATGAGTTGAGTACCTAGGATCCAGGCATGGGTATTAGGTGAACTTTAAGCCTGTGCTAATACTCAAGAGATCTGTGAATGTGGCTATGACTGTGGGTTGGGGAGTAACAGTGTCTATCAACAAAAAACTTCAGTCCTGATCAGCTGGAGGGGAGGAACAGAATTCAGTGGTGTCCATATTAATGTGAGTGCTGCTGTCATTAAAAGCACTGGCTTCTGTTGTTCTCTGTGTCTGTATATGTGTGTGTGTGCCTGTGTGTGTGCACACATGCACATGTGTCTTTTGGGAACACCTATTTACTGCCTGGATCTACTGAAGGAAAAGGTAGCAGCTACAACTACCAGATTGGGATTCCCTGGGATGTGAGAGTGCACCAAATCAGGCTCTAGCAGACTGGGACGGAGGAAACCGCAATGCCCCGAGGACCATCAGATTCAGTTTCCTTAACAGTGAGGAGCATGGGGAAATTTAGTTTAAGCACTAACAGTTGTATTCTGTATGTGTGTTTGGCTTGCTGAGCTTTACTATGAAGTACTACTGCTTATACGATACTGAGAATCAAACAAGAACCTTTACTGAGCAGCTCTGATATGCTGTTTGCATTTCCTGCATTCCTCCTGCTGTGTGCTCCAGGCTGCTTCTCTTGTGAAACTCAGTGTCAGAGTTAAGAAACATATTAAAAATACAAATGAAATTCAAGCACAAGTCCAGGAGAAAACAAAACCAATCTAACCTGATTATGATGCTTAGATACCCAGCTGCTGAAACAGACAGACATTAAGTATGAAATGTTTTCTTCTCTCTTCAATTCTCTCTCAATGTGTAAGAATAATTGGTGCTTCAGAATTAAGACCAAAACAGACTGAATGCTGAACACAGAGCTGGCTTTATCATGCAGTTACATACTGCTAGGTGATTACAAATGTTGAGATCAGAGTTACATTTTAAATCGCTTGTTTAACTCAGGGTTGTAAAAAAGTACTTCTGACCACTGAGAATCTACAGACCCAAAACTTCTCTTAAAGATAAATGCTTACAATCTTTCCTCTTAATATGAATAGGTGTACTTTTACAATTTTTCTTTTGAGATTTACCCAACTAGAAAGGAATTGATGAAGTGCCTGTCCCTCTTTTAAAACTATTGGACCATGAATGAAATATGCATCTGAAAATACTTGTTTCAATGCCTCTCTGACCAAAATGATATTCAAGCCAATTCTAGAAAGTCGACAGCTGTTTTGGAATACAATGTGGTAGAAACATTTGTTATGTAGAAATATTTGTTATGTCTCCTATTGCAACTATTGTGAATACACGTACTTAAGGGCCAGGGTGGAGGGGATGGCAGGTAAGACAGTGTAGTATTCTGTCCCCAGGGTAAAAGGCACAACTAAAGTCCTATCTCCTGTGTGTGTACATTAACATATGAAGCATAAGAAAAAGAAGGAATTAAACGTCTATGCCGTTATAGAACCACAACATGACTATGACGAGAGACACATGGTGAGATAGCTTCAATGTTTAAAGTGATGGATGGATGGAAGGATCCAAGCTCTTCAGAAAGAATAACAGAGAAAGGAGATAAAGACAGGCTTGTACCCAACGTGAAGGAGTAGCTTGAGTATACATTTATATTCCTAAGGGATGGGTGAGAATTTATGGGTCAGGATCAGAGATTGGGTTAGCGATAGAGGTAGGATTATGGTGGACACATTCTGGAGATCACGTTGTTATGTTACGTGATAAAAGCTTGTCTGCACAAACAGAAGGATCAAGCTGGGGACCACTTAAGCAGACTGGGGAGGATGGATTGCATCTAGAATAGCTGGCTAATGTCTTTATGAAGTTGATCTATACCATCTTTGAAAAGTTTAACCATCAGGGAGTTCCCTCATAACTTGAGGAATGCAAATGTCACACCTCTCTTCAAGAAGGAGGATGCATGGAATTAAAAGCAGGCCAGACTAACAACAGTCCTTAGGGACATAATGGAGCAAATCCTCCTGGAAGCCATGTGCAGGCATGTGGAGGACAAGAAGAGATGATAAGAAATATCTAACATTAATTTACCAATGTGTATGACCAACGTGGTTGGCTTCTATGGTGAGATGACTGATTTTGTGAACAACAGGAGAGGAACCATGTTATTTACTTTGACTCTATCAAGGTTTTCAATGTAGTCTCCCATAGTAGTCTTTTAGTGTAATTGTTGAGTTATTGACCAGATGGGTAGATCGAAAGGAATGTTGAATACTGGCTGGACCACTGGGCACAAATGTCAGCAGGTTAAAGTCCAACCTGAAGCCATCAATAAATGGCATTTCTTAACGGTTGATGCTGGAACCAATATTGCCATTACTGACAAGGATGATGGGATGGAGCACACACTCAGTTTACAGATGGCATGCTGGAGGACAGGACTATCACAAAAGGGGACATCAAAAAGCTCGAGCAATAGGATGACAGAAACCTCATAATTTTCAATAAAGGCAAATGCAAAAAAGCAAGGCATATACAAGCTGGGTGCCTCAAACTTGCAAGAAAGGAGCCTTTCAGAAAAAAGACTTTGGACTCAACACAGACAACAAGTTACATGTGAGTCAATTGTGTGCACTTGTGATGATGAAGACTAACCATAGACTGAGCTGCATTTGTAAGAATATAGCTAGAAGGCCGAGGGAAGTGATTATTCTCTGTTGGCATTTATGAAACCACATCTGGAGTCTTGTGCACAGTTTTAGGTCCCCAGGACAGGAAAGACTGGAGTTAATTCAGCAGAGAGCCATCAAAATTGTCAAGGGGCTGGTGCCCATATGGACAAATTAAGAGAGCTGGGTTTGTATCATCTGAAGAAGAAAAGGTTTGGGGGAATCTTACTGCTGTCTTCAACTACTGAATGGCAGGTCAGGGAGAAGTCAGAGTCAAACTCTTCCCAGTGATGTAAAGTGAAAAAGGCAATAGATAACAGGCATAGCTTGCTGCAAGGAAAACTCTGATTAAATATAAGGAAAAAAAAATCTTCACAAGAAGAGTGGTCAAATACTGCAAACAGGTTGCTGAAAGAGGATGTGGAATTCCCAGACCTTGAGATATTCAAAACTCAGCTGCACAATGTACTGAGCAACCTAATGTAACTTTGAAGTTAGCATTGCTTTAAGCAGGAGGTAAAACCAGATTACCTGCAAAGGTCCCTTCCAACCTAAACTATTCACTCATTCTCTGTTTATATTAATCCTGGCATGTCACAGAAAGAAGAATTTTAATATTCATCCAAAAAAAGCGTAAGAACAGTTATGACTATGTAGTTTAGTAATTGCATATTAGAGAGAGAAAATAGACTGCACTGTTTCAAAAACCCTTTGAAAAGTACTTAGAACAAGCCCTGTTATTACTACTCTAAACGAGTCTTCTAAACTAAACTCACTAAAACTCGGATTGTAGTTAATCTGCCACTATCTTTCTGGCTAAGAACTATGGAAACCTTTTCTTCATCGTTCCATTGGAGATACTCAGATATGAATTTATGATGTTAGCTAAGATAATTAAGTAGCTGGTTTGGGTTTGTGTGGCGGGGTTTTGGTAGTGGGTGAGGGGCCGCAGGGCCGGCTCCTGCTGGAAGCTGCTGGAAGCTTCCCCGGCTGGGAGCCGGACCCGCCTCTGGGAGAACAGATTCCAGAGGGGAAACCTGCCGGGAGTCGGGGGATCGGGATGGGAGAGGAACCCCTGTGCAGATCCCGAGGGCAGGGAGGAAGGAGGGGATGCCCCTGCAGCCCGTGGGGAGACCAGGCGGCAGGCTGTCCCCCCCCAGCCCACGGAGGGGAGCGGGGGAGCAGATGCCCACCTGCAGCCCGGGGAGAGAGGAGCCCACGCCGCAGCAGGGGGTGGATGCCCCCCAAGATGGCCGCCGCTCCCTGGGGAAGCCCGCGCTGGGGCAGCCTGGCACTGAAGGACTGCGGCCTGCCGGAGGGACTTGCGCTGGGGCAGTTTGTGAGGAACTGCAGCCTGTGGGAAGGAGTCACCCTGGAGAAGTTCATGGAGGATTGTCTCCCGTAGGAAGGAGTCACGTTGGAGAAGTCCGTGGAGGACTGTCTCCCGCGGGAGGGACCCCCCGGCGGAGCAGGGGAGGAGTGCGGAGTCCTCCTCCCCCTGAGGAGGAAGGAGCGGCAGAGACAAGGTATGACGGACTGACCCCAACCCCCATTCCTTGTCCCCCTGCGCCGCCGGGGGGAGGAGGGAGAGAGAACCGGGAGTGGGGCTGAGCCGGGACGGAGGGAGGGCTGGGGGGAAGGTGTGCTAAGATTTGGGTTTTATTTCTCATTACCCTACTCTGATTTGATTGGTAATAAATTAATTTTCCCAAGTCGAGTCTGTTTTGCCAGTGACGGTAGTTGGTGAATGATTTCTCCCTGTCCTTGTCTTGACCCATGAGCATTTCTTTATATTTTCTCGCCATCATCCCAAAGGGGAAGGAGTGAGCGAGCGGCCTCGTGGTGCGTTGTTGCCAGCTGGGCTTAAACCACGACAGTAGCTCATCTCTAATTTTGTCATCTCTTATGTAAAATAACAATAGAAGTTCTCAAAATTCTTAGCATTAGGAAGCTACCACTGAAAATGAGAACTTTGTGCCCAAAATGGTCTATTGTGAACAGAATGATAGCAGGTACATAAATCCACATCTTTCATATTCTACTTGCAAGGACTAAGGACTACAAGAAAGCACACTATTTTTTTCCTTCCTTAGCCAATTTTCTTTCACTTTAAGTTTTAGGTGGCCTAAAACATCTGAAGATGCTTTCTGATGTGTAAACTGAGAAACTCTAAGGCAACTAGAACTTTTACACAATATAAGAGTAACCTTGGAGAAACACAAGTGTTAAGCTGGCTTTATGTCCTATTAATAGGAACTTAGATCTTATTGAACTGGAATATTAATGGTGATTAAGACATTTTTTAGCTTCTCATCATGGCCTATATTTACATATAGGTATATATTACACTTGGGTTGTGGTCTACCTGTGTGCTCAATTCTTTTTACCAGTAAAGAATGAGATAAATTGTTCCTTGTGAGGTGAATTTATTGGTAAATATATCTCTTCCCGCAACAAAAGATGGTCATTCAAAAATAGCAATCCTCTGTTGAAAGACATTAAAAAGGTCTAATGTTTGGCTTAATTGCATCTTTAAAAAGACTGAAATAATCGTCCCAAACATCCCTTCCTATTATCTAGGATTAGGAATAAACCTCTACACAAATTTACAATACTTTAAAGGCCTGATTCTCAGCTGGTATAAATTAGCATACATTCACTGAAACGTGTAAAGTGATGTACCTCTGGTATTAGTACAGCTGTATTGATTTAAGCCAACTAAGAAACTGCCCAATATTCTACTAAAAACTCTTCAATATAGTTTGTTTAAAATACTATATACTTAGTATGCTTATCTCTGTGAAGATTGTTTTTCTGTGAGCATGATTGGATTGTTACTTATGTATTTTAAAAACAAATTCTCAGTAGATATGTTGCTTTTAATATTTCTACCACTCAAGATGCTCTTTGGCTGTCAGTGTCAGAAATTTTAATTTCTTACACTTTTGATTATACTGTACTATACTAGTACTGGTTGGGGGTTTTTGGGGGAGGGTGTTTGTTGTTTTTAAGAGTTTCACACTTTGTGTGTAAATGTTTAACAGGTTCAACCTACTTCATGTCCATAAGATATACCAACATCCTTTGCAACGATGCTGTAAAACATACGGAGACGTATGTAAGTGTTTTGGGAGATTTATACTCACTGAAGAAATGCACAATGACTTTTGCAGCATGCGTCAAGTGTATGTACTCTTTAGGGTGGAAAGTGTTTCTCTTCTACAAGCAGCAATGCAGAGGGGAAAATCAAGAAATATAATATACAGGAAACGATTCTTCTCTCGTTCATGCTTTAACTCACTCTTTACCTACAGAAGAAGCCAAAAAGAAGGAAATATTTGCCTGTAACACTGTTTGCCTTGATCGGATTGCATGAAGTATTTGAATAAAGTTGTATAATTAATAGTGTTCTGAAGGAAGTACTTATCTCTAACTGAAAACTCATTCAACTCCTATTAAAATACCCCCAAATGTACTCCTAATACTTAAGAAACAGATATCCAGGCACCAACTCACCTTTTCAATTATATATTTGCTCAAATTTCCCTGCAGATGTTCATTAGGAATACCAGAACTGAACTTTTCATCATTTCAAGCAATATCAGAGAACTCACATCTTGCTAAGAATATATCCAGGTTAAAGACAAAAGAAGAACTCTTGAATTACATCAGTCAAACGTAGATCCTAATCTTAGTATCTTTTTCACTAGAAATCCAGGTTATATTTAGTCTTAATCATGGCTCATGTGGGCCATATTTTTGATAAGAACATAGAGAAAGCAACTTTATTTCAGTATTTATGTCATTTCACCTTTGTGCACTATAATTTCAACACCTTTTGAAAAAAACAGTTTTTTCTCAGAACATTTTAAAAGCACTTTGACAAACAAGAATGAAAATTGATATATAAAAGCTTATTTTGCTTTTTATAGAATGTATTCTATGAAGGTCTTCATTTATTGTGAATAACAGATCTGGAAAAACACATATGTTGCTTCTTACTCATAAGGTATTTGGTAACTGTCAGAAAAGTTTGAGAAACAAGACCCTACAAAAAAGAACTAAAATATGCAGATTTATTTAAAGACACTTTTGGAAGAGATTGAAAAACTACAGTAGTTCCTTAGACAAGTTAGGAGCAGTGTGGGGGACAAATATATTCTGAGTAGTGAGCAAAAAAAATGCAGAGAAATAATTCCCAGAACCATTCATATTCACATAATCTTTCATATATATTTTATAAATAATCTAAATCATATATCATTTTAATAAATTAATGGTGAGTTAGGACAAATATTTAATAATGTAAGTTTTCAGTTTCATGATTATGTGTCTTGGGTCTGGCTGAGATGGAGTTAATTCTCCCCATAGCAGCCCTCATAGTGCTGTGCTCTGTATTGGTGCTAGAAAGGCGTTGATAACACACCAGTGTTTTGGCTACTGCTGAGCACTGCTGGCACAGAATCAAGGCCCTCTCTCCAGCTCTCCCCCTTCCCCCACAGGCCAGTAGGCTGGTGGTGGACAAGATGTTGGGAGGGGACACAGCTGGGACAGCTGACCCAAGCTGACCAAAGCGATATTCCATACCACATGACATCATGCTCAGTAATAAAAGCTAAGAGAAAGGAGGAGGGGAAGGCGCATTAATTATTAAGGCGTTTGTCTTATGAAGCAACCGGTACATGTACTGAGGCCCTACTTGCCAGGAAGTGGCTGGACATTACCTGCTGATGGGAAGTAGATAATGAATCTTTTTGCTTTTGTTTGCTTCCATGCATGGCCTTTGCTTTTATTTATTAAATTTCCTTTATCGTGACCCATGAGCTTTTTGTCTTATTTCCTTCCCCTGTTGTGCTGAAGAGAGGGAGTGAGAGTGGCATGAGGGCCAGCCAAGGTCATCCCACTCTATTAAGGCTTTCAGTTTCCAAATATTTGTGGACATTAATATTTTCATGTAAATTATTTAATATTTGAGTTTTCTTCTGGAGTTGAAAAACAGGGAAGAGAAAAAGACCTAAATGCCAATCATTCTGTTGCAAGTAGAGGCAAAATGAGGCAGAAAAATAATTAGTGGGATGTTTCAATATAAAGATCACAAAAGGGATACCAAAGCTTCTGTTTTCAATTCTAGAAGTATGATTGAGTTTTTGTAGACCTAAAATGATATCTCCCTTGCTATAGTGCAGTTTCTCTTCTTCTCCTATTAAAATCTGTGAAAAACTCCCAAAGTAAAAGAAATACCTACAGTGGTAGTTTAGTCTTCCTTATCCTATGTCTAAAATTGTTTTCTGAACTTGTGTTATTAAATGTTGAATGGAAACACTGTCTGAGTTGATGGTTTTCTATAAAAGATCCTGTAGATATACTAAAGTTTCTCTGTAGCACAGCCCCACTGCATGCAAAAGTGTATCCATCAAAGTGGATCAAGGTTAGCATTGGTAGTGACATGTTACTTGATGGTTCGTGAAAATTAACTTGTATAAAAAGAAATATTTTTGCAAACGTATGTTGGTGGATGTATTGTATTAATGACTGAAGGTATTTTGTAGGTACAGTAACTGCAGGGATTTCCATAAATGTCATACTGCTAGTACTTATGTGGAGAGTAAGAACAAATTTAAATAAAAATTTAAAAAGAGTACCTTCCAATTCAACCTTTAATTGTATTGAATAATAAATAAATGACATATTTAAAGTGTTCTAAGAACTCCTCTCCACATATCCTAATGAATCAAATCCCAAATAAGCCTCTTACTTTCAATGCACATGATGATAAAATATAGCAGCACAAACAGCAGTAGCTGAAGATCACAAAGCTAAAATCCAAGATGTTTCAGGTTACTTCTGTATTGATCCACTCATTGTTTCAAAGATTGGAGGCCAGACCCAAATAAGGATTTAGCTACTCAAATGCACAGCCTTTTCAAGGTATAGGATTCTAGAGGAATAAAAGTAAAGAATAATAATTAAAAAAAAAAAAAGCCTGTGAAAAGTTAAAGTTGAAGCAGTAAATTTTGTATGCAGTTTTGATTCTTTTAGGCATTAACAGTATATTTTAAAAGAACCTTCAAAATCCAGAGTTTGGGACCTATGACAATTTTAAGAGCCAAAGCCAAGCTGTGACCCTGAATACTCCTGCTTATTGAATTTAGACGTGAGGATAACTAATGCCTGTTAGCAGCCTAATTTTTTGTTTGCAATTATCTCAACATCTGCTATTATATTTCATTACATAGCCAAAATTGCCTGAGAAGGGACAGGATGAAGATCTTGGAATTTTATTGCTGTTCAAGTCCAACAAGCCTGTAAAAATGTATTCTTTCCCATTTAAAAAATGCATCTACCAAAGAAACACACCAACAAACTCACATCCAGATCTGAACTATGCAGTGTTGCCATGACCACTTTATTTTAAAACACTGCTGTAGGATGACCGAATCGTTGCCTCTTTTATTCAATTGACTTTTAGTGCAGTATTCATCTAGATGACGGGTAACTGGGGTTCAGTTCCTGTCATAGCCTGAGGAGATTCCCTTCTCTCTCTGCTAAAAGAGTGCCATAATAACTAGACCATACATTTATCAAATTAAAAGTATTCCTCACCTATTCTGAGAAAGTTGTTACAATGTGCAAAACGATATAAAAAAAAATAAAAAGAGTAAGATTTGTCAGCCTTTTTTTGAACTGAACCAAGAATAATTCTTAAGCCTAACAGTTGCAGTATTTACTTGGCAAAAGCCAATCTCCTTGATTCCACGACTATTTCTGTGGTTTATACAGAGGCTTCTTAGTGCAAAACACAGAGGCCACAAAGATCTGAGGCTTCTATGTTAAACTGATGAGAAAATCCTGAATAATTTAAAAAAATCTAAGTCCAAGTCTTAAAGAATTTTCAGACATACTACTGTTTTCAGAAAGACATAGAGTTTATAAGGTAGTACAGATCAGTGTTAAAACTGACACTGGTGGGACTTTTTCTTTTTAAATTTTCATGTCAGTTTATACTATTTCAGAAAAGCAATGATGTTGTCTGGCCATGGAGTAAGGATTGTCCCTTGGGAAAAGGTGGAGGACTTAGGCCCTACCATCCTTTTTTTATTTTACTATGGGAGATTTCAGCTTCACTCAACCTCAGCAGCACAGAGAGGAAGTGGATATTTGTACCTTCCCATTATATCTGACAGAATGGAAGGTTTTGCTGTAATGGAAATTCAAGTGTGATTCATGGACAGTCTCTGTGTTGGGTAGGTAGACAGCATCTAAACTGGCATGTTTTCAAGTGTTTAATTCAAACTGCTTTATAGTATAATAAATACTGTAGTCACAAGTGAGCACGCTTGCCTTTCCACTGCCGGTGTGCCTGAGCCTTCACTGAAAGAGAAAAACAACTGCTTATTTGGGAGTACAGGTTGCTGGATAATACAGATACCAAATTCTGGTTCTGTATTGCCATAGCTAAGCTCAAGGGATTGGTTTTCTCTGATTATGTCTGTGCTTTCCTTTGTTTGTTTTGGATTCAGCCTACCAAATCCCCCCAGCTTTTCATGTTTTTCCTTACAGCTTGTTCATTTTGGGGGCTTTTTAACCTGTGTTACCTGATTCTGAGCTATTTTCAGTTTCTCTGCTTCTCGTACAGCAGGCTTCTGCAGGAGTTCTACAAATGCATAACAAAATCTCCTCCCTGTTTTCCATCTTCACAGACTTGCTTCATTGGACAGTTCATCTGGAGACATCTGGCTTTACATACAGGCATGTGCATCAGTGTGCTTTGGGATCAGTTTCAGTGAAGCCTTTTTGGAGTGCACCGCAGCCCGAGGCATGTGCAAAGGGTCCTTTTCCATTAAAAGCAACAGGAGGGGAGAGTGACAGAGTGTCTTGGTGGGGACCTGGTGGCCAGCCAAGGTCAATCAACCACCCTGTGATACAGTTATACCCCAAAAGACAATTGTTACTTTACACAACCAAAAAATATAAAAAATACCCCCTCCCTGCCTCAGCCACACACACATTAAAAAGCAATAAGGGCTTATTTGCTAGTGTCATAAGGTAATCATATTAAAGGGATTATACTGTAACTTTCACAGAAGTGTTACTATCTGCTCACTGCCTGCTCAGCAAAGGGAGGGAAAGTGCGTTCAACAGCTGAATTCTTAAAAAAGGGAGGAGAGGAAATGAAAAAAAATGTAGGGGTGGGATAAACTGAGCCATTAAACTGAGTAAATGGCTAACTGTGATCATTTTCTCAGCCTTGTCCTTTGTTTTTCCTCCACATACACCATGTCTGTTTATAAGCATGACTTGTTATGTCATGTTTGATTTAGACTGTACAGGGCAGGGATCTTCTTTGTGCTGCATCTGAGTGGTATATAGCATGTTTATGTGTGAAAAAGATATATGCCAGTCAGAGAAAAAGAGTTTATCTCAGTAAGCAGAAGCATAAGTGAAACACTAAAACATCTTTGTAGAAGCTGGGCTCAGGTGCTTCACCAAGCTGAAGGACACTTGCCTTTTGAAGGCAGATATTTGTATGCAGCCCACGAAGATTTTATGATAGCTGCTTTGTGTGTTTTTGTCAACACTAATAAAATGCACTTTTCTACTTTA
Organism: Harpia harpyja; assembly: GCF_026419915.1. NCBI lineage: Eukaryota > Metazoa > Chordata > Aves > Accipitriformes > Accipitridae > Harpia > Harpia harpyja. The sequence goes on from NC_068943.1 coordinate 10,318,002, forward strand.
CCAAAATGAACATAATTTAATTAAATGTTTAAAAGCTTAAATTTTATTTCTTATTTCCTTCTGCCTTTTGCAAATTCCTAAGCATTAAGATTTAAGTGGACTTTAAGGTAAAATAGTATAGAATAAAATAGAACTAGTGCCGCTTCTAGAGAAATTTATTTTTGAGTTGTCATGATTTGCACAATGAGCTCTATCTGGAGGAAACAAAAAAAGAGAGAGAAAGCTAGAAAACTACTATGTAGGAATTCATCTCCAGGAAAAAGGGGAAAGGCTTTATTTCCAAGTATATACAGGTCCCTATGCTAAAGGGGAAAGGCTTTATTTCCAAGTATATACAGGTCCCTATGCTCCCCACTTAATCTGTGCTAATTTTGAATAATCTGTAAAATATCTGCTTTTTACATGCAAGTTTTGCCTACTTTTGGCCAGCTAAAATGACTCAATTTTTTATAAAATGTCTTTTTATTTAAAAGAAAGGGTTGTATAAAGAGATTTTTTTTTTCTTTCCCAAGGACACCTAACTGGATGGCAACAAGTCATTTTTTTTATGTTTTGCAGAGACAGGAAAAAACTAGCAAACATTTATATGTTTTCATTATTTTTATTAGCATTTCAAACTAATACCTGCTAGATAAATGAACTGTTAGCTTTTTTTATTATAAATAAGTAACAAAGAGCTTAAGTTTATGACTGGGTTTTCAAGCAGCATATAGCAGTCCTAGCAGCACGAAGACTGAAAACCACCTTAGTGCTTTATAAATCTTCAGGGTAGCATGACTCTCTTGTTCCAGTTTAACTTTATCACTGATTGATGTATAACTATGTCCTGTTGACATATATCTGGTAATACCATTCTCACAGTTCATACTGCTGTGCTAATCAAATTGACTAGCTGAAAATGAAGACAAAATTTCAGTCTTGAAGTAATTTATTTTATATAACAGAGTAAGACTATTCTATTCAGCACTCTGTTTTGTTTTCTTACCCTTTTTGCCACTGAACTTGTTCATCAATATATACACTTTTCCTTCCAGTTTACCTTTTCCATCTGACCCTGAAAGACACTAAAACTTTCTGAGGAGAGGAGGAGGAAAAAGGTTTCAGATAGCTGTACCTTTAGTTGATTGATCTTTATTTTAATATTATTTTTTCCAAACAAAAAAGCCAGAATGCAGGAAGGAGACAAGGGATAAATATAGCCTACATGTCATTTATTCTACTCCATTTTGAGAAAAACGAGGAGGAAAAGAATGTAGGGCCTTTGGCAAAATCAAGAACATAAAAGGGTTGGAAATGCTGAAATATTCATTTTCAATTTAAGAAAGCATTTTTTCTCGATTTTTTTTTTTTAATATTGCATTTTCCTGCCACTATAGAAAAGCCTTATGATGGAAGGTTAGGAAGAAATAACTTCCCACCATTCAAAGCTTCTGGTGTCCAACTAACTTAGAAAGAATTTTCTCAAGAAAGATAGAATATCTGGATTAAAATGAACAGGAGTCTTTCACATCCCACAGAAGAACATACATGCTTTAATTTCTAATATCTTGAAAGAATATGTGTCCAGAGCTCAGGAAAGTCTGTATCAAATCTGTTTAATAAAATGCTGTCTCTAGCTTCACTTTTAAAGAGGGGCTAGAAGTACTTATCTTCAGGGAAAACGATACCTGTAAACTCCGAAATCTCAAGGAAGCACTTGCCAGGAGGCATGGGTAAGACACCTACACTTGAGAAAAAAAGTGAGATTTGAGTGACTAATGTTGTCAGAAATTCTGTCTTGTTTTAGCTGCCTGGAGGGTATTTGTGTCTGGGCCTCATGAGCAGAATCATAGGGGATGAATGACACTGCCATGCTACTTGTGCTTCGGTTTTGGCTGGAGCTGCAGCCAAGTGTCAAGAGCCATTGGCGCCCGCACTGCCGGGGAGCGCAGCAGCTGTGGGGAGCAGGGCAGACCTACCGCACGTCCAAGTGCTCCTGCCGGGAAAGCAGGCTGGCTTGCTGCAGATTACACAGAGCGTGAGCTGCGGTAAAAGGGGATGGACAACCCACGGGTGCTGAACTGTGCCGCCGCAGCACACTGTCTAGGACTTGGGAGGTGTAACACCCAGATTTGGGGTGCGGGCTGGAGGTCTGGGCACACGAGGGAGCCACGACCCGGGGGGCCTATTCTTTTGACAGCCATCAGTGTGCAGACTCTGCCTCCGCTCTCAGTGGAAAGTAATCATTCCAGGCCACTGACAAAAGGGTTTAAGGGTTAGGTCTTGGGATCAGGAGTTTCCCATGGTCTATCACTATGACTGTTTAGCAAGCTACAAATTCATACTTACACATGTCCTTAATCCATCCTTCAGGTATAGTCTATAGTAACTACAGGTCTCTCGTGCATTAACAGCTTTACCTCTGTGATGAGATGTTTGACAGAACTTTACACATGGGATATTTTTAGAACATGATAGCTTCAGAAATTTCATGTTTCATATAATCTTTTTGTCTGGGTGGAAAAAAATTAAAATATTGTATCCAGGAGGCCTCTATGGGAGTGGTGCTGGCTGGGTACCTGTCAGGGGAGTGGGGGGAGTTACAGGGGAGGGGGAAGTTGTTAACAGCAAAATCTTGGCATGCGAGTAATAGGTTATTTCACCATTCTACTAATACTGTTGATGTTAACAAGAGCAGACCTGTCAACAGTGTAGCTGAACTACTGACATTTGTCATCACTTGTCAGCTCTCACATCTTTTTTGACTGGGGTTGTATTTCCCTTGAACATCATGTTTTTGAGATGACCCCATTTATGATACTTACAAGGCAAACACAGGGGTACAGTGAAATGGATTTCCTTGAGTAATTACATCTGTCAGCAGTGGCAGTATTTATGATCCAGATTCATTAACAAGACACAGAAGCTACCAGGACTCTGCCTGTAACTTCTGAATGAGTAACTGCTACTGTCAACCACTGAATGCCCAGAGGAAAGGTGGGAATGGTAGCTTTCAGGGGTCCCTGCGAGTGTGGCAACATGCTGATGGGAAACAAGCAAAGTTGTTGGTGTTTCCTTGATGCATACCTGCAGAACTGTTAGCCTCGAGCAACACAGCATGATTGGCTTATGCATGATTGCATTTTGAGTGTTAGTTTGATTTCCATACACAGCCTTTCAAGGACAGAATGAAAACAGCTATTTATAAACTTAGTCCCAATTTCTCTCTGCTGTGTTATATGGTTTAACTGAGAGCAGAGGATCCGTAATGTCAGAAGAGTTGGAATTTCAGGTATGAAATTTCAGTATATCGAAAATTTCAATGATGGCAAAAGCAGCTTGGCTAGGTGACTATCTGAAAGCTATAATGAGTCAACATTTTTAGGGATTGTGAATATCTGTTGTAATACTATTCCATTCAGCACCATTTATCAAACAGCAGAAAATGTTCTCTCTTCTATAGTTACTATTTGCCCATCCAAGGCTGAAATGAGAGCAACCCAATAAGATGATATAGATTAATGTAGATGTAGATGTAGATGATGTAGATATAGATGCAGTGATAGAGAGAGACATACGTATAAAAAAAAGCCAAAGTCATGCCAAAGAGGGGAGAATACTTGAGGGGATAAAAAAATCTTTTGTTTCCAGATCCCTTTTGTCAACTCATTAATTAGTTAAGGATTCTAGGAATGGAGGCTAGTTAATAAGAACTGTGTTCATTTGTTTGGTTTTGGCTTTTTTCAATTAAGAATTTCTTATATGTTTGAGGTACAAGTATGGACACATATTCATAGTTTACCTTTTAAAAAATGAGACCCATAGGGAAAGACATTATTCTTCAATACATTTTCTGAAGGAAGTAACTGCATTTTTCTAGTGTATAATTACAGTGTATAACAAAAAAAATTGTTTCTGGAGTCACTGATACAGAAACATAACATTTTGACAACAGCAACAGTTGTTAGTAAGTGAGAATATAAGAACAGATATTGTCCTTAGTGCCAGGCTGTAGGGGAACTGTGGTTCTGTATTTCATGCAGCAAAAATAACACTGACTGCATCAGCAGAATAGTAATATATTGTCATTCACCCTCAGAGTCAAGTTCTCAGATTTGCAGTGAAGGAGTTTCTATCAAAAGCTGTAGTAGTAGCAATGTAATTTCTTTAGACTCTGCTTTCTATAATTTAGTAATGCACAGTCTTGGGTTTGAGCAAAATTTTTATTGGATACAGTGGTGTCAGTTGATTCAGAATTGATTACAAAGGAAGTCAGGATTTTAGGGCTATGAAGGAAGGGTAAATTTACCAAGGTAAAACCCGATATGAATACATATCTTCTGAGATCAAAGTCATCTTCTAGGTTTGTTGATCCAAAAAAATATTGTAATAATAATTCTATTAGCAAATGTTGGCATTTGAATAAATCATGATCATTTAAGTTACAATTAAGATTTTTACAATACTTTGGTTCATAGTTTACTACCAATAATTTCATGAAAGGAAATCAGCTTGAAGAGGAATAGTTTGGTGTGTACAGTGAGAAACAGTGAACACAATCTGATTCTTTTTAAACAAAAAGTAAAAAATTAGGATAAAATTTTCATAGTACTATTTATTGTAGTTCTGATCAATTTAAAGTTTCTAAATTGCTTTGTCCATATACGTTATTTTCTGTGTCCACATAAATTACTTTCTGCTTAAAATCATTGTATTGTAAATATCTGTTGAATTGGGATACAGCTAGCACAGTGAAAACAGGGCTTCATTTGAGTTAATGAAGATATATTTATTTATAGGTATATTTGCAGTTCCTCAGTGGGATGGCTTGAAAACAGGCTGAAACACAGCATGCCCTGTGACCTTTGTTCCATCTGTTCACATAGGGGTCTTATGATACCCATAACTCAGAGTCAACATATTGCACCCAAGAAGCCTAAAAAAACCTTGTGCATCCTCCACCAGTAACATGATACTTCTTCAAGGCACGCAAAATACATGCTGACGGTTTAAAGCTAAGCGGGCAATCTGTGACCATTCCCAGCTCATCCACAGTGCTTGTAAATCTGTTCTTGGTTTCCTAAAACAAAGAATAAGTGCTAACTTCCTGGTTTAGATGCTGTATAATTTTTCTAACACCTGTACTTGAACATAGAGTACTGCATCCAGTTCTGGGGTCCACAGTACAAGACAGACATGGGCCTGTGGAGCAGGTCTAGAGAAGGGCCACAAAGATGACCAGGGGGCTGGAACACCTCTCCTGTGAAGACAGGCTGAGAGAGTTGGGGTTGTTCAGCCTGGAGAAGAGAAGGCTCCAGGAAGACCTTATTGTGGCCTTTCAACACTTAAAGGGGGCTTGTAAGAAAGATGGGGAGACTTTTTAAGAGGATCTGTATTGAAGGGACACAGGGTAGTGGTCTTAAACTGAAAAAAGATAGATTTAGGTTGGCTATAGGGAATGAATTCTTTATGATGACGGTGGTGAGACAGTGGAACAGATTGCCCGGAGGCCATGTTTATGCGCCATCCCTGGCAGTGCTCAAGGCCAGGTTGGATGGGGCTTTGAGCAACCTGGTCTAGTGGAAGGTGTCCCTGCCCATGGCAGGGGGGGTGGACTTGATGATCTTTGAAGGTCCCTTCCAACCCAATCCACTCTATGATCTTATGATAAATCCACACACAATAATTTGGAGAGTAAGCACATTGCATCTGATGCAGGCAGGGCTGAAGCATACACTCAAAATGCAGAGTAGAAGTAATTTAAGTGAGTTCTACCGTTGACTTTAAGTCACTGTGAATCCATGATCTCACTTAGAAAGAAAATAAATATATTCTGGCTTATACTTATTACAATCTGTTTGGTTTCTCTTTCTCAGAAATAAGGTTTACTTTTTAAAATCTCCCTAGTATTACCTAAACATGTTAGCAGTCCAGCATACAACTGTGTTATATACTGTTTGAAGAAAACAACATTGCTTTTAAGTTTGCACTATATGAATTTGCTCAAGGAAATCTGATGTGTGTTAGGAAGGCAAACAGATGACACCGGTATAGATATATTTAGATCAACTAATGTGTATGAAAAGAGATCTGTAGGAGGAATATATAAATATAAAAATATAATTTGGTTTAAAAAGATAAGACTTAAAAATTCTTTTTTTTACAACAGCAGTATGGAACTATTTGCATTAACATTTTGAAACCATTGTTACAGGATACTACTCTTAAACATTTACTACTATTAGAGAAAATGAAAATTATAATTAACAGCAACCACTAACAAATTCGTCAAGCTTTCAATTCACAATATGGGCATTTAGTTCAACATGCCTGTCTCTGTGGAAATTAATTAAGTAAATTAAAAGTCCAATTTCCAAATGTTACTTTTTAATATATATATAATTTTTTTCTTTTTTTTTTTTTTTTTTTTTTACTGTATTTTAACACATTTACTAATTGCTTAAAAGCTCTTTTTGTAGAAGTACTCAGAACAGATTACTGGTCTATCAGTCTTCTCACATTATCATGTACCTTACTTTTTCTGCTTTATTTATTGGGAAAGGGAATACTGAGAAAATTGTTCTAGCCACATTTACACTTCTGTAGGTGACTAGATTTATGTGTTTCTAACTTAAAGATAAGAAAGTCTTTCACATTCTGATTTAAATTTTTGGAGAGAAAACACAAAACTGAATCCATGTTTGCATTACATATTTGAGATTCTTGCCACACCTGATTTTCACCTTAGAAATAAGTCAGCAGCAGACCAAAAATATTAAATACACTGAATGATGGCTGTTCATATCTGGCCTACCTCATATTAAACCCCACTGGGGAAATAAATCTCTGCATAAAAAAATACTAACAAACAGTCAGTAGACAGTAAATTTAAGTCCCCACTTCAAATATTCCAAGGGAAAATGAGTCAACCTGATCTTTTTTTTGTCCTTAAAAATATATTTAAGTTTTGACAAAATGGAAGACAGATTAAATCTTGCTTTTATGTTCAGGCCACAAAACAGAAAGAACAACAACAAAAGATATGTCAAGTACTAACACAGCTATTATATTCCTTTTAAGGGTATAATTCTTCATTCATTACCTGCCTTTCCTTTAACTTTAATCATACAGCTTTTTTTTCTCTCAGTTGAATTTTAACAGTATATTATGATGTTTACATTCTTTCACCCTTTTACCTGAATCAAGTTTCTAGTTCTCCATCTTTTTCAGGAGAAAATAGCAGCATGGCATACAGTGGAGGAACAGGTCAAATCATAAACAGCAAGGGATCAAGGCAATGCAAAAGCAATTTGTTATCTGAGGGCCAACACACAGTGAAATTTTGTGTAAGGAGTGAGCTGCTTTTAATTCTTTAGCAGGTATATGGACAAATAATCTTTGAACTTTCAGTATTCCTTTAACAGTAAGCTTTTTCTGTAAGTACACATCAGAAATAAGAGATCTTTTGAATGTGTAATTAGCATAACCATTTATTGTGATGGTATTTAGTTTCTGTGTAACTGAATACATTCAGTTACTGTGTAACAATATGAGCCTAAATGCATGATGTTTGTAATTAACAATGATAAAGTAGAAATTGCTTGCAATTTCATGCATTTATCCACAGGTACCAGCTTGCTAATGGATGATATATTAAGGCTTCAATACATAAACCCAAATAGCATTCCTCTATACAGTTTTATACAGTTTACCATTCTGTATTGAACTCTATCAACATCCATGTGCTAGAGTGAATTAAAATTAAAAAGCCAGTGAAACATTTTCTGTGTTTTAGGAAGACTTTTCTTGAGTTAGACTAGAAGACCCAACAATATTGAGCAGTGGTGTACATACCAGTGTGGCTACTTACTGTAACTGTTAATTTTTGTTGTTGGTGGATCATCTTCGTAGTTTTTTTCCCCATATACTGATATGAACTGCTAATTGTGTTGTGTGCGAGTAATTTTGCACTGAATGTTGAGTTATCTATAGACACTGAAAGTAAACCACAATACTATAATGTAAATATTAGCATACAGCAAAGTTGTGCTGAAAAGTCACAGAAAAAATAATATCTGAATATATTGCTACAGGTAATTAAATTTAGACACAGACATGGGAATGGTGCAATTGTATTCTTATTTGTTATTATTCATTAATGTTCTTTTTTTTTTTTTTACTGAATTTTAATTCAATAGCATGAGGTTAGCGACATATCCATATATTCAGTTACATATGTGGTACAAAAAGTACATGTCTACTGTTCATTGATAAAGTGGAATAAACTCTGGCAGCATTCGGAAATAGCACAGATTTAATTTTTATAAAAGAAAGAGTTATTTTACCTGTGAAATTGGTAAGACACTTTGAAACATTCTGATTTGTTTGGTCAATTTGGGGCTTGCTGACCTACACAAATCTCTGCAAGCAATGTTTAAATATATTAGAGTTTTTAACTCAAGCATTGTTTTGTATGAATACATGAAACAATTTGTGACAGTCACTGTTAAATGGTGTACTGCTGAATTCTTATTCAAGAAGAACTATAATTTTTTAATTTATTATTTATTTTCCTATATAAAAAAGTAAGATGTATTAATTATTAATTATGATTGGCTGTTCTTTGAGAACATAATATATTGTATGCTACAAAGAATCATAATATATTTCTATTACTGCATTACACTTGATTTGGCTGCATAGAAAAAACTCTATATTCAGAATAAACTGTATATGAAATATTTAACATGGATTCTCAATAAAATATGTATGTGTGCTTTCTTTTACCAACATGCAGAAAATCCTTTACCAATGTAATGTTATACAAGAAAAGCATATTTTTTCATGTAGGCCTAAGCTTCAACTTAAATATCCAGTTTCTCATCATAGTGAACTAACCTTTTTTCTTCCTATGTTTGACAATAAACACTTACTGAATGTTGAAATAGCCTACGGTGATTTTTCCATTGAAAATATTCCCATCACATGTTGTACTGTCAAAGTGATTTAGGCCACTCTTTCTGAAAATGGTTAGTTATTTCCTTTTGCTACACAAGTATTTGCATGATGAAAGCAATCATATATTGCGTTTCTCAGTAAGAATGTTTTCTAGCCTTATCACAACTTCTTAAAACAATTGACAAACATCACATGTACACAAATAATCTCTGGAAATCTCTCCTAAGAGAAACTAAAAGAAACAAGTTGTATAACCAGAGTACCTTGATCTGTGAAGGATGACTGATAGAGATTTATGTTGTTATATAGGTTTATTTCCCTGAAAAAGTAACACTAGTGAGTTAAACATTATCGTCACCAGACTAGTCATGTCAGCAACAAAATATTATTGCAGAGGGCTGGAAAAAAAGGGTTGCAGAAGTTTTAATTTCTGAAAAAAATTATTGTTCAGACAAATAAGAAATTCCAACTATTCGAAGTTTTTATTTATATCACTGAAAACCTTTTTTTTTGTGAAATACTTTTCTTCTGGAAAACAATGCAGTATCTCAGAAAAGATGTAATACATATGTTTTATGCTTTTTAATTTATTTTTTGATATACCACCTGGATTTCATGTCTAAAAATCCACTGTAGTAATGAGACATCTATGATGTATTCTGCCACTTCAACACTAAGGGGGAACTTGGTATCAAATTATCAAAACAAGCATTATATTACTAAAGAATCAGGAAAACGAAAATACAAGGTTCTTAATTTTCACTTCTATGAGGCATCACAGTACTATTTTCAAAATGACTTTTTTAAACAACCTGGTTTATTCTGACCTAATGCGACAAGTATGTGAAAAACTCCTAAGCGTGGGATTTAATCTATAATATACAGATTTACACATTATATACTAAGTAGGTGTGCTGGGAAATATGAATAGATAGTAATAGTAGTGCATATGGCATATACAATTTAGCGTATTTGCAAGAATGGATTAACAATGTAGACACAGTAATAGGATGCTTGTAATAGTGCCTGATTATTAGGGTTTGTCTTCCTGTTTTCAGACCTTGTTTCCATTTAGTCATGCTTTTGACAGAACTGAGCTGAAGTTTTGTATAATGATAGTCTGCATCACCCTGAATTTTGGGAAACTTTTGGATTATATGATCATCTGATTCTGAGAAAATGGCTAGAGATCATATGTTTTTAACTTTACTTAAATAAACCATTGGCCTTTTCAGCAAGGATACTTCTTTCTCACATTATTGTGCAAATCTGTCTACATTTTGCTGATTTATAAAATCTGTGAATAACTTCCTTTTGCTTGTGCACAATGAAATATATCTAGTAAAGCCTCCAGCCAATATATCTTTATCTGTTCTCGGTCAGACTTACCAGTGCTTCTAATACTGTACATACTGCTGTACCCACAGAACCAATGGGGTCTCTTAGAGCTGGTCCAAGCTGCTGAACTGTATATACATTATCATAAAAGAACAAACAACCGTTTGTTTTAGCCCATCTATCAATAGGAAGAACTATATTCTGTTTGCTCTGGGATTTTTTTTTAACCCCATAATTTGTGAGGAACCTTTTTCACCAGACTGTTGGAAGTCAGAGTGCACGGTGGATTATGCCCATATGTCAGATAACTGATTTTCCCATTCACTTCCAGATTCCAGTCCTTTGATCAGGCATACCTCATAAACTTTAATTTCTTCCAGGGAGTTAGCTAAGGAGCTACTTCTAAAACAAAACTCAGGTGTGCTTCTGAGGACAGGTTGTTCTAGTGATCATGTTTATCAATAATATGGCCAAGGCAAAAGTTTTCTTTCCAGTGTCCTTCACATTCCCCAAATCTTGTCTTAGAAAACCTTTCACCTCTAACTCCTGTGCATGATTTCATGCAATGTGTAAGGGACTGCAATGGGTACTGTAAATACCAGAATAACACTACTCTGCTCAGCTTAAAAAAAAAAAAAAAAAAGTTCTTATATCATTTTAGCTACTCTGGGCTGAAAACACATGTCTACACATAATTGTATCTTCTAGCTAGAGGCCTGCAGCCATATATCATTTCTCAGTATCACAGGATGGTTGAAGTCAGAAGGGGCCTCTGGAGATCACCTAGCCCTCGCCCCCTGCTCAAAGGAGGCTCAGCTAGAGCAGGTTGCTCAGCACCATGCCCAGTTGGGTTTTTAGTGTCTCCAAGGTTGGAGATTCCACAGGTTCTCAGCTACCTGTACCAGTGCTGGACTACTTCTGTGGGTTCACCCCATCTGACAGCTGAGCACTCACACTGCTGCTCCTGCGTTTTATCATTTCTTAAATACACTTTCTCCAAGGCACCACCACCTTGTCTGAGGGGCTGAGCCGTGCCCTGCAGTGGGTGGGTTGGAGCCGGCTGAAACCGGCTGTGTCCGGCACAGGGCAGCCCCGGCCTCTCCTCACAGAGACCACCACTGCAGCCCACCGCACTCCCAAAACCTTGAAACCTACACCCAATACAACCACCCTCATAGTAAAAAAGTATTCTCTTATGCATAAGAATTCCCTGTATATCTACTTTGCCCACTACCTCTCATCCTGCCACTGGGCTCCACTAAGAAGAGTCTGGCTTTCTTTTCTTCATTTCCTCACCATCAGATACTTGTACAAATTGACAAGATCCCCTCGGCCCTCAAGCCTTCACTCTTCCAAGCTGAACAGTCCCAGATGTCTCAGCCTCTACTCGTGTGACAGATGCTGCAGTCCTTGCATCATCTTGGTGGCCCTTCACTAGACTCTCTCTAGTATGTCTGTGTCTGTCTTGTACTGGGGAATCCAGAACTGACCCATCACTCCAGATATGGCTTCACCAGTGCTAAGCAGAGAGAAAGAACCATCTTCCATGACCTTCTGGTGGCACTCTTCCTAAAGTAGCACAGGAGGCTGTTCGTTTTCTTTCCTGCAAGGGTGCATTGCTGCTGCGTGTTCACCTTGTGAGCCACAAGGACCCCCGGGTCCTTTTCTGCAAAGCTGCTTTCATATCCAAATTCCCCTAGAACTCATTGTGTATACCACCAGATACTGGCACTTTGTTACTGTTCTTTTCATTGATTTCTTTCAAAATCTCTTTACTCAGGTGTAATACCTACTCTGACTAATCCCCATTAAAAATTGTTTCAATGTTCAAATCTTTCTACTGGCCTCTCTTATAAACTTTGAAGCAAATAATTAATTTAGCTTCATTTGCAATGGTTTTATACTCCTTGAATTCTTGTTTTACAGTCTGATTACCTCTCATGCCTTTTGATTCTCTGGCAGAATTCTTCCTTCTGACACTGTCAAGAAAAAATTAAATCACATCCCATGAAGGGAAAAACATTTCACAAACAATTTTTTTTTTCTTACACAAGACCATGGTTTATGACTATTCTATGATAACTGTTATATACAGAAACTTTAATAATAATATGTTGAAAAAGTTTCTGTGTGTTGTCTTGCTTAGAGACTCCAAAAATCATCATGTATATGAAAAAATTATTGCTAGGAGATGTTATAGATGGCCACTGCCTCCAACAGCTTTGGCCCAGGACCCCTCCTGCCCAGTTGCTGGAGCCCAGCCCTAAACCCAGGGATGCAGGTCTCTGCCCAGGCTGAGGAACATGGCTGCCGCTTTCACGTTTGCAGTTTCAACCAGTACCAAGACTGAATGCGTATCCAAGAGACACATGTGCACACACACACACACACAATACTGACACGGCCAGTCACACAGCCAGCCACAGACAGGGCGCTGCCTTCAGCAGCACCCACAGACACAGACAGGACTGATGCCAGACACAGGCCCAGCCGGCCACGTCCCCTCCTCCTCTTGGGCTGGCGAGGCAGAAGGTCACTGCTGCAGCACACACACCGCACTCGCCGGGTTCACGAGCACAAACACATTTGCAGATCCCTCTAGCACTGGTATGGCCCCTCTGTCCACCCAGCACCCCTGCCTGGATTCCAGCTCCTCCTTCCCACCCCATGGGTCCCATACATCTTGCTTACATCCTGGACCCTCAGGTCTGCATCCTTACCAGTGTCAGAGCTCAGGTTTGCCTGCAGTTTTCTGATAGCCCATTATTTAGTGTGACTTGTGATATTTGTTTCTTATCTTTGCCTCCATCATGTTTGTCAGATTTGTGTCTCTATGTATTTTCTTTATGGCTTCCCCCTTTTCCTTAGTATCCCATTTGACATCATCTTCAATCAGATAATTTTACTGAAATAAACATTCCTACTTTCCACATATTCTTATCAATTAGTCTTACTCACCAGCTTTGGTTCTCATTACTGCCTGCTTTACCATTTGTGTGTCAGATTTATGTCTCTGTATATTTTGTTTATGGGTTTATGGTTTCCTTTTTTCCTTATTATCCCTTTTTGCATTGAAAAGGCCCAGACCATTTACCCTTAAGGGAGCAGAAAGTATCTCTTCCTCATACTCTTTCTGTTACAATTAGTCTCCATACCCTATTTTCAATGGCTGCTAGAGTCTGTCAGTGTTCACAGCCAGTTAGGGTATTTTTCTCAGTGACCCTGTAGCTGAGATACTTAATTTTGATTGAGGTTTATGCTTTTCTATTTGCCTACGACTATTTGTAAAAGCTGATAATGGTCTAATTTATTTGGTTTGTGTGGCAAGGTTTTTGTAGCAGGGGGACCACAAGGGTGGCTCCTGTGAGAAGCTACTAGATTCTTCCCCTATGTCTGGTAGAGCCAATGCCAGTTGGCTCCAAGATGGACCTGCTGCTGGCCAAGGCCAAGCCCATCAGTGACAGCGGTAGCGCCTCTGGGAGAACAGATTTAAGAAGGGGGAAAAAGTTGCTGTGCAACATAAAAATTGCAACAGGGAGAATATGTGAGAGAAACAGCCCTGAAGACTCCCAGGTCAGTGAAGAAGGAGGGGCAGGAGGTGCTCCAGGTGCCGGAGCAGAGATTCCCCTGCAGCCCGTGGGGAAGACCATGGTGAGGCAGGCTGTCCCCCTGCAGCCCAGGGAGGTCCATGGTGGAGCAGATATCCACCTGCAGCCCGGGGAGGACCCCACGCCAGAGCAGGTGGATGGCCCCAAAGGAGGCTGTGACCCTGTGGGAAGCCTGCACTGGAGCAACCTCCTGACAGGACCTGTGGCCCCATGGAGAGAGGAACCCACACTGGAGCAGGTTTTCTGGCACGACTTGTGACCCCGTGGGGAACCCACGCTGGAGCAGTCTGTGCCTGAAGGACTGCAGCCCGTGGAAGGGACCCATGTTGGAGCAGTTCGTGAAGGACTGCAGCCCATGGGAAGGATTCACATTGCAGAAGTTTGTGGAGAACTGTGTCCCGTGGGAGGGACCCCACGCTGGAGCAGGGGAGGAGTGCGGAGTCCTCCTCCCCCTGAGGAGGAAGGAGCGGCAGAGACAAGGTATGACGGACTGACCCCAACCCCCATTCCCCATCCCCCTCTGCCGCTGGAGGGAGAAGGTAGAGAAAACCGGGAATGGAGTTGAGTTGGGAAGGAGGGGGGGGTGGAGGGAAGGCATTTTAAGATTTTTTTTTTTTATTTCTCATTATCCTACTCTGATTTGATTGGTAATAAATTAAACTATTTTCCCAAGTTGAGTCTTTTTTGCCCATGATGGAAATTGGTGAGTGATCTCTCCCTGTCCTTATCTTGTCCTACAACCCTTTCGTTATATTTTCTCTCCCCTGTCCAGCTGAGGAGGGGAGTGATAGACTAGCTTTGGTGGGCATCTGGCATCCAGCCAGCGTCAACCCACTACGTCTTTTGACATAGTTGATAGTATAATACTATTACTTAAATTCCTCAGATATAAATGTGGATTTTACATTTAAGATAACAAACATTTTCCGTGTAAATACATGGGGTCAGAAAATTATACACCATTAACTTATATGGCGTAGTTTTTTTTTCAACACATAATGTGATTTCTTAGCTTGCTCAACTTACTATACCTGCTGAATGCAACTGTAAGGTGTTTCTACTGAGTCATATTAAAGAATCCCACTGATTATCTTCTTAACCAATATTTAAAATGCTTATAATCCCTGTTATTTCATTTACCACTGGTCTTCAAGGTCTAAGACCTTCATTTTTAGTCAGGTAGCATTTGTACAGAGGTATATATTAGGACTTGCTTCAAGAATCTATTTCTATGTACTATACTTAATCAGATCTTTATTTTTTTACACTTTCTTCTGAAATACTACATTTTATGATTCCATTTCAAAATTACTAAATTGTACAGTCATCTGAACTTCTCAGATTTCCTATAGTTTTTAATTTTATAAGTCTAGCTCTCTTTCTTTTTACTAAAATTAAGTTCCATTAGGCATGTTCCATTTTCATTTAGGTGAAGCCCATCTCTCAAGTCAATTTTTCTTAATTCCTAACATATCTAAAATTCTTCTATGCATTATTTTTTTAAGGATAAATTCAGACTTTGATTTTTCTGAGGCTGGGTTTTTCCATGGTACTAAAAGCATTTCAGTGGTTCATGCATTTAGCCACCTATCCAATCATGCTCCTACATTCTAGATGTTAAAAGGTGAATATGAACAATTAAATCCTTTGACCTTCCTCACTTTAAGGTCAGGAATTTACCTGATTATGCCAGTATTTTATTCATAAGGGAAAATATAGACAAAAGAGTATTTCAAAACAAGCCAGAGTAAGGTGTTAGTCAAAATCTTTTTGTGGACAAATTGAACACACCTTACATGTAACAGTAAGAGTTTATTGCTAGCTTAAATAACATCTTAATAACCTAAATAAATGTACAATAGTATCATTATTAGTGTGCTTACCATGCTGCTGTGTGCATGGCACTGTCCATTTCCCTATGGCTGAACTCTTCCCACAAAGAACAGAGTCATCTCATCTCTGTTGTTTTCTTATGGGAGAACACTAGTTGGCGTAGGCCAAAACCTTGTCAGGAAGTGTGCTAGCAAAAAACACTATGCATGATTGTACACTTGACCTAGTGTCTTGGTCCTGTTTAGCTTACTAGGACAGGTACAGCCACAGTGTCTCTCTTTTGCAGCTTCTACCTTTCCCAGTATTAAGTTTTATTTGTTTTCCTTTATCTCTTATCTTTTTCTGACTGTCTTATTTCTGAACCCATTCTCTGTTACATGGTCACTTTGATTCAAACTTGCAGGTGGTTTATTGTCATGGTTTAACCCCAGTAGGCAGCTAAGCTTCACACAGCCACTCGCTCACTCCCTGCAGTAGGAAAGGGTAAAAGCCAGATAACTTGTGGGTTGAGATAAAGATAGTTTAATAGGTAAAGCAAAAGCTGTGCATGCAAGCAACGTAAAGAGTTCATTCACTACTTCCCATCAGCAGGCAGGTGTTTAGCCATTTCCAAGAAAGCAGGGCTCCATCATGCCTAACGATTTCTTGGGATGACAAATGCCATAACTCCGAATGTCCCCCATTCCCTTCTTCCGTCCCCCAGCTTTTATTGCTGAGAATGATATCATATGGTATGGGATATCCCTCTGGTTAATTGGGGTCAGCTGTCCCAGCTGTGTCCTCTCCCAACTTCTTGTGCACCCCAAGCCCACTTGTTGAAAGGCAGTCTGAGAAGCAGAAAAGGCCTTGATGCAGTGTAAGTATGGCTCAGGCAATAACTAAAGCATGGGTTTGCCATCAGCACAGTTTTGGTCACAAATCCAAAACATAGCACCATATCAGCTACTATGAAGAAAATTAAGTCTATCCCAGACAAAACCAGTACAGTCATGAAAAGTGCCAGGGGAGTGGAATAAGAGTACCCCTATTGCCTTAATATAGGGATGTAGCTTATGGTGCCTTGATTAGAATTTTAGTCCCTGGTGGAAGAGAGAGACACACAGAGTCTTCCAAAGAGCAATTCAAAGCATCCAAATTAGTCTTTATTCTTAATTCTGCAGAAGTTAGGGAAATGGAGGCATTAAATAGTAATAATTAAAGTATTAGAACATCTTGTTCTTTCCCATACCAATGTTTACAGCCTTAAGTACTTTATTATAATCTAAATACAATTTTCATAATTACATTGGCAAAGGGGTGGGGGGAGATTGGGTGATCTGAAACTCAAAAAGCCTGTGATGTTTCAAAATTACTTAAACTGAAGTTTTCTTTTATGGGTTGAATACCTGGGGTCTGTTTTTGCAAGACAGAACAGATCAGGAAAATAGGGCTAGCAAGAAAAGGAGAACCTTCAACAAATGGATACAGAAGGGAACGTAGCAACCAGTGATGAGGAAAAGGCCGAGGTACTTAATGCCTTCTTTGCCTCAGTCTTTAATAGTGAGTCCAGTCATCCTCAGGGTACTCCACCTCATGAGCTGGAAGGTAAGGATGAAGAGCATAACATACCCCCCTTAATCCAGGAGGAATTAGTTAGGGACCTGTTACGCCATCTGGACACTCACAAATCTATGGGACCTGATGGGATCCATCCAAGAGTACTGAGGGACCTGGCAGAGGTCCTTGCCAAGCCACTCTCTATCATCTATCAGCATTCCTGGTCAACAGGGGAGGTCCCAGAGGACTGGAGGCTTGCCAATGTGACTCCCATTTATAAGAAGGGTCGGAGGGAGGATCCGGTGAACTACAGGCCTGTCAGCCTGACCTCGGTACCGGGGAAGATTATGGAATGGTTTGTCTTGAGAGCACTCACACGGCAGCTCCAGGATAAGAGGGGGATCAGGCCCAGTCAGCATGGGTTTACGAAAGGCAGGTCCTGCTTGACCAACCTGATCTCCTTCTATGACCAGGTGACCCGCTTAGTGGATGAGGGAAAGGCTGTCGATGTTATTTTCCTAGACTTCAGCGAGGCCTTTGACACTGTCTCTCATGGCATACTCCTTGAGAAGCTGGTGTCTTGTGGCCTGGATAAGTGCACTATTCACTGGGTGAAAAACTGGCTGGATGGCCGAGCCCAGAGGGTAGTGGTGAATGGGGTGAAATCCAGTTGGCGGCGGGTCACGAGTGGTGTTCCCCAGGGCTCGGTGTTGGGCCCTGTTCTGTTTAATATCTTTATTGATGATTTGGATGAGGGGATTGAGTGCACCCTCAGCAAGTTTGCAGATGACACCAAGTTGGGAGGCAGGGTCAGTCTGCCTGAGGGTAGGGAGGCTCTACAAAGAGATCTGGACAGGCTGGATCGATGGGCTGAGGCCAATTGTATGAAGTTTAACACGGCCAAGTGCCGGGTCCTGCACTTCGGTCACAGCAACCCCATGCAGCGCTACAGGCTTGGGGAAGAGTGGCTGGAAAGCTGCCCAGCAGAGAAAGACCTGGGGGTGCTGGTTGACAGCCGGCTGAATATGAGCCAGCAGTGTGCCCAGGTGGCCAAGAAGGCCAATCGCATCCTGGCCTGTATCAGGAACAGTGTGGCCAGCAGGAACAGGGAGGTGGTTGTCCCCCTGTACTTGGCACTGGTGAGGCCGCACCTCGAGTCCTGTGTTCAGTTTTGGGCCCCTCACTACAGGAAAGACATTGAGCTGCTTGAGCGTGTCCAGAGAAGGGCAACCAAGCTGGTGAGGGGCCTTGAGCACAAGTCTGATGAGGAGCGGCTGAGGGATCTGGAGTTGTTCAGTCTAGAAAAGAGGAGGCTGAGGGGAGACCTTATCGCTCTCTACAACTACCTGAAAGGGGGTTGTAGTGAGGTGGGTGTTGGTCTCTTCTGTCAGGTGGCTGGAGATAGGACAAGAGGAAATGGCCTCAAGTTGAGGCAAGGGAGATTTAGGTTAGATATTAGGAAAAATTTTTTTACTGAGAGGGTTGTCAAACGTTGGAATGGGCTGCCCAGGGAAGTGGTTGATTCACCATCCCTGGAGGTATTCAAAAAGCGAGTGGACAGGGTACTCCAGGGCATGGTTTAGGGGGCATGGTTAATGGCTAATGGTTGGACTCGATGATCTTGAAGGTCTTTTCCAACCGAAACGATTCTATGATTCTATGATTCTAAATGAAGACAGAAGAAAAACCGGTAACAATTGCTTCCCCTGCACTGAAGATCTTTCCTCTTCCAGCCTCCTTAGAAAATTTAGGATATGACTGATAATTCTGCTGTTACGGAAGAAAATCTAGCTGAGGTGTTTCTTTTTATTTTTTCTGACTGCTAGCAGGATATAGCAGGATTTATTAAGATGCATATCAGAGCACAGAACATGATGAATTAAAAGAACCAGAAAACTAACCATAAGGAAGCTGCTTTAAGAATGCTGCAGGCAAACTATTCTGGCTTTCTGTATAGAAGAATAAAGGAGCTTAATGGGGAGGAAAATACATATTCTCTCTCAGCTTTACAGCTTTTTGAACAGACTTTGATCCTAAAAGCTTAACAAGGCAAGATGTTGGGACAAACATACAAATAATAGCCCTAGTATATTTAACCACAACTAGAAATGGAAGGTTTCTTTCTGAAAAGAGAAATTCCTCGAAAGACTAAAATTATGTGAGGGGACTAGAGTTATTTATTGATTCAGGCAGAATACAGTAAAATGCATTAGGGGCAATGTGATTTAAAGGTTGAGATATTTCATTTTGTTGGAAACAGACTCTAATGTATTCTTAAATACGGGTGAAGAAGGGGACAAACAGACATGTTAAATAATTCAAAACCAAAATGATATGTTTATTTTAAATTTCTGTTCTCTAACATTTAGTTTCATAGGTTGAAGATAGAATACAGTAGACTCACTGGAACAAAAAAAATATATTTTGTATTTTTTAAATATTTATATTTCATGTTGTTTAACAATTGAAAGAAAAAATTATTTACCCAAATTCACTTCCAGTTAGAATACAGTTTCAATACTGTTACAGAAAAGAGTTTTCTTGTGTAGACCTGCAAAGTGAATTATTTATTATGATATTTGGAAATTTACCTCATAAACAAAAGGTTATTTTTCTGCCATCTGCCTCTGTCAGAGATGTAAATTGCTGCCCAACTCCACAAGCTCCTTTTCAAAACACAAAAACATATTCAGAGGAATGAATCTCTAAATATTGCTTATAGACAGCCTTTAATTTAATTTGCTACATTCATGGAGTTAGTCCATCTTGGTTAACCTTGCCCTCCATTCCTACCTTAGCATTTTAGAAACCAAAGCAAAGTTTTGGGGATTTTGGTTTTGTTTGGATTTTTTTTTTAATTATTATTTGCAAGGCTTTTGTAATTGTTCTTTAGCTGTCTTTGCTGCCATTAGTGGCTATAAGCTTTTATAGTAAATATAGTTTTAGTCCATACTTCGCACAAATTCTTACTAACTGCTTTAATATCATAGCCTAAATTTGTTTGGGGCATGTTGGAGCTAACAGAGTTGGAAATCCATGTTTCATAGCTGGAAACTCCAGCTGTGAAGAGCACACTTCTATTTCTTCTTACTTACTTCCACTTTTATCACTATGGAGTGAGATTATGGTAGACAAGGGCATATGTTCTAATTATTTTCTGAAATTATTTAATGCTGTTTTCCTTCTTTTTTTTATAGGCCTTGTATTTTTTCTAAGCATGATTAATGGTTTTGTAGGACCCATCATCTTTAACACCTGTTTCTTCTTTGCTTTTGGGCAACCTCTATAGGCTAATTTCCCTTGCCCAGTCTGAACTACTTCTTTTAAATTGGGCAGAAATCTGTTGTAGCAACTAATATTTGAATGTTAAATATGACACAGGAAGTTGGGCATTCATTCGTTCTTTGTAGCTCATGGTATCTGATGAATCATCAGCTCTCAAGAGAGGCCATACATGACATTATCTTAATACAGATAATATATACATGCACAGATTGTTTTGCCTGTATGTCCCTGCAAGAGGCTTTTTTCTCTTCTCTCTTCTCCCTTAAAGTTTTCTTGAAGTGTATATGACACATATGTGTCAAACATTTCATATTTGAAAAGAATTATCTCATTGTAGTACATATTTACTGAGTTTATTTAATAAATTAAATCCAAACCTAGACACTTGAATTGAAAAATGATGTCTGATTACACTGTCCTTTACATAACATTTATCTTCAAATTTTCAGATTTTTTTATTAGCAGACCAGGAGTCAGAACTCAAACAAAGAGCCCTGAAATTATTTTTTTTCCAGTAAGTCTCTGTTGCAGAGACGTTAAACCTCTAAATCTCCAAGGGCTCCTCTAGCACAAATATTAGTGTGATATCTCTTTATTCTCACAGAATTTATGCAATCAATGCAATAAATGTGTTTCTAACAAAATTTTAACTGTTCAGTGAGGTATTGACTCAAGTGATTTGGGGCTATCTATACATAATGTATTTACATATAAATTTGGGAGAACACAAGAGGGTAATGAAGTAAGTAACTGCAGATATACCACAGACTTTTCAACAGTGAAAACAGAAATCTTCATTATAATGGCTGTGCAACTGTTCAAAAAAGAAATTAATACATTTCCAAATTATTTCTGTTAAAGGATTAGCTACTTCTCCAAACAGTATTTTTTAAAAAAAGTTTTATTTCCCCTTATTATCTATTTATTGAGAATTATACTTCTGTAGGTACCTAGCCTGTGTGTCTCTCATAAATACAAGTTTTGTCTACATTGCATTTTGAGAATAGCCTTAAGAATATTGAACATACTAAACACACTTGCCTGCTGTGTATAAACTGAGCCTTCAAGAAGAGGCTCTGGCACAGTCAGTGCCCATCCTTCAAAACACACAGGACCCTCTTATACCCGAACATATTCAATATACAAACTTCCCATCAGGGCAGACACCATGGGCTGGCTGCAAGTAACCCACAGAAATCTTCAGTCTGTGTGGCTAGAAGACTGGCAGGAGGTAGAGCAAATTTAATTTAGAACTGATCTAGAGGCTGCTCTTTCAGGCACAGGCACGATGACCACTGCTAGTTTCCAAAATTCACACTGTTCAGTTGCTGTAACACAGATATGTATATCTTCAACATCAAATTCTGTCATTCCTGAATATTCAACTTTGCTTCCCTCACTCTGAACCTATGTGAATTAAATGAAATATATTTCACAGGTTTGACTGTAGTGTATATGCATTTGAACAGTGAAGTCTCAGTATATTTCTGGATACACATGTCTGAATTTCTTTTCTAACTCTGTACTAGCCAAATTTTTGTGTAGGATTAACACAGAAAAGAGAAGTTAGGCAGATGCATGTTCTCTTGCACACTGAGGCCAGTAGCCCAAGAAATATTGTCTTACCATTGCTAGTAACAGACTACAAATTTTGTAATCACTCTGCAAGGCCTCAGGACAAGGACTTGTCGGGCTTTTTATCTGAACTTATCTTGGCCTGCCTGGACTTTTGTTTCAGTTTGTGTAGCTGTAATGGTAACTGTTTTATAAGCTAATCTGTTCTAATATTAGCTTCATTTTCTACTGTTGTGTGGCATAAAGCTTATCATCATAGTAAATTTGAAACATTTCAGTAAATACTAGAAAGCAATAACAAATAGGTATCCTATGTAGAGTGAAGTATGTGTTGCAACTGAATATATGTATGTATGTATGTGCGCGCGTGTGTGTATATATATATATACACACATATCAGTTTGGAAATAGGTATCTCTAACGAGAGTGTTGAAAAGCCTAAATTTAGTCCAGGTTTAAAAAACTTTAAGAGCAAAACAACTATTCATTCATTAACAACACATTTTGTGCTAATAGCTAATTCTTAATCATCATCACTATTTATCACTATGTATAAAAACCTGCTAGATCTTAACAATTATATTCTAAATTAGCTGTGTCTGTTGCAGCAGAGGTGATGCTAAATAGCACCAAAGAAGTGAGCTCTGAAGCAGGTGACTTCTTTCTTCCCCAGTTTTCTTTACTTATGCCTGGTGTTCTCGTGTTCCTCACTCACTGTCCCCTCATCACCTGCTCCTGATGCTGATTAATCTTGTTTTCAGTCTTGCCAGTCATCTTTCTGGCATGCTCAGCAGGATGCCCTGCCTTTTTGCAGTCCCTTGTGCTTATTTTGTTCTTTATCTTGGAAATTGTTGCATGGGTCACTGTTCACATGTTTTTGCATGCCTTTTAGGTGCAATTATGCAAGTCTTTGACCTGTTGGTGGTCATATTGCTCGTATACTTTTGTAAAATGCTTATGTTGTGTTTAGCTATGCAATCACAGTGTTACAGAGTGTTTATGCACTCTTAGTTACTCCGGCAAGTCTAAATGTATGCTTCTATTTGGATTCAAGGCAAACTAATACCACTTATATCCTAATTGATATATTTATAATTTACAGATGTCACAGTCCTCTGTTTTTGCTTGCATAGGACCTTAGAATAAGAATGCAGGTCAGAGAAGTGCCTTTTATGTGTGAAAGCAGCATGATACCAGAGATATCGGGGACAATTAATACATCACCAAAGATTAGGTCATGCTTATTGAAGGAATACAGCCTTAGGAGCTAGTTGTTTCAGCATTTACAAAGAGCAGGTGCCCAATATGTGTAAAACATACCAAAAAAAGTAAATCAAAGGCATGTGTAACAATTTTAAGCAGACTTTTCCTTTAATGGTAATCTTTTATTTTATGTTCTTTCTTTTTCTTGTAAAAATTCATAATTATTATTTTATTAGACTAAGTAGATTGCAATTAAACAGTACATTTGTGAATTTACACCTAGAGTATCTTTCTTTGTCCCACTTAAAATGCACTATCTGCAGTGTAAAAAAAACCTGGTGGAGACAACCTTAGTTGTAATTTCAATGCAATAAATTGGTGGAAAATCTAGGAAAAGCAGGTTATGAAAATTCAGATTCATCACCAATGGCATAATACCTTTAGGAACTCTCTTTGTTATCTTGTCCATTTGCATTATTTTTATCAACACTATTGTTAACTGTTAATAAAAATCTTAGCCATAAAAAATATTAAATAAAGCAAACAAAACATCAGTATCCTAGGCAGCCAGTATAGTTTCTGTATATACTCAATATTATACCTCAGTTTAATATCATGGGTTACATTACATGATAGTCATATGACATATGAGAAATATTTAAGAATTTCCCAGTGAATCTTTTTTACAGGATGGTTTTGTTAAACTAATTTGTGATTTTTCCACACTGAAAAATTGAATACTCCATTTCCTTAGGCTTTTTCTTTGTATTATTGCCATGTAGAGTAGATGTATATAGTCCTTCTTGGATTAATCTGTATGTGCTCTAGGAAAGTATGTAGATAGCTATCTAAAAGTTGGGAGGATTCATACATAAAAATTTATCATAGTACAACTGGTTGACAACGTAATACCTTATCTAAAATATGCAAGCAAATGTACTACTGAAAATCAATAGCCTTATTTTCAGGTGATGAGAATAAGTATTCTACCTGTCACTGAAACTGCACTAAAGCTGACCCAAATCCACTTCAGAGAGCAATGTTATATTACTTTGTAGTTTCCATAGCTCTCAACTGTTTTATAGGTTCAGTCTGTGGTGGTGTTTTGTGACAATCCAGCAGAATAAACTTGGAAAACAAACCGATACAAACATTTTGAGTGGTTCAGTCACTCAAAGTTCTAAGCCACTGCCCTGGTATGCCATTGTGTCTGGAGCAGTAATTGCCGTAAATATCCCAGACCTTTTTTATGAAATTAAAAGTTGACTGGATCTCCATTCTTCTTTGTTTTCAGTATCTTTTGACCGAATATTAAATAAAATGCAGTGTAGCAGAACCAATTGAACTAATCTGATGTTAGCAGGTGAAATCCACTGGATTTGTATTAGTGCATAGCAGGTAGGGATTTTCCCAGAAAAATATCTTACCTGAATTCTATCTTATACCACTGTGTTCATCTCAGACAGCTGCAGTTTCTGTGCACAGGAGAGCATATTTACACATTTCTATTCTCATATTTCACTTCAAAACGTATTTCAGACTCTCTCCAAAATGGTGCTTATGTGCCAAGCTGGTGCATTTAGGAGGAGAAGGGTTTACCACATAGTAAAGGTTTCATAGGTTCATACAGTCATTGAGTAATTCAGGCATCTTAGGTCTTTAGTCTGACCTCCTGCTCAAAACAGGATCAGCTGTAAAATTAGATGAGGTAGCTCAGATTTTTTCAAGTTGGGTCTTGAAAAACTCCAAGGATGGAGACTGCACAATACCTCTGGTCAACCTGCTCCACTGCTTGATGCATCTTATATTTCCATTGAACTATTTAACACTTTTTTTTCTTTTCTGAACTTCATGTGACTAAAGAATAAAATTAATAGCATTTTAATGCTGCTACTGCAGGAATGTACTCATGTTCTGAATTACTCTTTCTATTCAGTTCTGCACTGGGTATTTCCAAAGAAAAGACTAATTCCTTTGTGAGAGAAGGATAATCTGTCCTTGCAAATATTCATGAATAGCACAGCTTTTGGTTCTCACACAAAAGACTGTGTATACTTTGTATTCTCTGAGTACCTATCATACAGAGAGACCATAATTCTTTAGTTTCTATGGTGTATAAAGAAACAGATATAATATGGTATCTTTCTTGGATAAGTTTACTGTATATTTAATTTTCTGCCTTACTGTATTCTCATTTGTAGAAAAATATATTTCAGAAGTTGTTTTTACTGTTAGGGGAACTAATCACCTACTCACCAAGAAAAAAATTATCAAACTGCTTATGAATTCTTTAATAAAATGGGCAGTAAACAGCTGTTGAATCTCTGTTGTACATTACTGCTATGAGGAAGTAAGCTGACGATGCCACATATATAAGCCTTTCGGTTTGTGTTAAGTAAAACAGTAGTTTTAAAATATTCTGTTATGAATAGTAGCTGTGCTTTGCTCTGTTGCATTAACGTTAAAGGTAAAACACCCAGCTGCAAAGCTCCATTAACGAACATTTTCATTCTGTAGTTTTGACATTTAGGTCTACGGCAGTGCAGAGAAGCTTTTACAAGCTTGCTTGAAGTGCTTCCATAAAGGTGTAGCTTCAGTCTCATGTGTATACTTTTAGTTGTCTTATTATCATACACATTTATTCCTTTTAATTTAAAAAGCACCCTCTACACTACTGAATGTGAAGATCTTTGCCCAACATTCCTAAAGTGACTCTGTGACACAAGTCACAGTTAATGAATTCACATGAACAGTGTTCCTACAGATACAAGAATATCCTTTATAAATACCGTAGCTCTGGGTGCAGATATGAAAAATAGCTAAAATAATCACATTGAAGATCTATATTGGAATTTCAGATTTCAGCTGCACTGTTAGTTGCTTTCAATTGTAAAGTAAAGGCCTCCTTTTCACCAAAATCTTTGCTGTGTTGATACCTTAGTTGCCAAATCACAGCATTGTTCGGGTTTGAAGGAACCTGTTGAGGTCATCTAGTCCAGTCCTCCAAATAATGCTTTCTCTTTTGGCATGTTTGTATGTATAGCCCTGTGAACTGAGTTTTGAACCATATATATATTATTCTCCATTAGATAATGATTTGCTTTCTGTTAAGGGATACTAGGAGAGGTGTGGCAACCTCCAGCAGCTCCAACCCAAGCCTCCCTTTTGCCCATCTGCTGCAGTCCAGAATAGTGCCCAGGGGACTTGGGGTCTCTGCCCAGGCTGAAGGATGCAGCTGCTGCATTCCCATTTACAGGTTCAACTAGCAGTGAAGCTGAGCATGTGTCCCAGACACACATAGACACGCACAGAGGACACCAACACGGCCGGTCACACAGACTGCCACAGACAAGGCGCTGCCTTCAACAGCACCCACGTATGAGACTGACGTCAGACACAGGCCCAGCCAGTGATGTCCTCTCCTCCTCTTGGGCTGGTGGAGGCAGAAGGTCACTGCTGCAGCACACACACCGCACTCGCCGGGTTCACAAACACACATGCATTTGTGGATCCCCTGAGCATTGGCAGAAGCCCTCTGCCCACCTGATAACCTTGCCTGATGGCAGGCATCCTACAAATGAGAATACAGTATGTAAGGCAAAAAATTAAATATACAGTAAACTTATCCCCCAAGAACCAGCATGGCCCCTCTGCCTGCCTGGCACCCCTGCCCAGATCATGGCCCTTCTTACCTACCCCACCGGTCCCCGACTCTCCAGCTGCTCCAGCTCGGTGCTCGCTGCAAACACGCAGCACTCACACACTCATCCCACAGACACCTGACACTCATGGATCTCCCCGAATACCAGCACAGACCCCCCACCCACCTGATACCCCAGCCTGGACCAAAGACCCCCCTGCTCGCCAGCACGTCAAGCTTGAAGTTTGCCAGTGAATACTCAGGCACACCCCATGCACACTGGGTTTGGGGAAGATACAGACACTTGGCACCCATCAGCCGGCACAAGGCTCACGGGCTGTGACCTGCGGTCCCGCTCCAGCTGTGGGTGCTGAACTCCTCACTCACCTCACTTACCCCAGTCCCCCCAGTAGCTGGTTTTGGAACACACACCATTCCCACTCCAGTGGCTGGAGGTTAAAGATTCCCACTGGCTGCAGTGGCTGACGCTGAGACCCCACGGGCTCCAGTAGGTGACACCACGGGCCAGGGGCACCCACACCCCCGTTCTGACTCCAGTAGCTGGCACCCAGTACTCTCATGCTAGTCCCTCCAGTAGTTTGCACTGAATCTTTGCAGCACACATACACACAGGATAGAGAGTGAGACTACACAGATAGTTAAGAAAAGGTTTAATAAGACAGGACATACTGTGGTAATCAGGCACAGCCAGACAAGCATAGTGACTGGCCCTGTTTTACACATGACCTGCTGTTTTTAATACCTTTTGCTGTCTATACCCCCTCTTTGTTCCTCCTTTCTCCCTTTTCCCCCTGCATGGGTTTGTATAATCCTATAGATTCCCTCAGTCCTCCCAGTCTTGTGTCAGGGTATTCCTCCTGGTTTACAATTTACCACTTGCAAAGTCCAGGTTCATCTTCATGGAAGCGAGACCTGTAGTTTCTTGGTAGCCCATCAATTAGTGAGACTGGCTAGTCTTGTCATTGTTTCTTGTCATTGTCTCCATGTTTGTTTTGTCAGATCTATCTCTCTGTATGTTTAGAGTTTTTTGTCTTCCTGTTTTTTTTATCCTCCCAGTTGTGAGGTTTCTGATCAGATGATAACCTTGCTGGAATCAACATTCTCACACCCTCACATACTCTTATCAGTTAGTGTGACTAATCAGGTTTGGTTTTCATCACAGTCTCACGCTGACTTAGGCGATGACTTCACCGACAGGCCACAATACCAGCAGCAGACAGAACAGAATGGTGACAGGAATCGGTTCTATCAACAGTTTAAGGACTGTCAGACAAGATAGGGTAGCAGACCAAGTCCAATGAGAAGTTTAAAACATCAAGCAAGTTTATGGTGAAAAGGCAGATCCAAGGTCAATCCAGGAAGTCCGTCCACAGGCCAGGGTTTAAGGTCAGGCCCAGCAATCACCAGGCAGGTGGTTACTACAGCTAAAAGGCAGTCCACGGCTTTAGGTCTGGTTTGACAGGGTGTATGGACATGGCGTACTAAAGATCAAAGCTCTTCCAACATACTTCAGCCAGGGAAGTAAACCCAAGACCGAGCTTAAATAGACATCCTGTGCTCATGGGTAGGGTGAGGCTGATCAGGGTCATTAAGTCTTACTAGTGCACTCAGAGCCCTGGCAATATGGATACTATGGGAAACCATGTCAAATGTTGTTAAAGTCAGGATAAACATCATCCTCTGTTTTGTTATTATCCATACAGCCAGTCAACACACCATAGAGTACAATCAGGTTGCTCAGGCACGATTTGTCCTTGGTAAATTTATGCTGGCTGCTAAAAATCACCTTCTTATTCTTCATGTGTTTGGAAATAGCTTCAAAGAGGAATTTTCCCAGTGGCTGAAGTCAGGCTGACTAGCCCATACTTCCCTGAATCCTCCTTTGTCTCTCCTTGAAGTCAGATTTGACATTTTCTTTTTTTTCCCTAATTACCAGGATTTTTCACAGATGATAGAAAGTGACCTCCCAGTGATGTAAGCCAGGTATTTTAGCACCTCCAAATTCATCACATCTGGTCTCACAGACTTGTGTATGTCCAGTTAGTTTAAATGATCCATAACTTGATCATAATGTACCATGAGAAGTGCTTCACTTCTCCAGACTGTGCCACTGGATGTATAAACTGGATATGTGTACCAGATCTAAAACTTCCCAAAACTGCAGGATTGTTGTGGAGAAATTACACCGAGTGAAATTATCTAAGGAAACCTATGGTATCTAGGCTATTCTGTTTCAGATATATACCCTAGCTGCCTTATGGATTAGCAATGTGTGATGAGAATTTTGCTATTCTTTACTTAGGCTTCTAAAGTATGGGTTAAAGGATATACGACTACCTAAGTCTTCTTATAACTAGTTCCTTGTTATAATATGGTCACTATAATGCAAACAATCTTCTGTGGCTTTCTAATAATGTTCATTTTATGGGATACTAATGAAAAGCAATAGCCTACTTGGTAGAAGTGCTGAGTCAATGGACTTTGAATGTATAGAATACTGCACACTAAATAGTCTGAAAAATCATGCTGCAGGTTTGTCAAATTGGGCAGTTGAAGATAATGCTGTTGGGTCTGTCTTCACTCTTCGTAAAATCAGTGTAGTAATACCTCTTTCACAGTGATGTAGCCACAATATATGCTGCCTAATTAACAGAGTATTCCCATACTGTTGTAATAAAAGGTAAAGAGGAACCATGTGAAATAATAATTTTGAATTTAGAACAGCTCTGGATTAGCATAAGGTAAATAAAGCCTACAGCCATACTTTGAATATTGGGGAAACAAAAGAATTGAGGACCTGCTTATTAAGGGAACATTGACCATTTCATGGGCGTAATGGGAAAAGTTCATGCAAGTAAAGATGGTATCAGAAGTATACAAAAAGGATGACCAAATTAAGGTTTCTGAAGAAAATTTCTGTCCCTGATCTTTTCATTGCCTGACTTTGAAATCTTACTAGTGACTCTTAAAACAGATAAGTCTGTACTTGCAAAGGTTTATAGCCACCACCAGTGACAGTTTTATGGTTTCATTTTGTTCTAGTATTGTCACTGATACCACAACCAATAGAAGTAAATTATTAAGAGCTTTGCT
Organism: Harpia harpyja; assembly: GCF_026419915.1. Lineage (NCBI taxonomy): Eukaryota > Metazoa > Chordata > Aves > Accipitriformes > Accipitridae > Harpia > Harpia harpyja. The sequence goes on from NC_068943.1 coordinate 10,348,071, forward strand.
TCTGGAGAGGATTTTACATACTCGTATTTCCACCTACCTATTTCCCCCTCAATTAATTGCATGGACCTCTATTAAATATATATGCAAGCAGTCTCTTCATGTTTTCTAAGCAAAGCAATTGACTCTGCATTGATTTGAAATTTGTCTAATGTTTGCTGAAGTTCTGCTGGGAATTCAGCCCATATAAAGAGGAGTTCTCCAGGAAATTGTATTTAATTTGAAGAAGAAAGCTTGTAAAAACTCTGCTTATAACACATTTAGTTAGTTAGTAAATATAATATATTTAGGAATACTTGTTGTCAAGTTGATGATACAAAGCTAGGTATAATTCTTGAAGCTAAAAGTGTTCAACTACCATCATTCCTGATTAGAAACATACACAGACTTTCTTATTTGGTTTAAGTATCTTTAGAGTGTACTTATTTTTGCATACCATTCAGTTACATCAATACTGAATTTGTCTTTTCTTTTTTTCCTAAAATTTTTTGCTTTATAAAACATGTTTCCTGAGGTGGAAGAACAGATTTCTGAAACTGATTTTCTAGTTGTTAGATCCTTATGGTTGCACAGAAATTTTCTATTGCATTATTTTAAACATAGACTTATGTGTATGGTGGAAAGTTGCAGAGGACCCATTTAGTACAGTGCAAAGTTTGTAGATTTTGATTTGATATTTTGTGAAGGAACAATGCACAAAATTTTAGACCATTTTAGTTTCATGCTTAAAATGCTAATTCAATTAACTTTTCACTCCATTTAATAATTTTTCTATCTTTCCAGAAAAGCAGTGAATGCTTCATACATACATATGTCTTACATTCAGTGTTACCAGTCACCATGTGTAAAACAGGCAATGAGAAAAACAATTTTGTTGACTGCTTTGTCATGTAGTGGGAAGCTCAGACTTTATGAGCTTTATTAAACTTCAGTACTGAAAAAAAATGGCTCTGCTTTTGTTTACTGAAGCTGAAATTCCTCCAGTAGTCAGATCCAGAAGTAGGCTTATGTACCTATTAACATCCAAATATACTCTCAGAATGTGTGTTCTAAGTAGATGTATTGGTAGTTTCTTTAAATATTAAATTCCATTGTAAAAAACTGTGAACATTTAGCTAAATGCAACTAAAACTGTTGTGCTGTAGAAACTACCTTGATTTACAGACTAGGAGAAAGACACATAATAAGGTGAAGTAACTTGCCCAAGGTAGTCCAGCAAACAAATAAAAAATATTGTCTATGAGTACCAGTCCACTGTTCTGTGCACCTGGAAACAATATTCCTCATAAATATATATTCAGTACTTTTCCTTCAATAATTTGTTACAAATACACAGATTTTTTTTAATCTTCCTCTTTTGTTCTTCCCTCAAAATTCAGAAATAAATCTTTACCACTGAAATCCATCTTATTTAATTACCCTTGTACTTCTTAATGGCTTCTCAAATGAATAAAATTAGCAGCAATAATGGAATAGCTAAATGATATTAAAAGGAAAATGCCTGAGAAATTAAAAACATATGCAAAAGGTACCATGGAGACAGCTGTAATTAAATACTCGTCATGGCTTCCACTGCCATAGCAATGCTGAACTAAGAGGATTTACCTTAGAAAGGCTTGAAGCATTTGAAAATAGGGAAGAAAAAAAATCCACCAACTTTTGAAATGCTAAAAGTCTAAAATTAAATAAGGAACAGATGAGTTACAAGGACAAAAGAAAGAGGGCAGAAAGTGTAAGAAATGGAAGTCTGTGAGATTAAGAGCATGATGAGATCTCATTTATATCTTATTTTTTACTGAATGAGCAATATAAGGAAAAAAAAAAGAGACAATTTTACATGGGTAAGGGCATTTTCGTTCATAACACATCTACCTGTCTGACTTTATATCTAAATTCTCACTTTCATTTTTGATTCTTAGTTTGCAAAACATGCACAGGAATAGATTTCCCATCTTTCAACTCACACAACCCATATATCTCATTATCAGAATAAACACAGCAATGAAGGGGCATATAAAATAATTTGGCCTTTCTTTCTGACGCATTTTGCAACACATTCAGAGTACATTACCATATTTTTTGGAACAGCACACAAATTGTCACTAGCTGATATGTATAGAAGGGTGGATTGAATGACAGTAAAATGATAACTTGGCTGCTTCCATGAAACAAGTTTATGAATAGAAATAAAAAAATACCCCAGAGAGATGCAATAAACTTATGAGTTGTATGCTGATTCTCCGCTGTAAGCAAAACTTATTTGATAGTATTTTTTTTTCTTCAATTCTTAATCTCAAATACCTAGTTTGTTCAGTGAGGAGGAAAAAGTTATGACCATTTTTAGAAAAAATCTGTGTATGTGTGTGTTTGTGCATGCATGTGTGTTTTCATAAGCATGCTGAAGTATCAAAATGTATGTTTCTTTTTCAGTTCTCATGCTGTTTCAGACTACTGAGTAGAAATATCCCCAACTTGAGATAGAAAGAATAAAATAGGGGCTTGTATAGCTAAGAAACCATCAGAATGCTGATAGCTCCATGGAAGCCCTGATGGTCGATGATTTCATAGTGATTTGGACAAAGTGTTGCCCTGGTTTGGTTAAACTTGTAGACCCAAAGGTATGGAAAACAGAGCATAAGCACTGTAACCTGAAATTTTGAAACATTTCCTTTGAAACAGTTGATATAAACAAATCCCACATTGTTCTTTCAGTAACTGAGTAATTTTCATTCTTCTAGGGAAAGGGAATAGATCACACTTGCATTTTGCCATTGTTACTATGCTATGTTACGATACTGAAGCTTTTAATAAACAAACACGTTGATTTTCAGACTGTAATGAAAAACTATTTCTAATAGTCTTATTCACATAGCTGAGAGACTTGATCACTTTGGAACAACTTTTATTTATACCCAGAAACCATTTAATGAGAAGTGTCAATTTAAAAAAAAAAAAAAAGCCCTCATATCAAAAACTTCAGTGGTGACTCTAACTGGCAACAGCATTGGTAATAGTAGAATTAATCACTTAATTGGCATCCCTGGGGTAGCACTGAATAATATTAATGGTTCTTATGCAACATTTTTCATCTGAAGATCTGAAAGTGTTTTGTAGTGGAAGGTAAGTCTCAATATCTTCTTCAAAAAGGTAAAGAAACAAAAATAGAGGCTTTACAGCAAGCTATAGTGGATCTTTGACCAGAATTCAAGTATGTCAACTCTCTGTTCATGCTCATCTATCACAGGTGATTCATCTCTTGTTTCAGTCACTAACACATTAATTAGATTAAATTTCCCTTATAAACAGTAGGTTCTGTATAGTGTGAGTAGGTATGTTTGGAAGCATGATTCAGTTGCCTAAGTTCAGATGTTGAATATTATTTTTTGAGATACCTTAGGTTGTTCACTGTATTCAGGTGGACGTGGCAGATATGGCAGAGGACCCAGTTTACCTATGATCTTCCGGAGCAGCAGTTACAGACCAGATGGAGTAAATTAGGGCATCTAAAATGGCCTTAGGAAACTGTGATTAAGGAACAGACTCCTGCCACAGCTACCTAGATTCAGGATTATAATGTAGGGCAACTTAATAGCTCACAATGATCATAGTGGGAGCTTAGACATTTGACTTGCATGTATTTGAAGCCCAAATCTATCCGAATAATAACTTCAACCCAGTTCCATTGAAAAATCAGCATTTGTCTGACTATCTGCTAAGAAAAATAAAATCTTTTATTCTTTTGCTTTTACTTCTGTGCACAATATTTCCCTTTACTAGGACGGTCCATCTGCTGTGACAGTGTGCTCCCCCCCTCCCCCAATGTGACCTTTATTTCCCATAACCCTGCTCAAGTGATAATCACCAGTGGCGGTCGTAATGGATGTGTCTGGTCTGGTCATGATGGCTGCATCTGGCTCAAAGTGGATTTGGGGGAGACAGATAACAACACAATAGCCAAGGGCTAGTTGAGCATGCACCAACTGAAATACATCTATTATGCAAATATGACTATAAGTCAATCATCTTACTCCATAAATAATGGACAGTCCAGACCCCTTTGAGCTCTCCTGCATGGCAGCAGGCTGCACACCAGGATATCCCCTTGAGTAGGGATGCCTCTCATGGTTACTCCTCTAGGTTAAGAGAATCCTTATCACATCAGATACTTGGTAAGTGAATTGGGAATAAATGTGCTGAAACTGAAATCTTAGCTAAGTGATATAAAGGATTGATTGAGTATATATAATCCTTTAGACATAAACCATTGACCAAGTCTGGGACAAAGTCTGGATCCAGCTGCACCTAAAGTCCCCTGTGAGAAGGAGTTTAGAATGCAAGGGGGTCCTTTCTGAACCTCATGACCCAACAGGAGGGTCTCCCCGACAGTTTTGTCTGACCCTGTCCTTTATGCAGTAAATAATCTAGTGTACCTTGCCATCAAATCTTGTTAAACCACTGTCACATTTACTACCAGACTTTGTTAAATTGGTGGTTTATATTAATAAACATACTGCTGTTTCTTTCTTACAAGTGAAGTGTGTCGCTCCATCCATGATATCTGCAAAGGCACTTTGGAGTGAATAAATGTCCCAGATAATCTCATCCCCCTGACCTGTGTGGTAAGTGCTCCTTGTAAGTAAACTAATATCTTTAGTTGCCATAATGCTTTCTTGGTTATGCATATTTCTGGAAAAAAAAATTTTGAAACAAAACATTATTATACAAAATAGTCCAGCCTTCTAAAGAAATTTTACAATACATGTAAAATAACTCTGAAACAGGAATGCAATTTATCCAGCTATGTAGATGAGGAATCCAATGCAGAGAGGAGGAAATAATGTGTTCAAACCACACAGGACCTCTCTCTTCACCAGTCAAATGTTCTATTCCAGTTTTATAAGCAATATAAATAAACTGAACAACTAAAGGGAATCAAAATCTACATTGCTACCTCATTCTCCTCTTATGAATTCCCACACTTATGTTGGTTTTAATGCCTTTCAGGATGTCACAAAGAATTAATAATTCTGATCAAAACATCTTGCTTTGGTTGTATTTTTTTCACCATCAAATCTGACCAAGTTAGTTACCTTAAACTACCTGTGATAGTACTGTATTCCTAATGGAAACCTGAAATTTAAGTGCACAGAAGTATTAAAAAACCATAGGTAGTTCCAAAATAATGAAAACTGTCCACTCTATATCTTTAAGGATCATAAGCTCACAGATTTGTTCTGGTGGGAAAGGACCTCAGGAGGTCTCCAGTCCAACCTTCTGCTCAAAGCAGGGTCAGCTCTAAGGTGAGACCAGGAAGCTCAGGGCTTTGTCCAGTCCACTATAAAGCACTTGCAGCTCTTCAGATGAAAAATGTTGTGTAAGAGGTATTAATATTATTCAGTGCTGTCCTAGGAATGCCAATGAGGTGGTTAATTCTACTATTATCAATGCTTCTGTTGTCTGGGACCTCCTCCAATACCCAACACCTTTGAAAGATGGTAGAAAGCTGCCTCACAAGGAATTCTGACAGCTCTCTCAGCATTCCTTAAAGCATCCCATTAAGTGTCAGGGAATTGTACAGGTCTAGTTGACTCAAGTAACCCCTGACTCTATACCCGTCCACTGCTACTCATTCTCCTTCTCCTTGAACCCTTCAACTAATCACAGAGGTGTGGGAAATCTTGGTAAAGACTGAGTCAAAGAAGGCATTGAATACCTCAGCCTTACTGTGTCCACTGTCACTAAATTCACCCACCCCATTCTGCAATGATCCTACATTTTCATTGTTCAGCCTTTTAGTATTAACACAGTGGTAAAAGTTATTCTTGTTACCCTTGATATACCTTGCAAGTCTCAACTTCAGTTGAGCTTTGGTTTTCCTAACGTTATCCTTAAATTCTCAGGCAATGTCTTTAATTTAAGCAGGAGGGATGTAGAGCAGGACTCCAAGCCTCTCTAATTTGTAAATTGCAGTCAGCTACAAAAACATTGGGAACAACCAGCCTAGACCCTTTGATTCATGATAAAAGATCTACTCCAAGCTAAATTGAATATTAAGACTGAGCAAATTGATACCTGTTTCTATGTTACACATTATTAGCCTTTCACTAGTGATATTTTAGGTGCTTTTTTCAGTAAACATAGTGAAGAGACAACCTGTTTCACTTCCACTTACATTTATATGTAAAAAGAAAATTTTCTCTCTGTTTTGAACAGAAAATAAAGATGCTTTAATGGAAAGCAAATAAATTTCTGATGTCTCCATTACTCTATCATATTTGTATGTGTAAGAAAATCTCTATTGTCTTCATGCTCCAGAGTTTTAGTCACATCATCTGATATATATGAAGGCCATCAAGAAATGGCACACATATGTATTGGGTTTATGTGGCAAGAGTTTGGTAGCAGGGGGGCTACAGGCGTGGCCTCTATGAGGACTTGTCGTGGTTTAACCCCAGCCAGCAACTAAGCACCATGCCGCTGCTCAGTCACTTCCCCCCCTACCCAGGGGGATGGGGGAGAGAATCAGGAAAAGAAGTAAAACTCGTGGGTTGAGATAAGAAAAGTTTAATAGAACAGAAAAGGAGAAACTAATAATGATAATGATAATAATAATGAAATGACAACAGTAATAATAAAAGGATTGGAATATACAAATGATGAACAATGCAATTGCTCACCACCTGCCTACCCCCACTCCCCCCAGTTTTGTACACTGGATGTGATGTCACTTGGTATGGAATACACCGTTGGCCAGTTTGGGTCAGCTGCCCTGGCTGTGTCCTGTGCCAACTTCTTGTGCCCCTCCAGCTTTCTCGCTGGCTGGGCTTGAGAAGCTGAAAAATCCTTGACTTTGGTCTAAACACTACTGAGCAACAACTGAAGACATCGGTGAGTTATCAACATTCTTCTCATATTGAACTTAAAACATAGCACTGTACCAGCTACTAGGAAGACAATTAACTCTATCCCAGCTGAAACCAGGACAGGAGTGGACAGGGCTGCCCCATGCCAGACACAGCTGGTTCCAGACAGCCACAATGGACCCACCGCAGGGCACGGCTGAGCCCGTTGGCCAAGATGGTGGCACCCTGGGGAAAGAGTGTTTAAGAAAGGGCAAAATGCTGCCCAGCAGTGTGTGAGGAGTGACAAAAAACAAAGTTGTGAGAAACAGCCCTGCAGTCACCAAGGTGAGAGAAGAAGAAAGGAGAGGAGGTGCTCCAGGATGGGGAGGAGGTAGAAAAGTCAGAAATGAAAGAATGAAGTTGAGAGAAGATGGGTAGGAAGAAGGTTGTTTCAGTTTTGTCTTTGTTCTCACCATCCAAATTTATTTTTAATTGGCCAATAATTAAATTATTTTTCCCCAGATTGAGTCTCTTTTACCTGTGATAGCACTTGGTAAAGTGAACTCCCTGTGTTTATTGTAGCCCACAAACATTTTCATCTTATTTTCTTCCCCATCCTGTTGAGGAGGGGGAGTGAGAGTGCAGCTGGGTGAATGTCTGGCAGCTGGCCAAGATGAATCCACCAGAACATAACAGGTTAGAAAAAATACATGAGAACAGGAATTCTTTAATGTCTTTTGATGCTATTGCAATACTAATTGTAGTAAGAATTAAAAGAAGTGTTTATCATTTGGCTTTTTAATATTTTGAAAGCCCTATTAAAAATTTGATTCCTCATTTTAGGATGAAGGTGGAAGGAAAAAGGTTGAATAAGAGGGCTAAAGTGAGTATAATGTTGCCAGATACTTTTACACAGTATTTGAGTGCAAGCTGCCAGCTCTGAGGTAAAGGGAAAAATACTAGCCTTCTCTTTTTTTGATGGTTTTCTTAAGTCAGAATAAAAAATCCTTGTCCTCTCAAAAGAATTCCAAAGCCCAACCTAAAACACTGCCTGTCTTTTCTTTTTATTCTTTTTTTTCTTTTTTTTCCTGATTGTCCTGGTTTCAGCTGGGATAGAGTTAGCTGTCTTCCTGGTAGCTGGTACAGTGCTATGTTTTGAGTTCAGTATGAGAAGAATGTTGATAACACTGATGTCTTCAGTTGTTGCTCAGTAGTGTTTAGACCAAAGTCAAGGATTTTTCAGCTTCTCAAGCCCAGCCAGCGAGAAAGCTGGAGGGGCACAAGAAATTGGCACAGGACACAGCCAGGGCAGCTGACCCAAACTGGCCAACGGTGTATTCCGTACCGTGTGACGTCCCATCTAGTATAGGAACTGGGAAGTGGGGGCGGGGAATCACCGCTCCGGGACTAACTGAGTGTTGATTGGTGGGTGGTGAAGAATTGCACTGTGCATCATTTGTACATTCCAATCCTTTTATTATTACTGTTGTCATTTTATTAGTGTTATCATTATTAGTTTCTTCTTTTTCTGTTCTATTAAACCGTTCTTATATCAACCCACGAGTTTTACTTCTTTTCCCGATTTTCTCCCCCATCCCACTGGGGGGGGGGGGGGGGGAGTGAGCAAGCGGCTGTGTGGTGCTTAATTGGTGGCTGGGGTTATAACCATGACACTGATTTCAAAGTGATAGCATTTAAATCCTATTACATACTTCTTGGTTTGATCTGCATGAGTGGCTTGGGGAAAAATAATCGACAAGATGAGCAAATAAAACCATTACATTCACTTATCTGTTGTAACTCAGCCCTAGGATATAAGCATTCCTTCTTCCATTTTTTCCAACTCTTCCATTTTTGATTTCCTCTTTTATTTTCTGCTACTGTATGAACTTTTAGATTTCCCTTCACTTTCCTCAGATTCACTGCACTGAGCATATACCTGTGAGAAAGGGTATGAGGTTCTGTATCACTGCATGTACGCTTCTCTTGTTTATATTTCATTACTCTTCATATTGATCTGATGAAGTCACAAGGCTATGAGAACTTTTTACCCTTAAAACTATTTGTGAACCTTTTGACTGGAACTCTGCTCCATCATGAATGAAACATATTCAGTTCTGAATCCAGCTGTACCAGAAGGTAATCTTACATTCATCCGACCCTGACCACAAAAAACAGGCTAAAAAAAAGAAAAAAAAAAATCCCAAATCAGATAACTGATGTAAAAAACATATATGTGTATATGACTAAGTAGTAGCTAAATAATAGACAAAATGAGAGGGATGCATGAAGTCAATCAAAACTAACAAAGCCTACACAAGACAGCTCTGATATTTTAGAAAGAAAACAGAAAATGTCCAAATTGACAATCTGAGAAAAATAACAGTGATTTAATAAAAAATACTGTTAGTGATTGGCATCTGAGTGTGTGCTCAGCATATGTGTAATGTAATTAGCCAGTTTACAGGTATATGAGGTAAATAATGCTCAACCTGTAAAATTAATGAAACTGTCTATAAATTATTAAATAAAAAAGAACTATGGCTTGCATTCAATTGCCTTGTGCCACTGGGTATTTGGGATCAACTTTGGAAAACTACTTTTAATAGTGGGCCAACATAAAGACCAGTTCAGGTATGATCAAGAGGGGATCAGTCTTTTGCATTAGAAGGATTGTAGTGGGAAAGAGAAATTGCTCTTCTTTTCTTTTCTTTTCTGTATTGGGTTTACATGGCAAGGTTTTGGTAGCGGGGGGAGCTGCAGGGGTGGCTTTTGTGAGAAGGTGCCAGAAGATTCCCCCATGTCCGATAGAGCCAGTGCCAGCTGGCTCCAAGATGGACCTGCTGCTGCCAAAGCTGAGCCAATCAGCGACAGTGGTAACACCTCTGGGATAACATATTTAAGAAGGGGTAAAAACTGCTGCACAACAGGAGCTGGAAAGAGGAGTGAGAACATGTAAGCGAACCAACCCTGCAGACCCCCAGGTGAGTGAAGAAGGAGGGGGAGGAGGTGCTCCAGGCATCAGAGCAGAGATTCCCCTGCAGCCCGTGGGGAAGACCATGGTGAGGCAGGCTGTCCCCCTGCAGCCCAGGGAGGTCCACGGGGGAGCAGATATCAACCTGTAGCCCGGGGAGGACCCCACGCCAGAGCAGGTGGATGCCCCCGAAGGAGGCTGTGACCCTGTGGGAAGCCCGCACTGGAGCAACATCCTGGCAGGACCTGTGGCCCCATGGAGAGAGGAACCCACACTGGAGCAGGTTTTCTGGCAGGACTTGTGACCCCGTGGGGGACCCACGCTGGAGCAGTCTGTGCCTGAAGGACTGCAGCCCGTGGAAGGGACCCATGTTGGAGCAGTTTGTGGAGGACTGCAGCCTGTGGGAGGGACCCACACTGCAGATGTTCATGGATGACTGTCTCCTGTGGGAGGGACCCCACGCTGGAGCAGGGGAAGACCATAAGCAGGAAGGAGTGGCAGAGACAACATGTGATGAACAGACCACAACCTCCATTTCCTGTCCCCCTGTGCCACCCAGGGAGTGGATTTGAGCCTAGGAATAAGGGGGGCGGGGGGGATGTTAAGATTTGGTTTATTTTTCATTATCCTACTCTGACTTTAGATTAGCGATGAATCAAATTAATCTCCCTGAGTAGAGTCTGTTTTGCCCGTGACAGTAATTGCCAAGTGATCTCCCTGTCCTTATCTTGACCCATGAGCATTTTGTCATATTTTCTCTCCCCTGTCCAGCTGAGGAGGAGGAGTGATAGAGTGGCTTGGTGGGCACACACCATGTTTACTGAAAAATTCCCACCATCACTACTGCTGGTAGAGTTGCTTATTTAAACACTTTTTAATCTGTTAAAGTTAGCCAAGTTCAAAATAACTCACATTTGAACCTCTGAAACTAGTATTACTCATTTTGACTGAAGAGGATTAGAAAGAACTCATATCTTAAGACTTAGTTTAAAGATTATTGATACTGGTTTTGCAATTAAATTTCCTGACTTGAAAAGAGAGGGCAATGGTACATGTAGTGTCAATTTGCTGCTTCTAGTCTAACAGGAGAGAGGTAGGAAGACAGATATGTAGAACTATAAGCAAGGGAGTGTGCTAGAGAGCAGGGTGTGCTGCACTTCTGTCCATGAAGAGAGGGAAGGGAGGGAACTGCTGCTTGTTATTCTCCCAGATGGTATCTAATAAATTAAACAACCCAATATCTCCCTCAGCAGAAGAAGTAATCCTTGTTTTTCATATCTTCACCATATGCATGGCCATTTGGTCAGTCCTAGTGATTTTCTGCCCAATTACTGCCTAGTTTGTCTTTGCTGACACAGAATTTTATGCATAATACTGCCAAAATGGCAGAGATTATTGTTGCCATTGGAGCACTGGTGGTGAAACACCTCCTGCTTCCAGAACTGCACATGGAAGAGTTTATCTGTCCAGTCCCTAACTTACTAATAGTCTGAGACTTTAAAATTTTATTTCAAATCAAATTCATTCTGAAACGCTGTTAGTTTTATTCTTAGATATCTTTCTAATTATGTCTCGGAATATTAACTGATATCTTAATGAAAATTTATAAATAGTATAATCAATGCTTTAATTCAATCTTACACAAAATCAAAAAAAAAAAGGAAAAAAAAGAGCCAAAAATAAAAAATGAAGTTTCTCTTCTTTTTAACTCCAGAAATTGAAAATTAATTCTATTAACTAATTTATTGCAGCAACATTAGTTGAATTAATATATGTGAGTTTGTTAGTCACATTACTGTTGCTTCTTTGGAGGATTAATTAAGCTTTATATATATTTTTTTTATTTTATATTTGGAGACATCCTACCTTCTGAGAGAAGACTGTCGTCTTTTGAGTATACTACTTTCCTCTTTTACATCTTATGTACAAAATCCTGCTAAATAAAGGTGTCAAGGAGTGAGTTGAAGCAGCGGATCTCTGACTGTTCACATTGCTTAGCTGTTGGCTATGTGTCTAAATCTGGAATTGGCTATCCATCCCTAAAAATATAGACCTTAAGTGTATAGAAGTAAGCCAGTTCGTATAGTTTAGTTTTGTCCTCATTATACACACAAATTCTGAAGAAGGATTGATCTTTTAATATCAGGTGTCTCCCAGAAATCTTTCTTTGCCATGGGCAGACTTTGCTGGTAATAGATAACTTTGTAATACATTAGAAAGAGAAATACTGCCAGGATCTCTACAGGAACTATTAAGGGGTAGGGGCAGAAGCCCAACTTATTCTAGACGGCTACATCTAAGCTTTCATACATTTTGTTGATGTTCAGTGGAGAAGAAACAGGGACTGTTGTTTGTTTCATCTAAGAAATTTTGGATGTCTTCTTCAGCATGAGGCAAACTGTCCTATAAATGCTGTATCTTCTTTTTTATTAACAACCTAGGATAACTAGGTATAGCTAGTTCACCAGATAGATCTCTGCTGGTTCTTATCTGGTTCTTTTATCTGGTTTCAGATAAATGCCATCAATTCTTCTGAGATGTAAGTTGAAGAACAGATGTTACTAAAATAGCAGAATGGAATAGCAGTCCACTTCATACACCATAGAGTCATGGAGCCATTCAGGGAATGATACATAAGGAAGTCTTTATTAAACATATTAGTTGTAAACGTAGGTACGTATGAGAATGTGGGATTCACTTCTCTAAGTGTAAACATGGAAACATGTATGTGTTTTGTTTTATTGGTTAGAGAATGGGTTAATATAAGTCCTAAACATATCATTATAATTATGGTAATTAAAACAAAGGGTTTGAAATTTGGTAATAATTTCTAGTGTCTTTTCACCTCTTCTTGCCTCTTTGCTTTGCCTAAAAACAGTACATCCATACAGCCAGAAATTAGATCAAAATAAAAAGAATGATGTTCTTATTCTTATTCATATATCAGAGTCTTAATATATGTGTGTAAATTCATGGTAAGGGAGTTATCATTTTTGCTTATTCCATGGACGAAAAAAGAAAGAATATTTAAATTCTGTGGCACTGATTTGTAACACAAGTGAAGTCATGTCTGGTTTTTAAAGGCTGCTCAGAGCAAAATAATAGAAATTAATAAAACATAGAATAAAATGGCATTTTAACACTGAAGTAGTTGCACTAGATTAAAGACTGTGTTATGGTACAGTGTGAAATGCTGTTTGTAAAGTCTTAATTTGGGTTTTTGTTTTTTTTTTTTCTTCCTTTGAATCCCTTCTTGGAGTGGCAAAAGTCAAAAGACTGCATGGGAATGTTAAGTATGATTCTCCAATGAATTTTAAAAAAATCTGGCATGCCATGGCAAATCCTAAATGTTTTTTTCAAAGTTAAAAAAGACCCCAAACTTAACCAAAACAAAAACTAACCTAAAAAACCTGCCATTGTAAGTAACTTAGCTGTGTTAATTCAATAATGTAAGTGACAGAAATTATACAGAACTATTGCTGGGATTGTATTTTAGATGAGAGTTTAATTACACTTGGATGCATACTGAGATTTTGTACCTCCTGCAGATGGTTGTGAAAGTCTCATACAGTTCCAGAAAACATTAGTGTTGATCCATCAAAAAAAAAAAAAAAAAAAAAAAAGATGAAATACAATTCCAGAAGATTGATTCAGCTGCCTAAATAAAGGCATCTAATGCCGTTTAAGATGGCTGACCTCCAGCTGCCAATGCAGAAAGGCAGTAATGTCTCCTAGGTCCTTTGCCGTATCTGCCCATACCAGGTGGATGTCCTGGATATGACACCATGCCTCAAATGACATTAGGTGTCTGTGATTAGGCAACAGTCAGAAATTGGATTTTTATCCATTAAGCTTATCTACAGCTGTTTAAAGTTAAAAATTGATTTCAGATGAACTCTTAAAAAAATTACTTCCTTTATACAGAAAAGAAAATTACCACATCAAAATATATCAAGAAACAGTCTAAACAATTGGGTTTTTTTGTTTGTTTGTTTGTTTTTACCCAAAGCTTTTGGATTTTATGTATTTTAACCAAAATCTTCAACTTCTTAGACTTTTTGTCTAGAAACACAGTGAAAAAATAGGTATTTGACGATCAGCTTGACTTGAATATTTAGATGATCATGTAGTCTTTTCAGAATCAAGTGATTTAAGTTCAAATCAAATTATGTAAGTTCAGCCTCAAAATAGTAGTCTTTATTAAAGTAGTACTTCAGCCAGTTAAATAAGACTGGATACAAAGCTTTGACTGGACCAAAAGATCTTTGATATTTACTTTTTCTTTTCTTTTTTTTTTATCTAAAAGAGAGTCATTGCTAATGAAATTAAAGCATCTTTTGTAAGTTTTTATCTATGTATTTTCATATATTGAAGACTGAAAATGTATGTCTATAGATTAAAAAAAAAAAAGAGGAGGAGCAATGGCTAAAGAAAGTTTCTAAGCTGAATGAATGACATTTATCTTTTTTCATATATCCCAATATTAAAACAGTTGTTCTGCATTACTCTTTGATTTTTCTTAACTGTATAAGTTTTATTTTTCTTTTAATGTGGCTAGTTTGGACTTACATCCTATTTCATGATGACTGTATTTTTTTTCCTTCTACTCAATAAAGAAACAGAATTCATTGGAGTTGAACTGATGCTAGATCTTCAGAAACATGAATGTTATTATAATTATGTAATTATGCATAATTGTAATTACACACATGCACTTACAATTATACATAATTTTAATTATACATTATGTAATTGTACATAATTGTAATTATGTAACTATGCCAGAGAATCAGAGATTTTAGAGATGAAAACGACCTACTGTTTTGGGTTCCCATGCTACTCTGGTGCATGTGCAGGATTGTTTATTATGCTATACCAGTATTCCTTACAACCTCTTGTAATCCATATTAAAGTGACTTAGAGGTCTTAACGCCAGCTCTTTTGCCGGTGTTAAAAAGCTAATACCTCTAATCTTTGAATACATTTTCTCATATTCAGTCTTCTCTACTACCTACTCTTACCATAACTGTTACAATATTGCTCCTAAATATTCAGTAAAGGATGTAAAGTCATCCTGAAATTATTATAAATGTTCACACACAAAATTAGCCATGTTTTTAACTCTTCAGCTCCATCAGAGTTTACATTCAAAGAATTTGTCTCAAGTATTTTCCTTTTTCCTCACAATTATATTCTGCTTTTTGAATGAGTTGCAGATTCAGTCAACAGAAGTGCAAAAAATAAAAAAAAGTGGCCAGCTTTTACAATCAAGAGTAAATTCTTCCCTTTTATCAGTGCATTTCCATTAATTTAATTTAGCTGAACAGATGTAACTGAAGTTACAGCACATCTCTCAGTGTTCAAAATCCTCAAATATTTGCTGATAGTGATAATTTTGATGAAGCTAGGAAAAACAAGAGCCAAATCTGCTTATCTTGCTCATGTGAATAACATCACTGAAGTCAATGGGACTACTAGTGTGAATAATGCAAATCCCTTGAGTCATGGTTGGAACCACAGACACAAATTGTTTGTGCCCCTCCTCCAAGGAGTTTAATCAAGCTTAATATATTTTATATTTGGAAGGATCAGCTATTTAAACTTTATCTTCCCACAGTAGATTGGTTTTAGAAATGTTGATATAGTAACAGCATACTTTCCATAGCACAGTGACACAAATTTTCAGTTTCCATTTCTTAGTGCCAGGCAAGTCAATAGTGTTTTCATCAGATATCCATATGGTTTATGGCCAATCTTTGAGTATTTCTAATGTATTTATTGTTATCACCTTATGCAGTAAGAGAGCACTAACACGATAAAAAATAAATAGTTTCCAGCCTTGTAATTTCCTTCATACACATTAAAGACAAAGTTTTACATGATCACAATTCAACAGATGAATAAATGTGTTATGCTGCTGATGAAGAAAAAAGAAAAAAAAAAACAGAAAAGGAAAAGTAAAAAGAACTATTAAGATCTAGAGTCAACACAAGTCATGTCTGGACTACTAGTAGGAAGAGATAGTCTGAAATGGAACTAACCAGTTCTCACACAAACTATTCAGGGCTACTTCGCTCTATAGCAGAGTTCTGTGAGAGACAAAATAGGAGAAGGTGGAGTAAGTAGGCAATGTAAGAGTTATGTAGCTCTGGGGTAGTCAGGACTCATTTGGTTTTTCAAGAATATCATGTGTCTTTCTGGGAAGGGTTTGCCTTAATTAGCTAAGAACAAAACAATTGTTGAAATTACTAGAGCACTGAAAATAGTGTTGCTTTTATTAGAACATCTCTTCTAGTACATAGGAGTCTCAATATACTTTAAACTGAGGAGAGTTTAAAATCCAGTTTTTCTCTTCAGGGAAAATTCTGTAATCTTAGTCTGTATTTCTGTTTTTCTGGTTGAAGTCAATGCAATGAGAGCCAGCTAGATATAAATAAAGCAAATTTAGAAAATAAGATTATTCAAATAATTGAGATTTAGGCATTGTTTCTCGATTTCACATAGCATTAACCAAGAGGCTGAAATTTAAGCAGAGAACTCAGAAAAATAGCAAAACTGCTAAGCGTGTTCAGTGCTTTTCTAAAATTGTGCTAGGGAAATGTCTATGTTTTTTTATTATTTGTTTCTAGATCCTCTAAGACTGGTCCTGGACTAATCTCCAAGATGACATTTTCAACTCTGAAATGTTCTGCTTCACATGGCTTCAGGAAAGTAATCTAGAGTATGTGAAGTAAGGAAACACTATAGTAGAATATCAGTGTTTAATGGAAAATTACATCAAACGGATTCAAAGAAGATAGTATTATTACTTTCAGAGGCTACTACCTATTTTGTATCATCATTATGCGAGTACAATTAATAATACATTCTGAGAGAGTGAAGCACAGGTTCTGACACCTGTCAAGTGAACTTAACTATTTCTGAAACATGGTGATACCAATGAGTTCAGATTCTGGCACTTAAATTTTTATTTTAGTGGGAGATAGTCGTGGTTTAACCCTAGCCAGCAAATAAGCACCACACAGCTGTTCTATCACTCCCCATCCTCAACTGGACAGGGGAGAGAAAATATAATAAGAGGCTCATGGGTCGAGATAAGGACAGGGAGAGATCACTCAACCAATTACCGTCACGGGAAAAACAGGCTCGACTTGGGGAAAATTAACTTAATTTATTGCCAATCAAACCACAGTAGGGTAATGAGAAATAAACCCAAAACTTAAAACACCTTTCCCCCACCCCTCCCTTCTTCCTGGGCATGGCTTCACTCCTGGATTCTCTACCTAACCCCGCCAGTGGCACAGGGCGAAGGGGAATGGGGGTTGGGGTCAGTTAATCACACATTGTCTCTGCCGCTCCTTCCTCCTCAGGGGGAAGACTCCTCACTCTTCCCCTGCTCCAGCGTGGGATCCCTCCCACGGGAGACAGTCCTCCATGAACTTCTCCAATGTGAGTCCTTCTCAAGGGCTGCAGTTCTTCATGAACTGCCCCAGAGTGGGTCCCTTCTGCGGGCTGCAGCCCTTCAGGCACAGACTGCTCCAGCGTGGGTCCCCCACGAGGTCACAAGTCCTGCCAGAAAACCTGCTCCAGTGTGGGCTCCTCTCTCCACAGGGCCACAGGTCCTGCCAGGAGCCTGCGCCAGTGCGGGCTTCCCACAGGGTCACAGTGTCCTTTGGGGTCATCCACCTGCTCCGGCGTGGGGTCCTCCATGGGCTGCAGGTGGATATCTGCTCCCCCGTGGACCTCCCTGGGCTGCAGGGGGACAGCCTGCCTCACCATGGTCTTCCCCACGGGCTGCAGGGGAATCTCTGCATCTATATTTATCCAGTCATAGACCTCTGTTCAAAATTTTCTGTTGTTTATAAGTGAACTGATTTATGTGGGGTGAAGAGTACAAATTGAGACACAAAAAGCAACAATAATTTACACTTAAAGGCAAGCTGATTCCTATAAAGATATCTTTAAATTACCACTGTGCCTACAGCACATATGATAGATGTTAACAAATGTTAAATGTAACTGTAGTATCTAGTCCTGTAATCTAGTCTGCAGACATAGGCTTTATATTTGTGCAATATAGTTGATAACTTCACCTTGTTGACTTTGTTTGGGTTTTTTGTTGTTATTTTTTTCTTTCCTTTTATTCAACAGCCCAGTGATTAGGATACTTGTTTACATAACTGAACTGCACATAAATTTTCTTTTGTCAGTTTCAGAACAGGTTTTAAAAAGTTGTTCTTCATCACTGAAATGCAAATTATCTACAACCTTTAAGACAGCCTATCTCATCTTATGGCTTGGAGCTGTTTCAGAGATTAGATAGCCAAATACAGCAAACATGTCTAGAAGCTTGTGATTAGGATGTAACTTGTAAAAAGAAGTTCTTGATTCTAACAGTAATACTAAATAACTTGCATATTTTTTGTAAACTTAAATGGCATTAATACAAGATCTACTCAAGATAGATGATGGCATGATGTTTTATGTGGTCTTCTGGAATGTAAACCTTTAGCAAGCAGGAAACTACAAAATCTTACCAGGAAAATTTTCTAATATTCTGGTGAGTCTAACACTGATATCAGAAGCCTGTAAAAGGGGGACATCACCATTTTCAGAATTAACTCTGAATTTGTATTGACTTCCTAAATGGTTCTTCGATGACCACATTTTTTTGTATTCAACCCAAAGTATTGCTCAGCTATAATGGACTCCCAGCTCTACTGAAGCACAAGATTAGCTTGTAAATTGATCAGCAAAATGTAACTGTACTGGACCCCCAGTACAGAAAAGGTACCAATAAACTGGAGCAAGTTCACCAAAGACCAGGATGGTGGATCTTCTCTCAACAAGAAGAATTACTCTGCTGGACCTCGTACTTACAAACCAGGAAGGGCTCACTGGGGATGTGAAAGCTGAAGGAAGCCTTGGCTGCAGTGACCATGAGATGGTGGGGTTCAGGATCCTGAGAGGGAGGAGGGCAAAAAAAAAAGATTACAAGCCTGGACTTCAGGGGAGTAGACTGTGGCCTCTTCAGGGATCTGCTTGAAAGAGTCCAATGAGATAGTGTCCTGGATGGAAGAGGGGTCCAAGAAAGCTGGTCAATATTCAAGTATCACTGCCTTCAAGCTTATGAACAGTCCATGCCAAAGAGCTGAAAGTCAGGCAAAAATGCCAGGAGGCCTGCATTGATTAACAATAAGTTCCTGGAAAAACTCAACACAAAAAGGAAGTATGCAGAAAGTGGAAGCAGGCATAGGTAACCTGGGAGGAAAACAAAGACACTGTCTGAGCATGCAGAAGAACTGTTACAAAAGACAAAGCCTGGAGTTGAATCTCACAAGGGAAATCAAGGGCAACAAGAAGGGCTTCTGTCAGTACATAAGTAGAACAAGGAAGACTAGGGAAAATGTGGGCCTGCTGCTGAATGAGGCAGGGGACCTGGTGACATAGGATATGGAAAAGGCTGAGGTCCTGAATGGCTTCTTTGCCTCAGCCTTTACTAGTAAGACTGGTCTTCAGGAATCAAAGGCCCCAGAGACCAGGGAGGGAAGTCTGAAGCAAGGAAGGTGTACACCCCTGGGGGAAAAGGATCAGATCAGGGAATACTTAAGCAAACTGTTCATAAATAAGTCCATGGGCCCTGATGGAGTGCACCCACAAGTGCTGAGGGAGCTAGCTGATGTCACTGCAAGGCTACTCCTGATATCTTCGAACAATCATGACTATCGGGAGAAGTGCCAGAGGACTCAAAGAAAGCAAATCTCACCCCTGTCCTGAAAAAGGGCATAAGAAGGACAAGGTGATAAGGAATAGTCAGCATGGATTCAACAAGGGAAAGTCATGCTTGACCGACCTGATAATCTTCTATGATGAAATGACTGGCCTGGTACATGGAAGGAGAGAGCAGTAGGTACTGTCTACCTTGATTTCAGTAAGGCTTTCGACACTGTTTCTCATAAGATCATAGAATCAGAAATGGTTTGGGTTGGAAGAGACTTTTAAAGATCATCTAGTCCAACTTCCCTGCCATGGGCAGGGACATTTTTCACTAGATCAGGTTGCTCAAAGCCCCATCCTACCTGACCTTGAACACTTCCAATGATGGGGCATCCACAACTTTTCCGGGCAACCTGTTCCAGTGTCTCACCACCCTCATCATAAAAACATCTTCCTTATATCCAGTCTAAACCTACCCTCTCTTAGTTTAAAACCGTTACCTTGTGTCCTATCACTACAGGCCCTCGTAAAAAATCTCCATCTTTCTTATAAGCCTCCTTTAAGTATTGAAAGGCTGAAATAAGGTCTCTCCCAGAGCCTTTTCTTCTCCAGGCTGAACAACCTCAACTCTCTCAGCCTTTCTTCATAGGAGAGGTGTTCCATCCCTCTGATTATTTTCATGGCCCTCCTCTGGACCTACTCTAACAGGTCTATTTCTCTCTTGTGCTGGGAGCCCCAGAGCTGAATGCAGTGCTCTAAGAGAACAGAGTAGATGGGGAGAATCACTGGCACACTGGTGAGGCCACACCTGGAGTACTGTGTTCCGTTTTTCCAGGTTGCCCAGAGAGACTGTGTAGTTCTCCTCCTTGGAGATACTCAAAAGCTGTCTGGACATGGTGCTGAGCATCCTGCCCTAGGTGGCTCTGTTTGAGTAGGGGCATTGGACCAGATGACCTCCTGAGGTGCCTTCCAGCCTGAAGTATTCTGTGATTCTGTATTTGTCAGGGCTGGAGCGTTTGCCCTGGAAGAGAAGCTGAGGGACCAGCACTTGTTCAGCCTGCAGAAGAGATGGGTTTTGGGTTACCCAAGAGCAGCCTCCTGGTATCTATGTGGTGGTCATAAACAGGAGGGAGAGAAACTCCTTATGCGCATCGCAGGAATGAGCTAATGGTCATAAATTGTGACAGCAGATGTTCAAATAAGATCTAAGAACAGACTTCCGCACCTTGAGGACAGTCAAGAAGTGGAACAAGTTGTCTATAGAGGTTGTGGATTTTCTATTCTTAGAGGTTTTCAAGACTGGACTGGACACAGTACTAGGCAACCTAGTCATATACCTGCAAGGTTAAAGATTCAGGTTTGAATCCTGTCTCTCTAAGACTCCATCTCCTATGGTAGTCTCCTAAAGGAAAGGAATTGTCTCCTTTGAGTTTTGGGGAGCTGCAGTCACAGGGAGGAACTGACACACTTTTACTTGAAATATTGTCCCTAATGATTGTGATGGCTTCCATGAACCTCATGTGTTGTACATCCATCTTTTGTAATTATTTCAGAGCTGGGTATTTCACTAACAAGTACTGCAAAAGGTCCCAAGAAACTTCAGGAAAAAAAAATGAAAAAAGTTTCTACACAACCTCTACAAAATGACCTGACATGGGAATTATCTCAGTACCTAAAAGCTTTATGGAAGCTCTCGGTCCCGTTAAAAAGTTATCTGAGCATTTAAGTTTGCATATAACAAAATACAACTGCTTAACTTCCCTGAAATCAAATATGCATGTATTTATTATTTGAATAAATTAGAAACATAGTCAATTAAACACTCTTTCTGTTTGGCCTATTCGACCTATTTTACCCCAGTGGCTAGGGCTAGTCATGGCAAGAGGCAAAATGACATAATTAGGCCAAAATTATAGTGGCAGTATGTCTTAATTCTGCCAATGAGTAAATCAGAATGTTTTGATATTATTTTCTTTCATCATATTAGTTTTATAGTAAGTAAGTAATTAGCAAGATAATTATTTTCAGAGAAGATAAAGTTATACACACATTGAAATACTGCTTTTGTTCTTGTTTTCATGTAACTGATGGGTACTGTGTAAGCCAGAAATGATGCTCCAGTTTTTACGTACACTTTTAGTGTACACTTTAACAGTCATTGAAGTATCTGAAGAACATGCCCGTCTAAAGCAGGGCCTATGTATTAAATAATTGAATAACACAATGTGCACTTATAAGCTTTGATATATGTATGGCCACACAGAAAGTTAAAGCCCTTAAGGAGAGAACACAAAGTAAAAAAAGTATGAAAGAGTGGAGGGAGAGCAGGACAGGATGAAACATTTTACCTAATTTTAAAATGAATGCTTTTTTGAAAGTTACAGGGGGGAAAAATGACTCTGAGTAAGGATATGAGAAAGGTTAAAATGATGTTTTAATAATAAACAAGAGGCAATTGTCCATGTCAGGCTGATTGCTTCTGGGTTTTTTCTGCAGATATAAGATGCGCTGACATCACTTCAAAGAGTTTTTTTTCTCATAGTGAGAAATAGCTGCCAGGAGAAAAATAAGAGGAGAAACAAAAGTTTTACTGAAAAAGAAATAAATGGGTCCAATAATTTTGAACATATTTTACATTTTGTTTTGTTTAAAATAATAGAATTCTATGCATGTTGAAGTTGAAGTGATAGTTCCATGGACAACGTTAATTAGTGTGCATACCACCTTTTCATTAAAATATCTTAGGGCTTGGGGTACTGTTGCAGGAACTACTGTTTTCACATGCACAAACTGTTGTTCTGTGAAGTCTTCAGTCTGCAAGGAATAAACATGGCAAAATTTTTTTATCAATAGGCTTGATGGACTGACTTTTTAATCATGTGATTAACATTAAGCATGTAAATTGCACTAAAATGATTTTTCCACATTCTTCTGAAAAATCACACTATTTTGACACATAGGTCTGATCTGCAACCCAGTGTTATAACTGGAGAGATTAGGGATTATCCTTCACTTTAATTTAATCAGAAAAGCAATGGGTATCTCTTCTACAGTGAGAGAAATTAATGCAAAAAGGCTGCCAAGATGAGCAGGCATCAGTGTCTTAGGAAATTCATGGATGATGTTACAGAAACATTTAGAAAAAAGTATGTGATGATCATAACAGTAATGAAGTAGAAAATACTGTTTTGGAATCATGTGTTTGAAAAAGTAATTTAAAAGAGGGTAATTAACATCAGGTTTTGTTTTGTCATTCTTCTTCTACAGCCACTCTGTTTAGAAAGAATATTGGAACAGATCTTTCTGACTATTATCTTGGAGATGCTAAGTCCTTGTTCTCTCAAGAATGTTCTGTGAAAATAACAATAGAAATATTGAAACAATGAGAGTTTTTAGGTTTCAAAAGTGGCAGAATAAGTATCAGGTACATGAGAAAAGCTGTCAATCCTTTTTTAAACTACAGCTTTCATGTAGGTCTTGATCATTACCCACTGATAAAGATGTCTAATGTATTTTGAAATGTTTTCTGCTAATGTTGGACTAATAAAACTCCATTAAAATGAAACATTTCTTAAACTCTTTGTATATTATATTATTTCTTTGTTAAGCATCTTATACAGCTTCTTTCTCCCTCTAATTTTCAGTTGAGAGATATGTCAAACTAAGCAATAACTCAGCTCAAAATAATTCTTCTTGACAGGGAGGTCTCTTGCTTGCAGAATGTTAAATTTGATATAAGGATTAAGATGTAAAAAAAGAAGTAGATATTTTTTTTCCGCCTTTCTTTTTACTTTTTCCTCTTCTTCTGATTGGGGGCTTTTCCTTGTCCAAGCTCTTTTTTGTCTAAATTTCTTTAGCAATTAGCTAGAAGAGACATACTCTAGTTAAATATAACTGAAGGTAAAAGGAAAAGATATGGTGACTGAAACCGATCAGGACAGAGAAGAAACATCCCTTCCCTTCCATATCATTTAGGAATCCTAACTGTCAGAGAGAACACTGGGCTGGAAGAAGTGTGTAGTTCTTAGGTCTTCAGGGCTTTTAATTCTATCCTGGAATTTTTTTTTATTTCTGATTTGGATATTTTTATATGGGGCTTTTGCTGTCTGATTGCTTACATTTCAGGGAAGAGAGAAGAAAAAAAAAATATACCTCTTTTTTTCTTAAATAAAAACAAGTAAAAATCAGCCTTGCTACTTGTCCAATGATACTTTACTTAAAATTGTTGTTTCCTTTAAGGATTCTCAAGCCTTCTGTCTTCTTACTTAAAAGATCCTAATATTTTCTGATAATTCTTCCTTTGGTTTCTCACTGTAGCATACAGACTCTTATCTTTTTTTTTTTTTTTTTTTAAATACTGATATTACCAGAGACAATAACAGAAACATTGTTATGTGTTATCCAAGCACAAATCTTAAGATTCAAACAAAGGGCGATGTCCACCTTTTTATTATTATCTTTATCATTTGTTAGAAAATGTCAGGTAGTCATGATAGTCATGATCTATCCAGTAATCTCCTTCTAGCTGTATGTTAACTTCAGATCCTATGCTATACTGATTTTTAGGATTATGAGATTACTTGAAACAGATTACATTTCCTAATGTGATGAAACTGGTTTCTTTGTATTTATGGCATTCATCCAAGAAGCTTAAGTATGTAACTTTAAGAACTTGATTAGTCCCCTTAAATTTAATAGTATTTTTAGATTTACCTTACTGAATGAGAGGCATAGGGTACATTATAGCTGTATCTATGCTATTTAAAGTAAAGAAGGCAAATGTCACAATGTTGGCATTTTATTGTCTTTACTGTTAAATTTTTAGCATAAACCCAGCATGAGTCAACCTGGGTCAAACATCATTTTCCCAAAAAATGCCTGGGCACAGTTCAGGGCTTGACACGGGCAGGAACCATTAGCACTAAACAGTTTGACAAGAGCCACCCCAGTTTGAAGGGCAATAAAGCATGGTTATATGACCTGTATGTACTGTGTCATTCACACTCAGAGGCAGAGAATGTATTTAGTAGTATACATATGACCACTGTCAATTTACGGAAGAATTAAAAGATGAATGTCTAATTTTAAATGCCATACTGTGTGACAAAACAATATTGTTTCAAGTTAAAAGCTATATAGATTTTTACTTCAGTATACTAAACAGAGCAGTGGTTACTTGTAACAATTGGCTATTTATCTTTTTAAAAGGTAAATAAAAATAATTTCAATGAAGACAAAGTATAACTTATGTGTCTTTAATAGCCATTTTCTACTTTTAAATTTTCATTTGGATGCTGCTTATCATTAACAATAGATTCATTTTTATGCCTTTTTAAAAGCTTTATAAGGTTTATGCTACAAGCTATATCCTGAATTTTGGATATGTTTATGGGGCTCCACCAATAAAGAGGCTAAGCTTGTCGTTTTGCAAAGATTTATAATGTATCCACAGAAATTTACTTTGAGGCAAATTTTTCCATAAAATTATTTATTTTGACAATGAGTTCTATTTATATAATGTAATATAGTTCTTTTAGGAGTCATGTTCAAAACCAAGAGGAAATGAGGGATGTGATATAACATTTCCAGTTAACTACAACAGGACTTAAGTGCCTTTTTGTGTGAGAAAACAACTTCAATTAAAGAAAGCAATTTTGCAATACTTTTCATTTTTTCTACCCAATGTTTCCTGAAGAATATTTAGTTTAATATTTGCATTGACTCAATAGCCCAGATTTAAATATCTTCTTTCCCTGCCAAGTTCATAACTCTTCTTCTGGTGGTTGTCTATCACAAAGCTAGCTCAGTTAGACAGGAAACAGAATCATGCCCAATGAACTCTCAAATCAATCACCTGAAACTCAGATCTAGTCTAATGACCACTTCTAGGGGGTTCATATGGTCCTTGACAGAGAAAATTATTAATCAGTAAGGGTTCAAGACGTGATCACTCCTGTTCTAGTGATTTTTAGGAATTCTGTCAAGCAAAATCAAGTCTGACACAGTAGAGACTATGGTAAATATATACAAATTATCAGACTGTCTGGGTTAATAATTTAGTATATATTGGCTAAATTTTGAAAGAAACCTTGGGAGGGATTTACAATGCATGATAAAAACTTTTGCAAAATATAAATTCTATATGAGTAACGGATGAAGTCGATCACCCATAGGGGGCATCCAATACAGCTTGAGATGTTATACATTGGCAAAGATACTTCCATGAGGTTTCAGGTATGACACAGAACCAATGGTAGATCCAGGCCTTTTGGAAGGTAATTCTCACGATATTTAAGATGGCATGAGACATCTATGCTTTGGGAAATGAAGTAAAACTTAAAACCAGAATTTTACTTACAGAGTAAAGCATCAAAAACAGATGTGTAAATGTGAGCTAGATTGTTAAGCTCCCATCAGTCACTGATATTTAATCAGAACAGTCAGTGGAATGACACAGCTCTCCCTAAACCAAAATCATGTATCCAGTCTACTAACCAGCTTTCTAGGCTGTTGACTGCACTGAAACTGTATGTCTTGGCTATAATAAGAAGTTAAATGACTAGCTTACATGCAGATACCATCATTGTATGTGTCCTCTATATATATGTACTATATTCTTTATAGATTATGGATGTTTTAATCTGACCGGAGTCCCTCCATACGTGTCACTTGAACAGAGAATGGACAATGACAACTAATGAGTTGTAAATTTTCCACTTTGTGGAAGGAGGCTTTGTGGGACACCAGATGCACATACTGTTGTTTGGTATTGTCATTTCTAAGTTCACACATCTTTTGTGGAGGATTTATTTTTGCTTTGTTCTTTTGAGTGGCTAAGCATAATTGATTTCTTCTTCTTAGAAATTATCATATATTCTTAAAACAATTACTACACTGAGACATGAGTACATGATTGTTCTTAATTATTAAACTGTAATCTGTAAAAGTAATATCTGCAGTTTTGCTAATGGCCATATACATTAAATATCACTATAGCCATCCTTTTGCCTGTTTAAACTGAAGAAGGTAAGATTTTTTCTTTTAACAATTCCAACACATCTTCATTTTGAAAAGACGTATGTATGGGCTTTCATCTGAGGATGTCAACTGTTTCACTGAAACCTACAGGTTCTCAAGCAGACAACTACTTCTGTACTTAGAAGTATAATTAAACACAAAGAAATCCCTTTAAAATACTAAAAAAAAGTATTATAAACTGAGTGTTCATTTTGAAGTCCTGTTGGAATAAATAAACCACATATTTTTAAAACATACATGGTCAATAGATTAACTACCAGATTTGTAGTTACTACGCGAAATATGTTGTTTAAACAATCACTGGAAAAATAATCCGTGGGCTAAAACAGTGGAAGGGAACTGGAATTTATTTAATGAGGTATATTAACTTGAAAATGACAAACTGTCACTATGAAATAAAGAGAGTGTGACTGCATTACGAGTGCACTGAGAGTTGGTCAATGACTTGGAAATCAAAAACAGATTGCAAAAGTGAAAAGATGGTCACATTATGAAGGATCAACAGGAAGAAATAGATCAAGTCATGATAAAGCTAGAAAGAGTAAGATTCAAAATTATGTATATTAGTAAAACAGAGGTAACAAGGAAAAGTTCTATATGTAGGTAAACAGGAAGAGTACAGGTGCAGTACAGAAGAGAAAAGGAAAAAAGGTAATAGATACTGAAATGTCTTCAATAGCTTGTTACAATTTTTAGCTTCAGTCATCATGAAAAAAAAAGGATAATTTTAATCATATACTGCATACAAATAATTCTGGCAAAGAGATAAGAATGTAGGCCAGAAGAGAGAAAGAACAAGCAACAAAAGTTTTCTGTTATCTCGAGTACAGCAAAGCATAAGGAAATTGACCCTAAAGCAACAGAACTAGTCAAAAGGACATTTGAAGTAATGCTTGTTACTTTATAGAATTTATAGAAAAAGAATATGTATGCCCTGAGGACTAAAGAAAAGGAGGACCAGAAGAATTATCTGTCAGCCAAATTTTTATCTGAGAAATGACTCGGCAATACATTATTAAACAATCAATTTTTAAGTATGTAGCATTAGAAAAAGGATAGCTTTGTCAAAAAATATGAAATCAATTCAGCTTCATTCCTTATCAGCCTAACTGTTCCAATGTATAGGGGGAATTATGTATGTGATATAGCTTTTTATTTTCCATAGCTGTCACTGTCACACATGTCAAGTCATAAAAAAACTCAGGAAACATGGTTTAAATATAATCACAGTATGATAATGCGTAAGTGGTTGGGGGGAAAAGTACACATTCTAACTATGGATCAGTGATCACAGTCAAATTGGGAAGGCATTTTGGTTAGGTATTGCAAAGGTCTTTCTTCACTGTGGGGACTGATATTTCACATCTCATTGCAGTCTATATTTCCAGTAACCTGTGTATTTCACGTATTTTTACCATACATACCAGAAGTGAAAGTGGATTAATTAATTTGCTGGAAAAATATAGGTAAAACTCTTCTGCTTCTGAAATCTATGAAAATTTATGTTCACATCTGGGCAGATGTTGCATGTTGAGCACCTTGTTAACACTTTATTTTGCTGGATGTTCCTTCAAATAATATGAAAAAAGATACTACACATTTCATTGTAGCTGTCAGCTGCTACTTATTAGTTAAAATAAATTAATTTCATAGTATTTCTAAATTACCAGTGACTTAAAGATAGAAATTCTAGAAGAAAAAAAACAAAAAAAAGGCCTTTCTAAATTAAAAAAAATTAAGACAATATACATTAAAATATTCAGAAAAGAGTGTTGTGGTTTAAGCCCAGCCTGCAACAAAGCACCATGAAGCTGCTCGCTTACTCCTCCCTGCCCTGGCCCCGGTGGGATGAGGAGGAGAAAATATAAAGAAACGCTCGTGGGTCAAGACAAGGACAGGGAGGGATCACTCAGTAATTATGGTCACGGGCAAAAGACAGGCTCAACTTGGGAAAGAAACAAAATCTATTTAATTTACTACCGATCAAATCAAAACAAGGATAATGGGAAGTAAAACGCCAGCGTGGGCTCCTCTCTCCCCGGGCTGCAGGTGGGCATCTGCTCCCCCGCTCCCCTCCGTGGGCTGGGGGGGGACAGCCTGCCGCCTGGTCTCCCCACGGGCTGCGGGGGCATCCCCTCCTTCCTCCCTGCCCTCGGGATCTGCACAGGGGTTCCTCTCCCATCCCGATCCCCCGACTCCCGGCAGGTTTCCCCTCTGGAATCTGTTCTCCCAGAGGCGGGTCCGGCTCCCAGCCGGGGAAGCTTCCAGCAGCTTCCAGCAGGAGCCGGCCCTGCGGCCCCTACCCCGCTACCAAAAACCCCACCACACAAACCCAAAACAAAGAGGAAAACAACTGAATGCTGATCCTCAGTATCACATCTAAGCAACAATTTTATAAGCATGTGAATTTTTCTTTCATCTTTTCTCTCTAAAAGCGTTTAACCAAAAATCTATTTGAACATTTTGAAGCTGAAAACTGCTACATCTGTGATGCATTCATTTGCCGTAACAACAATGCCTGGCATTGTCACAAACACTGTTATATTAGGTAAGACTGTGATATAACTAAACGTAGTCTTGTTTCAGGAATGGTATACAAATAACTTCAGATAACCCTTTAAAGAGAGTATTGTGCTTGTTTCTTCAGAAGTCTTGTTGGAATTCATTGTTTATCAGCTGGTTTGCCAATAAATCTACATAGAGTACCCTTTTTCATATGTATTTTTGAAGGAAGGTGTATTGGTTTTGTGTGGCAAGGTTTTGGTAGCGGGTGGGGTTACAGGGGTGGCTTCTGTAAGAAGCTGCTGGAAGCTTCCCCTGTGTTCGACAGAGCCCATACCAGCCGGCTCTAAGACAGACCCGCCGCCGGCCAAGGCCGAGCCAATCAGCGATAGTGGTAACGCCTCTGTGATAACATTTTTAAGAAGGAAAAAAGTTGGGACGGCGGTATTCGGCAGCCGGAGAGAGGAGTGAGAACATGTAAGAGAAACAACCCTGCGGACACCAAGGTCAGTGAAGAAGGAGGGGGAGGAGATGCTCCAGGCGCCGGAGCAGAGATTCCCCTGCAGCCCGTGGTGAAGACCATGGTGAGGCAGGCTGTCCCCCTGCAGTCCATGGAGGTCCACGGTGGAGCAGATATCCACCTGCAGCCCGTGGAGGACCCCACGCCGGAGCAGGTGGGTTCCCGAAGGAGGCTGTGACCCCGTGGGAACCCCGCGCTGGAGCAGGCTCCTGGCAGGACCTGCGGATATGTGGAGAGAGGAGCCCACGGAGCAGGTTTTCTGGCAGGACTTGTGACCCCGTGGGGGGCTCACGCTGGAGCAGTCTGTGCCTGAAGGACTGCACACCGTGGAAAGGACCCATGCTGGAGCAGTTCGTGAAGAACTGCAGCCCGTGGGAAGGACCCACGTTGGAGAAGTTCGTGGAGGACTGTCTCCCGTGGGTGGGACCCCACGCTGGAGCAGGGGAAGAGTGTGATGAGTCCTCCCCCTGAGGAGGATGAAGCGGCAGAAAATAACGTGTGATGAACTGACCGTAAACCCCATCCCCGTCCCCCTGTGCCGCTGGGGGGGTGGTAGAGAATCCGGGAGTGAAGTTGTGCCCGGGAAGAAGGGAGGGGTGGAGGGAAGGTGTTCTGAGATTTGGTTTTATTTCTCATTACCCTACTCCGGTTGATTTGTAATAAATCAAGTTAATTTTTCCCCAAACTGAGTCTGTTTTGCCCGTGACGGTAATTGGTGAGTGATCTCTCCTATCCTTATCTCGACCCACAAGCTCTTTGTTATATTTTTCTCTCCCCTGTCCAGTTGAGAAGGAGGGGGAGTGATAGAACAGCTCTGGTGGGCACCTGGCATCCAGCCAGGGTTAACCCATCACAGAAGGGAAAGGGAAAGGGAAAGGGAAAGGGAAAGGGAAAGGGAAAGGGAAAGGGAAAGGGAAAGGGAAAGGGAAAGGGAAAGGGAAAGGGAAAGGGAAAGGGAAAGGGAAAGGGAAAGGGAAAGGGAAAGGGAAAGGGAAAAGGAAAGGGAGGGAAGACTATTGCAACAGTAGATTAGAGCCACCTTATGCACAAATCTATTTCTGAGCTGTGATCTTCCATCAAGTATCTTTACCTGTATTACATTCAAATTACAGATTTTATGCTCTAGAAAAGGTTAATTTCAATTAAGTAACTGGAATTAAAGCCAAGAGATTTGTAAAGTGTAGATATTGTTGCATTACAAAACACAGGCAGCTTGCCTGAAAATAAATTGTTGCATTCAGATTATAACAACTAGTTCTCAAGGTTGGAGTACCAGATTACATACTATGCACAATTTAATGTGGGCTACAGAAGCACACTTAAGACATAGATGTTGGTGTATTTAAGTCTCTACAATACAGTTACAATGCAATCAAAAGGATACAGGTATCATAGGTCATTTTAAAAACTGATCCTATTGCAACTAGTAAACATAAACTGACAAATATAAACTCTAGTACTTACCCCTTTCTCTGGTGCCTGTCCACCCTTCGAAAGCTTTGTTATTTCAAGTAGCCACCACTCCAGTTCTTCACCAGGGGGAGTATGAGGGTGATGTTTGGTGTTACCTCCCACTTTTTACTGGGTGAGGTGTGGGTCTGATGGTGGGAGTTCTTCCTCCTCACTGTTGGATTTGCTTGGGTCATTTCTTAAAATCATTTGTTAACAGTTTACTTCCTCTTTGTTCTCACATCCATAAACTCTGTGTTGCATCCAAGTTTTACTCTACATGGTATGTTTTACAAATGCTTGAGATTTCTTCTCTGTTTTCTTTTTTAACCCTGAAACAGGTTTCACCCAGCTGCCAAGATTGTGTTCCTTTAGTGATCAGTAATTAATTATTAGTGATTTGTGTTTATAGCCTGGGACCTCGGCTATTGTCCCGTGCTTGCACTTTCAAGGCTATTGCTGTCAGCTTGTGCTTGTTCTTTTGGGAGTCCCTGATACAGTCCCATATTTCTTCAGTAGCCTTTAAGCTGTGGTTTTATTAGCACAACCCAGTCACTCATGAGTACAGCTCTAAGGTTGCTGAAAAGTCCACTGTACAATATATATGATCCCCTAGAAGACACGCATGCATTTAAACACATACAGACGGACAGACAGTGCTCTGGTAACCACTTGCAACAAATTTTTTACTAATTGCTACAAAACCACTGATGTCCTATCAAAAATACTTTATTAATTTTCAACAAAATGGATTCCTGAACATTTCCTATCTTGTTGCAAAATTTCCTTATCTAACTTTTTTCATATGAAAAATAAAAGTATTTGTTTCTTCATTTGTACACAGGAAAAGTCAAATGTCAGGATACTTCTCTTCCTCTTCTGGGTTTTTTGTTTCTCAGGTTTACTACCAGTTACCAGTATAATTCATCAGAAGCTATTTATATCTGCTCTAAACTCTTTATTGGACCTTGCATAATTTCTTTCAGTGTGTATACCTTCCAACATACTGAAATGAAACACATTTTTTTTGGGGGGGGGAGGTTTTTTTGCATAACACAAGACTTCTGAAGACTTACTTGTAAGGGTTTTTTTGATAGTTAATCTCTTCCTGTGAGCATCAGCACTACTGAAGAAGAAAAAAAGTTTCATAAGTTTCTTGAGACATGAGCTTTTCTGATGCTGAAAATGGGACAACTTGTCCTTGTTCCCTTTCCTGAAAGAGTATAGGTGGAAAGGGGAAGTAGGCATATTCTTAGAGTGCTTCACATCATTGCTAAATTGGCTTCTGTTATGGCCAGAGTATTCAACCACACTATGGTTCATAGCCTGAAGAATATTCCAGAAGAGAGAGGAAAAAAAATCCCTAATTTACTTTCATTTCCAGCTGCAACTTGCTTTAAACTTTACCTGTGGTTGAGAAAACCTTCTGATAGACCAAACTTGCCTTTTTTCTTTTCTGTTTGTGGTGGGTTGACCCTGGCTGGATGCCAGGTGCCCACCAAAGCTGCTCTATCACTCCCCACCCCCAGCTGGACAGGGGAGCGAAAATATAACAAAAGGCTCATGGGATGATATAAGGACAGGGAGAGATCACTCATTTATTACCATCATGGGCAAAACAGACTCGACTTGGGGAAAAGTAACTTATTGCCAATCAACCAGACTAGGATAGTGAGAAATAGAACCAAATCTTAAAATACCTTCCCCCCACCCCTCCCTTCTTCCTGGTCTCAACTTCACTCCCGGTTTTCTCTACCTACCCCCCCACAGTGGCGCAGGGCGATGGGGAATGGGGGTTGGGGTCAGTCCGTCATACCTTGTCTCTGCTGCTCCTTCCTCCTCAGGGGCACAACTCCTCACTCTTCACCTGCTCCACCATGGGGTCCCTCCCATGGGAGACAAACTCTCCACAAACTTCTCCAACGTGGGTCTTTCCCACAGGCTGCAGTTCTTCACAAACTGCTCCAACATGGGTCCCTTCCATGGGCTGCAGTCCTTCAGGCACAGACTGCTCCAGCGACTGCTCCAGAGTGGGTTCCCCATGGGGTCACAAGTCCTGCCAGAAAACCTGCTCCAGCGTGGGTTCCTCTCTCCACAGGGCCACAGGTCCTGCCAGGAGCCTGCTCCAGTGCGGGCTTCCCACAGGGTCACAGCCTCCTTCGGGGGCATCCACCTGCTCTGGCGTGGGGTCCTCCCTGGGCTACAGTTTGATATCTGCTCCACCGTGGACCTCCCTGGGCTGCAGGGGGACAGCCTGCCTCACCATGGTCTTCCCCACGGGCTGCAGGGGAATCTCTGCTCTGATGCCTGGAGCACCTCCTCCCCCTCCTTCTTCACTCACCTGGGGGTCTGCAGGGTTGGTTCTCACATATTCTCACTCTTGTTTCCAGCTGCAGTTGCGCAGCAACTTTTCCCTCTTCTTAAATCTGTTCTCCCAGAGGCGCTACCGCCATCGCTGATGGGCTCAGCCTTGGCCAGCAGCAGGTCCGTCTTGGAGCCAGCTGGCATTGGCTCTATCAGACACAGGGGAATCTTCTAGCAGCTTCTCACAGAAGCCACCCCTGTAGCCCCCCCGTTACCAAAACCTTGCCACGCAAACCCAGTACACTGTTGAAAAGAATGACAAGACAGAATGGCAGTGGGTTGTTTGCCTGAATTTCCCAGAAGAAGCCTCTGTGATTACACTTATAGATACACTTTCAGATCCTTGAGCTGGAGAGGGAGCAGCTAGCTGAAAGTAAAACAAACCTGTAAACAAGTTTTAACCTCATACATTTAATTTCTAATTTTGCTTTTGTAACATCAAATATTAGCTTCCTACTGGTAACTAGTTCTTTGCATTCCTGATTTAGGTGTTAATCAATCTCTACTGTTAGTGAAGAAAACTAAACACTTTTGAAGGCCTCATTTGGGTGTAAAGGAGAATCTTTCCCTTTCCATCCACTAAATATAATGTTAAATGCCTTGATTTAATGCATGACAGGCAACTATAAGAAAAATAATAAACCAAAAGGATGATAAAAACAGGTCCTTCACATGCAGCTTTGCAGTATACGTTTCTTTCTACATGCAGTTTAAAACACTGAACTCCCTTTTGAAGGGAAGACACTTAGGAACAAAGATAAAAAATAGATTTCTGTAGAACTGTAGCTCACCGAAAGGTAGGACACCTAGGATCTCCCTAGGAAAAAAAGAAAAAAAAAATTATCCTCAAAAACCTATCTACCAGCAAACAGCCCAGGCTCTACTCTTTTGAAATTGGGTCACTGTGAAGCCACGAACATATCTGAGTTCAGAAGAAGGCACTACTGAAAGAAGCCTGAGTTTTCCAATTGGTTCAACACTATAACTAAGAATGCATAGACCTGAGGTGTCTTTCCTACTTTCAATTTTTTGCAGTTTATACTTTACATTCTATGGACTAAAAAAAACCCAAAACCACAAAGAAGTGAAGAATAATTGAATCTGCTTTGTCATCCAAGTGTTCTAATGACAAAATTCCACAAATTAAGAACAATAGAACTTAAGCACCTAAATCACAATTCAATATTCAATCCTCTAAATGCTCCCCCTGTTAGTCTACCAGAAATTCTAAACCTTTATAGGGATTTTTGCTTGCCCATCTCTATCCATCTCCTGCATATCTAAGTCAACATACTGGAGTGTAATGATAATTTCAGATAGTCATCGCTGAAAGATCACAGGTCATGGAAGTCAATCCAACACTCCCTTTATCCAGTCTTCCCATCCTAAATGTGTGATTAGACATTTGTTTTAAAAGCGTCTAAATCAGGATAGAACAGAATGTCATACAGTCACTGGTTCATAGACTCCTTCAAATCATATTGGATCCTGAAATTGCTGTCAGTAGATGACTGCAAAATAGTTTCCTCTCACACAGCTAAAAGAACCCTCAAGATTCTTTTGCTTTTTTCTTTATTGAAAACGGTATTATTTATGTTGCATAAAGGGTGGTACTGAGAAGGAAGAACTCCTTACTAACTTCTAGAGAAAACAGAAAAATCATAGAGAGAGAAGCAGGACTTAGAAACTGTCTTCTTCCATTACAGGAAAGGTTTTGTGGAGGCTTAGGTGATTTGCTGTGTCTCAAGTAATGAGCTCTAGTTAAAGAATACTTTATTACTAGTATGGTGTAATACTGCCATTATGTAAATCATATCTAATCTATTTCTCCAGAAGTATTAACTGTATAGGCAAAATTAATGGTTTGGTTTGTTGTGGTTTTTTTTTTACAGCCACTAAACTGCTATCTCCTAAATAAATCATAATGGAATAGGGGAGGAAAGTTACTCTTTCCAGAATAGCAATGCTTGAACAACAGGAACTTAAAGCAGGATGTTTACCTGGAACTACCTCATATGGGAAATGCAGTGAAGTTCTTGAATAATTAGATGGCCTGTATTCTTGGTCAGCCAACAGCATTCATTCCCTTTTAACTAAGTCTTTTTTCTGATAAATATGCTACCAGGCAGTATGTTTGAGGGTAAACTATTGTGTTAATGTTGACACTACTTCATCAGCTTCAGCACATCTCATGAGCCAGTGTTTAGATTCTGAGTTTCCACAAAGACAATCATGTAACCTTTAGCACAAATTTAGCACCAGAATAGAAATACTATGTTGTAGATATTTCTGAGGTTTATGTTAAACATGTAAATGAATTGTTTCATTACTTTTGCATACCTGAGAATCAAAGAAAAGTCAAATTAGTTTCAAAACCAAGAAAAGCTAATGACAATGACAAATCAGTAGTTGGCTTTTGTATTACTTCTGAGTGATATCCTTTGTTTTAAATCACTGTAAACTAGAAGTATAATTGGATATAAAAGGTATTCTTTGTCACAGGTATCTATCATGTGATTCAACGACATATTAAGCTGCCTTGATTTCAAACATCTTATATTTAATTTCCCTCAAGATACAATACAAATGGAAGATCCATGATTTTCTAAATGTCAATAGATGTTGGTTATGAACATTCTTCTTACAGTAATAATAAAAACCCCAGACACATACTGTCTCTAAGACATGTTTTATATTGGAAGAACAAAATTTCTTATGTTATTCTTATGAAATAGCTTCTGATATAAAAAAGACCATAAAAATGTCAGCAATAAAAATACATACTGTTTTATCTGAATTGTATTAAAAACAGACAAAAAAGATAAAATGATTGTAAGCATAAAAAATCACACATTCTGTAACTTTTGAAAGATATTTGTGTTATCCAAGCATTTTAAAAAAGAAGTTCCTTTGAATAAAGGATGCTACTTTTGAAATATAAGCTTTTGGAGTTTAAAGATCATAAATACCTATCTCCCTGTAGCCTCTATCTCTTCTTTGTACTCCAAAGTGAATGCATTTCCACCCAGTGTAAATAGATATTTTACCATGTAACTGTGTTTTTCCATCTTTTTTTCTTTTTTTTTTTCCAGATCGGTCTGAAAAACGAATACCTATAAAAATATGCTGCAGAAATATTGCACTGCCTAAGCCAGCAAAAAATCCTTTTGAATAGATGAGAGTATTGTCTGAACACTTCATTGAACAAAGAATCCTTTGTTGTTATGTGTTACATTTAGGAAGATGCATGAAATTATTAATGGTAAAAGGTCTTAATTTCAAACTCCAGCAAGTAGTAGTACAGATCTCCAATTGAAGCCATCAGATGCTACAACAACAAAAAATGGCAAATAATAATTATAAATTCATAGTACATATATAGTACGTTGCCACTGGTATTTGATGGAACCTATTTGCATATTCAGCTTTCAAACCTTAAGAGCACACAGCAATTTCTATGAGGAATCATTTCTTCTCCTTGAGACAACAGAAATAATTTTGTATAAAAGTTTGTGGGAATAGTTGTAGGATAAGACAGGGAATGAGGAATTGACCTTTGTAATAGTATTCTCTAGGAAATTAATAGAATTTCTCTCTGTCAAAATGGTGTGATTCAGCTCCCCTTGCATGGTTTCATACAACAGGGCATTTGCACCTCTAGACAGGACAACCACAGTCATAAATCTTGAATGATTCCGGCTTTAGAGGTGTTTCAAAGAGTTTTGTAGCAGAAGTAGTCAGTTTTCAGAATAATGGTGTTATGAGAGCTATGCACAAACCTCTGCTCCCAAAGGAGCCAGGGTACTTAAAACCACTCGCCCCCCCCCAAGAGATGATGCATCATTTTGCAAAATTAATAACATGTGAGCATTTTTCAGTACTAGACAATCAGTCTGTTAGTAGTATAGTGCTAGAAATACATGACAACTCAAATATTGTTAATAAATTTTCATCTATTTCCATAGAAACAGTTCTTTCTTTCCCTTTCTGTGCTTATAGCTATGGAAAAAAAAACAGGAACAAAATGACTGTTAACTGTAGAAAACAAATGGAATAGTCTGGGCATTGCCATTTTTTCCATGCAGGGTATGAATTGGTGAGCATGATTTCAAGCAAGATCAGTGTGTTTCTAAAGATGTAAAAACCAGCGGGATCCTCACCCCCCTCACCTCAGCAGGGGCAGGGCAGGTGTCTCTCAGGGGGCCAGGGCAGTCTTGGATGGTTGGAGCTGGTTCCTCCCTCCTGCTGGCCTCTGCTGTGGGGACACCCACATGGGCAGCCAGTGAGGGGGCAGGGAATGAACACCCTGACCTCCAAGTGGGACCCCCAGGCTAAGGAGAAAGTAAGGACCAATGTCAGCATCAGCATCATGCTCCCTCAAGCAAAGAGGACAAGAACTCCATCACGAACTTCACACCCCTCCAGGCAGGAGGACTTGTGTTACTGAAATTTACTGTATTACTCTAGACCAGGCATGAATATTTCTGTAACTGGACTAATAATTTGGACTATTATACTGTTAAAACGTGGATCAGACTGATGGTAGATTCTCAGCTCCACCTATAAGGAGTGCTTCTTTTTTGCCTGTAGCAAGATTTTCAGTGTCACAAACCCAATGACATCAATGATTTGGGAATAGAAGACTAGGGCACTAAGTGAGAGATTATACTTCGCCATAGCAATTGTTATTTCTTCTTAAATACCTTCATAGTTAACAATCCACAAACCAGTGAAGTTGAGAATGATTTGCATTAGGGATGGTAGGACTATTTCTGCCTTCTCCAGTTGCTCCAGCCCAGGACCCTTCCTGCCCCAGTAGCTGGAGCCCAGCCCCGTGCCCCAGAACCTGCGTGTGAGCTACAGATGCAGTTGCTGCTTTCCTGTAGCTGATGCTATCGGCCAGGGGTGCCCACCCCCCAGTCTGACTCCAGTAGCTGGCTCCAAGTTTCACTCACACACACTCGGGGCTCACCAGTAGCTGGTACTGAGTCCTTGCAGCACACACAAACATACGTGGGATAGAGAGTGAGATTATGGTGAGACATAGTTATGAAAAGACTTAATGAGAAGATAGAAGAAGACAGGACAGACTGCAGTGATCAGGCGCAGGGCTCAGCCAAACAAGCATACTGACCAGTCCTGTTTTACACAAAACCGTCCCCTTTCATACCCCTTTTTGTCTCCCCCCTCTCTCTGTTCCCCCCTGCTCCCCCTTCACACTGCCTCATCAGTTGGCACAGTCCCACCGACCCCCTCCAACATGCAGGACCCTCAGGTTTGCATCCTCATCTGTTGCAAAGTCCCGGTTTGCCGGCAGTTTCTTGATAGCCCATCAGTTAGTGTGACTGACCAGGTTTGTTTCTGGTTATTGTTTGTTAACATTACTTGGCCAGGTTTTATGTGTTTCTGTGTTTGTCTCTTGCTCTGTCATTATCCCCCCCAGCTGAAAAAAAACCATTTTCACACCAATTCACGCCACTGACCAGGTTTGTTCTTATCAGGACCTCTCTTATCATTTGCTGGTCAGGTTTGTCTCTGTGTCTTCTGATTTATGGCTCCTTTGACTGGCTACCCTTAAAGGAAAAGATACTCTCCTTCCACATACCTTTACAATTTAGAGTTACCTTGTATTGCAGTAGAAGAAGATCGATAGGCTAATTTAGAATAGTAAGAATGAAAAATAATATAAGCATAATACTTTAGCAGTGAATAAAAAAAATCTTAATTATGTTTGCATTTGCAATAAAAGTGTTTTGACCTTCAAGCCTTACCTAAATGTGTGCTGTAAAAAATTAGGCCTTGGTATTGTCTTGGGTTTGTCTATGGGGAGAAAGGGTGAAGTAGGACTATTCAAATAGAAAGGAACAGAATGGAACTATTATGAATTCTAACTAAAAGAGTTTCCTAGGTAACACTTCTAAAGCTGATTCACACTCAATGTCCTGCAGCTTCATCATTTTCTATGAGAAAATAAGATTGCAGGAAATAAGACTCAGCCTACCATATGTTCATGTTTGCCAAGATATTTCTTTTTCTTTCTACAAATAAATTTTGTTCAAGTGGAGCTTGAGGACTTCTGACATGTTGTTCAGAATTTGCAGCTTTGACAAGGCCACAGGACAACCAGAAATGTCAAACGTTATAGTACACAGATCGCTGGCACAATATACATGAAATACATCTAATATGTTGAGTGTAAATCAGATCTGCTGCTGATGCCAACAATCTGTACAAGTTGAATAAATCCACCATGCCCTAAATATGTCAAACACACTATGTTTGTATACCCCAACAGAGCAGCACATGCAGAGAGGGATCTAATGGGGGTTTTTTTGATGAATCCAGCTTATAAAAAATGGGTGACACAGAATACAAACAAACTTATGTAGGTATATGACACTGATGGCTATATTTGCTTTTGTATTCAGTATTGTGTCTGCTTGGTAATTTTAGGCTTCTAACAGGTGAGACAGTTTCAGTGGCTGACACAAGAAAATTGCAAACTTTTAAACTTTCTTTTTCATAATTAAAAGGAAAAGAAACATTTATTCTGTTTTTTCCTGAATTAATTTTGTTTACGACTACTTATATAGTCATGTGTATTCAAGGAAATCTTCTTTAAAAGAGGAAGCTTCATTCCCAGAAGCGTTTATTTGGAGATGTCTCAAGAATTTACTGCTTTTAGAAACAAATCTTCAATGCATTATGATGTTCTTGCTTAAAACTTAAGGAAACAATAACAGTTGTACTTGCATGCATACACTTGGGCAGTGTAGTCTATCTCAACCTTCTAAATTTACATAAATGATTACCCAGATGCCCACCAACTGAAGAATTTCTTATAATGTTTTAGAAACTGTAAAAAACTTAAGTAGAAAAATGCAAAAAGTGAAGCATGTTGCTAGAACCCACTTCGCACTTCCCAGCATCCATTGGCTAATCTAATTACCATGAACCTTAAGCTTAAATCTTTTAACAACAGGTACTAGAAGACTGCTCTCTCTAAGTTTACTATTTCCAGAAAAGATGGATGTTTCTTGGAAATTATCTGAATCAAAGCAAAGTCAAAACAATCAGAAAAATAAGTACATTTTAAAAGTCCAGCCACAGATAAAAATAGGTTATTTCAGAAAAAGACATCTTGATATTAATTATTGTCACCAGGTGGTTTCCTCTACTATGACAAGACTTTGTACAATTTATTGACAAGAAGTCCAATCTAGGTGGTATGCACAGCTAAGTGCTACATTGACTATTCCACCTTAAACAAAATAATAATTTTAAAATAAAATAAATACTTTATGTTTACTCTGTAAATGTAAAATATTTAAATTTTTGATAATTACAAAAAAAGCTGAAATTATTCACTTTAGCAGTGAAAAGGCTATTTTCATTGTTAGACTAATTTGTATCAAGCTAGATATATCTGCTATGCAAAAAAAAAAAAAGAAATTATGTTGGAGTTCAGTTTTGAGAAAGGTATAAGGAAGAGTAAAAAAAAAATTCACTGTTCTGTTTTTGGCTAATTAGTTTTAAAATTCATTGTGTCTGGATAATTTATGCAAGATTATCTTATAACTGATTTGCACACCCCTAACTTTGTCTAAAACAGAAATGGAATATGTTAATTTCAATAGAATCAGATGTTTTATGGAAAATCACATTTGATTCCTAAATTGATTGTTTAAAACTGACTCCCATAAGCTCAATTCTCCA
The DNA here is from genome assembly GCF_026419915.1 of Harpia harpyja. NCBI lineage: Eukaryota > Metazoa > Chordata > Aves > Accipitriformes > Accipitridae > Harpia > Harpia harpyja. The sequence goes on from NC_068943.1 coordinate 10,389,190, forward strand.
GTGGAGCTGTTCATTCTTCCTGGGGTGACATTGCCTATTTCAGATTGTTTCTTCTCCTCTCAGACTCAAGTGAAAACTTCCTGTTACCACCCTGCTTGGCTCCTGCCCTCAAGAACTCTTTTAAACACATCTTTCATATCTTCAACTTCCTCTTCAGGAAGGATATACATCTTTCATACCTTGCCTGTATTTAAAGTTACAATTTTCAAAGCTACTAAGGGTTTTTTTTCCTGAACATGATAGTTTGTTTCTCAATGTAGAGCTTTTTTACTCTCATAACACTTGCTTTTATATTGTAAGAGTAAGTGTAAGGCAGTTGGCATGTTACAGAACACTTCCATCAATTTCATCTTCATCTCCATTTAAAAACTCATTCTTCAATTTAAAAAAAAAAATGTTACTGAAAGAGGACTGCCAAAATATATACTTGGATGGGAATCTCCACGCTTAACATCACTTCTCCAAAACACAGGTATCTATACATTAAGGCTCGCTGTATTTATGGGTATAGAGATGCACAAGAGAATTAACAATTCCGAGCTTCCTTGGGGAAGAAATCCCTGCCTTTCTTCATGGGAAGGAGTGCCGAAGACTTGCTTCATCAAGATGCCCAACTGTGACTGAGTTTCGGATGATTAAAACTAAATAAAGTTTCTGTGCCCCATTTTTGTCAACTGGAAATGATTTGCATGTTTTACAGGATAGAATTTAGTCTTTTGCTTTGTAAGTCTAATTTTGCAGATCACACAGTGGCCTGCAAACTGATGGATTAAGCGAGTAGCTTTAAATTAATGATCTCTTCCAAAAAAAATTTATGGAGTATTGTCACAGATGAGTGATTTAGGATCCTTACAGAATCTGTAAAAGTGCAACTTTTAACAGAGTTCAATGGCAAGGTTCGCTCTGTTACTTACTACATGGTAGAAATATACAAAGGAAAATCGAGTTAGAATCAATTTAGGACTATTTGCACAGAGATCAGGGATGCAAAAAGGAAAGAGAGACATTCCTGTTGAGTCTGTCCTTCAGTCCTTCGGTCCCAGGCTGCCCCAGCGCGGGCTTCCCCAGGGAGTGGCGGCCATCTTGGGGGGCATCCACCCCCTGCTCCGGCGTGGGCTCCTCTCTCCCCGGGCTGCAGGTGGGCATCTGCTCCCCCGCTCCCCTCCGTGGGCTGGGGGGGGACAGCCTGCCGCCTGGTCTCCCCACGGGCTGCAGGGGCATCCCCTCCTTCCTCCCTGCCCTCGGGATCTGCACAGGGGTTCCTCTCCCATCCCGATCCCCCGACTCCCGGCAGGTTTCCCCTCTGGAATCTGTTCTCCCAGAGGCGGGTCCGGCTCCCAGCCGGGGAAGCTTCCAGCAGCTTCCAGCACGAGCCGGCCTTGCAGCCTGCCCCCCCGCTACCAAAAATACCCAAAACCTGTGCCACACAAACCCATAACATTTGATGTGAAGTTTAAACCCCCAGTTTCCCAAAACAGACTCTCAGGCATCTAGTCTTATAAAAATAAATAATTTAATAGAGTGGTACAGCAGCAGGGCCAGCTCCAGCTGGGTGCCTCCAGGGAGGAACCAATGGAAGGAAGGGGGGAAGGAGAAGAGAGGAAGGAATAAAAGAAAGAAAGAAAGAAAAAAGAAAGAAAGAAAGAAGGAAGGAAGGAAGGAAGGAAGGGCCTGAACAAAGAAATCCCTGGGCAATTACACCCTTAGAGACTATTCACCTGCTCCTCACACACTCTTCACACTCTCTTTGCACGTCTTCCACACGTCCTTTGGTCCAACAGTAATTCTGGCCTGACACCTTCTGAATCCTTATTGGATTCCTTCACTGTCTCCAGACAGGCCATTCATTATCTTGTCAAGTTGCAGGTGCTGTTGAGGGTTGTAACCTGGAATGCTCCTTATCTCCTGATTTACGCTGGCTGCGGAGTCCCTGTTTTGACTAAGTAGCTACATGTTCAGTAAATCTAAGTGAAAGTTTACAGCTTGCTGCCTAAGACTTCAGCAAATCTAGCTACTCATGCTAAGTAAAGCTAAGCAAACAGCATACTAAATCACACATTATAACACTGTGATAATGATAAGTGATTCATTGTATTTAAAACTTACTTATTTAAGCTAAATGACTAATATCTCTTGAGAGGCATCCCTGCTCAAGGAGAGAGTTACCTGGCTTGCAGTCCAGTTGCTGTCCAAGGAGAATTTAAGTTGGGATCATCCAACTATCTGTCACTGATAAAAGACCTTGTTGCTGGAGATCACTGTCATGCAGCCAGGCTGCCTAGCAGGAAGAGCTCAAAGAAAGCTCACTTAGGCTGTCATATTTATGGGATAAAGTGGTTGGCTCGTAGTCAAATTGCATACAATGGGAGAGGTATGCACGAGCCTCCTTGTACCCACAACTTTCTTCTCAGTGTCACTCTGCCCCTTTGTGGGTTGTCTAGAGGAGTTCTCAGCCCGGCTACAGCTCAGGTCTTTGCCTCCTTTGGAGCCTCAACCAAACAACTGCTAGTTTGGTTAAGGGGGTGTCAAGTGCATCTGTCACAAGTATCCATAATAATCAGAGAAAAATAATGGCGATTCTGTTTTATATTTTTCTTAGCTATAATTAATGAATACTACAAAGTAAGAGCTGGAGCCATCTCCTTTTGAAAGCCTATTTAAGGGAGAGAAAATGGAAAAGGCAGTGTGCTAGAGAGTATTTTATGGAACTGTTTGAAAAGGGTTACGTTTGTTCCCAGGAGCATCTTAATAGATCAAAACATTTAAGACAGATATTTCTATAATATGCTATAAAGCCCTCTTTTTGTCAATTTTGTCAATAGAATTGAATGTATGGGGACCTGTTCCAGAACATCCCAGAAGGTTGTCCTAATTCTGGAGAACCATATGGAGACTTCATCTTTAAAGAATTTCTGACTAGCAGACCATCAGATGTGTGACTGTGGAAAACTAGAAACCCAGGCTATAAAGTTTGAATGCACCTCTAGCTGCAATGTATGAACGATTGTTTTTATGAGGGTTTTTGGAAGAAATTGGAACTAATTCGGGGTTTATCACTGTTGCTCTTCAGTTGTCCACATGCCAAGGAAAAGTGTCAGAAAAAAAATCAGGACTAGAAGTGTATCAAAGTATTATAAATATTTTCTTTCCCATCTCACTATGCATTCATGATTCTTTTGAAACAGATGACTGTACAGATTCATAATATTGTAATACATGTCTTACGCTTCACTCTCTGAAAGGCTATTCAAAGAATATTATCTCAGTCTGCAATCGGGTTTTGGATGTTATACCCGCTCTGAGGATGAATTTTCTATTTTCTCAGTGTTTTATACTGTTCAAAGATCACTTGGACAATGTTTATGGTGTGCAGCTTAGCTCTATTTACTTTTCATGAGCAAAATAAATTACACATTCATTTGTGTTACATTATAAAGCATATGTGCCATTGTTTTATAGTAAATTAATTATGAGGGCTTACTTCTTTGTCTTTTCTTTAATCTTTAATGCAGTTAGATATCACATTATCACTTATCTCTGCACTTTGTTGTATCTCCGAATAAAATAATATCCAAGGGAGTCTTTGCAAAACATGCTTCTAATCTTTTCTAATTCCTGTTTTCCTGTTCTTGGATATAGCTAGCAAATTGTTGATACTAGGCATGAAAAAAATCTGCAAGAATGTTTCAAAATAGCTTCCATGCTATGTTTCAGTAAAACTGATATCCATTAAACAATGTGTTTCAATGCTAAGGACAGAACCGCGAGTCTCAAAGACATTTCAGAGGAGGAAGAGATTAGAAGGGGTTTTTTAGCTGCCAATAAGCAATGTAGGTAGACAGTGGGTAAAACCAATGTTAAAACCATTAATTGTTTAATTCTACATATTGAAAGAAGAGAAGAGGTGGAAGAGAAGGAAGAGAGGGAGGCAGGGCAAAGAAAAAAAGGGTAGAGAGGAAAGGAGGGAGGCAGAAAAGGAAGGAAGGGAGGAGAGAAGGGATCGCATGAACATTACTTGTCTTAATAGTTCAACTGCTGCTCAGAAAACCCTAATTCCATCGATTTTCATCCCCAAATTTACTGCGGAATATTGGAATCTGCTGCTGTTATTTGTCAACACAAGACTGAAAAACTTCTTTGCATTTGCTTGGTGCCTCTGCAAGAAGATTGAGAGTCTTAGCCAAAATTCTTCTAATGCCCTACTTTTTCTCATTTAGCAATTCCCTTTTAGGCCCAAAATTATTCTATTATTGTGATAGGATATATGATAAAAGGTTCATCTCCACAAATATGAAGAAGCACAGAGGAGCAATGGCAAGCAGGGAAACCCTAATAACCTAATCAGTGAGAGAACCACCTTGATTCTGCTCCTCTGGGATGGTCAGCCTCATGGCCTAGAAATGACACCCATTGCCATGACTAAATGGAAGAGGTTCTTGAGATCACCTTACAAACTGAAAAGGGTTACTGCCTAGTGGGTATGGGACACATTATAAGATGGAGAGGAAGTGCATTCTGAGATTGTACAGGACATTACAGGACATATAGGATGTTTAGAGGAAGAATCAAAGGAAGGGAAAAAGTGGCATCAAGGTTGTTTGGGAAGGATCAGTCATGGGAAATTCGAAGGACAAAGGGTTAAAAGGGTATAGCTGTGTGTAAACAGGCTGCTGTGCTTGTCTGACAATGGTCTGCACCTGATAACCAGTTTGTTGTATTGAACTCCACTTCTAAATATTTTCCTGGGTGAGATGTTCTTTCATATATTCCATGTACCTCTGTGTGGGTTTACGTTCCAGCAGATAGATTGGGATAATGGGTCAGAGGGTACAATGTGTCAGAGGGTACAATGCGTCTCTGGTACCAGCAACTGGAGCGAGAGAGGGTATATACATTGGTGTGTGATCACTAGCAAAAACCAAGACAGACTAGCCAGCAAGTTGGATAAGACTCTTGGGTGCCATAAGTTTGGGCTAGACCAGATAATGGAGAGATGAGAGGGTCTGCAAGTTGGCTACTGGAGGGACCAGGAGGTCCAAGTCAACTACTGAAGAGGCTGTTGGGTCCACTGAGAAACCCATTTGCATGTGTGTGTACACACATGAGGCAACTGGAGACAAGAAGTGCCAAGGGCCTGTTACCGGATAGACAGAGTGTTTGATTAGGGGGAGTTACTGGAGAGATCCTGTTTCTATGTGTGTGTGTACACATGCAAGTTGACTTTTTTTCCAGGAACTGGAGTGTGGCTGCAGGCCTCAGTGACTCACATGCCAAGATGCCAGCAACTGGGGAGAAAGAGGATACAGGGGCAGGCTGAATGTCTAAGTCTAGTTATCGAAGAGATCCACTAACAGACCTTCATCCTAAACTGCCGTAGAGGAGAATGGAACAAGGCTGTTGGTGCTGTTTGTGTTTGCATGAGTGCTATGTTTCCTGACAGTGTTTATCTATGTGTCTGCCTGTACTTACAAGTAGATGTGTACTGTATAGATGTGTTTGTGTGTGCCCACCGAGAACACGTGCTTAGCCTCTCTACTGTTGGGACTTGGGAACAGGGAGCTGGAAAAGCCTTGCCTCTACCCAGCTAAAAGATTCCGCAATGCCTAACTAGTCTACTCTCATCCTAAATGTCTGCTTAATTATGTTGTGATTATATTTTTAAATTTACCATAACTGCTTCATATTCTGTGCCTCACAGAAGTGCAAAAGAATTAGAAAAAATTAAAACACAGTTGTATTTTCAATGACTTACTTAAAAAATACAAAAAATTATTTCCGATTTACTATATATTGAAAAAAACCCCACAGCTTCTTTTTATAGGTTTTCCTTAAGCTCAACTTTACATAGAATTCTATATAATAATTATAGAAACAGTATGGAAACAGAAATCTGTATAAAAGTCCAAGGAAGACAAAGAGATTGTGCCTTTTGTAGTAGGGTATGTACTTTTAAGTATGCTTCAGCAAAGGGAAAATAAATTAGTATCCAGGTGTTGACTATATAAAGGGTCACAAACTAAAATAAGGACAGGATTTTAAAAATAATGACAGCAAAAAATAATGAATAATTAACATAGATTAAACAGAAGTACTTGAAATGGTTTGTTATGCAAATTTACCTTGCAGATTGCAAGCATTTCTCATTAGGGATGTGTTAAAATGGTTCAGTAAAGGTGTTGAGAATTTGAACTGACTCTTAGCTACCTGAAACAAATTTGCAAAATTCTAAATCTCTCTTAAATGGAAAAGATTCAAAATTTCTTAATGTTTAATGAGGCTGGAGAAATGGACTGACAGGAACCTCATGAAATTTAACAGGAAGTGCAAGGTCTTACATATGGGGAGGAACAACTCCATGCATCAATACATGCCAGGGGCCATCCATCTGGAAATCAACTTTGCACGAAAGGCCCTGGGGGTCCTGCTGGACATCAAGTTGAACCTAAGCCACCAATGTGCCCTTGCTGCAAAGAAAGCTAGTGGTATTCTGGGCTGCATTAGGAAGAGTATTGCCAGCAGGTTGAGGGAGGTGATCCTTCCCCACTACTCAGCACTGGTTAGGCTACAGTCTGGAGTACTGTGTCCAGTTCTGGGCTCCCCAGAACAAGAAAGACATGGACATACTCAAGAGAGACCAGCGAAGGTTCACAAGGATGATGAAGGGACTGGAGCATCTCCCATATAAGGAAAGGCTGAGAGATCTGGGACTGTTTAGCCGGGAGAAGAGAAGGCTCGTGGGGATTTTATCCAGGGCATTGCTTAATGTACTGAAACATTCAGATTGGTCTAGGCATAGCAGGATCTGCCTGAGGCACTCTGCAGGACAGCCCAAAATTCGTATCAGAAGAATTCTTACACCAATCAGTTAAAACTTTTATTGTGGATGTCTGGAGTTCAGTCAGTCACCTTGTCTCACATCTGTTCACTGTATCCATTAGCTCATCTATGCAGTTTACTAGATGAGGAGATCCTGGACCACTCAGGGAATTAATGACTTAAGAGCTCTGGCAGCGTACACAGGCACAGACCTGACACCCAACCACACCACCATTATAACCATAGGACAAACCTGAGTTTCAGTCCCATAACGTAAATTTCACAGCTGTGCTTCACTATTGCCCTTGGAGGAATTAAGTCAGATTTCCCTCCTTTTTTGCACAGATTAGTGGAAACTGGTGCAGACTATTTTTATTCTTTTTATTAAGACTTAATTTCATATCAAAATTTCAAAACTGCAAGAATCAAGAATTCTAATATCTTGTAGAGATTGTGTTGCTAAATAAAATATCCTGAATACTCTTGATGATTTACAGGGCTTTTTTCTTTTCTTGAAAGAACTTGCAGTTCTTTACAGAAAATGGTTGAACATTGCATTCTGTCCCCAGTACAACTTTTATTCATGGAAATAATATTACCAAAATCAGAAAACCCCACACAAATAATCACTATTCAGATAAGCAAGGCTATTGTGATCAAAATTATTGTCCACAAGCGTATATGTACCTGTGTACGTTATTTGATTTTTTTTTCCATTGTATGCTGTGTTTTACAGCATGTAAGTGAACAGAGCTATGTGAGACTACCAGGGGATTTTAAAGGAGTTAAAATATGCCATCAAGATCCCCACCTTTTTTTAGCTGCTTGAAAACTTTAAAGTTTTTGAGATATCAAAAGACTTTTTTTCATCTTGTAATACTGATCCATGCATTGCTAGTTCCCCAGCTGTAATTCCAGTTTGTTACTTTTTCTTTTGAAACACCTAATGTTACACATAATGCCATTTTGAAGAGTATATGGCAGCATGTTAGCATGAGCTGAAGGGAAAGACTAGAAACAGATAATGTGTGGAATAACTTAGGTGATAGAAAAACAAATGAAACTCCAGTAGACAGACATATACTAGGAACTTGATGCTACATCCTATGATCTTATTTTCATAGTAATACCCTCACTTAAGGTCACTACTGTCTGCAAAAGTGGGACCTATAAATTCAAGCCCTGCTTGGTTTCTGAAAAATGATGCAGGTCTTTCTAAGCTTACCCTGCTTTCATTGTTCTGCTTACACCATAAGAAGACTCCTTAAGAGAGATTATGATGTGTACTGTATTTTCATATAGATAAATATAGGAATATGAAGCTACAGATGTCCCAACCTGAGGTGTCTGAATCACTGAATCACTTCCTTTTTGACTGCTTGCCTGCCAGATCTATACATCTTGTATTTTTAATTGCATATCAGTCCAATTTAATACCAGATAGAGCCTTATCCAGAATATTACATGCATGAGTGTTTGGAGCAGTATCCTGAAAGGCATAAGCTCTAGTTTTGAACTCTTTAGGTTTCCTGTTTCGTAAGTATATGTTATGACCAATCAGGTGCTTTGTAAAAGATGCAAACTAAGTACCATGTTGCTGCAGAGGGTGTGATGGAGTTAGCTGTAGTTTGACCATAACAGATTTTTTCTGACAAATTTTATTGAGTGGCTCTGCCTACATGTGGATAATAGCAAAGTTTGGGTTGACATTCCTCTTTCTTGCCAGTCTCCTGGATATTTCAGAAACACAGAATTCAGTACAAAAGAAAACAAAACAAAACAAAAAAAACCCTAAACAAAACAACCCAACAGAACACTAAGGAAGGTTTTAACGGAACTGAAGCAATTTATAGGGTTGCTAAAGGACAGATCAGCTAGGTTTTTGTCTGGGAATTCCACAGGACACAGGCACTTACCTCCCTATTTGGATCTAGATCTTGTTCAGTATAATAATGTTTAGCATTGCTTCTCAGTCTAGTTAAATCTGACCCATTAAATTTTAGATATTGAAAACGTGCTATTTCGGTGTCCCTTAGAGGACTAGTCAACACTATCAATTTCACAAAGTTAAGAAATTCAGTTCACCTTAACTTCAGGTGTCTTTAATAAAGGTGTCTGTATGTGAGCTGGGTGTTTAAATTCCCTTAATACTTAATGGAGATGTATGTAGTGAAGCTAGTTAAAAGATCATAGAGAGCTATCCAATTGACCCATGTGGGTACTTACATTATGATTAAATGGATGACTCTTGAGATTGTTCACAATATTGACTATATCTCATTATTAATATATCGGCTATATTGATTATGAAGCCATCTAGCTCACATATAGATGCAAGTTAGTTGTATGAATCTGGAACTAAATGCTGTTGCTTAGTTTATTTTAATAACCCATTGCCTCTATTGGGTTTCACTGTAGTTTTGTACATTAAAATTTGTGGCCTTGAAGTACGGAACAGGGCTCACATTCATTTTGTGAGCTGTGCATAAGCACTTCATCAAAACATCTCACTTGGTGTCCTGTTTGCAAGCTCCCTCTATGGAGAGACAAAGTTAGCTCTCAAAGCAATTTCAGTTTAAGGCATCATGATTGTCTTCTTGAGGTGCCCACATATTCACACTGAATTGCTGAGGGTGACTAGAGTCCTAACTAGATTTTTCAGTGTAAAGCCTAAAGTTAGATAGGTTGAAATCAAGCCAGTAACAGTATATATGAACATTTTGGCCTTCCAATTAACATATATCTTCTCATTTTAGTGTGGTATCGTATGTGTTAGTAAGGTTAATAGACTTGCTTTTACATTTCTTAGGTAGACAAAACTTTGAATTGAAAGTTTTTAGCAGAAGTTTACAGTTATTTTCTGGGATTAATCTTCTGTTGCAACACAAGCTATTTATTTTATTATACTTTGCAAAGCAGTGGTAGATAAATTTTAAACATAAATTCATAGATTGCAATTTTACTTTAGTTCATTGTAGACAATTGGTTTTATCTTGGGTGTTAATTTAGAAAAAAAAGAATGTAAGTTGCAGATTTGCTCACAAAACAAACTTGCAAATATTTTCATGAAGAAAATCACTGAAGCAAGCATGACAATTAACTACTCTGGTTACCAGCCAGCACTTGGACTGGCACATACTAGAGTAGATGTGAAATTACTTTACAAACTGGCAGAGACTCCATGCAAACTACAGTTGTACAGAACATCATGGGCACATCCTCACGTTGAGGAAGACAGGTGATTTTACCATAAAACACAGAAAAGTAATTCCAGGGCAAAATAAAAGAGATCAAAATAACTGAAATTTTTAAAAGAAGGATTGAAATATTGTCTTCATTAACTCATTGTTAATTTAATAATTAATTTTGATTATACTAGGACTTATAAATTAGCATATGCATGTTATGTTCATAAAGTATGCATAGAGTTTCTCACTTCCCTTCTTTACTTTTTCAATACAAGAAGTCCGTTCATAGCAAGTTCTGAAAGGCTGATGTGCGAATCAGGATTGCCCACATATTCTTTCTGTTTGCTTGATAACATTGTAAGTAAAAGAGTTGTTGCATGGTGAAAGAAATGGAAAAACCCTTTTTTCTACCCAGGACTATTCTCCAGACAGCAGTTATTCTGGTTTTTATTAGTAACTATTCCCAATACCTTCAAGAATAGTATCTTAGAGGATCTTGTTAAATACCTGTGCTGTTTATTAATCTAACTTAAAATAAACAGTAAGTACAACTCATTATTGTGATTATAAACACCATTTTATTCTGCTTTTGTTAAATCTCTAGCTATCCAGATCAATCTGCATTTCTTTATAAGCTGTAGCTTTAAGCACTCTGTCTATTTCATTTCTTTTCTCTGAAATTATATTCCATGACTGGAAACAAAATGGTATTTTATCCAAGGCATTTCTACTGTCTTGTTTTATGACCTCTCTATCATTTAGCACTTTTTCCATCTGTACCATAAGGATAATAATTCTAATATTTCCTTGTCTATTGACATAATAAATGAAGAATGACATGGGGGAGAAAGAAGGTTGAACAGCTGAACTAATTAAAGTGCTTCAAATGCTGGCTGAGTGAAGTACTACAAATACATGCATCACCATCTGCTTGCTTATTGATCTTACTAGTAGTACCATTATTGTGTTTTCAAAATCATTTGTTAACAAAGGTAATATTTATTTCTGTACTTATTTGCACACATATTTGCCCCTACCATGATAACTTTACCAAAACGTGTTGCTTGTTGTCTCAGACAGTATTTCAGCAACTCTGGTGTACTGTTATCTTGGAAAAAACTCTCTCCCATTCCTCCAAGTTTCATATTCAATATTACCAAAAGCTATTCTGTATTTGAAGTGTCTATGGAGCCTCCTATTTTCCTTATCTCCCAGTCTGTTATTTTAGTCTACTGTATCTTCTTGGTTGGTCTTTTTTTAACTAGTGCTTGCTTGGTTGGCAGCTTTGCCCTTGGACAAGGGTTTGATGAGCTAGTGAATGGGCATGATGCCATCCAAACAGATGTGATAGAAAATAATCAGCCAACAGGCCCTCTGTGTGTATCAAAAATGTTTGTAAAGGGCAAGATTCTAATCTGAAAATGTTCAAATAGCTGCTTACACTATGTAGTATTTGGATGAGAGATCTAGCATTGCTGATCTAGTTGTGAATTCTACTTAGACATTTTGCTTTCAGAGAAAATAAGAAATAGCTTTTGAAGTCACACAGACAACTATTTCATACCGTTAAAAACAAAAATCAATTTGCTAGTAGAGCAAAGGGATTCCCCTTCGTTTTCTCTGGGTAAGAAATTTCATGCAGTGTGCCAAATCTGATTTCTAAACCTTAGTTTCCAGTGAGTTACATAACAGTTTTGAGCATTAACATTGACTTTCATCTCACTTAAGTTTAGGCATCCAAAAATCTAATCTTTTTTTAGATTACTTTGACAGAACCTTTTTATATTCAAAGGGAAAAGCAGCTTTTTCCAGATGGCCATTCAACCTAACTATCATAGCTGTCTAATATAGAAAAGGATACTTTACCTTCTAGAGTATCCTGTCATTTCTAATCATTGTTGCTGTAGCCTTGTATTGGGTTTTCATGGCAAGGTTTTGGTAGCGGGGGGGCTACAGGGGTGGCTTCTGTGAGAAGCTGCTAGAAGCTTCCCCCACGTCTGACAGAGCCAATGCCAGCTGGCTCTAAGACGGACCAGCCGCCGGCCAAGGCCAAGCCCATCAGTGACGGTGGTAGTGCCTCTGGGAGAATAGATTTAAGAAGGGGGGGGGGGGCAACCTGCACAACAGCAACTGCAGCCAGAGAGAGGAGTGAGAATATGTGAGAGAAACAGCCCTGCAGACCCCCAGGTCAGTTAAGGAGGAGGGGGAGGAGGTGCTCCAGGCGCCAGAGCAGAGATTCCCCTGCAGCCCATGGGGAAGACCATGGTGAGGCAGGCTGTCCCCCTGCAGCCCAAGGGAGGTCCACGGGGGAGCAGATATCCACCTGCAGCCTGGGGAAGAGCCCACGCCAGAGCAGGTGGATGGCCCCGAAGTGGCCCCGTGGAGAGAGGAACCCACACTGGAGCAGGTTTTCTGGCAGGACTTGTGACCCCGCGGGGCACCGACGCTGGAGCAGTCTGTGCCTGAAGGACTGCAGCCCGCGGAAGGGACCCACGCTGGAGTAGTTTGTGGACAACTGCAGCCTGTGGGAGGGACCCACATTGCAGATGTTCATGGATGACTGTGTGCCATGGGAGGAACCCCACACTGGAGCAGGGGAAGAGTGTAAGGGGTCCTGCCCTTGAGGAGGAAGGAGCAGCAGAAACAACATGTGATGAACTGACCATAGCCCTCATCCCCCATCCCCCTGTGCCGCTGTGGGGGAGGTAGATAAAATCAGGAGTAAAGTTAAGCCCAGGAATAAGGGAGGGGTGAGGGGAAGGTGTTTTAAGATTTAGTTTTTATTTCTCATTATCCTACCTTGATTTGATTGATAATAAATTAAGCTAATTTCCCCAAGTCGAGTCTGTTTTGCCTGTGATGGTAACTGCTGAGTGATGTCCCTGTCCCTATCTCGACCCATGAGCCTTTCATTATATTTTGTCTCCCCTGTCTCCTCCCTGAGGAGGGGGAGTGATAGAAAAATTGTGAGAGCTTCCCTCATAATGCTGTCCTCTCAATACATTCTTATCTGTGTGCATACACTCAAGGTGGTCCCCCTTCAGTCCTGGTTGTGGGATTTTTTTATTGTTTTCAAGATCTCTTTTGTCCACATCATCCTTCATCCTTTGCTTGCCAACCTGGTCTACTGCTTCCTCACTTGACTGTGAGCCATCATCTCCCTCCCTTGATGTGCCTTGTTCAAAGCTCTCATCACCAGGTTGGCCAGATTGATAAGAATGCTTTTTTCCCCACTTGTAGACACACAGCTGAATTGAATAATAAGGATGGATTCATCATCCTCACCATAGACATCTAAATTTAGACTCCCAAATTTACAAATCTACATGTAAGGTTGTTGTCCAATCTCTTAGTAAGTATTTACTTTAGAGTAGACTGTGTAGTGTTCCAGCTTCAGCTATTGACTCTCACTGCTAATTATAATGAGATTTGAGACCTGGATATCATGTAGAATCCTATATTCAGTATTCTCTTTAGGTGTTCCTTGAGCATGCAGTGCCATCTGGAGTGTCCTAAATTATCCTTCTTGACCCCCAGCTACCAGCCCAGAAGTGTGTTGGTATATTATGTATATTCTGTGTCAAATCTGCTCTGATTTCTCAGATATCCTAGGGACCTTAGTAGATAGTAGTAACCTGCCTTAAGGTAACTAACTGGCTTGAGTCGTTAGAAACCTAAATCCTACTCTAAATGTTTTCAAGGGCCTAAGAACTGAATTAGAGTATAGAGCTATTATTATCCTTGCACTGAGAAAGGAATTAGGTGAAATAAGTCCTCCTTTATTTTGTTTTATACAGATATTTGCCACACAGGTGAAGCACAGTTCCAAAGCAGACACAGATATGCAATTGCTTGCTCAACCAGCTGAGGATCTTGAAGCTACATGCATTCTGTAGCATGTACTGAGAGACATGGAAAAAAAATACCATTCTAGGTATAAGATCTTGTCATAGGCATTTGGCTGCAGAAGAGCGTGAAGGGAATAGAAAACATAAACCCATAAGAAAATAGGCTTTATTAGTCTTATGGGACAGAGAACGTTTGCCTTTTTTTTAATAGGGAATCTTATAATTCTGCAAAATATTACCAAGCAATATCATAATAGAAACTCATATATAAATTTTATTTTTGCTTTCTCAGTAAAAAAATATTAATATAATTTATTAATCACTCTATAGTTTAGTACTTGCCTAGCATTTTAAAGCCTTAAACCTCTTTGCAGACCTATTTCAGTATTTGACATTGTCATTAGCTAGTAAATCAGGACAGCTATGATTATTCCCACTATTGATGTAATCTTAAGACCTGCAAGCATTTGCTACTCCTAGTTTGCATTTTGCATGAAAATGCAATAATGAAAAAATGCATTTTCATTCATTCACAGGTACTTCTGTCTGTTACAAGATAAGATAAACTAGTGAAAAAACAAACCCTAATGGTGCAATCATTTCATTTTGGTGAAACCATTTCATTTTAGGTGGGGGGAAAAATCAGGTAATTGTGGCTGGGTGCATTCTTGGTGTCCCAATAAATGTTATACAGAATGATACATTTTCCCAATTGAGTTTTCACACAAAGTACATCTTTTTGTAGTGCTTGCTCACTGAATGAATAGTAGTGTATGGATTCTGTTGACATTTTGTCAGTAAAAAATTTTTTTCTGCTGCATAAATAAAATTTAAATTAACAAAGCTCTAGATCAAAGCTTTTAGATCAGAATACTTTCAAAATATTTTTTTCTTTAAATGTTCTATTTCATTAAGCCAAATTGCAGAATCTTTTTTTTTCCTCCACGTGCCCCCCCCCCCCCCCAAAAAAAAAAAAGGTTTGTCAAGGTTTGGACACTCAGACTAGATTTCACTAAAAAGAAGGGACTGAGCAACTTTACCTGAAAATATCCAAAACGTGATGTTCCAATGGAATTTTGTCTTAAAAACAAAAGCTCCAATATGAAATGTAAATCAAGTTCAAAACCTTGAATATTGTCATGAAGGTAAAGTGTCATTCTTAAGCTAACTACAATAAGCAGTGATATCTTCATCAGAAGCATTTCTTGTAAAACCTATGTCTGATAACATTTATGAAAAGTACCCAGATAAAACACAACTGTTGTTCAGTGGTATATAAATATTTTTCAGTCCATTTGGCCAATAGTTAGGAATCCAGTGAATTTTAGTCAGAAAAAATTGTATCATTTATTAACCTCTCGCAAACTTTTAAATCCACACACTTAACTCACAGTTCTCTTAACCTTTAACTGCTTAAGTACTGATAGCACTTAATTAGTTTCCTGTTTCAAAACTTTCATCTTCTCAACAGACCTTCTAGATCCCTTCTGCATTGTACAAAAAGACCCACCAAGGCCATTCAGTTATTATATTTCTGAATTTAGATTTTAATACCTGACAAGAAGCTAATCCTCCTTCGGAAAGAGATTCCATGGCTGCTTAGACAGGTTTAGTATAGACAGATATATCTGCTATTCCTCTTGTGTTACAACATGAAATCTATATTGCCTGTATCTCACAGAGAGCTGCCAAAATCACTTTTTGTGCATTTTAAGCCTATAGTGTGATTTGTTGCAATAGTAAATCATTCTGGCCAGGTTCACTGCAGGATTCTTCCTGTGTAGCTCTGGTATGATTAAAGTGGTCAAACGAAATACAGCCCTGGTCTGAACTGAATACAGCTATCGAAAAAGGAAAGGCAGAGGGGAAGATATTGCAAGTAATACCAGCCTCTCCTTTCTCTCCTCATTGGCACCTCAGATTCCTTGACTCTGAGCTTCAGTGAATTCTTATAGAAGGTGTGGAAGGAGTGACCCAGCACTTTACAAATTTTTCTCTATCCTCCGCCCAGGTAAGGACTGTTTTCTGAGCATCCTTAGAAATGTGGGTTGGTGCACTACTGGCAGTTCTATATGAGAACAGCAGACCCCAAGGTGTCCTTTCCAGCTATCTCTCATTGCCAATAGAGTGACAATGTCTAGAACCAGGAGTCATGGATCTTCTACTTTGTCATTATGTACGTTAATCATAGGCTTTACCAGATTAAGCTGTGCCTCAGCAGAAGAAATGAAGGGGGCATGGGGGCTTAACAGGGAAAAATGAGGTGTGGAGGACCAAAAGGTTCAAAAGTAGAAAACCTCTTTTTATTATCTCTGAGGACTGACAGTATATCTTTTTATGTACTGTTCCTTGCAGTTTCCATTAATGCTGCAGACTCCCTGCTTACCCCAGTTTCAGTCTCTCTTTGTTCCACGTCACTCCAGAAACTCTGGTTACATTTTCTGTTTACAAAAGATTCTGTCTGACCTAGAGAGCACCAGCTAGCATTTAGGAAGCAGGCAACCTTCTGTCTTCTGCCCAGCCACACTCTTTTAGCAAGCATCCAGTAAATAGTAAATAAAGTATTATCATTTCTTACTGTATTGGGCTGGGGGCTTCAGGGGTGGCTTCTGTGAGAAGACACCAGGAGTTGCCCCTATGTCCAATGGAGCCAGTTCCAAGATAGACCCTCCACAGCTGGTAGAGTCTCTGTGATAACATATTTAAGAAAGGGTAAAACCTGCTGTGCAACAGCTGTGTGAGAGAGGAGTGAGAAAATGTGAGAGAAACAGACCTGCAGACACCAAGGTCAGTGAAGAAGGAGGGGGAGGAGGTGCTCCAGGCACCAGAGATTCCCCTGCAGCCCATGGAGGACCATAGTGGAGCAGATATCTACACTGCAGCCCATGTAGAGCCCTGTGCCAGAGCAGGTGGATATGCCCTGAAGAAAATTGCAGCCTGTGGAGAGCCCATGCTGGAGCAGGCTTCTGGCAAGAACTGTGGCCTGTGGGGCAGTTCTTGAAGCCGTCTGTGGGAAGGACTCGCACTGAAGAAGTTCATGAAGGACTGCATCCTATGGTAGGAACCCAACACTGGAGCAGAAGAACAGAGTGAGGAGGAAGGAGGGAGAGACAACGTGTGATGAACTGACTGCAACCCCCCTTTCCCATCCCCCTGTGCTGCTCAAGAGAGAAGGAGGGAGAAAAGTTATGAGTGGAGTTGAGCCAGCAAAGAAGGAGGGGTGGAAGGAAGGTGGGTTTAGTTTTGTTTTATTTCTCATTTTCCTACTCTGTTATCAACTGGCAATAAATCAAATTAATTTCCCCGAAGTCAAGTCTGTTTTGCCTGTGATGGTAATTTGTGAGTGATCTTGTGTCCTTATTTTGATCCATGAGCTTTTTCATCATATTTTCTCCCCTTGTCCTGCTGAAGATGGAGACGGCGGGCACCTGACAACCAGCCAAGGTCAACCCACCACATTTAATGTGGGCATTTCTGAAAAAAAATTTATTTTTCCAGCAAAGATAAAAGAAGAAGTTGTCTTACAATCATGACAGAATGAAATAGGATGAATGTAGGTGTACATCAAAACTGCAGAGTATATTCTTAAGGATGGGATTAATATGAGTGCTACAATAGTCAGAGTCAGTAATAGACCAGAGAGGCCCAGAGGAAAAAAAAAAATAAAACTTACTCATCTTCAGGGATTAAGGATGGTTTTAGGGTTTGGCCTATATAAAAAGTGCTGGCATCTTTAGGTGAGGGAAAAGGTGAGGAAAGAAAAGGGAAATGTGAGAAATACCTTTTTCAGTGATGTAAAACATGTTATTCTAACATGAAATAGCCAGTCTGGTTTTGCACACACAGAGGATTACTAAGGGATCTTTAGGTAGTGTTCAGAGATAGGAGCCACGTAACAACCATAGGGGAGCAACAGCCCTCATGTCTCACAATTAACAGCTTTTGTCCAGTGCTGGCAACCAGCATAGGGAGCAGACACTCTGAGTCTCTGATGACTGACTTGATAGGATTCATCTGATTCTGCTAAAATACTGCAGCTGTGATACTAACTGTCCAAAGGACAAGAGTAAGAAAGAAGGAAGCAAAATAAAAACAACTAATATGGCCTCCTTTTCTTGTGAAGTCTGTGCAAGACCACTATCTCTTTAGTCCTTTTTTGGATAGTCTCCAGAAAAGATGGAGACTTACAAAGGAAGCAATGTTGAAAATGTAATAGTTGTACTGGAGGATTAATCTATTAAATAATAACTTTTTCATCATAGTAAGTGTAAAACTTCTGGTTCTTTTAGCTCTGGAGGAAGTTGCATAGTCTTCTTGATGGTTAAACCCTTTTTAAACCTGCCGTTTCCTGCTTCATCTTCATGGCATGATTTTCTATTTCAAATTTGGTTGAGTTTCTTAATTGCAGAGGTCATTAAAAGTATAATGAATGTATCTTCAAACAAGCTTGCATTAACCATATGTGACGTGAAGATTTTATATCTAAACTACTCAATGTAAAAAGTGAAACAGAACTTTGCTTTTGCAGTTTTGCTGTTGCTATGATTGAATGGAAAGTTTCTTTGTGTAGGAAATACTGAAAGTTTAAAGGAATTTACTTCCTTCTCTTTAGGAAACTTGGCCAATTCAGACTCAGGTTGCTCTTACTGATGTTCAATTTCAAAGTGGAAAAAAAAAAAAAAAAAAAAAAGAAAAGAATATATGTAAGATATCAAGAGAAAAATGGAAAAGAAAAAAAAAAAAAAAAAAGGTTCTAGTGCCAGCATGTGGTCATACTGGAACTTATAAGTCCCTGTCTCCCAAATGTCCAAAAAACCTAATGGAGATTTTATCAAGTATACCCTAACTTGCACACATTAGGACTAGTGTACATCTGAAGATATCCTCACTATGGATTGTGGACACCATTCATTCAAAGATCATGACCTAGAAAGCTGAAATGTTCCTGGATCTTATAGTATAAACCTAGCTAATTCCTTTCTTATTTATGCCTTTCCTTTTGGTGACTGGAGGGACCTTCTCCTCCTGAGTGCTTCAGCACAAATCTAACTTTTAGGATTGGTTCAGTTCTTTTTAATTCAGTACTTCATCTTGATGTCAAGTAATTTCTTCAAGGCTTTAATGAGTGTCCTGGTTTCAGCTGGGATAGAGTTAACTGTCTTCCTAGTAGCTGGTACAGTGCTATGTTTTGAGTTCAGAGCGAAGAATGTTGATAACACTGATGTTTTCAGTTGTTGCTCAGTAGTGTTTAGACTAATGTCAAGGATTTTTCAGCTTCTCATGCCCAGCCAGTGAGAAAGCTGGAGGGGCACAAGAAGTTGGCACAGGACACAGCCAGGGCACCTGACCCAAACTGGCCAACGGTGTATTCCATACCATGGGACGTCCCATCCAGTACAGAAACGGGGAAGTGGGGGGCAGGGATTCGCCGCTCGGGGGACTGGCTGGGTGTCGGTCGGCGGGTGGTGAGCAATTGCACTGCGTATCATTTGTACATTCCAATCCTTTCATTATTGCTGTTGTCATTTTATTAGTGTTATCATTATCATTATTAGTTTCTTCTTTTCTGTTCTATTAAACCGTTCTTATCTCAACCCACGGGTTTTGCTTCTTTTCCCAATTTTCTCCCCCATCCCACTGGGTGGGGGGGAAGTGAGTGAGCGGCTGCGTGGTGTTTAGTTGCTGGCTGGGGTTAAACCACGACAATGAGTCTGTTTTGTCATTCTCTGTAAAGCATTTTTGAAGTAGACTATGCAGTCAACATCAGTTGTACATCTAAGGTTTCCCCTTTGGTTGTCTCACCGACTTCTCACATACTGTGAATTTTTCTATTTTGGCTCCCAGTACAAAAGCTTTTTCTACTTTAATCACTAAAATGAATGCATCTGATAACATCTTTGTATTTCTTCTCTGTTGGCCTATAATCATCTGGTCAGCTTCTCATCTGCTTGTATTGCTGTCATTAATTCTCTAAAGACATTTTGTGTCATCAAGCTTATCTGTTTGGAAATGCCACTCATTCTTAAGTTGTTGGGCATTCTATATTCTTTTATTTGAAATGTAATCTAAAGCCTATTTGAGTCCTGTGGAGTTACTGCAGTGGGTTATCTAATAGGTGATATTTTCCAGAATCTGTGTTATCACAAGAATCTGATCTATATTATGCTTCAGTCCTCTGGAAAAGTCACTGACAGGTACTTCTTCGTTCACCTCTCTAGCATCCTTGTAAATGCCAGTAGAACTAATATGTTAATAATCAATAGTTCTTTCACTTGTTCTTCTCTCCATTCTTGTAGACTGGTTTTCTCATTTGCTGTGGTTGCTCTTTTCTGGAATTGGTGTTAAACATCTTCTGGATGTTGTATTTGTGGTATTTCTCATATTTTCTTGCATGATTGTAGAAGTCTCATATTGTTTAGTCCCCATTATTTCCCCTTCCTGGATTCATATTTATCAAGCTTTGTACTGATATTTTTACTTTTTCTTACAAGAATTCTGAGATTTGCTTTCCCTCATTTACTTGAGGGATAACTCTCCTGAGAGAAAGTTCTCCAGGCTTATTTCAGCTACTGTGATTGCACACTGTACAGCTCTTCAAAATATTCTTTCCATCAATTATTCATTTCATATCCTTAGTAATTTGTCAACACTTGTATCTCATTGCCAACATCTTCAATTCAGATCTTCGTCATCTGCCTTACCTCATCATACAAGGCCTGTGTCACATTTCTGCTCCTGTATTCTTCTGCTGCTTTACATTCTTTGCTTATCGTTTGTTCCTGTATTCAATTTCTGGTTTGGATCTCTGATCAATTTACTGTATTCTGTTTTCAGACTTACCTCTTCCATTTTATTCTTGTTCAATGTCTTCTAACTGTTCATCATTTTATGCTTCTTCTATTATCTTCTTCTATTCATCTCTTTAGCTTATAATAATGTTTCTCTGGCTGCTCCTCTAATATTTCAGTTGCTCAGTTGTCTCATGTTCTTTCTCCATATGTATTCGTTTCTATAAGTAGTTTCATACAACAAATCAAGCTATCTTCTTTTTACTCAAATTGGACAACTTGATCCACGTGAAATGCCATTTTGTCTCTTCACAAAAATATTGATTCCTATCTTCACCTGGGATAAGCCTGTTTCCCTTATAATTTTCTGTAAATCATAGTTAACTTCCACTTAGTTTATGAATAGATACATCAGACTGGATATCTTTCACAATAACGGTGAAATGGAGATTACCAAGTGATACTTGAAAGCAGCTTTGCAGAAATGGAGATGGGAGTCCTGATGAAGACCAAGTCGAATGTGACTCAGCAGGGCACCCTTGTGGTGATAAAGGCCAGCTCTATAGTGGGCTACATCAGTGAGAGCACAGCCCCAAGTTAGAAACAGCCAGTGGGTGTAAGGAAGTAATTATTCTTCACTATTCACCACTTGTAAGACTACATCTGCAGTAGTGCCTGGTACTGATGCAGTCTGGAGCACCCAGATACGAAAAAAGCATTGGCAAACTGAAAAAGTTTAGCAAATGGGCACAAAGATGGCTGGGGGCTTAGATGGAGAGATTGAGAACTCAGTTTATTCATCCTGAAGGAGAGACCTAATTCCCCCCCCCCCCCCCGCCCATGGAAGGGGCAATTGCTTGTCTTTAGCTACTTAATGAGTAGTAATAGAGAAAAAAATTGTTACACTCTTCTCCGAGGTGTTCAGTGAAAGGGTGATAGGCAACAGGCACAAGTTGCAGCAAGAACAATTCCAAATAGATATAAAGAAAAAAAATCACAGTCACAGTTGTCAGAAAGTGAAACAGGCTTCCCAGAGAGGTTGTGGAGTCTCCATCCCTCAAAAGATGGGCATAGCCCTAAGCAATCTAATATAATCTGACACTATTTTGGCCAGGGAGTTGTACCTCCAAAGGTCCCACCCAATCTAAATTATTCCATATTTATGCAAAGTACAGTTTTGGAATGCAATTATTACTGAATTTTTTTTTATGTAGGGTCACAGCCTCAACTATCTCTAATGTGTTTTTATAGAGACAATAAATAGCACTGATCAGAATACGATCAATACAGGCAAGGAAGTTGAGCAACCAGCCCAAATCTGTTTTCCTTCAAGTTTTACACCATTATATACTCCCTGGCTGCTGGACAGCACCACAGTTTTTTCCTGTTAAGGAACCAAGTCAATAACTGATCAATTGTAGTCTATATGTGAGGATGAACAGATAAAAGGGGTTAATGGTATTGTACTGGAATTTATGAATCCTCAGTTTTGGGGTGGTGGGTGGAGGCTGGTGAAAATCAGGATGTAACTTATATAGTTCTGGATATAATTCTCTGTTAAATCTGAACTCATTAAAGAACACTCCCAAAAATATAGCCTACAAGCGCAGCAGAAAGGCTTTTGAATCTAAACTGTTTTCCTAAAAGCAAGCACACAAACCATACACAGGTATAGTATACCGCAGCCTGGAAAACCATACATAACCTCCATTCTATATCTCTTTCTGTTCTACAATATACTGAAGGGTACTGATAGTCTTGAAGTTGTGTAATTAATTATTCACAGTTTTATGGCCTTCCTCAGAAAGTTATATAATCTCACATTCACATTTCTATAGCTTTCTCTTAGGAAACGTAGGATAAATTTCAGTTTTCCTTGAAGTCAGCAGCAAAACTTGCTATGAATGTCTGAAGGATTAGGATTTCTTCCACTGATGCTAGTTAACCTTCATAGTCAATAAGAGCATATGTTCTCTTGACAGATGGCATTTGTTCTGTGAGATGAAGACATATAAATGTGGACATGTCAGATATTTTTTTATCTAAAAGAAAAGAGAAAAAAATCCCCAAACATTACACAATTTCAAAAGTATTCTAGAAGATGGTGGTTATCCCTTAATGCTTAGATGTTGCTCCCTCTTCATCGTTGTTGGACATCATGACAACAGAGCTGTGTATATTAGAAGATATCCATCAGGAAAAATGTGGTGAAAAATATGATTGATTATTTTATTTAATTAAAGGTGGATGATGCTTCAAAGCCATTACCTGGAAAGGTTCTTGAAATTTCCCAGAGTTACTTAAAATTTCATTTTTTCAGATCACATGGTATATCATTTAATAAAAAACCATACCTATTGAAAAGGAAAAAAAGCATACACAATTGAATGTGCTAAAATGGCAATATTCAATATTGCCAGGAATTTATAAGATATGCTTAATACTTCATTAAAACATGGGGGTCTATAGGAGTGTTTCTGGAACCTGATGAGAAATACTGAGTTAATCCTATTTTGTTACTACTACCATATCCAAGAAAATGCCAGGTTCATAATAACTGTAGGGCATGAAATGAAACTTGAACCAGGCAAAACCTTTTTTTGATGCAATCTTTAAGATTAAGCCACAGAGTCAATGCCAGCTCTCTCTGCAGCCATGGATGAAGCCCTTTGGGTCCAGTTGCTTTGTATGGGTCAAGGTTGCTCAAGTAACACCTGACTTCATTCTCATCCACTACTGGTCATTATCCTAAGACCCTTCAATTAAGCATAAAGGTCTGCAAGACATTATTGATGACTGAGGCAAAGAAGATGTTGAATACCTCAGCCTTATCTGTGCCTACTGTCACTAAGTCACTCACCTATTCAGCACTGGGCATATTCTTTGTTCAGCTTTAATCAGATAGTCCTCCCTTTTGTTTGTATACAAAAAGTAGTCTCAGGGGCCACTTCTGTTTTTTTGTTAGCCACATCATATCATATTAAAGAACTTCTATATTAATTGAGTATGAAGAAATCAGCATGTAAAGATAGTTACATTAATTTTTGCTGTTCTTTTTAACCTCTGGTCTTCCAATGATCTATTTTTCTTCACAGCTGATGCTTCTTGGCTATAGACAAGAGCATCATTTATTTAGTTTGTTTTTTTGTTTTGCTTTGGTCTGGTTTTTATTATTATTGTCTTGTTGTTGTTGTTGTTGTTATTATTATTGTTATTTCAGTGATACAGTTAGAGTGTTACTAGAGTGAATGACATTAAAAAAAGTCAACAGACCATATCCCAAAGGTCTCAACATTTTAACAGGAAATCAGTCTGAAACAAACATGTGAAATGGGATTTTCTTAGGCTGTCTACAAAACAATATTTATTATTGTGGTGAAAGTGTTATTTTTTGATGCAAGTTAACATTTGTACATTTTACAGAGTGATAATTTTAGGAAGCCATTTAAAAGAAAAGAAGTTCATTTACTGGCAGGCCGAGATGACTGGGGAGTTCTAGGTAGCACAGAAGTATGAAGAGAAGGACAGTGGCAGAGACAGTAGCTATGAGATAACACACGAGTGAGCACGAAGGAATCAAGAAAAGAATCATAAGAAATGGCAGCAGATATATGAGCAAGAATTTGGCTGTACTTTTCAGAATATGTGATATTACTTGTGCAATTTGGTTATTGTTACGCATTTTATGTTAAAGTTTAATTTATATAAACCATCTGGACTGTTGATAAGTAAGAACTGACAAAAATCATACAGAAGTGTGTCTGAAGTAGTTGTTTGCCCCAAAGATTCATTCATTGCTGATTTGGGTAAATACCACCACTCCAGGAGCTTATCCAGTCTTTTTAAGCAGTATTTCAGAGGAATGTACCAGTAGGTCATTCAGTTAATCCTCCAGTGAAAGGTATTACCAAAATGTGTGCATATACACCTACTTTTTTCTACATGAGTACTACATTTTTATTGTGTACAAATTTAATGAGAAAGCATGGCTGTGATCAATGACATAATAGATTTTTAGCCTCTTGGAAATATTTGCATGACTATATACATAACATTTTTAAAGGATATTTTTATTCTGCTTTACATACTATAGAAACAGCGACCAAGTTATACTATCTCAAGATTGTAAAAAAAGTTTTATTGGCATAATGTGGGACAAGATTTTTTGTAAAGCTTTGTATTTTTCACTTACTTTCAAATGCCTGCCTGTGATTAAATTTAGGATATAGTGGCTCTATATGCAGATGAAATTATTTTTTCTGAACTACAGATGTACAGAATTTTATAGCATTATCTGCTACAATATTTTCAATAGGATTAAAAACATTAGCAATCATTTTTCAAAACTGAAAACACCCGCACATTCATTATAAAAGGAATAACTGTGGAGGTGAGATGTAGCTCAAAGCACTTAAGCATGGAGAACCAAAAGAACAGCCTTTTTGCATTGTATAGCAATTGTACTTGGTTATCTTGATGTTATTACTCTCTGCACGTCTGTTAGACGCTGTGTTTAGTTAACATATGAAAAAAATATTTGTTAAGTTCCTAGTGGCCTCTCCTAAAATGTCAGATCTCAGATTTTGTAGTGTTTTGTACTTCTTAAAGCAGAAAGGTTGATTACACCCATGTGAATTTTCCTGTGGAAATACAGAAATAAAACAGACTGAATGACCTGTTATAGGAGCCTCTATGTGTTAGATTACAGGCATTTCCACATGTAAACAGGGCACTAACACTAACTCTTGCAGTAAGACAACCAAAGATTTTATTATCTTTCTCCCCTCTTGTCTCTCTTACATGCAAACCCATTATTTTTCTTATTTAAACCTTAGCAGCTAGATGATCATTGATTTTGTCAAGTGTTAACTCAGCTTATTTAAAGGATGTCACACATGCCTTGTGTTAAGTAGGTTTCAGGCTTCTGACAAATTTCCATTGTATGCATCCAAAAATAAGTGCCTGATAGGCATTGTAATCCACCTTGGCATATGTGGAAGTTTACTTGACAATCGTTATGGCTGAGGCTGAAAGGAATGAAGGATTGCCCTGCATATAGGATGTAAGTTCAAATGGCAAAGAGACAAATGTGCTCAACCTACATGTATTTTTGCAAACATTCTGCAAAGAATGCTTAGTGCATTCATTTTGTCAAAGAATTTCCTTTATTACATATATTTTTTCCTCTCCTATAAATGTATACTTCTGCTGTGATCAGTTGTTTGAGAGTAGAAATACAGGGGCTATGTATGAAAGTGCTACAGTTAAATTATAGCTGACTAATGAACTCCACCACAAATGCTTATATGATAGGTGTCAATATATTGCACTAAATATAGACAATGTAGTCGGGATTTTACAGTGTTCCCAAAGAGCATAGAATTGTACATAACATGTTATGGATGTTGGAGCTCAGTATTTGCATACAATTTACTTTTTGTATTGGGATAAGGGCAGGGTGAGACTGCATTTTTGTAACACAGTGCTTGAAACATCTGATGATATACTAAATGTTTCCTCAGAGACTGACATTCTTCCTCTTTTTTAACTGACCCAAATACTGTCATAGATCTAGAGATTTTTAGTGAATTTATGAAACATAGAAATTACAGAAACTTAGAAAGTTCTTAGGTGCGTATTAAAAACCCCTCAATTGCTGGGGAATGACAGAGGAGGAAAGAGGAAAAAGGAAGATGGAAGGAGAGAGAAAGAAAAAAGTGGCTGCAGGATGAAGTTACATTTAGCATGTGATCATAAAAAAATAATGTCTCTCAGTGCATCATCACCTATAGCAGGAATGGCTAATGAAGAGCAGATCCCAAGAACACTTTTAATTGGCAGGCGAAGCAAATTTGGGGTATTGCGTATATGTGATAGGAGAAGGGGAAGGGGAAGGAGAAAAATCTTTGAAATTATGTTTGTAGATCATAGTGTTCTTGCAAGAGAAGTTGAAGATGGACAAGAAAATAAGTGAAAAGTAGAGTGCAGGGGAACTACACCAAAAGTTATAAGGCTAATGAGGAGGGCCATCCAAAGAACATGATGCAGTTAAAATTAGGAAGTTAAAAGGGAATATGCCTAGGAAAAAGGCCAGGGGTAAACAGTATTTTAGGTTTTCCCTATTTAAGAATTGCAAGCTAAGGATAGGGAAAAAAAAACAGAGGTGAGCTAGTGACCTCAGCAATGAACAAAAAATAAACCAGATTAGAACCACCATCCTGCATTTTCCTTGGAAGGATGACCAGGAAAATATCAGAAACGAAAAGATCTCATTCCAATTGGCAGCTAGGACATTACCTATATCAGGATATATGCTATATCAGGACTGCAAATTAAATTATATAATGTACACCTGTCATTTCACAGTAATAACCACGATGTCTCTTTCTGATTCTGCTGCTTGTATAGGAAAAGTGAGAATAAAGAGTGTTAGAATATTTGTGGATCATCTAGGGAATGACTTTGGGTAGATTTTTAGATATTTCTGTGATAGGAATTGGCAGCTTTTCTCTTCCAATAACTGTTCTCTAGCTTTCTGAGCGGAGTAAAGGCTTAAGTCTGTAACCACTTATGCAAATGACACTTTAAATTGGACTTTTCCCTATGAGAGTGTGATTAGAAATCTTTGTGAACCATTTCAAATTTATAAGAAAAATCTCCCAGTCCTTGGCATAGGACACCAACCTGGGAACTTCCAATTTTTGTCTGTAAAAGAGGCCCTTGAAGCCCCAGGTAGTCAACCCTGTTTTATTCTAATTTTCATCCACAATCATTTCAGATATCTGGTGTTTTCAAAACCAGAAATTTATCAAGACTGTATGAAACCACTCTTCAAAACTAAGCACATTTCAGCCAAGCACGTTCATTGTTTTTGTTGTTCTTTTGATTTTTTTAGGGATGAGTTTCTTGGCTGTGATGAGTTGGAATAATTCTTTGGATATCAATTTGATTAGTCATATTTACAGCAAATAAATACATATTTATTAAGAATTTTCTTATAATCATTAACATTAAAAAAGATGTCTCTCTTTTTTTTTTTTTAATACTAGTACACACTAATGAAAAATAATTGAAAAAAAAAATAATTATTTTCCAGATTTTACTTCTCCCAAATCATGCTTCAGTCTGTTGATTAACCTCTGGCTTTTCAGGGAGAGAAAATTCTGTGTTTCTTCACAGCTTTTCACATCTCTGTATAAACCTGGCTCGGTATTTCATCTACCTATGCATCTATTTCTATATGACAGAGATTCCAACATTTCTAGGATTTTTTGAAAGAGACTTTCTTTCCCACAGTTCATGATTATCTACTTTCTTTCTTTGACAATAATGAACACAATCCTTTTGTCATCACCTTATTGCTTATGTAGCTGTAGGATTAGTGAAATTTTAACCATGTTTGTACATGGCTGAGAAATTAAAATCAATAAAGAGAAATCAAGTCAGATGATCAGTCTGAGCTTCATGGGTGGAAAGTGCAGAGAGTACCTGGGAATCAGTGAAATTAATTCTGATAAGCTGTCCAATGCCACTGAATGAAGAAAAGAAAAAAAAAAAAACACAAAAAACCCACAAAAAACCAAACCGTTCTGTCCTAAATTATATGAAAAAAAAAAACAAACCAAAAAACTATTGCATTCTACCGTAGTTGGTTGTACCTGTTCCTGAAGAGTGGGTGGGAAGACATTACAAATAAACTTTTATTAGTGTTTGTGAATAATACTGCATCAGTACCATATAAAAGGATGCATCGGGATCACTAGTTCTCTTATGAACCTGGAATTATTGTACATGTCTTAGGTATAGGACCATTCTGCTTAAGTTAAGTATGCTGCCAAAGACTGTTACAAGAGAAAAATCAGCACTCTGCATACCTGTAAAACTTGTCTAGTTTCTGCCATGGTTGGGTGGATTTGTATTTTTTGATCTAATTAATGTCAGCCCTTATGTGATTTTTGCCTTTTTCTCATTTCCTTTTTTTCCGGAGTTTATTGTACTCCTTCAGACTAACATGTAAGTCATCCTTAACTTCTCATTCTAGGATTTTTTTTTTTCTTTCATGGATAGTTGTGAAAAAAAGTGATACACATTTGATTCTTTTTGTTAATATTTAGCCTGCATCTGCATATCATTCTCTAATGCTATGCCAAAGACCATATTCACTGCACATAACCGACTATTACAAAGACGTAGGAAGTGTACTTCTATAATGAGGGACGGGGAAAATGACTACTTGAAATTTATGATTTACATGACTATCCTTAAGAAGAATTCTCAGTGTATTGTGGCTGAAAAACTTAAAGATGATTGCTGCAGTACTCCAAGAAAGGAAATTTAGAAAAGATAAAGGAAAGGAAGTGCATGTGCATTATAGTGACAGAAAATATTATAAATTCTGACATTCTCCAAAACCATTTCCTTTCTAAAAGTGTCAGAAGAAAAGGAAAGTAGCAGGTTTTGCCAGAAAATGAGAGAAGGAAATTCTAAGCTGTGCATTTTGAAATCTATGTTTAGTTGCTTAAAATTACTTATTTATGTTGTTGTAATCATATTTAATAACCTTTTTTAAATTTTCCCCTTAAAAAGGTTCACATTTGTTTAAAGTAGGACCATATCACCTAGTTAAGGAACTTAACCTGTGTGCCTCCTTAAAGATCCTACTAAACTGGTGCTCTTTACCAAATTTAGCTATCTTAACAAAAGTTAAGAACATCTCCTTGCAAATTGTGTCTCTCTCCACTTTATTATATATTGAAATTAACTGCAAAGACATATCCTTTAACTGAGGAAATCTCTGTATTTCATGCAGTTTTGGGGGATTTTTCTAGAGAAATATCCTCATGGGAATTTTCTCATATTTTTTCCCCATTGACTACCTCTAGAGACTGAGCCAGATAAACCTTTGCATTTAACCAATATGGCTGTTTGCATCTGCTTTAGGAAGCCTGTTTCAAGCAGCATAATATTTTCCTGCATTTAATTAATTTAGTTTAGGTATGTACAGTACTACTCCCAGTAAGTACAATATCCAGAAACAGTTGGAAGGACATTAATTGCCTATCTAAAAATGCAAATAAGTGGAAAGTAAAGCATAAAATTACTTTCTGTACACTATATACGATACTTGTCATTGATATGTTGCTTTAAGTATGACAATTCTATTTATTTAGATATGTGATCATTAGCTTTGACTCTTGTTTAATGTATTTTAGCAAACATTACTTGGAGGTAAATCCATGCATATATTGCAAATGTATTAATTAGGCTGTCTCATTTATTGTGGCTGACAAAAACCTTCTTCTTCTACCCACCTCATTTCAGATGAACCAAACCCAATATAAAATAAAACAGAGTAAACCTCTTTCTTTTCTTATTTGCTTTCCAATCTATTTTAGGAAGCCTGAGTTCCCATGGCTCTTGCCTGCTTTAAATTTTGGACAAATGCATACACATCTTACTGAAATCAGTGGGGCACAGCATAAATGATTTTTTTCTTAATCTTCCATTTTTTTCCCATGTACTTTTTCAGACACAGTAACTATGGATACATTCTTACCTCCAGAACAAATTGAGTGATTTATATATCTGTGCACCTCCATATTTGTCAGAATCTCAGAATCTCAAGACCTATAAAATGGATGTATAAATATCCTAGAATACTCTATCATGGTATTGTGGGTTTAGGCAAGTGTCTGGTAAACCATAAATCCAATAAAAACTTCTTGTTTTCCGGAAAATGTTCCCTTAAAATGTGATCTTTATATTTTAAGGTGAATGCATCCATTTTTATGCTAACCCAGATGTTCAGATAATCACAGCATGTTTAGCAATGTACCTGTGAAAATCTCATTGTATGAAACAAAACCCTCAAACAAGTAGAAAAAAAAATTGTATGTTTGCATATTTGCTTATACAATACATCACTATACATCTTGAACTAAAATGAGGTCTGAGACAGAAATAAGGTTAGTTACACCATTCCATCATCTCAGCAGCTAGAAATTTGACCCTTAGGGTGTGAGGAAGATGCTTCAAAATGGAAATCCAGAGCCATTTTAGATGCCCTGGCTCTCATTCTTGAACTCTTGCTTCTTCTATGGGGCTCCTGTAAGTCCTATCCTCCTGTGCCAGAGTTATATATGTATATATATATTGTTCTCCTATCTCCACAGAACTTCAAACTGTGCTTCTAGTGAATTCCAGTGTCTCTGCAAAATAAACATCCTTTATTTTTCTTTCTTTTCAACCTTCATCAGAAGGAGAACAAGAAAGGATAAAAAGAGAAAAATCTTTCAAACTCATTTGATATCAGATTTGTTTATGTATGTCTACCTTACATTGTTATAATTAATATTACGTGTTTTCCTATAAGTTCAGTAAAATGTCATAAGCTTAATTGAATTCTGTGATCTATAGTCAGTTTTGTTCCCAAAAGAATCATTGGGAACCTACTTCTTATTTTCTCTCAGTCTTTTTTAATTTGATATCTCTTTCTATAGTGTATATTCACACATTAAGGGATTTTTCACAGTATTGATAAAATATCAAAGAACTTTAAGATTAATCCATTTATTGTTTTCATTGAAAATAATGTTGGTCTTGCATCTGGAATACATTGTGTGTGCTGATAGTATTATGTCTTTGTCACTAAATTTCTTGTGGTGTTTTTAGTGTTTTGACAAGAAGACTTCATTTGTAAGAAAATGGATATTCAAAAACTTTTATAATGTCTTCCTAAAAATTCTGGATGGGGGGAATAAAAACACCACCTCACAACAGAAGCCATATTCAAGCCTGTTTCTACTTCTCCTAATCTATTAACTTCTCAAGGAAAATATTGTTGAAATGCAACAGAGAAGAAAACAGTGAAATGACTAATAGTAGAGGATATAAGAAAAGGCTTTGCACAGGGCTTAAACAAGTTCCAAAAGTTACGGTTAATTCATCGCCTTGATCATCAAACAGAATTAGTAGCTGGAAATGTGATGAAAGACATTACTGGGCTTTGATCAATTTAACAGTTTTAAGAGAAATTGTGTAAAGTGTCTGTAGTCAATCAGTAACAAAATGAAAGGGAGCTGCATGAATGCATATGTGAGGCATCATTGGAGCTACTTTTGCATCAGTACAACTTTCATTGTGTGATGAGTAGCCAGCAGTGCTTAGAGGGCTCAATAATCCTTATTGAGGACAAGCAGTTCTGAACAGTACAGTTCATGTCCACCTCGGCTTTGTCTTACAATATAGATAAATCAGTTCTGATGTGATCGCAATTGGAAAGAATCATGTGCATTATTTTTAAAATGATAATTCTTGATTTACATCAAACTTGTCTTTATCAAAAATGATCTATGGAAAGTTGAGTTTCATTTTGGGTTTCTCTCTTCTGCAAGAAACCTTGCAAAATAATCTTTTCAGCAAACTGAGGGAATATCTGTCTTCATTCAAGAGCTAGGTTTGCTTCAGTGCTCTGTTTTTCTACTTTACTAAAAATCCATGTGCGAAGGGCTATTGAATGATACTTTTGAGACTTCTAATGTCGCATTTACACATATACACTATTATCTGCAGCAATAAAATTTTTATGACCTTTTGGTGAGGTAGTTCATATCTTAACAGATTTGAAAAAATAGTAATAATGCTCTTCTTTCACTTGCCTTAACTACCTTTTTAACTATTAGCTGTCAGGCACATTCATTAAATTATGGCAGTAGAAAAGTATTCAGAATTTTGAACCAGGACTAGACAGTAATTCAGAAAAGCTGAAAGACCTCTTCTGCAGTCACAGAAGGTATTTTTAAAAAAGCATGCAGTCATGCCTGTCTTTTCCAGAACCAATCAGGAAGATGAAATAGAGCACTGTGGTCTTTGGAGGAAATAAGCAAGCCTGATGTTTTATTATCTTGCTTGGTTTTAATACATATCTATACAAAGTCTGAGTCAAACATTTATTCTGAACTGGTTTTTAAATTCTCACTTTATATAGGAATAGCAGATAGTACATGATAAAGTTCGAGACCTGCTTTAAAAGAGGTTGGACATTTGAATACTTCATCTAGCCTTCAGGACATAAGTAATGTATTAATACAAAAGTAGTTTCAAGAATAGAAAAGGAAAGAGAAAAAAAAAAAGCATGTGAATGTATAGAAGAATGCTGATAAATTTTTTATTGGTTTATTGCTTTAACTTAGACAATTGTTTTTCAAAACACCCAAATAAAACATGGCTTTTTGTTTGTCTCTTTCATTTTGTTGAGTAAGGATCTAATTACTTTACACTCTAGCTTCCTTAAATTTAGTTTCACATAGTGGAATTTCTGTATGTCAAAGATAAATCACGATCCATATTGTTGAATTTGGTTACTTACGCATATATTTTTCTCTCTGAAGTATGAGAGAACCTTGTATTCTGAGACTTCTCCAACAAAATTTGAGATAATTAATTTTTAAAATAATAAAAGGAAGACATTTAAACACACACATTTGTGTGTGTTTCAAGTTAATTACATTTCATTTTTGAATGCCATCTCTTACCTGGGCTGCATAAAAAAAAGCATTGCCAGCAAGTCAAGGGAGTTGATTTTCCATCTCTGCTCTACTCTCGTGAGACCCCACCTGTAGTACTGCAATCAGCTCTGGGGTCCTCAGCACAAGAAAGACCTGGACCTGTTGGTGCAGGGCCAGAGGAGGCCCACAAAAATGTTCAGAGGGTTGGAACACCTCTCCTGTGAGGAAAGGCTGAGAGAGTTGGGGTTGTTCAACTTGCAGAAGAGAAAGCTCCAGGGAGACCTTATTGCAGTTTTTCAATACTTAAAGGAGGCTTATAAGAAAGACAGAGACTTTTTACCAGGGCCTGTAGTGACAGGACAAAGAGTAATGGTTTTAAGATGAAAGAGGGTAGATATAGATTAGATGTAAAGAAGAAGTTCTTTACTGTGAGGGTGGTGAGACACTGGAACAAGTTTCCCAAGAAGTTGTGGATGCCCCATCACCAGAAGTTTTCAAGGTCGGGTTGGATGGGGCTTTGAGCAACCTGATCTAGTGAAAGATGTCCCTGCTCATGGTAAGAAGGTTGGACTAGATGATCTTTAAAGGTCCCTTCCAACCCAAATCATTCCATGGTTCTATGGGTTTTTTTGTTGATATAATATTATGACCATTTTATAGTTTAGTAAGGTGAAATCTGTCCGCCTTGAACTTGGACATCAGTAGGTGAAGTTGCCACATCAGGTCATTTTACAATCAAGGAAGGAAATAGATGCCTTTCTGGCTATGATTCATAAATTCTATTTTGATATCTGTATGAAGTCAGTCAAATTCCACTAACTTTTTTTCTTAAGTATCTAAATAAGAAAGAAAAATATATGAGAACTATTACTAACAAATACCCAATAAAACATTATCCACAAAATCATTTTGGTATAAAAGACCAAAAATATTGTTTCAAGTAAGCATGATGCCATGGTTAAGTGAAAAAGTACAGTTCAAGAAACAGAGTTGTTTTTAACTCTGTCATGGAGTATCGCAGAATCCCAGAATCACACAACGGCTGAGGTTGGAGGGGAGCTCTGGAGGTTGTCCTGTCCAATCCCCTGCTCAGGCAGGGTCACCTAGGGCCAGTTGCACAGAACCATGTCCAGATAGCTTCAGAGTACCTCCATAATCTCTCTGGGCAACCTGCAGCAGTCCTCAGTCACCCTCATAATAGAGAATTTTTTCCTTATGTTCAAATGGAACCAGTGAGAGGTTACAGATTATTACTTTGTAATAATATTCACTTTAAGTAGATACTGAATAGTAATTACCTATTAAAAACTTTAATGTCTTTTAAAATGTTTCAATGTTACAGCAAATATAGTCAGTAATTTGTGAACGATTAAACACCATGTATATTTAAAAAGCTGAAGTATTACCCTAGCAAAACAATAAAATTTCAAGTGTTGTCTGCAGGTTGTTACTCTCTTGAAATTGCATGGGGTTTGGTGAAGAAATTGATTAAAATTTAAATAGAAAAGAAAGATCATAAAGGTTTACTTTTTAAAGGTTATGTGCACTGAAAATTCCTTGCCTTGTTGAAAATTTTGAAAAACTCATACATTCAGTAAATATAATTTTAATATTTTGAACTATGTTACATAATAGTATTTATTTTTCAATAATGTCATATACTTTGTTGTTGTTTATCCTGAGTTAAAATACTTAAGGATATATTTAAAGCATGATGCATGGCTGAAGTGAAACATATACTTCAGTTATTTGCTAGACTTCCATCTTAACCTATAGAGAGATCTGTGAAAAAGTATAGTTAAAAACCAGCTAGTTAAGAGTATTAATTCTGTTGTGTATTACTGTTGAGTAATCTCTTTTTCATACTATTCTCACCATTATCTTTGCTTAATAAATACCATGTGTTTATATTATTAAAATTCAAAGCCCTCTTTTGCAGAATTTTTCCAAAATACAACAGCAGACAAATCTTTCTAGATAAAGATATGTACGGATCTGTAATAAGATGAAAAAATATCCTAATATCAAATGAGAAATAATCTCTTTTAAGCCTACTAAACTTTTTAAATGGCCATGTACTACATAAAATATAAAAAGAAAACGAAAATAGAGGGAGAAATTTTCTGAAAGATTTCAAAAGCATTTTAATGATTTGGTAATGTTTTAGCATCAAACCCACTGAAAGTTAGCTTTGAAGAGAAGATTTTACTCAGAAGAAATTAAGAAACATTGGGTCTAAGAAGTGCATTCACACAGCATCTTCTTGGCTTGGTAATAAAAACATTGGTGACTTCTTTGTATTTTCATATGTTCTTATATGCTAATTATATTCTCTGATTTCCAAATAAAGCAAACAAAACATGATTTGATTAGTCTAGATTAATGATGAACTAGAGGAAAAATACAGTATCATAAAAAAAGAGGAGTAAAAAACCTCAGTGTTTCTATTTTTCTTTAACTTTTGGTCTCAAGTCCTCTTCTGCATCAGCTTAATGGTTTCTGTACAAGGTAAATTTTGAGAGACAAGCAATGAAACAGTATTAGGTAGACAAGATGAAATATTATGTTGCATCAGTGCTGTCTCAAAAAATAGGGAAGAAAATAAAGAAATGTAATTTGCTTAGGCCCAAACTGGTTTAATGTCTTATTTGGAGACTGCAATGACTTATTTACTTCAATTCAGAAGTTGTAATGGAAGTCTGTAATGGTTTCCACTTGATAGAGGGCTGCTGCCAACCTACCTGATGGTTGACTACCAGTCAACTGTCAAGAACCCAGTGACTTCCTTTCATGAAGGGCTAAGGTGCAAAAAACCCTAGAGCTGTCTCCAGACGTTATTGATGAGAGTCACCTGACCAAATGAATAAGTCTGTAATTTGGACTTCTACCTCTGAGTTAGTCATCCTAGATTTCATTTGCAGACAGTGAAGAAAAGTAGCCATTTGCATGAAACAAAGTTAATCCAAGAAAACATGCACATGTATAGAAGGTAATTCCAATGTGTATTGGTCCTGTGATCAGAGCACAAACAGTTGGGGTTTTTTTGGTTTACAGGGAAAAGAAGAAGCACCAACAACCCAACACCTTGGGATAAGGAAAGAAAATCTGCTCCTTTTGGCAGCAACTCAACTACAGGTTTACTTTAAATGTCCATGAAGATATGAAGTTACAGCAAGTGATTTTTCAAGTTGTCTGTTTTCCATCATCATCTTTTACATTTACAGTGATCCATTTCTTTCTTTGCTACACCAGTTGCTGGAGATATAGTTCAGGGAACTTTACTGAGTGATATGCATAGTTGATAAAAGTCATGGAGGGCATGAATATGATTACTTTATAGCAGCCTGCATAACAAAACTAATGGAAGATTTAATAAGTTAATTCCCTCTACCTCTACTGCTTTACTACCTGTATTTTCTACAGTGTCTATCAAGAATCCTTAATCATATTGCTAGATAAAACAGATTTAGCTAGCATTTATTTAGAAACAGGAACAGTAAAATAATATGTGCAAAAACTTTAAAGGCGAGTTTAAAATATTGATGTGATGGAAAGGTGATATGTCACAGTGAACCAAAACCATGTGTGACATCTTGCACATCAAGCTATTTTTCTCGACTAGAAGAAAAAAGAGAAACTAGTCACTCAGTTTCCTGCTGTGGTTAATAAAGCTAAATACTTCTAAGATCCATTGTAGAATAGGAATGCTACAGAGGGGAAAGACTTCCCACCTGAAAGCACCCCTTTTGTTCTTTACTCTGCAGGTGTCTATATAACTAACAGCACAGTTCAAGCTTTGGTGGTAGGAGAACTGTTCCATGTTGTCTTTCTCCCCTCAGAAAGAAGGGTCAATTGTACAATATAGTATTTGTATAGTCAAACTCATTCTTTTGGAAGAAATTGAGAGAATTGCTTGTAAAGAGGAGTAGAATGTGGTTTGCTTGAATAAAAAACATATGCTGACTGGATAATAATCCAAAAGTGTGTTTATGTGGCTTTTTTTTTTTTTTGAGCAACTTACTGTATTAATAGCACTCTGTGCCACATGTCTGATGCATAAAAGAAACCAAAGCTTTATCTTAACTGACCTATAAAAATAATTGATCCAGGAAACAAGTGTTGTCTCTGTTTTTACTAAGAATATTTGCAGAGTTTTCACAGTCAGACCTTAGTTCTTCCTGGACTAAACAGTTTCCCTTTTATAAATTTCCTTTTCTTTCTCAAATGCATTTGTTACAGAAATAAAAAGTGGTGTCATCACTGAGTAGCTTCTATTATTGCTTGATAATACATGAATAAAAATATCCATGTAATAGTAGTTTTGTTACCCTTCTTTAAAGGAAGACAGGTATTAATACACTATTTTATTATAAGAATTCATTTTCCTAATGATAAGCATATAGAAATCTTATTCAGATTAAGACAGCATCATTATAGATGAGAGGGACAGCTGTGATGTAAAAATATCCTTTTTATATAACAAGTGTTTAAAATAACAGAAATCTGCACATCAAAGTCAGGAAGAAAAAATAGGGAGTAAAATTAACATCAAATGATGTCTGTATACTAAAAATATATTTTATTTAAATATTTTTGTATTGCTATGTCTATGCCTTAAAAATTATCAGGATTTGTATCAACTAACGTTAAAACATGTCTGAAAGGTATTTTATTCTTTACTAAAAGTTTCTAAATCAGAATTTAAGAAACAAGGAGGAAGAATTGACTAAAGCACTGAGTATGTAAGTTCTGGTTAGCCATAAAACGTCTCTTAAAAAACAGAAATGTATATTATTTATAGATTAACTATTTTTTTTATTCCATTCTTATTAAAATGATCTCCAAATGTGTTTGTTTTGTGTGTAATACTACATATGTTAAGATGTGGTATTTATAGGATGGTGTGGTTGTGTGTATTGTGACATTTATGGATGATATACAGATGTATTTATGGACATAATTTATTTTTTGTTCAGGGAACATTGCATGAGTAGGAGAACATCCAGACTGCAAACCAAAACCCTCAGAATGAAGGAGCACAGAATTATACACCCTTTAAGTGAGATATCACAGAATTCAAAGTATATTTTATTTCCAGCACTCTTGGTTAGATGATCAGATGATTCTTGATTGCAATCAAATGCACCCAGCCAGGACTTGGAGTGTACATGATTTTTAACTCTGATTGGTACATCTCAGCTTAATAGTTTGCAGATTGAACATTCACAGAACACAATGTAAGTGAAGTTGGAATATCAACCTTTTGACTCACACTTAATGCTAATGGCAAAATTTTGGCTTAATGGAAACACATTTAAATTGCAGGAAAATTAATGAGCTAATATCAGTGTTCAGAACCAAATAGCCTGATTAATGGTTTCTGTCTTTTGTATATCATACCTCCACAATACTCCAAGTAAATATTTGCAAATGTAAATCATGTCTGAGTTATGTGCCAGCTCCACATAAACTGAATGTATTATAGTATGCTGCAATTTTTTATGTTCATATTATCACCACATTACAGCATTACAGAATTCTGTCTTAAGTATTTGATGAAATATTTTTGTTCATCATTCCTATTTACAGTGTATTAAATGAAAGTAAAAATTTAGTAGAAATTTAGGCATTTTTTGCCACATTTCTGTCTTGCAGAGAAGTTCTTATTTCAGAGTTATCACTGTCAAACCAAATATTATTACTTAAACAGTTTGTTGTGGGGAAGGTGGGGGGGGAGACATTAGGTTATTCATTTGAATACAGTCCATGTTTGTTGCTTGTAAAAGTTATTGTTCTCTGATATCTTTTCCAATCCTCTATGAAATGAACTTGTCCTTGAACAAGTCCTAATGGGCATTACAGTAAAACCACTAGCTCACATTGCCAGAATTATTTTCTTTATATACCAGAAAGAGTTGGGCAGCTAGTAAACTTGTTTGTGGGTTGAAGCTGTGGAAAGTAGTGGTTTGCACCAGTTTACATAAAGCACAAATACTTAAAATAAGTATTTCTGATGTTACATGCCTACAACTGAATCTCTGCATTGACAATTCAAATGGAAAATTTCACTGCTAGGTTGATTTTCCTCCTACATATGTGTACAGAAACTAATACAACAGGCTACAATATAAAGAGTGAATTTCAGTGTTTCCACTGAAGTATAAACATCAGATGCTAATATGAATTAATGTGCTTTGAGGGTTTTTTGGAGAGAGTGCAGGAGAAGTTCTCAAATGACAGCAAGTCTAATAAATAACAATCTCAATGACTTCTCTGATGTTCTAGTTTATGATTCAATGTAAATGTTTTGATGACATTGAGAATCCAAAGTCAAGCCTTTGAAGCTGCCTAGTTGCAGTAATTCAAGTTTAATGTGTCAAAAAATCTTCAGGTTAAAGAGACAAAAGAATTCTGACTGCAGTGGAAACCAGGAAATCTAATTTGAAATAACACTGGACATACTAGTTTACGTAAAACAAATAACCACCTCCACATTCAAAATGGAGTTTCTAACTCTCCTTCTCATAGGATCCTATATAACATATTTTTTCATAAATCTGTAGCTCCTTCTTTTTTTTCAAAAGGTAATAGAAAAGAGGTCTCAGTTACTAAAAAAAATCAGGAAGAAATGGCTTTTTTATTTAGTTCAGTGATATTTGGAAAGTTCATTTATCTCATAAGCCTTAGCAATTTATTAAAAGTCTAGGAGTGTACTGGTTTGGGCTGTGATAGAATTAATTTTCTTCACAGCACCTCATATGAACCTGTATTTTGGATTTGTGACCAAAACAGCGTTGATAAAACACTGATGTATTAGCTATTGCTGAGCAGGGCTTAGACAGAGCCAAGGACTTTTCTGTTTCTCATGCTGCCTAGCCAGCGAGCAGGCTGGGGGGTGCACAAGAAGTTGGGAGGGGACACAGCTGGGACAGTTGACCGCAACTGACCAAAGGGTTACGTGGGTTACCCAAGTAACCGTTTAATGCAATGGAGCCCTGCTTTCCTGGAAATGGCTGAACACCTGCCTGCCCATGGACAGTAGTGAATGAATTCCTTATTTTGCTTTGCCTGCATTTGCAGCTTTGCTTTACCTGTTAAACTGACTTTATCTCAACCCACGAGGTTTCTTACTTTTATCCTTCTGATTCTCTTCCCATCCCAGTGTGGATGTGCGAGTGTGCAAGCAGCTGTGTGAGGCTTAGCTGCCTACCGGGGTCAAACCACTATAAGGGGTAGCAATTTTTTAAAAAATGTCTTCCTTCCTTATTTGAAGAAGAAGCCATTGAAGGCATGAATAGAAAGTCCTAACAAGAGAGAAAACTAATTTCTTAGTTTCAGGCTTCTAAAAAAGTTAAATAAAGACAAGATATGCAAATGTTGATCTTGCAACAGGAAGCATAATGTAGATGGTGTGAGTCTCTCATATCGTGACTGCTAAACTAGTGCTGTGCAGACATTAGACAGTATTACGCTATTTGATGATTATTTTCAACCAGACATCCTATGAAAACAAGGGTCCGTAAAAGTGGGAAGTTATAGAATTCCTACCCAAATATCCTATTCCAAATTTCAGCAGTTTTGCTACCACACTTAAGTCTTTCTAAGGGTCTTAAAGAATAATGTTAATTACAAATCTAGTAATAGATCTGTAGATTCCCTAGACTTAATCTCAAGTTTCATAAAATTTTAGTAGCATGCCTTCAGAATGTAATAGGAATAAATAATGTGAAGCCAAGAATTAAGGGTAGGAAGTAACACCTTCTGCCTTATCATACTGTATCAACACCATATTGTTGGAAATAGGGAAAGATTTTCTTAAGCGTGAAAGAAAATAAACAAAATTCAAGAATCTTAGCTTGGGTTTGAAAAGGGTATCCTTTTGCTTTACGTTAGTACCATTTTCCTAGTGGTCAGAGTAACCAAAAACCCTCTTTAACAAAGAAGCTTCAGTGTAGTTGTACACACTTAGGACTCCAGAACTTTGCTTGAGATGCTCCAGCAAATCAAGACTGGCATCAGGCTGACACTCCAGAAGCACATGGGTCTCCCATAAGTCCTTTGTTACATCTGCTTCTATCGTGTGGATATATTTTAAGCTCTAAGTCTTATCAAATGTTACTAGACACCTGTGTGTGGACACAAGTAGATTTAGGTTAGATTTCCATTAAAATCAGCGTGAGCTTAGATAGCCTATTTCACATGTAAACATCTACAGTCAGATAAATAAACTGAGGTGTCTAAAAGCTGGAGCTGCATCCCAGATGAAAGTTCTGGCTTAATCTAAGGGAGATGTGGAGACACCAGAGAAGTTAAAAATGAACTTTTAAAAACACACTTTCAATCACGTTTTTGTTATTTTCTTACTTTTAGGTATTTTCTTCCATTACTTGCAAACTGGTAGTCTATTGCTCTGAAATTTAGCAGATAATGAAATTGATTCTTGATAATCTGACACATAAGAAGGCATATTTCTCACACACATAATTTACCACCAGGGAAGGTTTCTGGATTAATTGGAGACTTAGTATCACAGGAATAAGTGGAGAAAAAGTTGATTCACCTTCAAAACTGAAAAAACCTCTATGGGACATGGCTGTTTGTGGAAAGCACATCTGACTGAACCTGAGGAACCACAGTTTGTGATGCGCTAAATAACCTTATAGGTTACGTGTTCTATTTACATAGAGACTGCCTTCACACAAATTAAGAAGTCTTTATGAATTAACACCAACAGCATTCTTTTTAACCCAAACAGATCTTTAGAATACACAGAAATCTTGTAAGTTGTTACTTCTTTATGCTTTTTCCCACTCTTCTGCAGGAACAGTCTGACACTAATATAATGGACATGTGTGAAGAAACTAAAAGTGGGTTGATATGAGTGATGCAGTATGATCAAAGATGGAAAGAGTAACCAGTTGTGAGTAAATTAGATACTTTCTATCTGTAATTTGTTAATAATAGTAACTTATTTACTAATTTTCAACACAGAAACGAAGTTAAATTTAGAATTATTGAATTATTTGAAAGAAAATGTAAGGAAGTAATTAGCTGATTAACTTCTCTTGAGAAACATTTAAATCACTTCTAAGTAGATCATGATGTAATTTCCCTAATAAAAAATATTTAATTATAAAATATCAGGCAAATTCAGGAGGCCTCTGTGTGTAACAGAGGGTCTCTGAAGACTGTTTAGACTTTATGGCTTCAGTATCCGTTCCATCTGTACTCTGATAGGTAAAGCTTTCATTTATGATTAAACGTATGCAGTCAAATAACATTTTTGTCCTTCCAATTAGTTCAATTTGGCTTTACTCATTTCAGTTGTCCCTTTGAAATTCCAGACACAATTCATTTAAAAATTGCCTATGTAAATAAATGTGTATGAAATCAGAAAGATGTTTTTGATGGCTGATATTAAATAAAAACAGAATACAAGTGATAAATTTTTATCTAGAAGAAACAAACAAAAAGAAGTCAACTACTGGTAAAAACTACAGTTGGAACCAAGTACGCTAGGTTATTTCTGCCACCTGAGACCTTTTTGCACAACATCTTAAACACGAAATATCTTAAATGTGGTGAGGGAGGGAGGTCAGAGACATTAAGCTGAAGCATTTATTATGGTAGTCACATGAGGACTTTAGCAGCAACTTACTCACGAAGTATCATTTCCCCTTTTTTAGTCAGGAGAAACCAGATCCTCGCTTTTTCCTCCTTTGGGATATTGGAAGAGAAATGCAGTGGCACCAAGTGAGACACAGCAAGGGGATATTTGCATGGAATTTGATGGTACATTTACTTTTGGACATGTTCTTATTGAAAAAATGTTAATCATAGCCCCACTGAAAAATACTGAAGTACTTACAGTCCAAAAAAAACCTTCCATAGTTTTTGTTATCAAATATAACTTGTTGTCCTATGATCTCTCTTAACAGTATCCTTTTGATTCTTTTATTGGGGGAATTTGATTACTAATTACGTTTCATACATTTACTACAGGAATGTGAGGAATGCTGGTCGAAACCCAGCAACTAGTAAATTATTTTCTTTTTGGTTAAGAGAGAGAATATAAAAAACATAACTATTAAAAATACATGGTTATTTTTAACTTAGTTTAAAATCCACATAAATAATAGGAGAAAACCCATGTACTTTAATAGTTTCTGGTTCAGCGTTGTCATACAATTGTTCTATGTCTCTATCAGCCATGACTCGCTTCACTGATAATGTGTGATTCTCCTGTGATTTCCATCTTGCATAAAGTTACACATATTGACTGTGGGTGTTTAAAGAATACTCATACTCTATTCAGTTTTCAGCTGTTACCCACATGGTGGTCTTGAACTTTTTACATGCCACAGCTTGTTTACTGAGGAGGCACTGCACTTTTTGACTTAAAAATGTTTTGAAGAAAAGTGACAGATACAGTTTCTTAATTTGCAATGCCCTTCAA
This sequence comes from Harpia harpyja, assembly GCF_026419915.1. Lineage (NCBI taxonomy): Eukaryota > Metazoa > Chordata > Aves > Accipitriformes > Accipitridae > Harpia > Harpia harpyja. The sequence goes on from NC_068943.1 coordinate 10,432,792, forward strand.
AGGTGTGACCTACTTCCTCAGTCTCCATGACCAGCTGTTTTAAAAGTTATTAGACTGTGTAAATGCTATTGAGGACAAAATACTGATCACACATAGTTGTATATCTGACCTCATAAAGACTATACTAAACATGTCTAGAGGAGATCAAGATATGAGTATAGCATTATTTATTTAAAGCAAATTTATTTATTGTATTTCATTTTGTTTTGTACCTGGTTCCATGCTACACTTATGATTTTCAAAACTATCACTACACAGTCTACACATATCAGCAACTGCATCATAATGAAACAGTATTTCATTACCAGTATTTTTTATTTTATTAATATTACTTTGCCTACAGAATGCACCTCACTTTTAACAAACATTTTCTCTCTCTTTTTTTTTCTTTTTTTTTTTGTTTTGTTGTTTTGTTGTTTGCTTGCTTAACCTTTGCTCATTTTCTCCAGACTTAAAAATTCTTGGGAATCCCAAGAATGTCTTTGGATGCGTCCACAGGTCCATAATGCATGAATGTGCCATTTCAACCATCCCTATGCTGCAGCAAAGGTCTCAAGTACGTTGCAGGTCAGTGGCCTTTTCCACATGTACAGTCTCTTCATACATGGTAAATTAAGAGTGCTCAGAATCCCTTGGACTTAACAAATCTGAAAAGAAAGGTGGAACATATTCCTTCAGCTCAGGAAAAAATCCGAAACAACCCAAAACTAAAAAAATAAAACAAAACAAAAAAAACCAACAAAAACTCCACACTCCCTCCACCCAAAACCCCCAAACACCTTTACAAAATCGGAGAATTTATTTTCTTTATAATTTTTTTTTTAATCTTCCCAGACATTTAAATCAGAATTGGAAATGCAAAACATCAAGGGAACAAACAGAAATATTCAAACCACTTGTTTCTTTAGGTCTTTATAAAAAGACAACTGATCACTTTTCAAAGGTGTTCTCGCAAAATGACAAGATAGTTTCTGTTCCTGGGGAGACCAAGGAAACAATTTTGACCATAAACAGACATGAAGATAAAATAAGTAAGTTCATCTCTGAAAAAAAAAATAGGCAGCAAGGAACAACAGGTCAACTTTCTAAAATATCTGGAGGCAAAAATTAAGGTAGCTGTAATCTCACAAAAGTGATCAGAAATTCATAGCATGCAATAAAATAAGAAGAATTTGGTGTGAGCTATAAGACCTTTTAAGAAAAAAATGAAAATAAAAATAAAAATAAGAAATGGCCAGTAATTTCGTAAAATGTCTTTAAGATAAAACAGTATAACATTCTCAATATCACCTGTTAAGTATCCTGTCTTGTCTCTCTCATGCAAAATGACTACTCCACTGCCAAAAGGTTTCTGATATAATTGTAAAATTAGAAACAGATTGCTGGTATTAGTCCTCTGTGATGGAAATCCTAGCCACAGCAATTGCAAGGAGTTTCTTTTTAAAAGTAAATTGAAAACACAGCTTGATGCCATTTGCAGTTTAAACACAGAAACTCAGTGCATTAAAATATAGAATTAATATTTTCATATATCTAAATTGTTTTTCAAATTGTCAAAGAAAGGACAAGTGGAGTATGTCTCTAAACAGATAAATACACAAACAAAAACCTTCACCTCCTTGAGGGAACAAAAGAATAATGTATTATCATTTCTTATTCCATTTAAATAGTTGTAAGTAATCTTTTCGCCTGTATGGTGACACCTGCTTCTATTGAAAGATACCAATACCATGGTATCCCGTGTCTTGGGAGACACCTTTAAATATTTGTCATAAAAAAAAGGGGGATGAGGCCCACAAGATTCCCTATTTTTAGGATATTTCAATGTCATCTTTGTGTAGTTGATGACTTCTTGCCATGCCTATTATCAGTAGCTCCTTGGGAGAGTTTTATATTGTTCTGCAAACTATACAGCCTCCAAGAGACTGGCACTATTGTAGCTCACTTTGCAGACTGTTTCCTGCAAAGTAAAAAAAAGCCTTAGATAGTGAAATCTTAGTTAGCTCTTGTCACTTAATTCTGTTAAACTAACCTCCATAAATTCTATTTGATTGGGACTTCTGGTATCTGACTGCTTTCTCATCAGGAAACGAACTCCAGGGAGCCTACTGTAGCTAATAAGTTATATTTTGTATCTATGGTTGGTGGTTTTGGTGGTGTGAAATTGCCTATAAATCATTAAGGGGTTTTTTTCTGAATATTAATCAATTGCCATTTTTTGTGTGTAAAAGAGAAATTTTTTTGTAAGTAAGAATATTTGCCCCCTTGCAAGTGAACTGGCAACAAACAAAATAAAAGAAATTAAAAAAATAAACATGCCTTGATTCCTGCAGCTTTATGATTTGAAAGCTTATTGTTCAGAACCAGCTGAATAGGTAAAATTCAAGAAAACATATAATGGCCCTTCAAAATCCTTAAAAGTGGAAATGCTTTTAATGCATTAAATTAAACCCACAAATGCATTTAACTTTTTTTATCCCAGCTCTACTTGGCCTGAATTGAATGCATTGCTAGCTTAAAAAGGAGGTCTCTCTGGATGTGACCATACAGCCAATTCCTTAACCACCCAACAGTCCATCCATCAAATCCATCTCTCTCCAATTTAGAGAGAAGGATGTTGTGGGGGACCATGTCAAAGGTTTTACAGAAGTCCAGATGATATCTATAGCTCTTCTCTTGCCCACTGATGTAGTCGCTCCATCATAGAAGGCCACTGGGTTGGTCAGGCAAGACTTGCCCTTGGTGAAGCCATGCTGGCTGTCTTGAATCACCTCCCTGTCCTCTATGTGCCCTAGCATAGCTCCTAGGAGGATCTGTTCCATGATCTTCCCAGGCACAGAGGTAAGGCTGACAGGTCGGTAGTTCCCAGGGTTGTCATTTCTACCCTTTCTAAAAATGGGTGCAATGTTTCCCTTTTTCCAGTCACCAGGAACTTTACCTGACTGCCATGACTTTTCAAATATCATGGAGAGTGGCTTGGCAACTACATCAGCCAATTTCCTCAGGACTCTGGGTTGCATCTTGTCAGGTGCCATAGACTTACCTATGTTCCGGTTCCTCAGGTGGTCATGAACCTGATCTTCTCTTACAGTGGGAGGGACTTTGCTCCCCCAGTCCCCATCTTGAGGTCCATCCACTTGAGAGGTGTGGCAAGAGATGTGGCCAGTGAAGAATGAGGCAAACAAGTTGTGGAGTACCTCAGCCTTCTCCTCGTCCATTCTTACCAGTTTGCCAGTTGTGTTCACTGGTGGGGGGGTACACTTTCTCTGACCTTCCTTTTCTGGCTGACATACCTGTAGAAGCCCTTCTTATTCTTTGTGTCCCTTGCCAAGTTCAGCTCCAGCTGTGCCTTGGCCTTCCTGGCCCCATCCCCACAAAACCAGGCAGCATCCATACAGTCTTCCAGGATACCTGTGCGAGAGGAAAAAAAAAAAGAAAAAAAAATTAGTAAATGAAGGAAACAACTTATTTTCCTGTATAACAATCCACTTGCCTAAATTGATAAAGGAAATATTAAAGCAAAGGGAAAGATAACTGGGAAAACATAAAATCAAGTGCCAGATATTGAGAACTGTTGCCAGTAATCTGCACTTGGTGCAATTGTTAATCTTAATTTGTTTTCATGGTGATTTGCCACAAAAATAATCATTTCTCTTTTGGGGCAACGTTTCTGCAGTGACATTACCAAATGACTGCTGAGTGACAACTGTGCTAATGGATAGAAAGATTGAATTTGTTTGTCCAATACATATTTGTTTTTATGATGCATTTTAGTTGCATTCAGCGTACCTTTCGCTAAGTATGGAATCTGAACTTTTAATACAGCTCTTGCTGAAGTGTCTGTTGTTAATATCATATAGAGAAATATTAATTAATAATTTTCCTATTATTAAAATTAAAATACAGTAATTTGTAGAGAGAAAATCTGTAATGTGTGTACATATTCCCTGAACTAATAAGCATACATGAAGTAAAGTTTACTCAGTCACGACAAGGGTTTTATTGTTTTCATTATGTGCGTACAGTAAGGTAAATGAAATGCTTTGCTGGATAAAGAGCTTCAGTCAACATGCTTTAAATATGATACCAGCTGAGCAGAGTATATTAGTTGAATGCACGGAATATGAGTGTAACCGGAGAACATTTTTGTTCCACCTAATATAAGTCACTTATATATTGCATTGCTCTTTCATATTCAAATATATGGAATTAAAAAAAGTTCCTATAATTCTTATGAAGACTTTCAACAGTATTCAAAGCCCATTGAACTCACTGAGAGTCTCTCCACTGTCTTTAATGTGTTTTGGATCAGTTTCCATGCTAGCAGTGTGTAATACTCCTTGTCTGATGATGCACGGATGTCAAATTCTTATATGACAATTGGGTCAAGAGGGAGAGGGGGAGAAGAGGTTAGTGTTAGTGGGGGCAAATTAAGTAAAGCTTGCTGCTATGACCAGTATTCAAGCAAGAAAAAAAATATAAAAGCATAGGAAACACAACTATCAAGTGCAGACCAAGTGAAAAGAGCTTGTATATCTGTATATTTTGATCCTGCTCTTATCAGTTCTAACAGTACATTTTCCAGACTGCAAGTAATGCAGGTGCTGTAATATGTCGGTATGTCTAACTTGATGAGGAGGTGCTTACTATTCTGAAAGCTAATGGCAAATCTATAACAAAAGGTGACTGTTTGTTCATTACTAGCTATGGCTGGAAGAAACTCCCAAATAGAGTTTTCAGGAGTGTTTTTGTTTGCTTGCTTGTTTGCTTGCTTGTGTGATCATTTTAATCATAATGCACTTTATTCTTTCATAAGCTGAACCCAGCCGTGATTAGCAATTTAACTCCCTAAGTAATGGAGAAGAAATAAAAGAAGTCAGTAGATCCTACACCAGGTGGTAAATCAATAAATTTGGTCTTAGCACCAGTTGACATAAGCATCAAAAACAATAACACAAAAATTATAATCGTCTCAGTGGAAGGAACACCTGGAAAAATATAATGAAGGGAATGTCACAGATGAGTGATTTAGATCACTTAAGGAATCAGCCTCAGAGGTATTAGCAAAACTGATTTTAATATGGTGTTGTAAAAGAGCAACTTAACAAGGTTTGATGGCAAGGTTCATGCTATTACTTGCTACATGGAAGAAACATACAAAGGAAAATCGAGTTAGAATTGATTTGGAATGATTTACACAGAGACAAGAGATGCAAAAAGATAAGGGAGACCCTCCCATTGACTCACGAGGTTCAGAGTCCACCCCCTTGCTTTCCAAACTCCTGATGGAGCTTAGGTGAGGCTGGGTCCAAACTTAGTCTCAGACTTGGACAACGGTATATGTTTAATGGAATTAATACAAAGGGTAAGGAAAACCTCCCACTGAGTCACAAGGTTTAGAATGGACCTCCTTGCTTTCTAAACTCCTCAGAGAGGATTCTAGGGCTGGCTGGATCCAGACTTAGTCCCAGACTTGGTCAGCTTTTTATGTCTAATGGAATTAGATTCACAGATTTCATTAGTATTAATTCAGCATGCTATCAGTCACTTACCAAAGACCTATTGCAAATAAGGAGTGTCTCCACCTTGGGTAAGGAAGGATCTCTTAGTCTCAGGTAAAAAATCTCAAACCTTGAGAGGCATCCCTGCTCAAGGGGACAGTCACCTGGCATGCAGTCCCGTTGCAATTCAGGGAGAATTCAAATTGCGCTCATCCAAAGATCTGTCATTCGTGAAAGGTCTCTCTGCCTCGAGGGGCAACCTTGAGAGGTGTCCCAGCTCAAGGGGAGATCACCGCCATGCAGCCAAGCTGCCTAGCTGGGAGAGCTCAAAGAAGGCTCACTTAGGCTGTCATATTTATGGGATAAAGTGGTTGGCTCATAGTCAAATTACATACAAGAGGAAAGGTGTGCATGAGACTCCTTGTACCCACAACATTCTTTGTTCCTTGATAAATGAGTCTTGGAAAAGCCACCTGCTATTCACATGTTAATTGCATGATCAGTGTTCCAAGCTCATATGCACCAATGCTCACTGTGTCACTCTGCTCCTTGGTGGGTTGTCTAGAGGAGTTCTTGCCCTGGCTATGGTTCAGGCCTTTGCCTGCTTTGGAGCCTGAACCAAACTACTGTGAGTTTGGTTAAGGGGGTTGAGTGCATCCATCCTGCTATTTTGATTTGGTAACTTCTGTGACGTTGTCCTCTGCGATGAAAACCTCTGCCTGCCCACCCCAATGAAGCAAGCTGGCATGTGGAATATTCTGCAGGTGGATCAACAGCAGGGACTTTATTGGTTTCCCGTGGCAGCCCAGCAATTCTGGCAACTAACAACAATAGCAAATAATGCTCTCTACCCTTCATGGACCTTCCTGACCCTCTAGGGTTTAAATGTTATTCCCAAAGAATTTCTACCTGCTTTCTTCTTTAGTATACTCCTGCTTTCTCTGGCTAGCTGATCTTACTGCCGTGTACACCCAACTTCATTTTCTCTTTTTGTACTTTCTGTTATAAACGTAATGCCATGCTAAACTATTATATATTTTGAATTCTCCTTACTATCAGATCTTTATAACAGGAAAACCATTACATACTTAAGACAGTTGAATATCATACAGAATTTATTGAGAAAAAAAATCTAAAATACACATATTTCCTATAAGTATCATAGACTCTGAGATCATGTAATACGATGTAGCCCAGTAACAACTTTAAAGGTATAAATTTAAATCTGGCAATTAGTAGATTTTTCTTCAGAGAAAAACTGAAATATAAATTATTTTGCAAGGCCTATTAATGCCTAATGAATAATCAATTTCCTGGTCAAATAATCCCTCACAGAATTCAGATGTAAAAAGACCTGATTTCTTACAACTAAGCTTGTTCAGTGATACTGTATTTTTTGTATGTGTTTGACCTGTCTGGACCCAAACGCAGAAGAACCAGCCATGTTATGTCATATGATGTCAGGACTGCTGATTCTAGTCATCCTAGGATTACAGTGTTCAGAGTTGCACTCTTCACAGGGCACTGAAATGGACAGCTCATAATCTGGGCTCTTTTATGTCTCCTCACTGGACATCATATGCACTAAATACCTTACAGGAGATATTTTAGGATCAGTGCTCAGACTGTGACTTTTTTTCTCCTGGCTCATGTAGACACTCAAATTTTGACCTTTTAGTCTGGAGCTGAATCCCACCCACCATGTCTTTATTTCCTTCAGATTAAGATAATAAATGTTCAAGTTCAAGTGTGACAGATGGTTCATTACTATGCATTACAGTTGCATATAGCATTGCAAAAATCCACGAAGATTTTATTTGGACATCCTATGATACTGTTATGGAAGCCCTGGATAACAGATGAGAAGCAGAACAAGCACTCACACTCTTGGTAAAAGAAATGCATATAAACTGGGATCTACATGATAAGATAGAGCATGACTGCTTTTTAGAGAATTTCTGTCCATCTGGACAAAACAACTGGTTGCAATAAGACAATTCTGATATCTGAGGCACTTTAAAGATTTACTGTGTTTAGCAGCTCTCCTGTGCAGCTTGTGTATAGCTGTAATAGGATGCATGGTCTCAAGGAAGATATATATATATATAGATATATATAGATATATATATACACTAAAAGTCCTTCTGATAATTAGCTACATGTGATCCTCTGAGACCTGTGGCACAATGTAGGCAATAGGAAAGACCTGGGGATTAAGCAAAATTCTGAAGAATTCCTAGATTCTCCCTCATATTAATCCCTGTCCTGTACTAGAGGTTACCTAAGAACGTTTCTTGATTTTTCTTTATGAATTATTTTCCTTGTGTTCCTGTTATTTTAGGATATCCTACCAATAATCCCTAGGTACAGCTACTAGCAGTGGCTAGAAATTGTTGTGTTTGATTTATATACAGCAGACTTTCCAATAATTATGTGTAGCATTACTTCTCCAATTCAGACCATATAGTGTGCTGCTTCATCATAAGTAATGACTGTAACTGCTTATAGTGGGTCTCAAGGATGCAATTTTCTCAAGGTATAACCTTTGGAGAAAAAGGAGGAAAGAGGACAAAGCTGACGTTTTCCATTCTGGGAGCACAAACAAATTAATTTTGAGAAAGAGGCTATCAGCTCTGAGAAGCAATTAGTGATTAAAGTGGCACTAATATGCAAAAAAAGATAAAGTATTTAGTTTAATACTCATTTTGCCAAAATTGTAGAAATACAAATCCTTTGAATGAAAAAAAGACACATTCTTAATGTCAAAATTAAACACAATAAACCATGTTTAGTAAGCTTTATTCTGAGTAGGACATAAAGCATCAGACAGTGCACCCCGTATGCATCTTCACTAACAACTAATGAAAGGCAAAGCGAAAAGGACCAGAGGTTGACCCACTGTGACTCCACACATTCACAACCAGATGATAACTTTACCAGCGATGACGCTCATGTCAGTTGTTGGTCTGAGGCACACACCCTACATGCACAGACAGCAAAGTGTTAAATGACTGAACATCCTCACTGCAAAAGGGACATTTCCAAAGGTCTCCTAGTGCGTAGCTTCAGCCTTGGTACTACATGTCAGGAAACCATTGTTAAGTGCACCAGTGACACATTTGAGTGCATAGCAAATACACAGCGATGGAAATTAGCACCACAAAGCTTTCCTGCATGCTCCAGCACGGTAGAGATGTACTCTGTGAGGAACTGGGGAGTGCCAGTCGTGTAGGACAAGCTGTGGTTCACATGTCAGCAAATACCACAGACTGCATATGGAAAAGAATACTGCCATTTAAGGGGTTAGTAGAGAAGGAGGAAATGACCAGCTGTTAGCTAAAACCACTCCCTGTTAGCAATTATAAGCAATTCTATAAGTCTGTACACTTTGATTTGAAATATGAACTTAAATTACTCCTGCTAATATTTTGCTAATCAGTCTCCTTATTTTCCTTTGTTTAGTTGCGTGGGTTTTTTCATACATCTGACTCCTTTTCTCAGTCTTAAAACTACTTCTTTTTAGTAGGACCTTTCCTTTCAACAATTTTATGTCTGTACTATGGAAATCTATTCACCAGTTTAGTTGGAGAAATATTAAAATTATCATCAGAATCTATTTTCTTCAGGAGACTCCTGGGAGTATTAGGACTGACAATAGGCGTCAGAGAAACAGCAATATATTCTAGAGCTATTTATTCCTTCTGCTTCATTCTTGCTAGGAACTGTTATCTGAGCTCTCCCCTGGGCAGAACATCTTGAAGGACCTCTTATGTCAGAAAGCAAAAGAATGTCAAAATAAGACACTTGTACAAGTTTTGCTAACAGTATAATTTCAACAATTTTTTTCTGTGTTCTATCCATTTTAATTTTGTATGGCTTTGTCTCCCAAACTCTCTAATCAAGTAGGTTTAAATACATTAGTGCATATCATCACCTTGGTTTGTACTGGGATTTATTCAGAGTTTCTATTTGAATTGATTGAAATCAAAACTAAGACGAAACCTCTGATTTTTACTGGGGCACATTATGTCCTCTGCTGCATGCTTTACTGACCTCGTGCCATCCATTTATCGTAATCAACAACACACACTTTGATGGAAACTGATATCAAACTCCCAGTGATGAAACTAAAGCAGTTCAAGATAGAAGACACCACACTAATTTCTTTTCAGCACTAAAAAATGCTGGTCCCTTCACTTACAATGGTGTCTCATTATAAGAATACATTATTGTTCTTAAGCAGTTAACATTCATCCCAGCTTTTGACCATAACAGAAATTCATTTGCTCTGTTAGTGAAGCATTTGAACTTTCTGTCTGTTTCTAAAATGAAAGACATACTGTTATGGTTTCTAAAACCAAACAAGGACATATCTGCAGTGCCACTTTTCTTCCTCTTGCCTGTAGTGTTTGTAAAATGGTCCCATTTTGATTGTCAAAAAAAGTTTTCCAGTCTTCTAAGTAATATTGGACACCAGTTTTCTCTGGAAGCTTTTAAAGCTGTTTATATTCAACACAAGTGTTTCTCACTACACTTCTGTCTCTCCACAAGCTTCATAAATGCAGGGCTCTCAGTATTTATTTATTGCTTGAGATTATTTTCCCTAGGACTTTTCAGTATAAACTACACACATTTAATGAACTTTTATTTTGGTTTGAGCTTAACTTATTCACCGTTGCACACTTCAGACTCATACTTTCACATTATTGGTAACATGCCATTTGTATGAGACAGTGGCAACTCATAACTTTGACAAAAGTAGCCAAGTGTCCCTCATTTTTATTTTTGTTTTTTAAGATTTTGTTTTACTAAATCATTGGTTGCTGTTTCTAACAACTTAAGAAATGCTTGCATTTTTTTCAATGGATTTGGAGACAACTCTAACTGCACAATATTTCTATTTAGAGATTATTTTATTTCAATTAATAAATGTGTGATATAACCATGAGACATATAAAACTCTTGGAATAACCATGATCAATTTGCAAACTGTATTGGCAAAATGGTGTCAAACAGCATAAACTGGCTTCAGATTTAAAACTGCCAGCAATTTGAAAATATTTATCATGGACCTTTGTTTCAAGCCATTTACACAATCCATTAGTTCAAGGTTTTTTGGCTCTATGAACATAGTTCAGGCTTAACTTTATTAAAAAGAAATGTGCTTGAAGTCTTCAATTAATGTCTTCTGAGATCACACAATTTAATTTCACTTCTTTCAAAATATTGTAAATATATGCAAAGCTTTTACATTACAAGCTAGTGTAGTTGGTTTTCCATCATGAGATATTCTATATTTCGAAAGTAATTAGTGCTACCACCATACATGCTGTTTCACTTGTTTTATTTCCTAATTTGCATAGAAGGGTGCATTGTATTTTGATGTAACTAGTGTGAACAGGTTCCAGAGAGGCCCCTTCCTATGTATTGTACTTCTCATAGACTTACAAATGCTAATACAATCACATCCATCCCCATTGGGATGGGAGAGGGATAGGGGTCAATAAAAAAAGGTTGTTTCGATTAAACAGATGTGCCCTATCAGAATCCATTAAATGTGCAAAAAATATAGCAGAAAAATCAGAACAGTTTATTTTGATCAGGTCACAAACTGTCTTTGACCATACTGAGATGTTTTGTTATGCTAATGTTTAGCCATTTAGTAATGACTGTGGGTTTTGTCTTTTCATACAACATTAAAAGTTGAGTTGGGGGAGCAGAATCAATTACTTCATGTCTATTGAAAAAAACTGACCTTGTACCTTACCTTTTTCAAAATAAAAGGTAATTCTTATTTTTTTCTGAAAAGAAGTTTAAGAATCTCCCTGTAATTATTTGAAGAAATATATTTTCAATTAAAAGTGTAAGGATTTTTTTGAAATGAAAAGTATGTATGTATGTGTATATAAAAAAACTTCACTGGAAATTCTTTGAAGTCTGTTTTTATTACTTTCTTTCTTTTGGGTTACACCTGTAAATCCATTTAATTTAAGAGATATTCTTTATGCATGTCTTTAAATATTAGATAACCCAGTACAGACCCTTGATTACACATTTATCTTTTTTCACAATTTTCCTTTATGTACTAAAAAATTCACTCTTTTTAGTTGCATATTGTTATTTTGTAAGAGTTAATATAAGCACAAACTTTTTTAAAATTCTTGATCATGACTTGGATCTTGCACTGAATTTTTTTCTTTCTCCCACTCAAGATTTATTTCTTTTTAGTTAGAATTTTGAGAGCTTTTCTAAGGCCTTAAAAATTCTCTCTGGTGTATTCTATTTGAATAAGGAGTCTGGATCTTTTCAGGTGTTTAAACTGTAAATTTTATGTCTTGAGAAGGAATCTGCAAGTTGTATTGATATGGATCCTTGTAGCAATTTCTGTTACAAAATGTTCTAGTCACCTATTATGTAAAATGCAAAGAATAATTAGAAATTAAGAATAAATTTTGTAGAATGTTTAAGATTACTCTTGTAAAAAATTACAGAAAATGTCTAGAAATATGGAAAGTAGATGGTCTTAGCTTCATTTCACTTAGGTTCATCATCGGTTTCATCCTTGCTTGGAAAACTGTGTACATTGCAAGATAAATTAGCTTTATGCCTGAAAATATATAACATAAAATACAGTTTTAATTTGTGGAACCTGAACTTTCATTCATATAATGTTTTGCATTTACTTTCCATTTTCTTTCAATGAATTGATTGATACAAGAATCTTCATTAATTTCTTCCTTCTCCTAAATCTCCTAAACATGCAAATTGATCCTACTTGCCAGACAAGCTTATTAAATGCCTCTGGCTTTCTGGAACTCTAAGACATTCGATCAGAAAATGAAAACACTGGCATGTAGCTGGCATTGTTCTTTCTGGTTTAGCTGGCTTTTGTACAACATTCACATTAGCTCTGTGCCCACAACCTCAAACTGAATAATATTGGAAATGAATGATGTATGGAGGAAGTTCGAGGGAAAAGTGCCAAATGAGTATTAGCCTTTCATGTCCTTCTCTGGTGAGCACATGTGCAAGTTGGATCCAGGATAGAGAACAGATAGATGAATACTAAATATTCTCAATGCACAATGAACTATAGTGTCTTAAAAATGAATTTCTTTAGGGCAAATCCAACATGTTGACTCAGCTCAATCATTTTTTTAACATCTTGGTCTGGATAAAATATCATTTACTGTAACAGGCAGTCATTTCCAACAGTAACGAGAAACGTAAAGAGTAATTTGGGGGCATAAACACAAAACCAGTCAGAAATGAAATCTCCAGAAGGACAGAGGTGATTTATCTACAATGTCATTTCCTACATCTCAAACATGGACTGTTACACATTGTTTTATTCAAGTTATAAACATATAAAGGCTTTTTATTTGTTTAACATGGTCACAATCACAGTAAGAACCAATCTTTGACCATTAATTCCCGATGGAAAGTTTAGATGCTGTGCAAGAGTTTTTGCGCAGTTAGTAGTAGTTAGTTTCTTTAAAGGCAATTGACTCCTACCCTTTCTAAATTAATGCTTAGAAATTTATACTTTGGCTGATTCAGTCACTGAAAAGGATGCAGGTATATGTCTATATATTGCTTGAAACGTGTGTGTTTTCCTTCTCTTCTTCTGGCGAACGCAGGTTGTCCCCCTGCAGCTTGTGAGGACCCCTGTGAAGCAGATAGATAGTCACTGCGGCCCGTGGAGAGGACCACATCGGGGCACATATCCACACTGCAGCCCACGGAGGACCCCACACCGGAGAAGGTGCGATGCCACTCCACTGTGGCCCATGGAGGACCCACACTGAAGCAGTCTTCCCCTGAAGGACAGCATCCCATGGCAGGGACCCTAGGCTGGAGCAGGGGAATAGTGTGAGGAGTAAGGAGAGGCAGATATGAAGATATATGGCAGCCAGTCAAGGTCAATCCACCACAAATACATTCCTAACACTCAATAAAGTATGGCCCGAATGCCAAATGGAACTTCTATGCAGTAGTAATAATAATGAAAAATCAGAGTAATAGCAATGGAACAGGTGTCAGGAATAGCACCCTACAATCATATTAACAGTTTAACAACATTTGATCTAGGCTTCTTGTTGCTTAGCAGATAGATAATAATTTTACAGGTACAAGAAAAATAACCTGAGCTCCTGAGGTTCAGTTAAAATAACTACAGAAATATGACAGTAAAAATACAATTGATCAAATCCTCGATGACTATATGTATAAAATTTTTCACTGTGATTGTTCATGTCCTAAAGGGTATTAACGGTAATGTATACTTTTCAATGAGTGCTTTAAAATTTCTCAGGAAGAGTAAATTAGCATAAATTACACTTTTAAGAGGTTGGAGAAATAGAAGTTTTGAATGGATTCAGAACAGAGGATAATTTTAACTTCTACCTTCTTGTACTTTTTTCAGCTTCTTGGCAACTAAGATTGACCAACATAAATGAATTGTAAGTAGCTATAAGGAGCATCTCTCTCTCTCTCCCCCCCTCCCTCCCTCTCCCTCTCCCCCCTCCTCTCTCTTCCCCTTAGGTCACCATCTAAGTTACACTTCTCTCCTCATATTTTTTGAATTTTTCCTGATATATAGATATCTATTTTCAGTCTAACACCACCAACATTCTCCTGAATTTTTAAAGTGCCATATATTTAAATGGGTTTTTAGCCACATGATTCTCCATCTGTTTCAAAACTTCATATTCAAGAACTTACACAGAATCAAAACTTACCTAGTGCATACACTTTTCTGTTTTATTTAATTTTAAAATGGTTTAGTAACAGAATCTAGCATTGCTTTTTTGGCCTTAATGAGTCAAAAGTCCTATTGAGACTGTAGTAAGCGTTTTGCCAGAGTACTTGGAGTTAGCTGTAGCTTTCAACAGATTGACATTGAAGTGCTGAGTCAGGGACATTCTGCCTTATGGATTTCTGTACTTTTAATGTGTATTTAAAGTAGGTTTTGATGCAAGAGTATTCATACTCAGGTAAGTAGTCAGAAAAAAAATTGCCAATTTCTTTATGACTGTAGAGATGTATTTCCTGACTCCCTCACTGGAATTTCAACTTTGATGAGCTCTGCAGAGATTACAAGCTCTGCAGATGCTCCTGGACAGGACAGCCACAGTGTTGTCTGGAGGCAGTCATGTGCAGAGAGAAAAGTCAAGACCTTTTATACAGTCATTCAGATAATCTAACACTAGTCTCAGCTGCAATAAATAAGAAAATTACAATTCATACAACAGAGTCTAATTTGCACAGGGATTAGATTCTAAACAAGACTAGGCACCAAGGGCCAAAGGCCAGGCTAGCAACTGCATGAGCAAAAACAGGTGTGTTCATTTGTGTAGACAATCCGCATGAGCAATTACTGTTACTGTAGAATCAAACCTGTAAACTGTAATTCATACATCTATTTTTGTCACAGTTATGAACCAAACTCTAGCATTGAATTGTGCATGCATTTTCATATTCTTCATTGACTGCCTGCTATTTTGAAAATCACCCCCCTAGATTTTCTCATCTAGTAGAACAACTATTGTAATTAATCCAATGTTTTATGCTGTCATACTATTATCCCAGCAATACCATTTAGCATAATCTTACTATAATAATAAAAGAAAAACTTGAATCTCTGTGATGCTTATTGAGCATTCACAAATAATAATTTTTTTTCAACTATTTGGTTACATAAGCACTATGTGTTTCCTTACCTGTTAAAAATACAGCTGCCTCAAGAATTTTGTAAAGCTGATATTCAAACTCACATTTATATGCAAGAGCATCACACATTGAAGTAACCCCCAGATAGAAGACCTGTCACTCTTTCATGTACTTTCCTTGCTGGAAGCAGAAATCCACTTTTTTGGGTAGTTGCAAGAAAGATGTGGCAAGGGGATTATGGTATCAAGTGAAGGATAAAGACATAAATAGAGGTAACCATCAAGGAGGACACATAACTTCCTTCAATTCCAGACACTGAAGCACCTAGATATGTATCTGAAGTATTGTCATGAAAAATATGAGCCTGGTTTAGATGTCTTGACTGCCTGAGAGTAAAGTTTGCCACCACATATTTTATTTTATATCCAATGCCAATTTATGCTCTCTGTGTAGGTGTTATGCTGCAGCTGTTTACGTGCAAACTGGTTAATTAAGAAATTGTTTTGTTTTGCATTGCTCCAGATGCCTGCTACATTTTTTCACAAAACTCTGGTGTATATGAATATTTTCATTGTTTATTCAAGACCATTTTCTTAAAACTGAATTTTCACCTTTCCACAATGATTCCCTATTATGGATTTTAATGCAGACAAAAGCCCGGGAAGAAAGGGTGGAAAGGAGGAGATGGGGGGAGAGGTTGAGAGAGGAAAGAAGGGAGGGAGGAAGGGAAGGAGGAAGAAAGGAAGGGAGGAAGGAAGGAAAGAACAAACGAACGAATGAACGAACAAAGGAACAAACAAACTATTCTGGAAAACTTTTCTATGAAAAATTGTGTAGTTGAAAACACTGAGGTATGGAAATAACAGTATGAACATCTGCCTTTTATGATTAGTGGAAGGGGATGTTAAAAAGGGTCAACATGATAAAATATACAATGCAAGTACATGTAAGGAATTCTGGAAGACAGCAGTGAAAAAAAGAAAAAGGGAAGATATGAACAGTAGAATGGCAAAGTACAAAAATAAAAAAAATTAGTTCAGCTCCCAGATGGACAGGAAATACTACAATTATTATACAAGGATGACATAATACTTTCAGAGCATTTTAGATCATACATTCAGCCTTGATTCAAAATATGGAGCTTAATTTTTCCTGAACAGTAATGATGCTCTGCTAAGTTTGATTTGATATGTTTGGAAAGGGTAGGAGGGCTCTGTTAAGGAGTTGGATAAGCTATTTTTCCAGAGAACATTGCAACATGCAGTTGATAACTGTAAGAATACTGTAACGAGTGTGAGAAAACCTTGTGGCCTTAAATATACCAACATATTATTTGTGAAAACTAGCCTTTTTCTCCTACTAACAAAACAGTCTAGTTCTTTTTGAGAGACAGAATGATACAGATTGAGAATGAACTGCTTTTAATGTGCAATTTCCTCATAAACACAGGACACAATCTTCAGTATAGTAGAGATCAGCCCCTGAGGTTCATCTTGGTTATACTCACATCTCCAGTGGAGAGTGCACTGAATTTAAAGATTTATATGGCATTTCTAATTCATTTCAGTCAGAAATTGATTTTTATGGTAAAAATCACTTTCAGAAAACATGTATTTATAGAATATAAAGGTACGGTGACTTCTCTAGTGAAAAATCACTCATAATCAACAAGATTAAGGGACTATTTCAATATATCTGAGAATAGTGAATTGTTTATAGATATCAATTAATCACTTCTAATGTAAATCCGCAGTCTACTCAAGAAGTACCACTCTCTCATATGCATATATGAAACTTGAGAAATACTTTATGTAGTTGCAAGTACTTGATGAGATAGAAGAGAAGGGAAACGTAATGAATTTTTTGCTATTCCCTGCTAGAAAGTCAAATATGCTTTATTTGTAACTTCCTCAACATTGTTATTAAGCAAATATAAGTCATGTAACCTCCTTGTGAGTGTAATTTAGATTCTTGCTTTTAGTCTCAGCTGAGCATAGAAGAATAATTCTTGGAGAAGAATTCTGGAAATTAAAACATCGATTTGCAGATAAGAAACCTCCAGCTTTCTTGATCAAGATGATAATGCATTCTGCAGAAGAAAATACATGGGTTTTACTTATAAAGAAGGAGAAGAGTATTTTCATATAGCCACTTATAAACATAATGACAAGAGATTTGGACTAGCATGAAAAAGTCAGATAACAAACCCCTAAAACTTAGTAATATCGGTAATAGCAGCAGCTCTGGAAAATAGAAGAACAGGTGATTAAAAAGTTAGTAGGATACAGCTGAGACAAATAGCATAGACTTAGGTGAATATTTGAG
Organism: Harpia harpyja; assembly: GCF_026419915.1. Taxonomy (NCBI): domain Eukaryota; kingdom Metazoa; phylum Chordata; class Aves; order Accipitriformes; family Accipitridae; genus Harpia; species Harpia harpyja. The sequence goes on from NC_068943.1 coordinate 10,450,290, forward strand.
ACATCAAAACACAAATGAAGAGACTAGCAATTATTTGCAGAAAACACTGATGGTCCATAATCAGAATTACTACCTAATTTACATCACAGAGTCTTTATTGGACACAAATAGAAAATCTTACTTACGAAGAACTGAGAGTGAAAAATGCATCCTTACACTGAAAATCTGACAGTTCTGATGCAAGTTTGAAGAGAATTTGGGGTTAAAAATAAAAGGTCAACAAATGAGGAAGTAATCTGTAAAGGGTGACTAATTTTAGATTCAGAGAAATGGAGAAAGTAAATGAGGTGTTTATTTTAATCAACTATCCGAAAGACAGATTTTGCTAATAACAGGATTTTAAAATACTGAAGTATTCATTGGAAGCCCCCTCACAGATACACAAAGATAATACAGTTGGACTCCCTGTCTGTCTGATGGGAACTGTGATGGGTAGAAATGTTATTTAAGAAGATGAATGAATGAAGTAGTGATATAGGCAACTACTCTAGTTTTTCTTTTAAGAGAGATTGGAGTGAAAACATACAAATAGATAAGAATTTAGGTGGATGTCATTATGAAATTACATAATTAAGTACTGTGAGACAAGAAAGAAGTAAAGCACAAAAGGAAGAAACTGAATTTAAAAAAAAAAAAAACCAGCAAACTTGCAAAACTGCTCAAGATAGTCTCAGAAACATAATCAAAGAATAAAGAAAGCTAGGAGAGCTGACCAGTTATGGATAGAGTCTATACTAACTGCTCTGGAGAAAATTATCCAGATATTAATAAAACATAGAAAGTATACAAAGAAAATATTATGAACGGATCATCTGAAAATCAAAATGGAAACATGTAAAAAATTGGAAAGAAAACAAAAGGGAACATAACTGAAGCAAAAAGAGTAACCACAGTGGTAAAATCAGTAAGATTATTGTGCAAGGTGCATTTTAATTAACAGGGATTTAAAGAGTGGCAAGAAAAGAATCTATCAATATATAGTATAAATAAAAAGAAAACAAAATAAAAGAATAGTAAGAAACATTATTACGCAGAAGCAGAACATACAACGGTTAAAGACTGTGGCATCATTACCTTCTTTACCTTTGTCTTCACTAAATACAGACTAATTGTGATTACATCTTTAATAATACTAAACATGAAACAGGGATGCTGCCTAGATTAGGAAAGGAACAGATTTTTTGAATGATATATATACATGATATAGATATTTTGTTTGTCAGTATGACCTGATGAAACTGACCCCTTAGTTTTTAAGAAAAGCCAGTCAAAGCAGTCTGTAAATGATTAGCAATGGTCTTCCTTAACTTTTAGAGGACAAAGGGGATCTTGGAGGACTAGAGAAGACATATGCCCTTAGCAAAGAGGAAAAAAGAGAGTTCAAAGGGGAACTGTAAATTATTTATTACTCTCTGGAATGATTTGGAATAAGACTTCCATCTCTGAAATAATTTGGAATAAATTACTGAAGAGTCATTAAAAAATCCTTAGTGGATATAATAAACACAAAACTATAGCTACGTGGTGGCCAAGAAAAAGTCATATCCAAAACAATCTAATTAGCTTCTCTGACAAATAAATTGTTTTAGTGGATGAAGGGGAAGTACAAAAATATTAACTTAACTAAATTTTACATTGTTAATATGTTGTTCTTCACACCATATTATAAGTAAATGTAATATAAATAGAAATATCCACATGCATATATGAAAAAATGGTTTCAAAAGAAGAGTTACAACTATTCGGTGTCAACTGAAAAGACACCTGTATAACTTTTCAGAAATTTGCCTGGATTCAATCAGTATTTACATCAGCAGAAATGGTATTCCCTTGAAGTGAGAAGTGTAGATGACATAAAGCTATGAGAAATGCTAAGGTTTAGAAGACAAGATTGGAACTCAAAGTATCTTGATTGCCTGCGGAGATGGCATGATAACAACTAGACAAAAATTTGTACAGACATGTTAAAGTCTCTGCCTACTACAAGAAAACAAAAGTAAAAAGGAAGGGAAAGGGAACATGATAGCAGACTTCCAATGTATCAGAGAGTATTATAGATGATTATTTGTTCTCCATGCCTTCTTGGAAAACAGCTTGAAGTCAGCTGAATTTGAAATAAGGACAATTGAAACCAGAGATTACTAAATGTTGCCAGCACAGTTGACTGGAAAGGACTGCTGATAACCAGTGTGGAATTTTCTGATATTATATTTAAACAGATAAGACAATATCTAGTACTGTCATCCAAGCATTCCTGGCCTTGTCACAGTGCAAGGGTTGAACTAAAACATCATTTCCAGACCTACAGTTCTATAATTTTGTGTTCTCTTGGACTGCTTTCTGTGGGAATATAAGGTGGTGGTAAAGGCATCAAATGAAAAAGTAAAACATCCACAACCATACCCTCCTTTCTGTCCCATGAAAAAAATCATTACTCAAGAAAGATGAACCCCAAAAGACAATTAAATGACATTTGCTGAAAAGGAGAAGATATTGATGAAGAGATCAAAATGAAAATCTTAGAAATGGTTAGTTCCTGCATGTTGTTTCATTACCTTTGAAAGGGATTTTGTAAAAAAAAACATATTAAAGTGAAGAGTTTCCAACTTAAGAGGGAAAGCAGTAAACTGGAGTAGCCTCACTCAAGTGTTTCACAGACTATTAAATACTTTTGGTTCTATTCTTACAGTTATGCACTGCGTATGATAATATTTACTTATTTTCCTGCTGTTTTTTTTTTTTCTTCTGTTAACAGAATATTGTTCACCAAGCCAATTGATTCAAGTTGTTTAAGTGGGGCAAACTATTTAGCTGAGCATCAGAATATTTAGGTTTATTTTTCTAAATGTCTACATAGAAAATCAAGATAATGTCTTAAATTTGAATCTAGAACTTACTGATGGCAGTCAGACACTGGCAGAACGCTTACATAAATTACTATAATATCTGCTATTTAAATACTAGCTCAGATTGTGCAGAACTATAAATAAAACATGAGTACTTCACAAGAGGCCATAAGTCCCTCTTGTGCTGGTAAACTTGCTGCATCTTCTTATTGCCAGTCAATAGAAATGCAATGTGCTGATCTAGAGAGACATAATTTTCCCACTCTTCGAAAATTTTTGAGATTTCCCAAATGCTTTTATGCAGTGTTGGCTAGAAAGCTTGGATAAATGCATCACTGGCAGATTTGCTTACTGACCAGTATGATTGTAATGAGGTAACATTCAAAGTTTTCAAGGAGGGCGGAAAAAAAAAAAACCAACCCAAAAAAAGAGACCTAACTCCAAAACAGTTAATTCCCATCTTCCTCCAGTTTTACAGAGGGTTTACATTACCCATGCTTGATATGGAATAACCTACTTGTTTTCTAATTAATAATTCAGTATTTATACAAAATAGAAGAGCTCAAGCAGAAGAAATTGAGAGTCAGATATTCCAAAATAGCCAAGTGTCTGCTTAGCAAAGAAAGAGATTTAAGTCAGACAGAAAAGAGGCAAAGTACATCTGAACACCCTGACCACATGGCTGCTAGTGGCTCTGGATCAAGCAGATGTGCAATCAGCCCAACCTTCCTTCTAGTATTTCTTTAACTGAAGTTTCATTCACACTGCTATATTCCCACAACAACCTTAATATTCACTAACTGGAGATTTTATGGTTTTGACAAAATTCATATATACTTCTGTGACAGTATTTTCTATCATGCCCTACACAATTCAATATCCACCTACTTTACAATGCCACAGAAGCTTAATTTTCTCCTTGTTTCAGAGTTGCCCTTTTTTCCAAAGCTGATGTCACTTCTGTTAAGGTTAACTTACCAAGGTTATTTGTATCATCAGTGGTTTTCCAATGGGTCAGTATGACCATACTGAAGGATATTCTTCCTCCCAAGTGGTCAAATGATGTAGCTTTGCTGTCATCACTGTTTTGAAAAGCAAAGGATCAGTTTAGATATTTACTAATGGGGAACAGCAAACATCAGATACTTCACAAATCCCTCTTCCCATATATATGCATAAAGACTGAATCCGGGGCCAGAAGCTGAACTACTGCAGCATTAGTCAACAGAGCTTGGCAGACATTCTGTTCTTACTTCCTTTCAGCTATAAAGACTCTCTGTAAGATTTGGCTGTATCATGATAATTGTTCTCTGTCCATACCATGATTCATGATGTCTCCATTATGGCAATTCTATTCACATGGAAAAACTAGCCAGATCAGCAAACAGAATTGAATTTAGTTATTGGAAATAAAATATCCTTCCCTCTTTTCCTGATGTGAAAGTATGTATCTTTGAAAAAACAGGTATTTCTAATACTTTTATAACTTCATGGAAATTAATGTAAACCTGATTGTTATAGTCCAGTTGAATGGTTAACAACACTGAAATTTTCTCTTTTTTTTGGGGGGGGGGGGGTGGGGGGAGAGTAGAAAGAAATAATTAGAAAATCATGATAGCAAGGCAGACATTTAGCCTTCTCTCAACATTGGTATCTCAACTGCAAGTTATATTAAAAAAAATATTTATAAACTATTCTATTTCTCTTTCTAAATATATATATTTTAGTTATTAGAATCTAAAAGAAGCAGTAAATTTGCAAGACCATTAAAACTTTTTGGACAAAATGTCTTTCTGAATTTTACATTCCAAACTTTGTTAACTTAAGAAATTGGAAAAATTGGGCTGCTGGCTGGGACTTTACATTAACATATTTTTTTTTTATATACTTATTATCAGTTGCAACATTATGCAAGTAAATATACTCAGGCAAGCATCCAAAAAATATCAATCGTGTTCAGACAAAGCAGTCTGTGATGATAATGCCAGAAACTTTAGGTTTCTGGGGTGAAAAATGCCTTATTTTGCTGTCACAAAAGAAACAGAGCTAGAGTCTCAATTTCTATTGAAAATGCATCTGTGTTGCTACATAAGAGAGGTGCTCCATGAAGCAACCTCTTGCCCTGAGGCTCTGTGGCCCATACTGGCTCATGCGGGTGCTGCTCAGGGTAAGCTACCTCCAGAGCAGATTGGATGCAGCTAAGAAGAAACCAGTTCTGAATCCTTCCAGGGTCCCATGTGGTGGTCTGCAGGCCTTGGACATTATTATTATTATTATTATACACTTTCATTTCAGAATACCTGAAACAACATGAAAGCTGTATTGCAGCCTTTCAGAATGGTATTTTTACTGCATAAAAGTGTGGGTAGGTGTTGTATACAATAGGTTATGCTAAATGATCTAGTTTTATCAACACTTGCTTATTTCTTTTTGATTCAGTCTGGAGCTTATCTACCTATGCATAAACTGGAGGATTCCTAAGAATGCTTTTAAGCTTCTGTATCTAACTGCATGCTGAAAGTGCATCCTTATTTTGAGACCAGAGCCAGACATGAAGGAGCTGGGTCCTTTCCTGACACAGAAGCACTGACTTCCACAGGAAGAAAACTCAAGATCGTAATGACAGGAGTCATGTAATGACCTGCTCCAGTCCTCAGTCTGCACAACGAGGCTATGTCTCTTACGACTAGGTGAAGAAAGCCAGAAACCAATGTCTGGCTTTCAGACCAAGCAAGACTATCAGGCTGACATCTGCAGTTGCTTAGTACTACTGCCATCCATTGCAGATTTGTCCTGGAAAGAGACAACTGGGGTGGTACAAAGCACAACCAGGAAAAGAGCTAGCACTGCAGTAATCCAGGGATAAACAGTTCAAGCCTGTCTATTAATAAAATTCTTTTATTAATTAATATAATAAACCCATTTCTAAAGGAACAATTACAGCCCGAGTTAGACCACAACATGAATGATAGGTAAGCTTTGACACTGCCATCAGTAGGCTACCCTTCTTCTGTAGGCCATCATTATTCTCATACAACAGTTATAGGTATGTAAACTTGACAATAACTATATATTCACATGAATATTCAGTTCTCATAAGTAAATTTATAATGTCAGTTGTGACACCCTGAGATCCTAATCCTTTAATCTTAATCACCTTAGTAGTAATTTATTTCAGTAGTGCCTACCTACTGACACTGAGGGAATCGCTCCGTTAATTTATAAACTGGAAAATTTAAAACAATGTGGCAGAATTAATGATAATCTTGGATTCTAAAGACAAAAGGATATTGAGAAGAGGTATTTCACTTAAAAAGAGGTAAATAAACTTCACTGCCTTTTGGTGCTTTTTAGAACTTTTTCTATGTAAGAGGCAAAGTTATATGTTTCATAGGAATGCTACACCATCAAAAAGCAAGACAAGGAAATGATAAAGCTCTCTCATTTTCACACTGAAAAGTAAGATGTTTGTGATCATGAATGATATTTATTACAGAAAGTGTGACTTCACATTCCAAATTGAGCCAGCCTACTATTCCATGCTAATTAACCTAAAATTTCATGGCAGCAAGGCATGTTTCATTGTATGTTAATTGCAGGACCTAAATTTATGTATGCTGACATAAAATAAAAAATTCTGTTCGGCTTGGCAATGAATATGTATACCGTTTAAAATATTTAGTAGTTAGCAAATTTGTGTGTATGTTCAGTAGAACCAGACAAGTTTGAAAACCTGAACATGTAAGTATGATAAAATGCCATAAAAAGTAGATTCTGCATTCTTTGATTCAAAAGAGGAGTGAGCATAATTTACACATATTCATCAGCATAGACAGGTATTCTGTTTCTTAATAAATTCTTTTGGATGACTGCATGCCTACAACCAAAACAGTGCAGTTACTGTTGTCATATATTTGCTGTATGATGTAGGAAAAACTGAGGTAGAATTCATTAGCGATCTATTTTGCCATGAAAATTGGCCCTAAAATGTCCTTACTAACAGCTACATAAGGAGAGGTACCTTAGAGTCACAAACATTTAACACAAAAAAAAGCAAAGGGCTCTTCTAATCTTTCTGTCTTCCTCTTCCCTCCCACCTCCCATCATTAAATATCTGGGACAAATAACAGACAAGAAGCTTTCAAAACCAGCCAATTCAAAACCTCAAAACCTGAATGTCCATTACTGCAACTAGACATAGAAAAGAGAAAAAGGTACATCCTAGGAGTCAAATGATATCATCAGTGTTAGAAAGTCAAATCTGGTTACATTATTATTATTGCTATTGCTATTGCTATTAACATTAGCATTAGCATTAACATTAACATTAACATTAACATGTTGCACAAAATGAACTTTTAAAAATGCTGAAGCTTATTATCCTTAAATAATGAGAAAACTTAGATCATATGTTTTAACATAGAGACATTTTCATTTGTATATTTAGAACAAGTCTTAAAAATATATTTAAAGTGTGTTTACCATAGCTTCCAGCATCATTTTCTAAAACACATAAATGAGAACTAGAGTAAGGTAATAAAACTATCCTACATGGTTTATAAAAATAATTTCTGAAGAATAATAATCTATCAACTCTTAATGATGTAATATGAAATTCATTCATCAAAAAAAAAGGTGTTATTGTTTCTTCTTTACATGTAGTTCTAAAATGTATTGATTGGATTATTGGTTGGCCTTTCTTCAAATTCTCTCAGAAGGAAAACTTTATGGAAAATTAAAGAAAAAAAAATCATATTATTGCCAGTTTTGTGAAAAAAAGCAAGATATTAACTTTTATCTTTGAGATTTCCTGTGGAAAATATGCTGTACTTACTACAATAAATAGTGTTAGAAGACAATATTAAGAATTTGCTCCTGTTTATATGAAGTTCTGTTTTTTCCAAATCAATCTTCTTAATAGCAATGAAAGTTTCAAATGGATGTTTAGAACTCACTCATTGACATACATGAGTTGTTTAAGGTTTGTTTATTTAAAATAAATCGATACATAAAATCATGTGTATGTTTCCTCCAAATTAACTTTGAAGAAACTGTTGTCAAAACATCTCTATTAATGATGTGTTATATATTGGAGCAGTAATCAAGATACTGGACTTTCTAAAATAAAAGAGCAATATTATGCATAATAGCAGGATGCAGTCTGTGAAAACTCCATATTAATCTCATTCACAGATATGTTTGTTCATGTGTAATAATAGATTACAAATTTTAACTTACTTTGTACATGTGAAAGACCAAGGAGGCCAAAGTTTTGAGGTGGATCTAACTAGAGATTTTCTAGTCAGTCTAGTTCCTTGTTGCTGTTCCTAGAGAAATACACAAACCTGGAAAAGCACATGCAAGACAGTTAAAATACCTGAGGACATTGCAAGTGACTCTAAACATCCAGTTGCCAGCAGCTGAATCAAGTCTCAGAAATAGAGCAGAGGTCCCAAAGGTCCTTTCTTGTACCTGCCAGCCTCCTTTGGACTTTCAAATATCACAGAGCATCTCAGGCGGAACTAGAGATGGAAATGGAAATGCACATCTCAAGTGGGCAATGGAATCAAACTTCTGAAGTTACGTTTCTGAATCTTGAGTTGAATACCTCCATTAGTGACTGAACAGCTTCAAATAGCTTTCTTACATCTACTACAAAATACTAATCTAAAAAATAGTACTAATCTAAAAAGTCAATAATTCAAATAAACAGTGAATGCCACCAGCAAAACCACATGAAAAGAAAAGTGATGTGTAGGAAGCGGAATCTGAACCTACCAACATGAAAATATTGGTTTCAGCGGATGGAAAACCAGCTTCCATCAAGTTGGTATATTTATAGAGCAATCATCTGACAAGATGTCAAAACATGAGAGGAATTCCTGGAAATGAACACAATTACAGTGAGAAAGAAGTTTAAATGAACTTTCAAATTATATAAACAGCAAGCTAGATTTTGCCTTTTTTACTGTAAATAAAAAATATCGAAAATAAAGCTGTCCATACTGATCTTTGCCTTACTGTGTTACTGAACATTATATCTAAAATAAGTAAATATTGAAGTGGAAATGCCCAGCAAGCAGCAGCCTGTTAGTAATGCATGTGCATGATACAAGAGATGCATTTTCAGTTCAATGTCCACCTGAATGAAATCAGAGATTCTTATATATGGTAGATAATCAAGGTATGCTGCAAGAAGCACAAATGTATCAGACTTGTCAGGCCTGGAGAGAGTGAATTCTAATTTTGGATGAGCCACTGATCTCCTCTGTGCCTATACAGTAGTTCATGCACTTCTATTCACAAACCTACTATGAAAATCATTGTCTATACAGACAAAACATTATTTTCCCCACTTACTGTGGTTCAGACAAATCTGCTGTGTCAACTTCTTCTCTACCCTCTTATTCTCTGATGTATAATATTTTGGAATATGTCAACATATGACATTGAATTGATAAAAATTGGCTCCAGTTAGCAACTTTTTATTCCCCTGGTTCTGTACCACTTTTTTTTGACTCAGTTTGGACATTTTCATATTTTTCTTGAAATATTTAAAATCTACAACACCTATGTGAGATATAAGGACAGTCCTTTTAACCTTCTATTGTAAATGCTGAACCAAAAAGGTTTATTCTAAGGACAACTATCCACCTTGTAAGCAGAATTAGTTACAACTTACAAGCACTTTAAAATCCTTTAGACATGTTAAAGACAACAGGAAATAGTGTGTGGTGCTGCCTATAATGTCAATTTCTGTTGTGTAGACTCTCAGCTGGTTTTCAACATATTGATTTTAAGCTTTCCTTTAATCTAGTTAGTGAGAATCTGTATTCTAAGACTTCTGGTCTGAATAGAGCATATAGGGAACATTATGTTTGCTTAATATATGACATATACTCAATAATATATACTACCTCATGAACTTTCCCTAATAGTTACACTTCTAAGAAGAATTACACAGCATACTAAACAAGATTGGCAGTGTGTATAAATAAAAGCTAAATTTTGTGCATTATAGAGTATGGACAACATAGCACTATTAAATTCATTAGATTTTCAGGTAATAATTAGAATGTTGAAAGAATCAGGAGAGGTTTCTACAGCTACTGAAGGACAGGAAACACTTTCCTACTGCGAAAAATAACTTTGGGCCTCCTGAAGTTCTTTTGTGCTAAATTCAAAAGTCTTTGGTATAATTTCAAAAGAACATGAAATAAAAATACCCAACAAGTAGGGGAATGAGTTTCGTTTCCCTGCTCTTCTACATCATACTTTTAAAATTCAGTTTACCACCTCCTAAGGTCTGACCAAGGGAACACGTCCCGGTACCAATACAGGCAGGGGATTAAGGGTAGAGAGCAGCCCTGTGGAGAAGGACTTGGGGGTACTGGTGGACAAAAACTAGACATGAGCCGACAATGTGCGCTCGCAGCCCAGAAAGCCAACTGTGTCCTGGGCTGCATCAAAAGCAGCACGGCCAGCAGGTCGAGCAAGGTCATTCTGCCCCTCTGCTCTGGTGAGATCCCACCTGGAGTACCGCATCCAGCTCTAGGGTCCTCAGCACAGAAAAGACATGGACCTGTTGGAGCAGGTCCAAAGGAGGACCACAAAAATGATCAGCGGGATTGTGAGAGACTGAAGGAGTTAATGTCTTAAACATTGTGGTGGGGCAAGTTCTGCTTAAGGACTAACTCTGCATAAAAACAAACTCTGCCTAGCAAGGCACCATAGGTGAAAAGCAGCCCATCAGTACCCATCAGCAACAGGAGAGGGAGGGCGTGCTGCAGGGTGCGCAGCTCCCGGTTCTGTTGTGCTGTTCTGATATGCTGAGCAGGGCAGCTCACCATGTATGGTGAAAGATCACATCTGCAGGGAAGGGGAAGCTACTCCCCAAATGACTCCCAGGCCCATGGCCCAAAGGCTACCTAATTAGCCTAATGAGTTCGAGTGTCCACCCGAAGGAGGGGCAAGGATGATAAAAGGACACAAACTGAAGCTCTATGCATGCTAGCCCATGGGAACCAGACCCCTTGGCTGACTGGACCCCTCGGCTGACTGAACCAATGCTGGATCCAGGACTGGTGAAATCTTTCTCTTTTCTTGTTCCCTCTTTCCCTTTTCCATAATCCCTACACCTCATCCCTTTAGACACAAACCGCCAACCAAGTCTGGGACTCGGAGCGGATCCAGCCGCCACCGGGCTCCTCTCCAAGAGGGAGTCTGGAAAGCGAGGGGGTCCGCTCTGAACCTCCTGACCCGACGGGAGGGCTCACCTCATTCTCCTCCCTGAACTGATTCCCAAATAAGCAAGGCCTGTAGTATATGTTTGGTGATGTATGGTTAGCACATGTTACACAGTTTACTGACATAGTTTCATGCCAATTTTTGTTGTGAGCATACCAATTTTGGTGGTGAGCATACCAATTCTTGTTGTGAGCGAATAAAAGTTGAGTTTTGTTGACTTAAAGGATCCCTGGTGTCATTTCACCTTAATCCTGACCTGGGAATCAGCAAACCTGAGTCATCGTCCTGAGAAATTGGGATGTGACAGGGATGGAACACCTCTCCTATGAGGAAAGACTGAGAAAGTTGGGGTTGTTCAGCCTGGAAAAGAGAAAGCACTGGGGAGACCTTATTGCAGCCTTTCAATACTTAAAGGGAGTTTATAAGAAAGACGGGGACAGACTTTTTAGTAGGGCCTGTAGTCATAGGACAAGGGGTAATGGTTTTAAACTAAAAGAGGGTAGATTCAGATTAGATAAAGGAATAAATTTTTTACAAAGAGGGTGGTGAGGCACTGGAACAGGTTGCCCAGAGAGGCGGTAGATGTCCCATCCCTGGAAGTGTTCAAGGTCAGGTTGGATGGGGCTCTGAGCAACCTGATCTAGTGGAAGATGTTTCTGCCCATTTTACGGGGGGGGGGGGGATTAGATGATTTTTAAAGGTCCCTTCCAACCCAAACTATTCTATGATTCTATGCCATTTAAAGGTACATGTTCTCTTTGATCAAAGTCAGGAATTCTTACCCAGTCCTGAACAGTATCTCTAAAGAAAGTTAAGGCTTAGGCACGATTGTGAGAGGTTGCTGTTCCTATTTAAAAATCTAAAATACTTTATCAAAATTCCATATTCAAAATAGATCTTTTCACATGTAATTGGATTTTCCACTTTGCAAAACTTTGTTGAAGATGCAGATTTCAGCCTTGGAAGCAAAAGTTCAAATAAGAACAATGCAAGATAATGCATTCAAGAAATAGAAGAAATAGATCTTCTCTGTTCTTCAACAGTCTCAGATTTTTTGTATATTATGAGGTTTTTTGTCTTTATATTCCGCATATTACTATGTATATCAATCTTTTTTATTTGAGAATGTTTAAGCTGGCTTATGATAATGTTGTATATTTCACAGTTATCTATCTTTAAAATGTAAATGTTAATTCTACATTAATACATAGTATAATTGGCAGATATCATTAAAATAATAATCTAAATATTAGCTTATAATAAACAAGAAGATGTGGTGAACATTCTAACAGTGAACTGAGGTCTGCACAAAAAGCAAAACAATTATTTCATGCTTAGCATACATTGGTCCCTGCTATAGTAGAAATGTATGCCATCAGTCAGGGTTTAAACCAATTTCTGGTTTAAAATATCTAAGAAGTTAGTACTGCAGTTTAAAAACCCAAATAATTTTGCTAATGGAGAATATATATTAAACAACTTTTACATTATTATTACTTGAATTATGCTATGAAACTGCAATGAGTTCTCCTGGTCGTAATGTGTTAGATGTTTCCATTTCAAATCCTTAAATCAAATCCTCAACACCATCAAAAGATCTGCTTCTTTATCTTCTTTTAGTAATTGCAAAAAGACTTGTTCAGAGGGTAAAATAGATGGAAAAGTGTTTCACAGCTTACTATCCTTGTCAAAAATCTCTGTAAGAAAACTGTCGTGAATTTTGCTCTTCTTGTTGTTGTTGTTCTAAATCAGTTACAATACCTCCACCACTCTAGAACATGTATCGTCTTCCTCACCCTGCTGATGCCTTCCCAAGCGCTCATTTCTGCACCTCAGTGACAGTAAGCCTCTCTAAGTGAATCAGTTCTGACCATGTTTTCATAATTTTTTTTTCCTTATAATACAGAGCTACTTGATTAATTTTTCTAGTACCCACTAGGCAATTTTACTGAGATCCACCGCTTTTTATTGAACTCTATTATATAATTTTATGAAGATAATTTCAAGAGAATGTAGTGCTGTAGCTGTGCTGAGCAACTTACCTGTGAAGCAGGGATCTGCAGATGCTGGAACTGCAGCTGGGTTTTGATTACCTAGGAGGACACTAAAAAAACAAGGTCGAAACAGAAATACAAGTATGGACACCTCTGGGACTCCAGGAAAGAAAGATAATGCTTGTGATCTGGATGAAGACCAGAAATCAAATTTTGTGTAGTTCCCTTCTATCAATAACACATGAAGGTGGAAGACCATCTTCTTCAGTCTATGTAACACACTCTACAACAGCATCAAATCCAATGGCTTGTTTAATATAACTAGATTTGTATTCCACATATGCTGGAAGGACTACTTTATGCCCATTTTTAGAAGAGATAAAAGGTGCATAGTTGAACTGTTGATCCTGGCTCTGAATAGGCAATACTTCCTCTTGTTTTGCCTAAAAGACTCCTACATTCTTCCTGCCCTTTAAATCTAAGGCATTGTCACAATCTAAGTGTAATAATACAAAGATTTTGGACCAGGTATCTATCCAACTTTCTTTCAAATAACCTTTTAGGTTAATGATTGCTGACACTGAAATTGCTAAATCTATTACCAATCTAAGTCTTTGAGTACAAAGCATGTTGATGAATCAATCTCATCTTGTGAGGAGTGTAGAAGGAAGATACTGTTCATGAAATATCCTTCAGACATCCTTGATCAGAGTATTTTTGCTTAGATTTATCTGACATGCAAAGAATCAATCATGTCCAATACAGCTAGGGTTAGGGGTTTTTTTCAATGGATTTCCAAATTTTTCTATTTGATCAACTATTTAATATTGCTTGTTTATAGCTAATCATCTGCATGGATTATCAGTTAGGTTTTCATACCTGATAATACTCAGTTATTTAACTCACTGATAAACTAATTGTTCTGCTTACCTGTTGTGATACTTTATTTGAACATTTTGTTTTGTTGCCTCTGACTAAGTAATAGTTCTAATTCTGTTTCAGTTCACAGCACTGAAATGTGATCAAAACAAGCCTTTTTGCCTAAAGTAATTTTAAATACGATTTATACACATGCAACTACCTGACTAGAAACTGATCACAGCAGAAAGTGCCATAGACAAAATTACCTGCAGTGTTGAGTTTAAAAGCATATCTCTACATATTCATTTTTTCCCCTAAAATAAAAATCTTTTGTCTTGATTGATACAAGTACCATTTTTTTTGTCATGCTATCGAGTGACTTTTTTTTTTCTCTGCGTAGAAATACGCAGAGATTCACAGAATCTAGACAAAGGGGTGAGGAACAGGATCCTTCTCAACATCTCCCATAATGGATCTTACTTTTCAGGTTTCATTTACAGTACTTTAGATTATAGATATAATTGGTAGTCTGAAAACACTGCACATGCTATTTATATTATTTAAGATTTAAGTATTTTTGATTAGAGCTCAAACATTTTTTGCTTTCCTGATAACTGTTCCTCTCCCTCGATATCTACATCTTTTCTGTTCATTTAAAGTTAAAGGCGTTATCAAGGCTTACTGAGAGTGACAGTGTCATCTAAGACAGACAGACAAGAAATAGAAAGGTTCCATCAAAGTAGGTACATTGAGAAATACTTCTGACAAGACCCAGACAGAAGCTGACAGCAGCTGGATTATGCAATCAGTTTATGTAACTATGTAAAGAGATCTTCAAGAGTAGGTGAAGGTGGTTTTGAGTTTTTTGGATTCTGTAACATCTGTGGATACGATTTCACTGCTAGGCACAGGGAAAGCTCTTATGTTGCAACTCATGAAACTGAAGATATGTCTGCAAAATACAAACCATTTCTCAGGAAAATGAATTTGTTTTTTGCTACCCAGTATACATTAAAAAGTAAGAGCAATCAGTGAATATGCCAGCTGATATTCTTCATGGATAACAGATGTGTGCTCCATGGACCCTTCAAGTCAAAAGTCAATGAGGGGAAAATGCTTTCTCTCCAGGTTTTCTTTCGCTATTGCTATCCTTCTGAAGTGATGATAGTAAACCCACTCAAACAGTGTCCTGGCAGCAGTTTGACATTTTAAAAGATCAACAACTACCATGCTGGATGTCTAGGGAGCCACCAGACTGTAATAATACCAAAAAGGAAAGTAATAAAGTAAGAAGCAAGCATATGGCATGCAGTTGCATTTCTTGGTATTGATTCTGAAACTGCTGAAGTGGAACTTCTTTATCAGCAGCTACATAATCAGCAAGTCAAAGCAATGCATCTCTGTCTGAAAATACAGTAAAACCACTGTGTCAATTTAATCAAAAGGTTTCAGTTAGAGAAACCTGGAGAATTACATGACATTACATACTGATGGGTGTAAGATTGTCAAGTCTGATAACTGACAAGCTGGTAAACTGAAAACTGCCAAGAAGTGCCCAGAAACACAGTGATCTTGAATTATTAGACCAATAGATTTTTGCCCACAGTCATACATGGAAGTAGAGATCTGACTTACTGAAAATGAAGACAAAAATAGATATTAGTAAATATGTCAATATGTGGTAAATATACGGTCAAAGTGGCAATTAAGTAATAAGTAATTAAGTAATAGTAACAGTTAATTGAGGCCTTATCCTGTAGAATGTGAAATGTTCTTAATGTTCATTAATTTTGTATTTTCAGCACTATGGCATCCAGTAACAGGATGCTAGGTCCTATTAAAAGACAATTTTAAAATATATCAGACATTCTGGGCTCCTGGACAAAACTAACACTAAGCAATTGATCTGTGATTGATCTATCTATACATGTAACCAGTATCAGAGGAAAAGTGTTAAGATATATTGTTCTATATGTTGTTTCATTGATGAGAACCTCACACTGAAGGATCGCTGCAGGTATCCAGTTATTAGTACTAAACACTTGGAGTAATCTGTGGTCCTGGCAGACACAAAACATAAGAGTGTTTGGGCTTTAACTTTAATTTCCAAATCTGTCAACATATCAGGATATTAAAGATCAGCTGTACTGAGCTAACAGCTCATCAGTGTGTCTAAATCCCTGGAAATTACATTTAAAAAGACTTTTGGGGACTCATGTGAATGTGTTGGAAAAAAGTGTCATCTGTTGGAGTTTCCTAAAATGTAGAGGAAACACTTCTAATGCTATACTCTTTAAAAAAGAATGATTTGTACAGTCTCTCAGAAGTGAGCCAGTTCTACCAACTGCACTCTAGCTGGTGTTGTTATGTCTTTGTCTCCTAATTCTTGCTTTTGGAGTGATCACCATTATCAATGGCACTTTAGTATATTCACAAGAAAAATTTGAGACATTTTGTGAATCTATAAAGCCTTTCTATTACAGATCCTGCTTTCTCATAAATTGTATACAAGACCAGATGCAATTTGAGTTGTCCTCTTTAATTCTCTGTGATGCAAGGTGGTTTGGGTTCCAAGACGAAGAAATGTCTTAACAGATTATAACAGAAGCAAATTAGCCCAAAGCAAGACTAAGATTGGGGGGGGGGGGGAATTAACAGTATATTTAAATATGCCAATATACCCTGTTATTCAGTGTCCATAACAATCTAAACTGTAACCCATCTACTAGAAAAGACAGCTCCCTGATCAAGAATTGTAGAGGAGGAAGACTGATGTCTTCCCATGTATGAAATAATGCTCACGTGGCTGTACTGTGCAGCATGTGGCTATACAGTATGCAGATGAAGTCCTAAGACAGAAAAGTCATCCACACTTCTTTGCCTTTCCATACAGAATCACAGAGAGAAGACTAACACATCTGTAATAACATAACTAATGATACTTTTCAAAAGATACATTAGTTCAGTCCTTACAAACCATTTCAATGTGAGAGACGCTTTGACTTTGAATTATTTTATGAACAGAAGAAATAGAAATTAGTGTTCAGGTCAAGAATGATTTCATTTACTCCTTTTTTCAAGCAAAATCATTATAGGCTATTTTTTCATCTGCTGGTACTCTTCACTTTGGCTTTTGGTCTATCATTTCAGCAGGTCTGTTTTAAATGACAGTAATTTCTTAGCTGTATTGACTATAAAACCATGTTTGAAAAAATATTTTTGCGATTTTTAGAACTAATTAGAATTCAGATTTGAAAGATCAAATTTGCAGAAACAAAAGAGAAAAAATCTTTCATTCATCCTCATAAAAAGTCCAGTTTAATCTGTTAGAAAAAACAACACAACTCACAAAGTCAAATTATTTGAAGGATTCGAGGAAACTGATTGCTGCATGTGCTGCATACAAAATCATAGGAAGGACCAGGTCATTAGCTGGTGTTATTGAACTTTACAGACTACAATATATTACTTCATTAACTTGTTTTATGACTGTAAAATCCATTTGTATATATAATACCTAAACTGACCTTCCGTAAAACTTACTGGGACTCTACAGGGGAACTTACTTGGTCCTTATAGGCTACACCTGCAGTAGCAGGTAAAGCAGATTGGTCAAAGCAGACATAGAATGAAATATTTTGTCCTAAGAAGTCTACACTAGATACCTTTCATATTTTATTTATTTATTTACTTACATCAGAAGTAACTTTGGATTATTACACAAACCCAATGATCATTTGTGGCTAGATATGCTCCTGGATATCTTCCAGTTTAATTGCATCCAGAAGAAATCCAGCGCATGAGCACAGTGTTCATTCCATGATGCAAACCAAGCACAGTAAGTGGTATGATAAAGAGATTTGCTTCAAAACCACAATCCTGATCCTTACCAAAAAGCTATTGTTGACAGATGTAGCTGCTCATTGATATTATCTTCAATGCAGCTCCAACATGATGTGCAATTTTTCATTAGAGAATAATTGGGTAAATAAGAAGATACTTTCTGACATAAAAGAAACAGAAACAGATGAAATGGTGGTGTCCCTGCCTGTTTAAATCTCATTGCCCTTGTTTAATACTTGTTTGTGCTTCTTCCATTCCCACAGTCCTTTAAGAGTGGGTGCTCCTGGTGTGTATTACATTTAGAGTTCATCTGAACTCTGATGCTTTGTTGAGACACAGGTATTCTGGAGTTAACAAACACAGCCTTGTTGCTTTTCTCCTCAAACATTTGGAGTGCTTGGATTCCTAGCACTTCAGTAGTTCTTGCATATTCAGATGTTCTCTTTACTGCTTATGCTTACTTTTTTTTTTTCTTGCTGGAAGTACATGTCAAAAGTAAGTTACCTTGTAGAACAATTTAAGTCTAGCTTGCTATAAATTGGTGTCTCTGTATAACAGTCATATGTGCATATATTTTCTTGTACATGCACACAAACACATATATAATAGTGACCATATAGACACAACATAGTTTGTGCCTAATATATTTGTATATAATAATTCAGACTTTGTATATGGCAACATGAAAAAGCCTGTCACACACCTGTGTAAGAATATGAAGGAACCTGTATCTTCAGTGCCCTCTTTTTTTAATGCTGTTTGGTGTTATGTTAGGAATGCTGTCATTACTTTGAAGCTGCACATATTGCCATCTTTATAAGAAAAGTCCTATCTATAGTCCTGTGTTTGAGACTATGAACTTGGGCAAAAGTCTCAGCTTTTCTGTGACCTTTCTTTCCAACTACTAGCCCATATATCAACCTTAACTGCCTGTTACATCTTTTCATAATCATGAGCTATACGAGGCAAGGAAAGTTCTGGGTCAGTACTGTGACAGTATGAGGAGATTTTAATTTATAATGTATTCTAAGTATCAATAACAATAGGCCATAGTATTACTTATGCCCTTCATAATTGCAAGCTTGGAGACCAATGACTCTCTCAGAGTCACAAAACTTTCAAAGATATAAGGGAGATCCAAGTTGTACAGTGCCTGCCCTTGACAAAAATTCTGTGTCTTCTGAGTCACAGCACTATTTGCAAAGAGTTTTGCACTGAATATACCGACATAATGATTGCAGCAGCAGATTATAAATAGCTGTATTTATACATAGCTCTAAACTAAAAGAGCAGCAGCTTGCTTGAGACATTTTTAGTAAGAATTTTTTTCCCCCATCTTTAATTTATTCCTTTCTCCATTATGCTTCAGACAATCCTGGCTTGAATCTTTAAAACTTGTGATTTCTCAACATGAAAACAGACAGTTCTTAATCACATTTTAGGTGTTGTGATTTTCAGAGAAAGCAGCGGCAGCTGTACGCTTGTCTTGTTCCTTAGCAACAGAGCAAGGGGAGCTCAGGAGACTCCACTGGTGGGAGTCTGAGCTGCTCACGTGTTGCTCTCAATATCACTCTCCACCTGCCACAGCCTACAGAAGGACCAAAATCAAAACCAGCTTTCCAAGGAAAGGTTCTGTGTATATGATTTAATACTACTCCATACCAAATGTGTGATAACTGAACACTAAATTTGCTTGGTTAAGCATTCAGTTGTCAGGAGGGGAGGGAGGAAAAAAAAGTGAAAAACACGTACGCTAAGCTCTCAGCTATGCCAGTTAAGTTTTCTTATAAGTTTTGCAGTGTTCCTTTAAAATATTTGCTCACAGTGAAGATATTGAGTAAAATCTCCCTAGTTTCAAGGACAGATAATTCTCACAATTTCCATTTTCCATACAGCCCAATTTGTGGAGCCATAGTAAACTCAGCTTTCCTTTGAAAATGTAAGTAACTTGTCTAACCTTCATGGTACTTCATAGCCACTAGAAAGGGCATCTTAAATGTAATAATTTAAACAGAAGTAAAAGAAAGTAATAAATAAATACCCTAAACACACCCCTTCCTCAAGGTTTTAAGACACTTTAGATTAGATTAATCTCACCTAACTTTGGGAACACAGCTGCGGCAGTTTAGGAGGGCATTGTCCTATTCTCCATCTACAGTAAATGGAAAAGAGAATTGTGATTTCTGATTCCATCCGCTCCACCCCTGCAGCAGTGTGGTCCCCATGGCAGCAGTGGCCTGCCAGGGGCTGGGGTAAGGTCTTTCTCTTTAAAATGTTAATTGAACTGACTGAGGTTTTGGTTCCATATACATGGTGTGTGCTCCCTTTTGGTCATAACAGGATTTTGAGTGTGACAGTCGGCTGTGTCATCCTCTCAGAAGACCTTTCAGTTCTTTTCTCCCCTTAGAGGGAAACCTAACACAACTAATTTTTCAACTGAGGTTCCACTACTTCCCCAAGTATCTTAGATTAATTTAGGACATATCTCACAATTTTTTGAACATGGAGGTGCCAAAACCATTTTGTTCCTTCCAGGTGCAGGTTCAAATGAGACACCCCCCCCCCCAAAAAAAACCCCAAATCACAAAATGGACAATTGTTGGATAATAGAGAGCAATAAATCTGTCATCTGCCTCCTATACCCATCCTTTCAAGATGCCAAGAGAAGTGGAGAACTGTAGCCTATTTGAATCCTCCTCTTTCTAACCAACAGGTGCTGAAGGTACTATGTACCATCCCAGCCATCCCCTCTTCTCTACTGTCACTGATGCTCTCAACCAGGGCAGAGACATAGGCAGAGATTTAACTTGGATCAAATGTACGTGTATGATTAATGGTGAGTGTGTGAAAGAACAAGCTTGGAGAGAAAGTCCCATCCCATGGAGGAAAGTGTGAGGAAGAGTGGGTCCCAGAAGAAAATGGGCAGGGAGAGGATGTCTTATATCACTTACTAAGCTGGCAGATTGTGACTGCATGTTCTCCAAAAAGACATTCCAGTTTATTTTAGGATAACAGAGCCCTGAGCTGTTGTAAAAACACAAACCAAATCATCTTCCCAGCATGATCAGCATGATCATACATTACATTTGTCCACCTCATGACTTACCAAGCCAACAATGTAAACCAGAATGCTCATGCTCACAAATAAAATACTTCTGTCTGTATCTTAGAGATGAACAATTTAGCTTCTTTTTACATACTTGAGAAGATTGGTGCTAGCCTGAAATAATGTATAGATGGTCTACTGTTATTCTTTGTGTGTATGTTTACACTGTGATATTAGAGATAATATATACACTTCATTTTTTTAATACAATCAAAATGTTTATGGTGACAACACAAAAAGAAGTGCTGAGGTCTGAGGTGGGTGCAAAGGATCCTAAGTCCTCTCAATGAATGGCAATTTTCTGTGTTTTTTGTGCAGAAAATTCATTTGCTTACCTCTTTTAATCCTTTATTCAAGTCATCATTTTACAAATATTTACAGGTTACTCAAAGCCCTTATCTGTTTTATTTTAGTTCACTATATTTTATCATGCAAAATTGCATGTTGTTTTTTCCTCCTCCCCATCTCTAGATCTGTTATGCTGACTTTTTGTAACTTGATAGATCATGAAGTAATTTTCTCAGGCCTCTTGCTCTTCATTTCTGCTGACATAAGAGTAAATAGATTTTGAGCAAGTCTAAAATACGTATCAGGAGTTTCTTTTCTGTCTTCTAGCACTTATGTTAAATTCTTACAGAATTTTGGCCAGTTTCAGGCTTTCAATTCCTTCATTTATTGAAATGAAATAATAACTATTCCCTTATTGCATATAAAAATGTGTGCTTCAAAGCTGCAGTCTTGTGAGATTAATTAAAATGAATGAGTAGAAGGAACACAATGCAGGTTTATGTTTGCTCACTTGTTAGGGCTAAGACAATAAAGTAGGGACTGGAATAGAATAAAACAGGATACTTTTTGCAAAATCTGGAGTTTATGAGTGTTTGGAAATAAGTTTCAGGCAACTAAGTAATTTAAATATTAAGATACTCTTAGGGGCTGAAATTATACTACTTAAATTTAAACATACCAAATTTTGCAAAAAAGTCATATGCCAAGGCTATTCAGTCTGATGACCTACATGTGTCCTGGCTGCAGAATGTAATTTTCAAAGGCGGTCCTCTGTCAAAAAAAATAACTACATACTATGTTTCCAGGAACACATTTTTTAATCTCTATCATATTTAGGCTTTTAAACCAGGTGGGATTTTTTTTATACATTAATGATGTTGAGTTCCATATGTTTCTTTATTTCACTCTGATTAGGACATGGAATGCCCTTGTTACGTCTTGAAAATGTCTACTTTTACCACAACTGTTGTTACTGAATTGCTGTTTAAAATGAAGGAAATTTTGGCTTCTCTATAAGTGAACAGTTGTGTTGAATTTTTTTGTTTTTTTATCAGAGATTAATTAAAACAGAAATCATTCTTTAGTGTGATAGATCAGATAAAATAACCACAAGGTAGATGGCATTAATATAGAACTGAAAGAAAGCCTTTTTATGAAGGAATTCACTTTCCATAGAATGTTTTAAGTACAGAGACTAGAAAGCAGAAAATGTTTTCCCTATTACCTTACAATAGTCCAATATGTTAGTTTATAATGTAACCTTAATAAGTAGTAGCAATAAGAAGAGTTCGAAATTCAGAGAGATTTCCTTCTGCAGATTGGTTGTCTACCAGAGGCAGAAGGAAAAAAAAAAGAATAAATGCTTTACATCATAGAATTTTATGACTTGTTTTTAGTGTTTTGATTAAACCACAATATAAGTAACCAGGTTTCACCTAAGTATGTTAATTCTGTAGTTTTAGTTGGATGTTAATTATTTCTTGTCTTAATCTACTGCCTAATGATGCTATGAAGTCTTAAAGAGCTGGCACATTTCACCACAAAGGTGTCTGCATTTAAGTCGCATGTAAAATGACTCCTCTGTTCCATTCCCCTCCACATGAGACTACTGTGGGTTTAATTAATTCAAGTTTATAAAGCATTCTCATATCCTTGGATGAATTGCACAATAGAAATGCCAAGTGGTAGTGTTAAATAGCAGAATTTAACAAAAAAAAGTATTACATTATATTTTATATAAAATAGTTTAGATGATAATATTTATGTAACTTATTTACTATGAATAGAATAGGAAAAGTTGATATTGTGGTTTCATGTTCATTTCTCAATAAAATGTACTTTTAAAAGAAATTTATTTGCTATGGTTTCTGCAGAGATTTTACAGTTTTAGACTACAAAATTTCACTATGCCACACAGTTTGATGCTGGATCATTCAGTTAGCAAAACATTCTATTGATATCAGGTACTACTTCAAAACTAGTGAACTTGTTTCAGGCTTAATCATGTTGTGAGCTCAATGTAAATTGTACTGTGTTTAATATGGAGGTAACACTAGCAGCTCCAGAAAATCAGTTTTATTTAGAAAAGAGGGATTTTCTTATGGATTTAATAGAAAAAAAATAGCATGTTAATTAAGATTATTACAGAAGTCTAGATAAATTCTTGGTTATGAACCTCCAAGCTTGCAGAATGTTCCTAATGCCATTAAAAAATAAAAGAAAAGAAAAAAAAGAAAAAAAATAATAAGTTCTCTGCAGTCATTTATTGCTACAACCCTGCATGGCACTGAGCTTTATTAACTCCCACCAGCATCAGTGAGAAATGAGACTGCTTAGTTCCTCACAGAAATTCTTAAAATTTTGATACAGTTTCAAGCAGCTAAACAGAAAAAAAACAGTGAGAGTCTGTCTTTTACCACATGAGGCTTGGTCAGTGAGAAGTGCAAAGATTTTTGTGGTTATCCCATTTGCTCCTGTATGTTGTCTCTTGAAGATCATTCTCTATGCCCACGAATCTGACAGACTTCCTATTTTCTCAGGTGGGCTTCCCTTCACAAAGTTATTTTGCTTTGCAAATACCATGACTCCAGGTCATTACAATGCCTTATAAGCAGCTTTCCTGAACAGCATACCATATTTTGTACCGCTTGTTTGTGACCATCTCTCTGGTGATGTCTGTACTTCCAGACAATGTGTTCTTAAACACCTGAATTGTCTCCTTGACTCCACGTCCAAAAGCGGACATATCATTTGTGTGGCATTTCATATGACTATTGTAATTTTAACTGCAGGGGCTCTCTGGTGACTGGATGGTCAATACCTGACTTTATACTTGCTTGAAAGGTATTATAATTCCATTAAGATTTCCTAGTTTATAAATGAGATGTCATTGTCAGATCAGAACACTTCCCAGCTGTAGAAATATTTTCCATGCTGCCTCTTATATATACTGACCCTTCTGCAGTTTCTTATGTTTTTCTAATGTCTAAGAGGAAGAAATCTTGCTGCAGAATACTTAATAAGATGCTGTAGGACATCCATGCTTTGTATAAACTAACACAATTATCTGGTTTATCTGTTCTTTGATATATTAACCCAATTCACTTAGTGAAATAATTTAAAAAGACCTTCCACCTTTGAATTGTCTTGAACATACTTAATTTTACTATAATGAATTTCTGCTAAGAGTATTCTTACTAATATTAAGAATGAGTGGGTGTTTTCAGGAATGTGGACTAAGTCTCCCTCAATGCTTAGAGAGTAGTAGGAGAAAATATCTTCAGCCTACAGCTGCTTAAGATTAAACATTGGAGTTCTCCCGCATTCCAGAACAAAACTATTTCTAAATGTGGTTTTAAACAAATGATCCTACAGATTTCCCCCCCACGGATGATTAACACACAGAGGCAGCTACTGTGCAACTTCCAAAATGCAAACTTGGAAGAATGTTGTGAAATAAAGTCAAAACGAAAAGCATTACCTGGATTTGAGTGTGAAAATATCTCCATTTGATAAAGAGATCAAGATGGTACTTGATGTAAAATCTGTACAGAGGCCTGCATCATGCCTTCTCCGACCCATTCTCTCTGAAGTCTTACATTTGACAAAGTCTCTGTGAACAAGTACATCAGCATTCCAGCAGGACTTTAGTATTGTGTCCTCTTTGGAATTTCTGCTTTGGAAACCGCCCTGTCTTTTTTAATTTATTCCTCAATTTCCATTCACAGATTGGCTTAGAAAAGGTAGAAGACATTGCTCATTAAAAATATTGTGTAATTGATACCGGAAACTAGAACTATTCTATCACAGAAATAGAGAGAAAAGCGGATTTTACATTAAATACTTCCGTTGTTTCAAATTAAGCTTTTGAAAATCATCACAAATCTGAAAAGTTTTCTTTCTTTCCTTTTCCATTCTATTTTTTGCACTTTCTTTTTTTTTCTTTTCTTTCTTTTATTCTTCTTTCATTTGCTTTTTTTTTTAAATCTTTGATAAGAAAGAGTTACCAGTATAAAAGGGTTGAGGGGGAGCATGAGGCTAAGACATTGATGGGTTATGGTCTTGATGAGCTTATGCTGGGATAGGAACAGCTTCGGGTTGCCTTCTAGAGAAACGATAACATTAATAAGTCTTTCTGGAACTGTATCTGATCCTTGTCAGCATAGTCCCCATTTTCCCCACCAAAAGATGTATGAGGTGAAAAATCAGTTTCTGCATCCCTCTTATACTCCTTCACTGGAAAGTAATAGAGAAGGAAAAACTTGAAAAACTGAAATGCAGCAGAGCGAGAGTGGATACAGTCTTTCCAACATAGTGATAACTGGATATTGACAATCAATCAGGATGATTTTTATTTTGGTATTGGGTGAAAAAGCTTTAGGAAAGGATAAGCTAACATTGAAGAGTTCTGATTTTCAAAATCAGTTTTGGTTCTTATGCAGAAGCAAATAAAGCAAGATAGAACAACAAATGGAAAACCACAAATGGAGAACTACAGTTACCATAAGGACCTTAAATTATACAATTTAACAAAAGCTTAGAATAAGCAATTTATTTTCCAGAGAACCAAATCTGACAACAGGTATCAAACAAATATCTTAAAGACTTTGCTTATTTGTTCTTAGTATAGCAAAGAGAATTAAGAAAAATCTAGTTTCCCCATACATTTTGTATCTGAAGTTTACAATAGTGTGAACTGACAAGAAACTTACCATAGGGTTTCTTATACTATGAGATTCTATCCTTATGTATATATATATATATATATATATATATATGGGATTTACTGCTTGGTAATGGTGTGACAGCACAGGTTTGACTGAAAAGTTATGAGTTAGATTTCATGTCAATGTGTTCTAGTTTAGTTATCTATATGGAAAAATAATAATTCTTTACAAAATTACAAATCACATGCAATAACAAATACAAGTGCTGTACAAGAAACAATTGGGTTGCTTTTCTATGTGACCTAAACTGTGAGGTTCTTCTTTCAGTAGTTTTCCTATTAGTATTTATCTAGTAGGTGTCTTCCTTGAAATACTCCAAAAAACAGTGAACTAGGCATATCCAGAGATGATTCTCATGAAATTAGAAAATTGACATAATGAAGTTTGAACATCTGCAATCCCCAGGAAAAAGACCACTTGCATAAAATGTGAGAACGTGAAAATATCAAATGCATAATTTTAAAGCTCTTTTTCAAAAATAATCTTTATTTTGGACCTTCTCTGACTAGTTAGTTACTTGGAATGTTTTGCTTCATTGTCCTAACTGAGTAAGGGATATCTAATTTTTCACCCCACTTAACAGATGAATTGTACACACCTGAGTGCTTAGACACGAAGACTGTAGAGGAATCTGCTGCAAAATGGAGTATTTCTGAAATACTTCACAGTGTGAAATACTTGGCGGGGGGGGGGGGGGGGGTGGGGGGGGGGGGTCGGGTCGGCAGGGGCGGTAGGTGGTGTCCTGTATACAACATGGAGACTTGAGAGGCACCTTTAGCATATCAAAAATTCTCTTGACTATGTGTCAGACATGGAAAATGGTTTCCAAAGTAATTTCCTCTAGATGTAACCACTGTCTCCAAGAAAAATAAAAATACTTACAGCACACCTAAAAGTCTTTTTAACATCTGACAGGAACAAATCACATAAGAAAACATCTGAAAAATATCATCATCACAGTTTTTCTATTCTGTCTACTGAAGCCCAAAGTCTATAAAGTGCATTTCTGACTTCCAAGGATAGATTTTTGAGGGTCACATTTACAATGAATTGGAACTTAGTGAGTAAATACCCCACAGAAATAAAGGCTTGGATCACATGGTATTTCTATTTTTACTCTCTAGTTTCAACTACAGTTCAGCTTGAGTGGACATATCTTTGTCAAAGCAAAATCTCAACAGTTGTGTGCTGCATGCAGTAGCAATGACAACATGGCAATTCCCTCTAGCCTTGAACTACCAAGCTATAAAAATCTAAACTGTCCTGTACTACCCTAATCAGTTGTACTTGTTTCCAACATTATCAAATAATTATATTCTTTTATTTCCCTTCTTCTTTGTTCATGAGGAAAACAGTACAGAAATATGCTATGATACAGATATAATTCCATACGATACAGTGTGTAGAGCAAAGAAACCTGCAAAAAACTAAGGAAAAAAAATAAAAGAAAAATTGTCACAGGAGCATCATCACCTTGCCTTAGTCAAGAGTTGAGTAACTGAGTGTCATGATCCATGGCTCCCAGGCCAGAGCAAACACACCAAAAAATCTGCAAAAACTCGTGGGTTATGACACGTGTTTGTGACAGGCAGCACACTGCAATGAAATGGTGGCTGAAACAAAATGCCCCCCCCCCCTCCCCCCCCCCCCCCCCCCCCCCCCCCCCCCCCGCCGCTGTGTATGTAAGGAAGAGCACTTCCTGGTCTGAATGTACTTCCAGGTAAACTGGAGGGGGCAGCTGGACCTGCCAGCCAATCACAACAGACTGCATGACCGGAAGAGGGGCGTGACCTCTGGGTTGAATGGCAGGTGTGGCTGCCTGCAGGCGGGCAGGATGTCTACCAGAAGCTGGGGTGGGGCACCTGTCCATTTTTCTCTTCAGTAAAAGTTGTGGCTGTACTACATGTGTGTCTGTGTGTGCCTGTGAGAGGGCAGAGCTTTTCCTGACACAGGCTGTGCTTTCTTTCTGCCACTTCACAAACCGCGCTTAGCGGTGTGACGTCGTCTGGTGTTTCTTTCCCCCAGCAATCAGGGACAACAATATTATGGGAAAGACCCTACTATTGAGACCTTACGAGCAGAATCACGAGGTCAGTCATAATCTATTACAAAAAAAGTAGGTGTAGATGTTTGGAAAATTTCCTAAAGTACTGTGGAAGCAAAATTCTTTTATGTGTAAAAATACAGCTGTTATAAAAGGAAGAAGGAGAAATATCTCTGATTTAGAAATCTTGTCCATGGAAACTTGACGAATATATCTGCTAATTCCAATATTATGGCCATTTCTTGAAAAATGTTTCACACTTTCAAAATTTTGCTTAAACTCCCCCCCCCCCCCCAAGAATCCTTTTGGGGGTTTTGTTTCTTTAAGTCAATGGTGAAAGGTGGGTTCTTTCAGAGAGCAATCCTTCTCATCCTAAGGTAGAGATCTTTATCTGGCCACATTATTCAAACCAAAAAGCATCTATTACTGTTCTTTGTATACAAGGGGGAATGTTCAGTAACTTGTTCAGTAGAGGTCTATACCTGTAGACATGTAGAGAATGTTCCCTTTGCCTGTACATAGATATTTGGCATAATTCCAGATTCTTTGGTGTAACCTCTGGCTGCTGCTTCAGAGAAGCACTGGTCCCCTCCATGTTCTGTTCTGTTTCTGTGTCTGAGTGGATGTCATATCCACACTGTCCACTAGATGCCTATGTTTAGGCAGTTGAAAACTACCTGTAAGAAGCAAAATTCACTCCTAGGGGGGGACTGAGTTTGTAACTGTACCTGTCTACAGTATAGCTGTATTCCTGTGGACTAGGAGTCTGAGAACTGATCATACTCAGTAAAACTCTGCTGAATATAATCTAGAGAGTTATTTAGTTCACAAAACATTCCATTTGCTGATTACCTCTCTGTTGACCTTAGATGACTATGTTACTGTGGACACCTGTATTTAGCACCTAAATTTAAGATGACCTGAATCTTAATCTTAAAGCTTGATGACATAAATCCATTCTTCTCAATTTCTCCCAAATTCACTCATTGGGGTATCTCAGGGAGGGGTTGAGTTAACTTTTGTTTTGTTCTGTGTTTTTGACAGGAGATATTCCAAAGCCTAACTGCAGTCCCTGGGAATCTGCATAACTGTTGCCCTCTTCCATTTCAGTTTTATGTTCAGATTCAGATCTTGGAGATACAAAGCTTCCTGAAAGTGTTTACTTTCTTGAACTATAGAAGGAAACAACAACAGCTATATTTCTGATTTAGACACCATTTTGGTGTCTAAACTTAAGTGGGGAGAATCTGATCTTCAGTTTTCAAAACAGCATAAGCCTTCTTGAACTACTGAACAATTACTTGTGTTGTATTTAGTTTAGTGAAAGTGTGTTGCATCAGGCAAGCATAATGTCATGTAATATTTTTACTGGAGTTTAAGTAAATTCTAAAGTTCTCCATCTATTGTCTGTATTTATAGCTTATACCTGAGTGGTTTTGTTAACTTCTAATGATTTGATTAACCTAGTTAAACTACTCATCTAATCCAGACAGTATACCTGAAAATCATCTTGATTACAGGTGGACAACCAGCATACATCTGCATGGGCGATCTGTTCTGCACCATTCCTCCCCCCGCCAGACTGTAATCTCACGGTGGTACCATATCTCAGTATTTTCAATCACATCTGTTGACACTTACATTCCAAAAATAAAAAATACTCCAACACTGGAGGAAAAGGAGGCTTAGATTATGGATATTACAGCAGGTGCTGGGAAGCCCGCTGAGAGAAAACAGTGTCAAACCTATACAACATGAACACACAGCTTGCTGTTGCTTTGAGTAAAGGCAATTTTATGGCAAAGCAAGGGCACAGGGGAACACATTCAAGCACAAATAAGTAAAAGGGAAACGGAACACAAAGTAACACAGGCAACCCAAAAAATAGGAAAATGGCCAAATGTGCATTTTTACCATCTGGCCAAGAACAAGGTGCCTGATGCCTTTACACATGGGATATTGGCAAAATGAAGAATGCACATGGTGTTTCATGTGGTAAGTAGAAAATACACTTCCATTGTTCAGGGCTTTATCATCACAGTAAAAAGAAAAAGATAAATTATTCTTATTGCTACCTGCAATCAGTCAGATAGAGGCCAACTGATTTAGTCAGGAAATTTTCTGAGCTTCTTGAAATGCACAAATATGTTGGTGTTATTTGTTTTGTTTCTATATAGACAGCAGGCTGGTGAAAAGTACTTTGCAAATACAGAAAAAAAACCACAACTTCAAGTTCATGACAGCCTAAATTATGTGATCAGTTGTTTGCAATTAAAGGGACAACTGATTAGGTCAAGTGTCTTATATATGTATAAATATAATTTGTTTTGTATGCCAGTAGAATTTAAATGTTAAAAAACATAAAATATAAAATATTGTGTGGTCATAATATTGTAGCAAATGATGATAATATTATGCTTGCCCAAAAGTAATGTTGTAAAGGGAAAGTAACACGAGAAAAAAAGGGTTGGGATTGAAGAACTAGGGTCTGATCAACAGAATCAGATACAAATTTTAAATTTCTGATAGATTTCTTGTGTGCCTTTGGAAAAAAAACATTTCCTTCTAGGGCATCTGTTTTTAAGATCCTTGTTTTGCCAGTGTCCAGAATAATAAGCCCCTTGCCCAGAACAGAAGCACAGACTGGGCGGGGCTGAGCTCATTTTAACTTTATATCTCTACAATCTGGATTACTACATGTAGCATTTTACAATAAGATGGATAGACTTCGTTGACTATACTGACTACAATCCCCTTCACTGTGGTCTTCATTCAGTTATATGGAATAATAAGTGACACTTGAGAAGTCCAGAGATCATGCCTGGCCTTGAGCTGCTGTTCCAGAAGGATACAGACCTCTATAGGTCCTGTATGACATCTGCTAACTCTGTGATTTACATAATTTGTAATCTCAAATTTCACTTTCTGGTTCTAGCAGAACTCATACAGTATCTATCAAATTGGGCAATGCAAGTGAAATACACCACATCTGAATGCCCCAACAAAAATTTTGTGGATAGCTGCCGTGATCTGTTAGCGCTTGTTGTGCTTAGACACAAACATTTCTGGTTTTGCAGAATTTTATGTATGAAGCTTATACATGCTACGGCTACATAACTGAGGTGATATGTGGTACAGAACAGTCAGTCTCACTTCAGTGGCTGGAAGAGGTCCTCACAGCAGCTATTACCAGGCACATGAAGGAGTCTGGGAAAAGGCAATAAGGATTTACCAAGGGGAAATGGTGCTTGACCAACCTGATTGCTTTGTGTGATGAAACAACTTGCTAAGCAGATGAAGAGAATGATGAGGGGCTTTTGACATGGTCTCCCAACTACATCTTTGTTGTAAGATGGATTGGATAGATGGACCATACATTGTGTGAAAAACTGGTTAAACAGACAAGTTCAGAGGACGGTGGTTAATGGCAGTAATCAAGAGTCGAGTTCCTCCAGAGCTGATACTGGGTTCAATACTATTCAATATCTTTATAAATGATCTGCATAACAGCACTGAATGCACTGTCATCTCATTTGCAAGTAACACCAACCTGAACTTGAGGACAATTACATGTTGGGATAGAATGCCTGGAGAAGTGGTGTAATCTCCCTCACTGGAAGCATTTAAGACTTGGCTTGATGGAGTCATGGATAACGTCAACAAAGTCCCTGTTTTGAATAGAAGGCTAGGTCAGTTGATCTGCAGAGTTCCCTTTCAGACCTGACTTTTGTGTAATTCTGTGATTTCTGTAATTCTGTTGAAGCAACAACTTAAATGACAGGTAGTGAGATAAGCCAACTCTTCCTTCTCACATCTCTCAATCTGTCATTAACAGCCCCCCACAAACATTCTGTATCATGCACTATCAAACATTGAGATGTTTCCTTTTCCTCATCATTCTATAAAACATCAACTCCTGAAATTGTTAAATTTTAAGACAAAGTTCTTTTTTAGCCTATAAAAAGTTGCAAGTCCTTCCTCTGCAGAATTTTATCCAACTTATATTACATTTCATATTGTAGATGTCCCTCGTGATTATCATTATACATCACCAGCAAGGATGAAACCCAGGGCATCTAGTGTTGAATGTGTGATTATTTTTACTTAAAATTGCTTTAATTGTAGCAGCATCTTCAGATTATTGTCTCTAGAAGCTCGGATGCTCTGTAGGCCAGTTTCTAGCTAAAGATATTTTGTTACACTCACTGAGCAGCACATCATGCTTGAACTTTACTAAAATATGCATTGCTTACTCTATTTCATTTTTCTCTAAAATAGTTGTTCTAGTCTGGAGTATACAGTGTTAACTACTGATTTCAGGGATTTTTTAAAATTATTTTTTTATTTTGTTTTTCAGAAAGAGTTCGCATTTCAAAGGACATGCTTCAGATTTCAGGTGAACTGATTTTATACTATACTTGTGGGTAGCAATATGTTTCATCCTTATCTACAACATTAGTTTCATAGCAACTAATGTAACTCAGAGGGCAAATAGTATAAGAATACTAAAAGCAGATTAAAATTAAGAACAAAACTAAAGACATAAATGAAATAAACAGTACTATGAAGTACTGTAAAGGTTTTATTGTCACTTGTGGATATGTCAACGTTACTATGGGAACTTCAGCTTTTGCATTTGACGTGATTCAACTGTAATGAGTGCTGACTGACAAATGGAAAGAAGAACAACAAAAAAGGAACTCTGATTATTTTTTCCTTAAAAAGGAAAAATTCATTTCCGTTTTACGTCATCCAACAGATTATACAAAAAAGAATGTGGAGACACTAGGGAAAGAATGAGAAATTCTTTCTCTCTATGTCATGTGGGATTCATTGTCAAAGAAATCAAGTTATATGCTTTATGTGGACTTTGTTAGAAGATTTTAAATCATCCAGTGGGTGTATTTTTAACAAGGATCAATTAACCATATACAAGAAAGTTTGCAGAATCTGCACTTAAAGATAGAAAATGTTTGTCTTTTTTTTGGAAAGACCTTGCTTTCTCTCAGCTTAAATGGAAATCAGGCCAAAATTTTGAATGCTACCTTGCAGCAGCAGCACATATCAGGATATTATGAGCTTATATTCTAAAACCTGAGATTTTCCGTAACCCAACTCCTGGATATTTTGTCTATGTAAAGACTGTTGTATTTACAACACTATACATTATATCTGAGGGTCCTTGAAGATGGGATCTAAGTTATGTACCACCCAAGCTGCACTTAATACTGCCTCACAGTAACAGCTCTTTCCACTCTTACTCCCCTTAAGAACAACCCTTTCTCTCCAGTCTGTGCAGTGACAGAAACCAAATATCTCTGCTTACCAGACTTGTCACTGATTCTGATAAGATTGTCAGACTGCAGTAGCTGCTAGAAAAAAAGGTTATTTACACAACAGTAGGTGCCTACTGCATCTGCACAACATCACAGCAGCAGAAACCTGGTGTTCTGATACAAGTAAGATGAGTAAGTTTGTTGCTTGAACAGCTTTTTTGAAAGAAAGGCAAGGTGGAAAATTCTGAGGGCCACCAGAAAGACAGCACTGTGTTGATAGCTAAATGGGACTGATGAGATTTTATTTGAGAAACAGTAGATTTGCCTGTGTAAAGGTAGATACAACACTATGAAAAATCTCAGACCTGCTTCTTTCAACTCTGTGCCTGATTTCTGACTTACGTCACCAAATCTCACATTTTAACTACCCACAGATTTACTTTAGTCATTATTATTCCTCATTCCTTCCTTTTATGAACAAAATGAACAGTGGAAGCAGACAAATATATATGGGAAGACTTAATATATGACTCTCCATACTATTGTGATGAAATTTATGTAATGCTGACATCCAGGTGAATCTTCTTTTTAATTTAACTGAAAAGCTTAATCTAAAGTTTACTTCCAATATGTTGTGATAGATTGCAAAAATGATGAAGAAACTCAGTAGAGGCAAACTGACAAAACACTTCAGCAAATGAATAACTTCATTTTCTTAGTACTGTATCCAAGACTTCCCAGCTAGATGGAGATCTCAACATTTTTTAAATGTACAAGTACATTGGGTTTGCATTGCAGGGTTTTGGTAGTGGCGGGGCTACAGGGGTGGCTTCTGTGAGAAGCTGCTAGAAGCTTCCCCTATGTCCGACAGAGCCAATGCCAGCTGGCTCCAAGTCGGACCTGCTGCTGGTCAAGGCCAAGCCCATCAGCAATGGAGGTAGTGCCTCTGGGAGAACAGATTTAAGAAAGGGAAAAAAACCTGCACGATGGCAATTGCAGCCAGAAGGAGGACTGAGAACATGTAGGAGAAACAACCCTGCAGACCCCCAGGTCAGTGAAGAAGGAGGGGGAGGAGGTGCTCCAGGCACCGGAGCAGAGATTCCCCTGCAGCCCGTGGGGAAGACCATGGTGAGGCAGGCTGTCCTCCTGCAGTCCATGGAGGTCCACGGTGGAGCAGATATCCACCTGCAGCCTGTGGAGGACCCCACGCTGGAGCAGGGGGATGCCCGAAGGAGGCTGTGACCCCATGGGAAGCCCACACTGGAGCAGGCTCCTGGCAGGACCTGTGGCCCCGTGGAGAGAGGAGCCCACGCTGGAGCAGGTTTTCTGGCAGGACTTGTGACCCCATGGGGGACCCACGCTGGAGCAGTCTGTGCCTGAAGGACTGCAGCCCGCGGAAGGGACCCACGTTGGAGCAGTTCATGAAGGACTGTCTCCTGTGGGAGGGACCCCACGCTGGAGCAGGGGAAGTGTGAGGAGTCGTGCCCCTGAGGAGGAAGGAGCAACAGAGACAAGGTATGATGGATTGACCCCAACCCCCATTCCCCATCCCCCTGCACCACTGTGGCAGGGTAGGTAGAGAAAACTGGGAGTGGAGTTGAGACCAGGAAGAAGGGAGGGGTGGGCAGAAAGTGTTTTAAGATTTAGTTTTATTTCTCATTACCCTACTCTGGTTTGATTGGCAATAAATTAAATTCATTTTCCCCAAGTCAAGCCTGTTTTGCCCATGACGATAATTGGTTGAGTGATCTCTCCCTATCCTTATCTCAACCTGTGAGCCTTTTGTTATATTTTCTCTCCTCTGTCCAGTGGAGGAGGGGAACCGATAGAGCAGCTGCGTGGTGCTTAGTTGCTGGCTGGGGTTAAACCATGACAAGACGACAGTCAGAAGCTGTCCATAACAGTGTCAAGCAATTAAATTGTACTTTATTACTTATAGAGTGATTTCTTAGTAATTCTTAAGCAACTCCCTCCTTGAAAATTACCATTTTTGAGGCTTACTTCTCTAGAGCTACTGTCAGTGCCATTTGCTGTGGCCAGATCAGAGGATGAAACACACTAACGTCAGTGTCTCTCTTGTTGTTTCCCAAGAGACCAAGATTGTCTTCTCACTCAGACTTCACAGCCCAGATCCCTCTAGATTTTATCTAGTATCTGACCCTTTCATGTCAGTAGCATAGTTTTCCACATCACTGGACTGACATACATCCTGTAATGAATTGACCATGATTCTGAGCTTGGTTAAACAATAGAAACCACCCAAACCTTTAGTAAGCAATTGCTGCTGCAGAGTAACATACTGTACTTACTGCCAGAAACAGCAAGACAATTTGCTGACTGATTTGAAAAGCTATGAGAGAAAAATCTGAAGGCCTGTCACATCTGCACATTTTCTTTCTTAATTGTTCATGTACAGTTTAACATCTACATGAATCTTCCAGTGCCTCAGTGAGCAGAGCTAAATTGTTTTATTCGCTTGCTTTTTAAGTAGAATAGCACACTTGAGATTTCTGTGAAAGAAAATAGTTCCTCCTGCGGTTTATGTGAGACTTATCTTAGCAAACTAAATATATTCTCCAAATACTTTCTTCTTTCATACAATAAAATTGCTGCCTGTGTGATTGTCCCTTTGTGCAAAATTGAATTTTACATTTGCTACTGTAGGAATCTCGCTGATAAGGTAGTGGCTGTGCTTAAAAACTTTCTGTGTTGGGTTTATGCTATACAGCTGCCTTTTAGTGGTATTTACCGAAATTTAGGATTCCAAACTAAAAACATTAGAAAAGCACCTTTTCCTGTCAAAAAGTCAGGACTGGGGCATGTTTCATAGACTCCAACACCTTATCACTCTCTGACCTCACAGAGAATGCTAAGGAGTTTCTCATGTATAGGCAATTGTGAAGTAGAAATGGAATATTTCCTCAAGGAGTGTCTAGTAGTTGAAATATGGCTTTTGAAAAGGTTTTATACATCGAAATAGAGAATGTCAATCTTTTGTTGCAAATATCCTCTAAAAATGAATAATATATTTTACAAGATTACAGCTACAGGATTACATTAAATTCTCTACTTCATGCCAAACCCAAAATAATGTTCTAAATTTAATTTGTCCCTTGAGATTCATTCAGTACTGCATCTTCATTTATTTTTTTTCATTCAGGCAATAGTTGATGTTTCTGCTTTTCTTTGTCAAGTTTATTTCAGCCCATTCATAAACCTTGTACAGCAATGCTGTAGAGTAGGTATACAGCATCTGCTGATACCATTCCCCATCTGGGTCTTTACAATAATCAAATATTTGCTACACCATGTCACTGGTGTGTCCCTTATGGTGGATTTCGAATGGATATGTCAAGGTAGGGTTGCATAAAGACATGGATTTAATATAGACATTATATCACCTGGACACTACCCTGCATTTAAAGAATCTCCATGGAACCAATTAAGTCAACTTTATGAGATGCAAAGGGAAAATCTAAGGTAGAAATATTTGATACATAGCCAGCATGACTATTGGTATGTCTTGACTACAGAAGTAATCCTATGAAACTCAACTGTTTTATCATGTCTGTCCACGTATAGGGCTGATGCTTTTAACAAGAAGCTACTAGGAAAGTATTCCTTATGCTTTGCCATAGTCAAAAGGAATAATCTCTATCTTCTTATCCAGGATATTTCAGATAAATAATAGCAAGTGAAGCTGCAGTTTGAATAGAACTGTAACATTCTAATTACAGATAATCATAAAGCAAGGAGCCAGACAGCTAGCTACATAATGAACTTTCACCAGCTCTAGTATCACTTTTTTCTTCTTTTTTCCTAGTGCAAGAACATGCTTTAATTCATATAAAACCACAACACTGTAGGCATTCTGAGAAAGAAGGAATGAAGTGCATCTCATTGCTTTTACAGACCATACTTAGACTATGTATTTGAAGTTCTCTAATGAAGGTAGTTAATAGGGTTAATAAAAAAGAGAGAGTGACAGCCTTTTCCAGTGAATCATTCAGAAACAGAGGCTAATAAAGGTGCTCTGAATTGCTCTCTGGAAAAGCTTGTTTTTCTCCATTGAATAGGTAAGAAAGCAAGGAGTGCCCTCTGGAAGGCACCCGGTGCCAGTGCTACTGACTAGAGTTAGGCATTGTGACTGTGGCCCAAACATTCATTTTAAAAATCACACTCTTCCTCATGGGATAAAGATGATTCTAATGGAAAATATAATCATTCATTCCATAAAAGTATTCTGATTGGAACAGGGCTAAGTAGATCACAGTTATACACACCAAGCATTTAAACTTACTGCATCCTGACAAACCAAAAGAGAGGTTGTGGCAATTTCAATATAAATATATCCAAAGGTGGGGAGGGAGGGAAGAGGCAGGACTGATCTTCTGCAGAATATAAGGAATGCTAGGAATAAAAATGTGTGAAAAACAAAGACAGTAGGCAATACAGACAGGAAACCATTGAAAGAATTGACTGTTCTACCAACATATGAACAAACTAAAAGAAAAAAGATCAAATGTAATAATACTGTATAATAAAATGTTGTATTTGTTTCAAAATAAAGAAAAGGGCAAATTAGTGTTACATGGATGTAGGTTTGGTCCTGATCCTTCATTCACGTAATGTGTGTGACTGAAAATAAACGATGCAAAAAAGCTGTAGTCTGCTATTACAAAAAGGAAGTATCTTTTGATGTTGCTTTTGTTGAAGGTTTTAGTCTAAAGGTTTCTGTAGGGATAATGCATGTCTAAGTCATCTAATCATTTTAGTGTTCATGACAGAAAGTCGTCATATAAATAACATTTTCAGTGCACACTTCCTTTGAAATCACTTAGCTATCATGATATAGCAATTACTTAGTACTCCAAAACCAGCATGTGCACATTTCTAGGATTGTGTAGTTGGGATGAACATTTTATGTTTATTGGCTTAGGAAATCCCAAATTAACTGCAGATTCATTTCTCACTTTTCTCATTTGGAAGTGAACTCTAATGTTAACCTCAATTGCTGTAGTTAGGAAGCAGAAGTAGAGTCTGAAGAAATGGCACCAATATTCAGAAGGCAGTTAATGGCTCATGTCAATGGGTTTCACAGTTATTATATTGTTTGATGATCTACTGAATGACTTCCAAGTATAAAACATCAAGGACCAACAATAAAATTGTCTAGTTTTTAAACCACTGGCTTTTGATTAAAAAAAAAATATATATATAGTATGACCTATCAAACAAATAGTTTAATCCTTGCCAAATATTTTCCTCCGTTCATTTGCCCTAGGAAAAAAAAAAAGAAAGAAAGAAAGAAGACAAACAATTAAGATTTAGTGACTTATACGGTGAATAAGTAGTAGCTTATCACTCGAGTCCTTCTCTCCATTATGCCAATGTAGCCCTCTTAATTTTAATGGCATTAAAATGGTGAAGGTAAAGGCACAGAATGAATGAAGGTGAATGGTGAAGTGGTGAAGGAATGGAAGATCTACTCACTGACATCTACCATGATCTAGTATCCTAGCTACTGTAGGGTACTGTTAATAATTGCTGAATATGGTTGTCCCTTTCAGAGATCTTACAAAATCATATAATGAAATCATAGTTTTGCTGACTTTCTGTAAATCCACTGATGTTATAGAAAGCCCGGACAAATGAATTCCAGAGGTAGGATTAATCTGATTAAGAGTGGACATCTTTAATATATATGTATGTATGTCACTCTATGTTCTCTTTGCTGCCAATGGAAAGGTCATGTCTGCAATTTTCTCAGCATAAAATAGATATTTGTCTAACAACAAATCAGAAAAATTGCAAACAAAATACATTTATTTTTCTGCGTTGACTACAGAGGAAGTCAAAGGTGGTTAGCTTACATATAAAATCACTGTAGATGTCTGAAGTGGGATGGCATCCCATTCTAACTACCTTCAACATGTGTGAATCCAGATCTGATTCTGTATTACTCTGACTATGTATGTGCACATCTTAATTTTGTCATGCCACAATTGCTGACAAAATTTCATAGTTCAAACTGCCTACCTGGTTTGCATTAGAAATTTTGTTTTAAATTACTTTTAAAAGTTTCTACTAAATTCTTCTAAATCAGCTATTAATTAAAATCCTTCCTGTCTTCCTCTCTTGCTTTTTTCAACCCCAAATGTTAAAACTAATTTTATTTTTTAGGAAAAGTGAGAAATTTCAGACAGATTTTGTCCTTCAGTTATGATGATGTACAGAGTTAAATATGATAATGAATCCAGACTCCTTTATTTTGACTTCAGAACCTACAAATTACTGTGGGCACTTGCATTTCTGTAATAAAAAGTTAGCTCCACTGAGGACAGGGACAGAGAAAAGCATATGGATAAAAAGGAAGTGGCACACAATTTTAATTTTGAACTTGGTAGGATACTGCTTAAAGTCTTTTAAACTTTCTTTGCTACAAAACAATAAAAAAACCCTAAAACATGGCAATTTAAAAAAAAAAAAGGAAACTCATGGTGGCCTTCTTCTAGAAATAAAGCACAGATGAGAATAGACTTTGCTGTCACCAAACACACTTAACACAGTTTGTCTTCTGGAATTTTTGTTAATGACAAGAAGTCATTAACCACATTAATATTCAATGCTGCTCTATCACAGGGCAGATGTTTATATGCACACTTCATTGCATTGTGAACAATGTGACAAATGCAATTACCTTTCATGATGTGGAAATGCTTGCTATGCAGAAATCTAAATACATAGTGTTTCCCAAAATTTTACAAGAACAGTCTCCTTCATAGGTGGTAACATTTGTTAACTTAATTTCCCTACATTCCATGAGTGTTCCATTTTCTACACGCAGCTACATCCATTTCTCTAAATTCAGCCTAGGATCCTGTTACTTTCTGTTGAGAATTAATTCACTTGAAAAGTAAACGTCTAGGTCTTAAAATTATTCTTACATCTTTGCTTACTCAAAAGTGAAAAAGTTTTGGGTTGTACTTTGTTTTTCCTTTGTTCGATCAGGTTAATATTTTTCTTAGTAAGTGTAGAGAAGTAATGACAATTAATCTCACTGTAAAGCAGACTTATAAAACATGTCAGATGAATACTTATAGCCAAAAAGTGTCTTTTTTCCCCTTTGATTAGAAAGGATTCAAGAACAACTATATATGAAGTGGATGTGTAGATATGGATGTGCAACCTCTTGCGTTTAAGTCTTACCCTGTTACTAGACAAGTGGAAGAAGCAAGCAAGGAAAAAAAAAAAGAAAATATGAAAATATGAAATATATAATGGGATATATAGAAAGCCTACTGTCCCTTCTCTTTCATCTGATACAAAGAATGACCTCAAAGACAGTAATGAAATTAGTGTTCGGTTATGCTCTGAGAACACACAGAAGACAGAGGTAAAGATTTATATACTCACAGGTAAGATCTACCTTTAGAATAAAATCTTCAGCCTGTAATACTCAGTCAAAATGGAAACTCCCTTGCAAGGCAAGAGTTAGGTACTAATCTGCCAAATCAACACAGCATGATCTGTACTTCAAGTACAAAACCGCCACTTATTTTCCTGCAGAATCTCAAAAACACTCACAAAGCCATCTCTGCAGGGAACTGTATTTCAATTTTCTGCGAGCTGACAAGGTGTATCCAGACAAGATACTCTCTTATAAGTAATGTGGGAAATTGATGAATATATGAATACAAAGGAGTAACATGCTGATTTGCACATGCTTAGCTACGATATAAAAATACCTACTACATGAACAATACCTACTATGTGAACAATATTTGACTTATACATGAGGCTTGGTACATTTCTGAATTAGAGTGGAGAACAAATAGAATTTTGTAGCACTGATCAGTACATTTCTACAGTACAAAGGCTCTTGAATCCTTGTACAATACTTGTCACTGGTAAAAATGCAACTACTGATGACGGTAAATATGGCAAGGACCTACAACATGAGGCAGAACACTAAAGTAAAGAAATGGATTTCAATTCCAGAGACAAAATGAAGTTAAAATATGTACACAGATCTCAGAGACAGGAAATGCTTTTAGTTTTTTATAACATGAATGATAGTAAGGAAATACCAATACTTTCAGAAATGCTCAACTTTCTGAGCTCGTTCTGAGAAAACTGGAAATTACTAGCTGCTGACCTCTGTAGGAAATGTGTTCGTTACTTATAATCAGTTTTTAATTTCTATATTATTCAGTTCAATTATGAATATGTTATGAAGGGAAATTTATAAAGGAGGGTTTAAAAGTTCTTTGTGTATCTTCTTCATTTTCAGTGCAAAACAAATCAATTGATGCGATATATTCTCAAAGAACAATTTGATCTTTTATGTAACATAGCCTCCTGACATTTCACATGAAATGCCTGTACATGTGATAGGCCTGGTTAAAAAAAAAACCAATGTTTTAAATGCTGAGCTTAAATCCATTTGGATAGAGTTTTTAATTGATACAGTGAAAAAAGCCAATCAAATCGATATGAAAAGACAGTTTCAAAGTCCTAGACATCTCATGTTGAAATGTTTTAAAAACAAAATTGGAAAAAAATGCTGCAGATCCCTGAGGTAGGACAGGAAATCATGGCAGATATTTTTATGAAATATCCCTGAGGGAATCCTTTAGACTCTGCACAAAATGAAGGAAGCTTGGTGGACCGTGCATTGCTTCCCATTTGAAAAACTAACCTCTCTATCAACTAACATGTGGAGGATAGCATCTATTGCTAGTTTGGGTAGCTTTACTGCAAACTTGAAATGAAAGCTGAAAATCCTGCCTTCCAGTCTGAGGGAAAAATAAAGCATTCCTTGTTCTCTGCTGTAGTCCATACTTAGAATATGGCCTACAGATGAAAATTAAATATAAGAACTGGTGGGGTGGATCATGAAGAAATAAAAGATAATACATCACATTTCCATATATAAAGAGAGTAATTTTCCAGAGATGGCTTAAAGGACAACCAATATAAGGCTGAAGGTTATATAATGTCTAGACAGAATTTTTGGACGGAACATGACCATCTATAAGAAGAGGCTTGAGACCACAGGCTTCTGTCTTTTGCATTTCTATTTTTACTGTCTCTAGAGAGATTCAAGAATTCACATTTTCTAGAAATAAGTAGAATTAAAATAAATAGAATGATGTCAGTGTAACACTTGAAGCAAATGCACTTTTTCTTCTAACAAAAAGGGCTTTTAAAACTATCTCCTCTGGTGAAAAAGGTAGTGTGAGAAGTCCAGCATTACACATTTTCAGTTCGGTCTCAAACCATGCCAGGCATCAGCTTTGAATGATCAGCCTAGTAATATTTTTTAATCAGCTTGAAATATATTTTGCTTTTGATTGTGTTGGATTTACTTTCACTTTTTTTTTAATCTGTCACTGGCAACTTTATGAACTCTTGAAAAATATGGCAGAGACCTAACCTTACAAGCAATGTGCTTTTACATATAAACAATAGCCATCATATTACTTTCTTACTGATTGTATGGGTGAGTTTGCACTTTGTGTAAAATAGCCTACTAAATTAGATACATTTAAATAGGAGCCAGCCAAATATTGTAAATCTGTGCTAAATTAAGATGAGCCTTACCATAGCTTTACCAGATTAAAAAAAAAATTAAAATAAAATTAAAATTGAGGTCCAATATTTTAACTCAAATGAGGGTTTTAGATAAAATGTGATTCTTTTCAGTTTTTTTCATATTTTGCAAAATATTCTGTTACTTCCAGATTTTTAGTTTCTTAGTTTCTCTCTTTATGTTTTAGTTCAGGTTGGAAGCAGGCAGGGGAGCAGCAGAACACTGACAGAGGTAAATTTCCAGTGATTAACTTCCTGAGAAAGGAGGAGAAAGTCTTGAAAGAAACAGCAGTTACTAGTAAGAAAGTAATGATACAGGCTTGAAACTTTGGAAGATCCAAAAAATGTTAAGACTGAAATAGTAAAGCTCTATTCCATCTAACACAACATAAAGTCATGAGTGAGTTGCCTATTTCTTGCTCACATTACCACACATACCCAGAGGAAAAAATGAGTGTATGCACTGAAGGCATCTCCAGCTGCCTCAAAAGTTCTCTTTTCTAAGTCAGGCTACTTATTTTTGTTCTGTTTAAGAGAGA
This sequence comes from Harpia harpyja, assembly GCF_026419915.1. NCBI lineage: Eukaryota > Metazoa > Chordata > Aves > Accipitriformes > Accipitridae > Harpia > Harpia harpyja. Next base: position 10,493,655 of record NC_068943.1, read on the forward strand.
CCTAGTTTACATAGATGCAAAAATTAATAGTGATATAATACTAGGAAACATTTATTTATTTATTACAGTTAACCACACTATATTGGTTGTAACAAGCACTGAATACTTATCTGATAGGTTTTCATTCAGACTGATAGCCCTTTGATTGCAGTATTATACTGAGCAAGAGAAACAATTTTTTTAACAATTTCATAGGGTTTTTTCAATTATTAATTATTAATGATATTATTATTTTAACAAAACCTCAGCTTGTTAGGAGATGGGAAGTGGAAATGCTCTACCTTTTCTCTCTAAGTTGGGCGGATGAAAAATACTGAAGACATCTTCAGATGTAAACAGTTTTAGAACACAAATTTATTAAAAGACATTACCTTTTACACAGAGAAAACTCGCCATTTCTGTGTCAGACAGATTATACTGGAAAAGTTTGAAAATATGTTTCTCCCTTACATTTTCTTTCTGTACTTGTTCTTGGTGGAACTCTAGTTTAGTTTCCTATTCCAGCAACTTGTATTCTCTTCATAGTCTCTTCTAAGTCCCTAGGAAAGCATTTTTCTCTCTAACCTTTCTTAGGCTTGGCTATAAATCTGCTCCCTGCTGCAAGTAGGTTCCCTTGTCATCTCAAGAATCTCCCAATTTTTCTCTAAGTTGTAAGAACCTTTTCTTTTGGTCATAGCAAAGTTAAGCAAATAAACTGACAAAAATTATATGTAGGATAAAATTTAGTACTACCTGAACTAAACGAAAGGGTGGGTTTGTCAATCCTACTTTCTTTTCAGCAACACTCTCAAATACAAGACAGAATTTTTACAAGTGCCAAAAAAATAGTGAACAGTATCAATAGGTATTTTTGTAAACAGTCAAAAACCTCAGCCAGTCCCATAATGCTGTTTTGGAAAGTGGCTGTTCAAGCTGTATTCTATTTCAGAGGTAAAAGGAGTGAGGAAGTTCTCTTTCTTTTTTATGCAGAGCAAGAAGATAACTGTGGTTCCAATACATGATTTAGCATGATTTTTGACAGCTCATTGCCTCCGTATTCTGAGTCATCACCCTTGCGTCTCCCTACCGTCAGCATGAGAAGTACTTGCTATGCTGAAAATGCCACATATAATTAGTGATAAAAAGCATTTATTTTAAAGAAAAAATCATGAAATAAGGTGATATTCAGTTACACTATGTAATGAGTTCCCTTTGAAACAGAATGAGACAACGGTCCCTCCCACATCTACCTTTCTCCCTTTTGGCAAACTTTGCAAAAAATGTGCAGAAAGCTGCTTTTGCTTATAGATAAATTTGTAAAACTATGTTCAGTTGTAGTGATTTCTTTTGTTAGCAAAAATAGTTGATAGCTTTCCCTTGAGGTACAGCTCCTTTTTTTCCCCAGAACTCAATTTATTACCTCATCTGTTGAGCTATGTCCAGGGGCTTCTCTTATAATTTTCTTGTATTATTCATGCATGAACCTAAGCTGAATTTTAATGTTTATATATTATATGAAGAACATGTGTCTCAGTCTGCCAAAGCTGAAGTGCAGAACATAATACGAAGCAAGGACCAGCGATGAAGGACAAAGAACATGCTGATGCAGGAAACTAATTATTATGGAAATATTTCCTTTGGTGTAAAAACTGCCTGGATACTTGATTATGGTACTCATACACAAATATTTCTACTGAAATCACTAGAGCAAATTCTGAAGAGAAGGGTATTGCAAGAGCCAGAATTTACCTAAATTTTATTTGAGTCAGAATCTTGGTGTCTGAGTTAGGACAGTTAACCAGGCTGTCTCTTTCCCAACACTATCTAACCTTAAGGCATTTAAAATGATATCTTTCTGCTGAGGCTTGAAGTTCCTTAAACATTTAATGCTAAGCTTCTGATCATGTTCAGAAGTATCTAGTTTGGGAGGATAGAGAGAAAGTGGTAACACACGTCCCTCCTAAACTGCAAGATATACTTAGGTAGCCAGATACCCTGATAAGTCCTCAGAGGGGCCCAGGCATGCTTAGGGTGAGACTAACAAAATTCAGATAAAATTAGATCATTACTAACATCAAATCCTGGTTCTCTTTAGCCCATTTTTTTAACAACTAGGATATTCTATCTTTTTCACAGTACAAGATTTTTCTAAGGTTCAGAGCAAAACTGATACTAAAAAGTTGAAGAGTTTTCCTTGCAAAATGGATTATTTTTTCTTTCCCCTGGGCCAGTCCTAAATCAGCATCTGACAGTAGAGGAACATTGTGATTTTTTTCCAGGAACACAGCAGATAATTACATAGTAAGCCCTCTGTGAAAATATAAATTTGGGAATGAAATGAGGAAATTGAGTTTTGAAGAACCCCTGTTTGAACCTTCTCTCCTTTGCATTAGTAAATCAATAGAGACTAGTCCCATTCATAATTCTTTTTTAATTTTACAAAAACGTCTAAAATTATTTTTTAACAGCTTTGCAATTTGTCTTCAGGCTGAAATGCAACCGCAGTTAATTAGCTTGAATGAAAACTTAACTACAGCTTGTAAAATATTATAAAATTATTCAAAAGTTTCTATGCAAACTTATCAAGTTATCTGTGATGTATTATCAATAAATTAGACTTTTAAAACAATAGCCGACCTAAGCATTTTTTTCTGAGTTAGCAAGCTCTGCACTAAGACACAATCAAAATTCTCTATTTTGAAAATATAATGTAAGTGGACTAGAACCGATGCTTCTAGAGCCAAATGTCTTACAATATTATAGAATTAGGTGTTTCTTCTATAGTTGAAAGACTAGACTAACAAAGAAGTATTGTGGTTTTGATTTGTGGCCGAACATATTTATCTTGACATAAATTGCAATGGACTTCTGAGGGTTATTGATAAAGATCACAGTTTATACTGGTTTGATGTAGTTTGTCCTTTATCTATTAACTCCAAGAATACATGGATGAAGAACATGGGTACAGTAAGGAGAGTAGTTTTCTAACAGTCTCTTCTCTTTTGAAATATATACCAGAATTTTTTTCTTTTTTTTTTTTTTACTTCTTACAATTCTTGCAGCTTGGTAAGATTTATTGCTCTCCTGCACATCAATTAGGAAAAAAAGGAAATTGTTAGAAAAACAGGAATTAGTGAGCGGATGTGAAAGGATGTTGTGGAAGCATTTGAGTTACATATTCCCATAATTGGTGAAATGCTACTGAGTTGGTTTTTTTGTTTTGTTTCATTTTATTGTGCCAGTGTGAAAGGAAAGATTGACAGTAAGTGAAGTAATGTTCTGTGGGAATGGAAAAATCTGCCTCTGGAATGCCACTTAAGGAGGGAACTAAGAACGGTTTGGAGAATCTGCCTAAATGAAAATCTTTTAGTTCTGTTTAATGTGTAAGGTTTGCCCAAATAAACAAACAAACAAACAAAAATGAAACAGTGAAAAACAGCGCGTTACGTGATGTACAATGAGGTGCATCACAGAGGATGTCTCCTTTCAAGGAGTAACAGTTATGAATCAAAATCTTGGGTGAAATACAGATTTATGGTAGGCAGGAAATCCCAGTTATATTTCTGGAACGAAGAAATATGCTTTAAGAAATGATGCCTTCCCATAACAATTCCTATTATTCTCAAGCTGCATGAGACAATGCATAAGAACATATTGACAACATTTCTTCTTTACTGGTTTCCAGTACCTAAGGATGTTGTGAGTTATGACGAATGACTGATATCAAAGCTTTTTTGATCTGTTCTCTGTGCATAATTTCCTATTTTAACATGTACAATTGCAATTTTTTCTGGCAAATGCAGATTAATTTTAAGTATTTTTCCAAAGCCTGGAATCTTAGTCCCTGAGCTGAGATACTTTGGTTCTCCCATAAATTACAATGCCAGATTTTAGTGTCTCTTGCCTTTAACTCTTCATACACACAGGCATGTTCTTTCCTCTGCTTCAGGACAACTCCTGCTAACATTTTTTTTCCTCTGCAAAAGACAATAGATAAGTCAATGCATCAGGAAAATATAAATATATGAATGACCACAGAAATTATTTAACACAGCGAAGTGATATTTGACTAAAAGCATTCTGAGGAGTAATAGAAACTCAGACTATGTCAATGTTAGTATGACTAGTATGTGGACAAAGTAGTATTAAGACTGAATTAGTCCTTAGAGTACATACAAATGATTCAGAATATCCTATTAGAAGTTGTCTAGTTTAGATTTTAAAAATACCAGCCAACATGCATTACTAATGCCTTCAAAGCTCTAATCTTGAAAAAAATGTTAATGAACAGTATGTTCTGTCCAGTGCCATTATATATTATCAACTTCTTATAAAACAAAAATCTCTTCCATATAAACTTCAAGGCTAGTACATGTTCCACCTGATTCTCAGCTTCTCTGTAATTAACATTGCTGTAAGTGCTAATATAGACAATACCAGCAGAATTTGGTCATTTCCAGTTCATCCAGACACAGATTTTTAAAATAGTTTTTAAATATGGAAAGTGTCATAAGTTTATTTCTATTGTTTTTTCTTCTCTTCACTGACAAGAATAAAATAAATACCACAAATTCATTTTACCATAATAAAGCTGTAAAATGAGATATGGTTGTGGTGATGCATCATTTTCAAAATATGTATAAAATGCCAAATTATATGATTAAAAACTATGACATTTTGAAATATTACTTTATGTCTTAAGAATGATGTTTTTCCAAAGTAGTAAAACTAAACTTTTATTTCACTCTCAATTTTAAATCAGTGATATCGTGAAATTTTAGTTTGATCCTATACAGACAGATGCTTTTGGAATAGTTGTTTATTCATTTTCAATATTGATTGTTCATAACCATATCATGTTTCAAAGACTTTTAATAAGAAATCCAGTTTGTCTGAGTTTTGATTTTTGAGGAAAAAATTAAAAAGCTCTGTCCAGATTTTATCGCTGAAAATGTTACACATTTTATTCTTTAATGTGCTATATAATAGCCTTAGCATTCCCAAATTACAGCCAGAAAGGAAAATCTTAAAACTGGATTTTGCTTTTCTCCCTTCTTGTAAGTCAGATAAAAATAATGCTACTGGTTCATTTCAGCCTCAGAAGTGGTTTTCCAACTAGTAATTGAATCACATTTCTAAATATTCAACAGTCATATGTATTTAATCTGCAGAGTTACAATAACCTATGTGTAGGCAAATCCCCATAACTTTTACTGGGATGTTTCAAAGACCATATAGTCTGTGAGTTACAGGACAGGATTTTAACAATACTTGTTTTCTGCTTTTGATTTGCAAGAGATGCATAGGAAAGCAATATGCTTAGTGTGGCCAGCAGGAGCAGGGAAGTGATCATCCCCCTGTACTCGGCACTGGTGAGGCCGCACCTCGAGTCCTGTGTTCAGTTTTGGGACCCTCACTGCAAGAAAGACATTGAGGTGCTGGAGCGTGTCCAGAGAAGGGCAACCGAGCTGGTGAGGGGTCTAGAGCACAAGTCTGATGAGGAGCGGCTGAGGGAACTGGGGTTGTTTAGCCTGGAGAAAAGGAGGCTGAAGGGAGACCTTATCACTCTCCACAACTACCTGAAAGGAGGTTGTAGCGAGGTGTGGGTTGGTCTCTTCTCCCAAGCAACAGGTGATAGGACAAAAGAAAACAGCCTCAAGTTGTGCCAGGGGAGGTTTAGACTGGATATTAGGAAAAATTTCTTCCCTGAAAGGGTTATCAAGCCTTGGAACAGGCTGCCCAGGGAAGTGGTTGAGTCACCATCCCTGAAGGTATTCAAAAAGCGTGCAGACAAGGTACTCCAGAACATGGTTTAGTGGGCATGGATGATGGTTGACTCGATGATCTTCAAGGTCTTTTCCAACCTAAATGATTCTATGATTCTAGTTTATATAGATAATTTGCATGGTAGTATGGGTAGTTGCATTTGTTTATTTATTAGCATGTGTAAATCTACTACGCTTTAATATGTGCTCCGAGGGATCTGAAAATATCTTTATTTCATGCACTAGTAGCTAATATGGCAGGACATTCTCTAGCAGAAAAGGTGAGTATGGGATAATGATATAATGTTAATTCAATCATTGTTTGAGGGCTGAACCAAAATTAAAACAAATACTAGCACAGTGGTTTGTGTATAAAGTCTGGTCTAATTCCTTTGGGACAATTTTAATTTGTTTTCAACATTCAGAATTTTGTGCAGGATTTATTACATTTTCATCAGAAAAATATATTTTTGCAGTAGTGGATTTGGAATTTACTCCCCCTCTTCCACCCCTAGTATTTATGAATCAGGGGAAGTTAAAGGCACAATGTGCTGAATAGAATATTAAAACAATTGACTAAGTTTACCACAGTCTCTAAATATCTTAATGGGGTGAAACTTTTCAATAGTATTCCTGCTGCCTGATTTGTAATACTGAGAGTCACAAGTAATTCCTTCTGTCTTTCTGAAATAATACTCTTGTGGCAGACAGCGCAAATAGCTTAGTGTATTTTGTCAAGGTCAGTGGAAAAAGTAACTGCCATAGTGTTAGTGTGGATTTCTTTCTGAGATGCCTTTTGGCACTGGTGGTTGCTGGGAGGGATTCATGCCTGCCTGTACTTCATTTCAGCTGCTAATACTGATTTGACAGTTCTTGACCTGTGGGTAATATGTGGCCCATCATCTTACTTCTCTTAGTCAATTCCTACTCTTTTTTCCTCCTTTTTTTTTTGTCAGTGTAGCCTTCTATCACATATCTTGTTTCAATGGAAACAGAATATTGCTGCAAGTGTGGCAGATATACCTTTTCATGTATTTTACATCTATTCTGTTTGAAATCCTTCTAGCTTGTCAACAAGATAAAATTGAATCTTTTTTTAATGAGATTTTGTTGAAAAATGCTGATCAGACAAAATTAAAATTTTGCAGGTTGATCTTAGTTTTCAAACTCTTCGCACATAAAGAATTAAAACAAAAAATGTATGTGGGAATAGAATATTTAAATGTGTTTTTTTCAGATCAAAAAGTGGGTTTTATTTAAAACTTTAATTTGAGAAAATTATAAGGAAGCCAAAACACTGGAAATGCCCTTTCTCAAATTTGGCATATAGATACTCACTCAGCTCTTACAGAAACGCATATTTCAAGACAATATGCGTACCCTCCTGGCAGTACTAAACTCACACTAGGCAGCAGGAGCCTGAGGTTAGGGGAGCTGATAGGTCCATCTCACCAGCTTTGTATGTTTGCATTTAAGCCATGCATACCTACATTTGAATGACACACTCTCAGTCAAGGTCAAATGAAAAATAGATAATGTAGGGACTGAGACTTCTAATTTTTTTTAAATATACCCTTTGATTATTATCAATGTTGGTCACTGCCTTATTGACTAGATCTGTATTAGCTATAGAGCTCAAAAGCTAAAGAGCTTAGGCACCCATATCACATGTAGTCTCCTATTCTGGAATGCCTAACCTTGGTGTCCAAATTATAGAATGGTTTGGCTTGGAAGGGACCATAAAGATCATCTAGTCCATTCCCCTGCCATGGGCAAGAACAACTAGATCAAATTGCTCAGAGCCCTGACCAACCTGACTTTGAACACTTCCAATGATGGGGCATCCACAACTGCTTTGGGAAACCAGTTCCAGTGCCTCACTACTCTGATCGTAAATGATTTCTTCCTTATACCAAATCTAAACCTACCCTCTCTCAGTTTAAAACCATTGTCCCTTGTCCTGTCACTGCAGGCCCTGCTAGAAAGTCTGTCCCCATCTTTTCTATAAGCCTCCTTTAAGCATTGAAAGGCTGCAAGAAGGTGTCCCTGGAGCTTTCACTTCTCCAGGGTGAACAAACCCAACCCCTTCAGCCTGTCTTCATAGGAGAGGTGTTCCAACCCTCTGATCTTTTTTGTGGTCCCCCTCTGGGCCCGCTCCAACAGGTCCAGGTCTTTCTTGTGCTGGGGGCCCCAGAGCTGAACGCAGTACTCCAGGTGGGGTCTCACCAGAGTGCAGCAGAGGGGGCGAATCACCTCCCTCGACCTGCTGGTCACGCTTCTTTTTATGCAACACAGGTTATGGTTGGCTTTCTGGGCTGCAAGAACACTTTGCCAGCTCATGTCCAATTTTTCATCCGCCAGTATCCCCAAGTCCTTGTCCGCAGAGCTGCTCTCAATCCATTCATCCCCCAGTCTGTTTTGATACTAGGGATTGCTGCCACCCAGGTTCAGGACCTGAGGGACACCACTTGATTACTGATCTTCATTTGGACATTGTGCTGTAGACTGCAAATCTTTTCATGCAGCCAACCAGCCATTTGCTTACCCATTGAACAGTCCATCCATCAAAGACATCTCTCTCCAATTTAGCAGAAAGAATACTGTGTGGGACTTCATCAAAGGCCTTACAGAAGTCCAGGTAGATGATATCCGTAGCCCTTCCCTTGTCCACTGATGCAGTCACTCCACCATAGAAGGCTACTAGATTAGTCAGGCAAACCTAGAACTCAGTCTTACTCCTAAAATAAGGATAATTTGAATTCCACACAGTGACTGAATGCTCAAGGCAGGTATAAGAAAGGGGTGAGCACTTGAGAACAGTCTGATACAGACCCAACAGTGAGACAATGTCTGTATTTGTATTTTCATTCTTGGATACTGTTCTGGCAAAGGTAGAGGTAAGAGCAATTACCACTACCTTAATAAAATTTCAGTGATGACGAGATGGAAAAAAAAAAAAAGGCTTGCTTTCCTCTTCTCTCTCAGTTGTTCTTGCACCTCACCCTTATTTTTCCTCCATAAAAACTTGACTTGATTTCATGTCCATCTGTACTTGAAACATGACTCTTCTTTGGGAAAAAAAGATTTAAATATAAAGGTTATTCCTGTAATTTCTTTATTTCTTCTTGGAACAAATGTACTAGGGTAAATTATATATTGTCTCAGGTATTTTACTACCTGAATAACAACAAATAAGATAACAGACTATTCTCTGTCCTCTTAAATTCCCAGGATGTGTGGCAAATAACAGGAATTCAGAAGAGAGCAGAGGCCTTTTCATACAAGTTCAGAAGAATCTGTTATTTCATTCTGCTCAGCAAAGAAATAGTTGGAGAACAGGTAGCCAAGCTGAGGAATTACAGTTGTGGTTTTAAAAAAAAAAAAAAAGCTGATATATGCCAAGAGAAAAAAATTTCAAATCAAATTCTATAACATAGATTTTTCACATGGTGACTCACTTTTTTTTTTATTTATTTTGGTTTTATGAGTTTGATAAAAATATAGAAAAACATAATACTTTTCCAGAAATACAGATAGAATAACTTTGTTTCCAAAATAAAACTGTTACATTTTCATTTTCCCTGTGCATAGAGGTATTTGATTTTAAAACATATAAAGACATAATCTCTGTGTAAATATGAAAGAGAATGTAGGAGTTACACACCTACATTAATTCTAGACAGTGTCAGTGGACAAGAAGAAAACCTGCTTTATTTCCTTCTCGCCTGATAAAATATTACATGAACTGAGAAGGAATTGAATTATAATTAATGAAAACTCATTTCATATAAGCAGTATGATTTTATCCCAACCATTGATGTTGTGAGAGATATATATATTTATGTACAAAAAAGTAAACTAAACATTGAGAAACTTTATTCTCAATGTATGTATCTTTTATACTCATATACTTACTTGACAGTTCTGTGAACCAGTTAATGGTCAATTAGTGGACAATTATAAGTTAAATGAGTTAAATGCTATTTTGTTTGCATGAAGAAATCTCTAATAATGATTAATGGAGCTTCAATCAAGTACAAGTTGAGACTCAAATATGGAACAACAGAAACTGAATGACTTGAATGTTCCTCCAAAAATGCAAACAGGAATTTTCTGTTTCTAGAATGGAAAAATGTCATGTTTTATATTAGAAGTCAACATTGTGAAAGAATAACTTACATTTCTGAATATATTTTGAGCTTGATATGTGACAGATAGCATTTCTACTGAATGGACAGAGTGAAAAGAGGGGTTTTGTCCAGAAAGAGAATAAATGAACATTATATAGAAAAAACAAAAGAAATGAAAAGAGACTGAATAAAGAAACTTTCCTATGCTTTTGTTCTTTATACTTATGTTACCACAGGAATACGAAGTGCTTTCCAATATAAAAATGAATACTTCCCTTTGCTATAAGTGCTCCTTCCCAGAATGTAAATTTTCTATTTGCACTAATTGCCACTCCTTCCTTCATGGAGTTTTAGTGAATCATTATAATGATTGTAATCATTGCTTCTTTACAAAAGGTAGACAATATTTGGATTTGAATATACTGCTACTTTTAAAAAATTGTCAGGATGAAGGAAAGATTTTGAGACATATAATGCGCACAGTTATATTAACACGCAAAGTTAAACAAAACATTGTGATACTGTAGAAATGTACACTTTGAATATCTTCTTCTGATATTTCGTTAACTTAATTTCAAAAGGATCTATTTGTCTTCTGGTTCAAATGCATGTTTCTGTCCTGAGTCACTTTAGGTAATACATCTATTCAAAAGTGACTAAACTTTTTGAATCTATTAAATTTATTTTTATTTCTGTAGTCATTTTTTCTTGATTTTACTGGTTTCAACTCTGCAGAGCAACTTTGTTATCAGGAGGAAATCCTAATAAACAATTTCTCAGATAATCCAATTTAAAAACATACTTTCCATTTTTTCCCCAATAAACAAAACAGCTATTGAAGATACTTTTAAAAAGCTTCATGAGTAGGAATGCAATTTAAATAATATTGACATAATTTTTCCCCTCATGTGGTTCTATGTGACCCATAGGACTACTCTTTTAAATTTGTCCCTAACTTTAATATGACAGTGAAGCAGTCCATGAAAAAAATGTTTGCTTTCCTCATCTAGATAATAGATGGAGGGAGGTGCTTTCCCAGGATTTCAGAGGGACGTTGGGTCCTTCTAAGTTCAGGCACCTAAACCAAGTGAGCAGGATGATCCTCCAGAACAATTTTAAAGTATCTATCTATCTCCACTATTTGGGATATTTAGGAAATTACTTTGGCAAGATTTACTTACTTTGGATTGAAAAGCTTTTCACAAGTTAGTGAAAACTCAGGTAGAACGTATTCTCACCAACCCTCCTCAAAGCTTTAGACTTTGTAACTAAAGCATTATACTGGATTGAGAAATACTAGCTTGCTTTGCCTTAGAAACAGCAAACAACAAACTCATTCTTTCTCAACAGGATGAGGACTAAGCCGGACCAGAGATATATTTTATATTGCAAGTGAATTATTGTAATAATGTCTAAGCAAATTTCAAAAACAGATGTGAAATCATTAGGGCCCACAGAAACAATTTTACCTTTTTAAACTTGAAATTTGATAAACTACAGTATTAATTTAAATTTCTTTCTCAGATGTCTATGAAAATGGTAAAAGATTATATTTTCACTGTTGTTGAGAACTATGGGTAATTTTTTTTTTTTTTTTCCTGTTTAGATTTTAATTCCTCCTGGATGATATTCAAGTACCTTTTCCCCTTGAATTAAACTGCATATTCGGAGCTAGTAGCTATTATTCTTGCAATATCTATGTAGCAAAGTATATTTCTGAGAGACAGGTTTTTGTTTCTGTGTTTGTATGTGTATTTATTATAACAAGCACTTGGGAGAGTTCCATATAGTTAAGGTTGCAGAACTCTGTCAAGTACAACTACATGTTTTCACACAGTAAAAATCCTCTAAAATTCTCCCTCTGAATAGAATACTCTGTGCCTGTAAATTGCATAAAAATATTTAAAGAATTTAAAAGCTCTTTTGGCAGGTTTGAGTCTGAAACAGGAGAGCAATAGCATGTATAAGTCCACAAGAACTGTGCAACTGTGAGTTGTATATTTATGCACATTTTCTTTAAACGTGTCCTGGTTTCAGCTGGGATAGAGTTAACTGTCTTCCTAGTAGCTGGTACAGTGCTATGTTTTGAGTTCAGTATGCGAAGAATGTTGATAACACTGGTGTTTTCAGTTGTTGCTCAGTAGTGTTTAGACTAAAGTCAAGGATTTTTCAGCTTCTCATGCCCAGCCAGCGAGAAAGCTGGAGGGGCACAAGAAATTGGCACAGGACACAGCCAGGGCACCTGACCCAAACTGGCTAACGGTGTATTCCATACCAGGTGACATCCCATCTAGTATAGGAACGGGGAAGTGGGGGCAGGGAATCGCCGCTCGGGGACTGGCTGGATGTCGGTCGGCAGTTGGTGAGCAATTGCACTGCGCATCATTTGTACATTCCAATCCTTTCATTATTGCTGTTGTCATTTTATTAGTGTTATCATTATCATTACTAGTTTCCTCTTTTCTGTTCTATTAAACCGTTCTTATCTCAACCCACGGGTTTTGCTTCTTTTCCCGATTTTCTCCCCCATCCCACTGGGTGGGGGGGAGTGAGTGAGCGGCTGCGTGGTGTTTAGTTGCTGGCTGGGGTTAAACCACGACATTAATAAAAGCTCAAGATGGTACTATTTTGTTAAGATGATGTCACATATCTTATGAACTCTGCAGATATCTTCTGGACATTCTGTACACTCAGCACTGACATATCTCCCTACTTAGTGCTTTAAATTTTTTTGGAATATGTGTGATAGGTTAGCCTTGGCTAACAGCCAAATGTCCACCCAGCTGCTTGCTGACTCCCTTCTGTTAGTTAGGGATGGGGGAGGAAAATAGGATGAGAAATCCCATGGGACAAGATGAAGACAGGGAGATTGCTTATCAGTTTATGTTGCTGGCAAAACAAACTTGACATAGGGGAAACTGATAGAATTTATTGCCAATTAAAATAGATTCAGGTAGTGAGAAACAAAGACAAACATTGATATAAAACATTTGCTCCTTCCCCACATTCAACTTCATTCCTTCACCCTGGAGTCCTCTACCCCTCCCTGAGCAGCACAGTGGGTTGAAGAGGATTACATTCTTTACATAGTGGGTTCTCTCTGCTGCTCCTTCTCACACTTTTCCTCTGCTCTAACATAGGTTCTTTATGGGCTGCAGTTGTTTCAGGAAATATCCATCTGTTCTGGTGTGGGTCCTCCGCAGGCTGCAGTGTGTAAATCTGCTCTGGCACCATGGAGCCCCTCCTCCTTGGTGTTCCCTCTGCTGTTTCTCACTCTTTTCTGTTGCCTCCTCCTCTCTCTGTCTGGCGTTTTCTGCCTTTTCTTAAATATGTTTTCACAGAAGTGCCACACACTTGGCTGATTGACTCATCTGTGCCCTGCGGCGGATTGGTTGTGGAGCTTGCTGGAACCAGCTGTGTCCAGCACAGGTCAGCCCTTGACCTCTTCCCACAGAGGCCACCACTTCAACACCCTACCACTACTACCGAGACATTGCCACCTACACCTAATACAATGTGTCATATCTGCCTTTGACTTCTCTGACTTACTTTTCACTCTTTTCCTATTTGTCAGATGTGTGTCTTAAAACTCATCTAAAGTTTGCAGTAATTTATCTTGTTCTTCATTTAAATGTAATCCACTTTATATCAAGAAAACAACACATAAACCAAAAAAGAACAAAAAAAGTTAAATTTACTATTTTTAAGTTCTACGGAAAAAAAGTGGGAAAATATAGAGTATTGCATTCATTTAATGTAACCTCATTTCCCACAAAATTGCTAGTGTTGCATAAGTGAAATATTAGGAAAAAAACCAAAAAAACAAAAAAACCAAAACAACAATCCACAAACAAAGGGAAACAAAGGAAAGACTATGAACATAATAATTTATGTACATTTATGCTACTAATTAAAGGTGTCCTACACTGTTCTAGCCAGTATGCTTAAGTCAGCACTAAGGCCAGCAAACCCAGAATGTCCCATATCTGTGTTATTAAATAATCAAAGCCTCAGAATACAGTGATCATATCTGAAGTATTTATTGCTAAAGGTCTCTGGCCATTGCTAATTCCTGCATCATGTTCAGGAATCATATGACTATCAGCTGGCACAAGGCAAAGTGTGTTAGAGTCATTTTAACGATTTCGTGGTACAGCAGTTAATTTCCAGTACTGAGAGGCTGTTCAATGTCAAATTTATACTCCTTCCAGAGTTGTGTAATATGTTGGTTCTTTTACATACTAAACATTACAGGAAAGAACATGGATTTTTCTTGTGTTCTTACACTTTTTTCAATGTTCTTCATAAATATTTCTTTTTCAAAATCATGTTCCTACATTCTTCTGTTTTATGGCCTCAAGAAATTTTCTATTTCAGCTGCATAATGATGAAGCTTTAGTAAAAATGGACGGTTTTTTCCCCATACAGTAGGAAGAGCTAGTTTTTTTCTATTAGCTTGAGCCAAACTGTATTTGGACCCATGAACATTACAGCACATGCTTTAAATAAAGAAATTATTCTTATGTACCGAGTTAAATTTGAGTAAAAGCACTGACAGAAGTGGTGATGTTTCTCCCTTAGAAGACACAGCTTGAAATTTATTGTCATGTGCTTTTTGACACAATTTAAATGGGTAGGAAACATGCAATATTTTTCAGAGCGTAAGTGAAAAACAATTTCATTTTTTGAAATGTAAATCTTTTTTCTTTATCATCGTCTTTTGGAATCAAAATGGCTAGTTTTGGAAATCACTGGGGTGAAGGATAAACGTCTGTTTCTAATGCAGATAAAACTCACGATTGGCGTCTTACTGTTCTAGGAAATAGTGAGGGGCAGTAATTTAAAAATGAAGACAATAAGGATGATATCTATGAGGAAAAAACAGTGTTAGTTGAATTATAGTACACTGTTATTGGTGATATCAATTTAGAATGATCAAATTAAAAGGTTTTGAGAGTAATAATAATTACATTGCACTTACAGAAAGAAATTTTGTTACAAATGAACATACTACTAATCATGAAGTAGTGTCTGGCACTTAATAGCTGAGAAGAAGAGAAAAGTGGTTTGGTTTTTTTTTCTTTGTTTGGGTTTTTTGGCGGGTTGTGTGTGTGTGTGTGCTCAAAACATTCCAAGTTCCTTGGATAAGTACTGAAACTAGCAATATTAAATGCCCAAGTCTTCCTATCTAGACATAAATCAATACATTTAATCTATCAATCAGCTTGATTTTTCTCTCTACAGTACTACAAAAGGCCAAACACTCTGTCCTCATTCTGTGAACCATGTAAAAACCATGCAGAACTTATCTTTGGTGTATTGAAGTTTGAAATAATGTGAAAAATCCTGAACATTGTCAGTTGAATGACATAAAGTGAATTAGTCACTCCCCAGAAAAAATACATCTATAATGATCACTCCAAGAAGCAATACAGAAAAAAAAATAATTTCCCCTGTTTGGCTGAGACTTCCAAATGTGTCCTGTAAATTTTGCACTCTCTGACATCCCCTTCTGTCCCAACAGTACACGTACATAGCATGAATCCTTACAGTCATGCTGCAAAGGCCTTTTCAACAAGTATTATGAATAGCGTTCCCAGACACAGGGAATTATGTGCAAAACCTTTTTAGTAAATAACAAGTCACTCCAAGTGTGGATGCGATCAGTATGCACTAGGAAGAATTAAATATAAAAACTGTTCATGTGAGGTCCCTACCCTATACCAGCTGAGCTAAAGAACATGAATGACCTCTTCTAAGTGATCACAATAACAGTATATAGTAACTGTTTATTATATGTAATACTAGATGAATGCCTTAAAGTTAGGATTCTATTTTCCATACTGTGCCAGGTATTTATGACTCATATGTATGCTACATTGACTTACAGTTTATTTTTAAATCATGTGCTTCAGAAAAAGATGGGTCAGATTCTTAGAAAGTGTTATATATGTCAGAGAGGTGAAGGACAAGGAACCAGCACAACTGCTCATAACTGTAGGTAGCAGGGCATATCTTCTGGCTCTTCTTTACTGGTTCACTTGCACTGTAAGATATAAGTAATGATTCAATTAATTTTGTGGATTCCTTACTATGAAATTACATGTGTGTTGGATCTGGCACATGCTAGTTTGCAAGTGTCATTTACTTATATGGCCTTTTCTGAATACTTTTGAAATTGAATTATTTTGTGCTTCTTGTTCTACATAGCCATGGTCACAGTTTTGTCAACTATGTTTTTTAACAGTTAAAAAAAATACCATCTCAGTTTATATTTTTGTGTTTTTCCTGAAAATTGAAATTAAACTTTTAGTTTTCATAACTACTAATTGTATAAACTACTTAATACAGCATGAAAAATTAAGCATAATAGAGAAGTAACTTGAAATTAAATAAACTGAGCAGTCTGAACATGTTTACATTAGTTTGATTTAGCTATTATGACTTACATACTCTGGATTAAGTTTTCAGTTGTGTTTCATTTATTGATAAGATTAGGAGGGTCAGAACCCCATTTTTGCTGTATGACAAGAATTCTTAGGTTTCAGAATACTTCCTTAAAGATTTAATATTCTCTTTTTAGTATGTAAAATAATTCTGAAACCATCTGCTGAAATTTAACCCTCAATAACTCCTCTATATTCCATTAAGCCTGACAGTTACTGTGCTTCAAACATAAGTAAGAAATTAGCCACAATTTCTAAAACAGAGTTTAAAAGTTGCTGAAGGAAAAGCTGTTTCTTTATTTGTTTGTTTTGTAATTGGCTTGCTGATCTTGTTTTTATTTTTATTTTTTAAAGATGTCTTCTTTGAATCATGATTGTTGACAAAGAAGTATTAAGTATATTATGTCTTATCTACTGTTTGACAAATAATGCTATAAATAACTTAGGCCACGCACAAATATTTGTCATCACATATTTAAATCCAAATAATATACTTAACATATAAAGTCAAATGGTTAGATGTAAGTAAATATGTTAATACTACTGGTAAATACGGTAAATACTACCATGCTTACTTACAAAAAATATTCAGTGATGCTTAGAGCTAAGATTTTCAAAAGGACTCTGTGGTGGTCTAATACACACTCAAGACCACCTGTTTTGATGAAAGCTGTGTAAGTTCATCTGAACATACAAACTCACATTTCTAAGAAAGAAATAGAAACCATGTAGGTCTGATCATCACAATTTAACTACAAAGTGGCATGAGTCTACTGCATTGAACAAGCTTCAGAACTGTGATCTAAATCCCAGATGGATATTTGAATGGTATAGTTTTACATTTAAAATTTTACAGCTATATTTACTAATGCTCCTTCCTGATGGTTAGAAATCTGTTGATGATCACTAAAAAGCCCCAAAAGATGTTATATATGTCATACTCTTATTGGTGGAGCTATAGGACTTCATGACCTTGTCTTTGCTCTAGCATGCCCTCTCTACAAAGTCAATTTTAAAAGTGTTACTGAATTTAATGTAACTCTAGAAAAAGTAGTAGAAAATTACCAGACTTTTTAATACCATAAAAATTATCTATTTTGGATTTTGGGTCATTGCTAAGACTAAGTACAGCCAGATGAAACCATTAAAGACTGCCTTTTTATCACTTGTCCATTTAACAGTTTGGTGTAGTTGCAGGGTGTAAATGTGAGGGCAGTTACGCTTTTTAGATTGGTAAAAAGCTTTCATATTTCTTCTAAAACTACAGTTAGGATTTATCTCACCTAATTTAAATGCTGAAAAGTTAATAATCTACATCTTAATTAGTCATCCTACATTTCTTTTATAGTCAATGGAGAGAAACAGTCACCCCCACAGCACAATTTCTTTGTCCCACTTTAGACACCTTTCTCAAAATAAAATGAATCTCACTGCAAAGCTATTTCTTTGACAAAATGGTTTGTTCTGACAGAGATAAGAACTTCTAGATGACTATGTTATAGCCAAATTTCCTGATTAAATTATTGTTTTATCCCACATTGGTGACAATGCATAACACTGTATGCTAAAATCAACAAATAGATTTTGTCCTAAAGGAAGAACAGCTAGTTCTGAAGTTGATGTGGAATGAAAAGAAAAGTAAACCCAGCTGTCTTCCCTTCTACTGGTCCATACAGTTTTGAGCATTGATAGAGGAAAAATAAGAAGCCTCCCTCTCCACAACTCCTTCTTATTGTTTTGCATCCAGCTTCAAATACTGATTAGCACACTTACAGAAAGGATGAATGACTAAGTTAATAAATATGGTATCTATTTTTTATGTGTCAAAAGAGATAAACAATAGGAGTATAGATCAAATTATGAGAGATAGTGCTTATTTGCTAGACATAGTATGATGTTTGTCTTTTTACAAACAAATAGTTTAGTAGCTATTTCTTAAGTGTCCTGATTTCACTTACTGCTATGAGCTAGTAGCCAATCTCTTCTTCTACATAAACATGGAGAAAAATGTGTGAGGATGATGAAGGATCAATTAAGATAAGAAGAAGAAAATATTTTTCACTTCGTCAAAAATCCATCACAAACACAAAGGGTTGCAACACATACTGTAGTCAGGGTTTGTTAGATGTACAAGAGTTCCTTAGCTTACGTAAAAGCATACAAATATGTGTGCCCACACACGCGTCTGTGCACACAGGAAGTATGTCTGCTCACTCAAGTTTGCTCTAATACCAACATACAAAAAGACAGGAGAGAGTTGGGTGAAGACAATTTGTTCCGTTTGCAACAAACAGTTTATGCAATTTACCTTTTTTCCCAAAAAGGGAAAGGAAGAAAGAACTAGTAAATCTTTTTTATGGAAAGATAAGGAAGCCCCCTCAAAAACAGGCATAATTTAAAAGTCAACAATACAAAAGCCTTAGGTTTCTCTGGCTAACAGGGCTTATCTGCACTATTAAACATAGCGAGTGAGCTTAAGCAAAAGACTGCTGGCTGCCTACACTGCTTGCTTGTTGTCTCACTTCCTCACTCTGTTTTGGACAACACTACCTAGCTCTCTTCAGGATAAAGGGATAGGGTATTTAGGAGGCCCTGTGCAGCAATTATGTCATCCAGTTAGTGACAGCTGGTCTTGGGGCATGGATCAGTCCTTGGACTTTCTATTTACTAGTCTAACTGTAGTCCAGGAGACACTGCTACCACTTTTGTTCTGCCTGATACTGAGGCCCTGAAATGTTATGTCCTAACTGAATGGCTTGACCTTCAAACTATGGTCTTCATAGAGACTTTTAGAGACTCTGATGCCCTTCCACTTTTAACTAAATTATCAGCTGGATCTGAAATTGAACAAGAATCTGCTTCTTTAGCTAAGTGGATAGGGTACATTCAAGGCATCTTCCACATCCCTGCTGAAAGCAGTCATCCATTAACAGTTGGCTTTTTGGAGTCAGTCTGTCCCTGTCTCTCTATCACCAGAGAATTCATTTGATGAAGAAAATAATCTTCAATAAAAGTTTCATATAAGATACATATTTCCATTAATAGTTTCTGCTTTAGTACATCGGTGTAATACTATGAAAGAAACAGTCATTGAAAAATTCCCAAGAAACTCTAATGTTAAAAAAACGTCTGGCTGACCACTACATTCTTGAAATTCATTATGTATTTATAAAAGATCAGACTCAGTACCATATATTCATTTTTTTAATGATGGGCATTAATCTTTAAGTAGAAAAAATGTACTGTCATTTCCAATTATATTAACTTATCTCCATGAGAGTAAAGAGATACTTTTTTGTAGTTCAGTCTGATAGTCAGCTATGCAACTATTTTTTCTAAGGAGGAAATGTGAGTAAATAACAAAACTAAGTATGGTCCATAGGCAATTTCCTATGGCATTTCTTCTATTCATCAACCAAAAGAATGCTGCTTTGTTTCTGCTAGGAACTGGTTAGGAAGATGCCAGTGTTATTAGACCTGGAACAGGCACTGAGATGGTGATGGTGGTATCAGGATATTGATTGTTCTGTCTGTCAGGGTGTTTTCCTGTTAGCCAGGGAAAGCACCTTTGCATCTCCCCCACCTCAGTCCTCCTGACTGATGAAGCAGATCATCTGGTTGCATGGTGTGGGCAGAAAAACAAGTTTAGTTTATTGACCTGATTTAAGATGAGGTCATCAATGTCAAGGCTGCCTAATAGGTACCCCTGACAGCACTGACCATATGATTTGTGTCTTTTGTTTTCTCTTTTCTCATTTCTTGATTCTTTTTTCTCTGTCCCCATAAGTCTTCTCCCAAATAAACCACCCACCTGTAATTACTGTTTCTTCTTTGGGTCCAGTTTTGCTACATCCATAACCAGAAATTCTGATACCATTACCGTGGTCATCTTAGTTTTATATTGTATCATTGGTGGGATTACTGAGGTGCTGCTGGCTTTGGGAGATTCCCCTCCCCAAAAGGCCCCCAGTGCTTCCCTAAAACTCAGCTATCTCTTGCATACCTCCTCCTGTCTGATCCAGTCATCCATCATGTAACCCCATGTCTGTAACTTCTTTCAGCTTCCTGCTCTGTTATTTGTCATTTCTAGCATTTTCCCTTGCCATGTCTGGCAGTTGTCCACACACTGTTCAGTTAGCTTAAACTCAGGGCAGAGCTTCAGCAGCAGCCTAATCATTTGCTTGCAGACCAAATAGTGCCATCACATTGATCATACCTGTAGAAATAAAATGCCAAAAGGAAGTTGGTCTGTCTAGTGGTCAGGATCTAAGTTGTCTAAACTATTTTGGTTCAGAAGAAACATCTTCAGTTGGTAGGTGTATCTACAGCTCTTCATTTAAGATCTCTGCTACCTAATGTCACACCTTTAATGGGACCAGTATAAAACTGCCCTTACTCAAAACACAAATACATATTACTACCCAAAACTAATTTCCTAGCTGAAGAAGAATTATGTTAAGGGTTAGTTTTAACAGGGGGAGGGGAATACAAAATTGCATCTGTGGTGAGTGTGAAAGTAAGGGAATCAACATCAAATCGCAGAAAAATATCTCAGGGAAGAGTAGAAAATTTTCCTGAACAAAATAAAGTGATCAGACTAAAAGCATTTTTGACTGAAATACTGAGTGAAAAGGCTTGAGTCTCTGAGAAACAAAGATCTTTCTTGTTTGATTCCTCCTGTATTCAGGATTTGTACATTATTTGGAACTATCAGGGAAAAATTCTGAACTCTTCATCAATTTTGTGGAAACAACTGCAGTACCCCAATTATTGTCAATGGCTTTGGTTAAAAGACAATGATAGAAACTACTTTGATACCTCAGATGTCACCAATAAAATATATACCATTCACAGCAGATACTGAAATTCTTATATAACTCAGCCATGCTGAAATGTGTCCTGGTTTTGGCTGGGATAGAGTTAATTTTCTTCCTAGTAGCTGGTATAGTGCTATGTTTTAAGTTCAGTATGAGAAGAATGTTGATAACACACTGATGTTTTCAGTTGTTGCTAAGTAATATTTAGACTAAAAGTCAAGGATTCTTCAGCTTCTCAAGCCCAGACAGCAAGAAGGCTGGCGGGGCACAAGAAGTTGGGAGGGGACACAGCCAGGGCAGCTGACCCAAACTGACCAAAGGGGTATTCCATACCGTGTGACGTCATGCCCAGTACAGAAACTGAGGGGAGTTGGCCAGGAGGGGAGGATTGCTGCTTGGGGACAGGCTAAGCATCAGTTAGCAGGTGGTGAGCAATTGCATCATGCATCACTTGTCTTTCACTCTCTTTTTGTTATCTTCCTTTTCATTGCTATTATTATTAATGATAATAATTTTTTATTTCAACTATTAAACTGTTCTTTTCTCAACCCACAAGTTTTACTTGGTTTTGATTCTCTTCCCCATCCCAGCAGGGTGGTTGGGAGTGGAGTGAGTCAGCGGCTGTATGGTGTTTAGTTGCTCAGTTTAACAAAGGGTTGGCTGAATGTTATGTTAACTTCACTTAGAATACATTTAGATCTATCTGAATAGATTTAAAATATAGTCCTTCATTCAGCCCACAGTAGAGTAGTGTAGCAGAAAAATGACACGGAAACGAACTGAACATCCAAGTACTGATAGAGTGACTAGTACTACCTGATCCACATGAAAAAGACTAAAAGTTGAAGGCCCTCCCAGTCACTGCTAATAATGACTCAATAGCATTTAAAGAACTACCGTGGCAGGTTGTAGGTAAAAGTGAAAGAATTTGCCAATATGAAACTAACCCTACTAGGCTTTAGCCTATTGCAAGTCTATCTAGCAAATATATGTTAAATGGTAGGCAGTTACCTTAAATTACAGCAGAAAACTTAACTGCACTATTTCTTCTGGGTAAAATTCTCTATCACATGAATTGGCAGGAGGCATAGACATGGGTGCCTTCAGTATATGGTCACTTATAGATAGTCCTTGCCAGTCTTCTGATTGCCCCTTTGGCTTCATTAACCAATTAAGCATTAAACAGAATAACAAGAAAATTCTAAGCTGAAGATCACTTCCTGAAGTATTCACTGTGAACTCAACCTGCAGGCAAAACTCATGCTTTATTTCAAAAGTAATTTGGTCTGAATAAAGACTGAAAATTTGCACCCTTAGTCTGATTCCAGAATCATGTTAAGGACATAATTTTACAGAAATATCACTATTAAATAAAAATATGTTTCTTAAACTCTAGAATAAAATTAAATGCTTCTAAACCCTTTTATGAGTCAATAATTTAGTATCTTCCACAGGAAAATTTCAATACTTCATTATGTGCAAAGACAAGACGAAATCACATCATAATACACATATGGGTGTAGGTGTTCAACTCTGAAACAAAACTTGACCTGAAGAGAAATCTTATCTCTATGTTTATGGAAAAAAACATGAAGTCTACAAATGTATTGAAAGAAGTTCTTGTTCCTCTCTGACAAATAGCCTAAGCAAAATGAAGTTTGTCTTTTGTATAAGTAACTCAATAGAAACTGAGGAGCACTTTTGGTTTGAACTTGATTTGAACTAGTATTCTGTTATTAATTCTTTTCACTATGTTTCTATTACATTAACAGAAAAATGTGTGAGCCCTCAAGTAGCTGAATAATGTCTATGTTCCTTTGGCTAACATTATCTAAAGACCATGTAGCCTGGCAGACAAAATGCTTACTTTGTAATTCAAAAGATATTGAATTTCAGTCCTAATAAAGTTATACTTCTATTAAAATTTCTATTAACTTTACTCACATCAACATAATTATAGCTGTATTAGTCCTTAATAATGAAAACAGATCAAAAGCAGCCAACTTGGATAAGATATTTCAGCTACAGCACAGACTTGTGGAGAAGATACCATTATTCTAGCAAACTCTGTTTTGGTACATGTAGCACAAGATTAGGTACAAAATACATAGGTTATTTATTATAAAAAAAAAAAAACAAATCTTTTCGTTTACAGTGAACTCCCCAGGAATTACCCAGAAAATGAACTAAAAAAATTTACTGGTGGTCAAGAAACTAAGATACTGATAACTTAGCAATTTGGCTACTTATAATAAGTTTTGAGTATTAGTCTCTGCAAGTGGGAGGAACAATAATTCATTCACATGTGATTCCTTTATTATAAGCAACAATCCTTTCTTCCTAAACAGACTATGTTAATCAAAGAATTTTGAATATAAGTAAAGTTCATCATTGAGCTGAAATGTCAACACTTATCCTGAAAGACTTAAAAGTGATTTGATATTTACTTAGTAAGGGTTCAATTATTTTGTATGATCAAATAAATTCTTCAGGCTTCAATACTATATCCATATACTGATACATGAAATCAGTTGACACTAAGTGAAAATATTTGTCACTGGTTAAATTATGATTTAAATTGTGAATTAAATTCTACTGTGATCTACTCATTGTAGTGGATTAAATTTGTTTAGAGGAAAGTATTGTGCCTGATATGACAGCCTGACAGAGGCAAGGCTGCTATAGCTTCACGCCCCCAGGTCCAACCTGTAACTAGGCTGATCTCATACGTGTGCAGAGCACAGGTATACAACACATACATACACCTGTACGTGTCTGGCCACACAGATCACAAACACACAGAGCAATCACACAAACACAGGCAGTACCAACGGCCTCATCCTGCTCCCCTCTCTGACTGAGCAAGACAGAGATCCGCTGGTGAGGATATGTATGTACAAGGTGGATCCCTCCAACAGCTGGGCTCGGACACTCAGTCTGCCCAGTAGCTGCCCCTGGATCCCAGTCTCCCCAGCTGCTGGGACCTGGATGCATGAGCCTCCAAGGCCACAACCCCACGCCATTGCTCATACACTACATCTCACCCATGCTTAAACACATACACACACACACAGAGCCCCATACACCAAGAGCTGGCTGGGACTCCTGAGGTCTCCAATGGCCAACTCCCCTGTGCTCTCACTGCTAGAGACAGACATACCAGCAGGTCTTGTCCCTAGAGACGCCCAGGCACCATGGTCCCTCTGGCAGCTGTTTGGGACTCCCCTGGTGCCTCCAAAAGCCAGCTCCTTCCACGCGCTAGCTCTCAGAGGCAAGCACACATCCCCAGCTCCCAGGCCATTGCCAGTTGCTGGCATCACAGACACACATGCCTCTGTGACCCTGGTCCCAGCCCAGTGGCCAGTATTTGGTTTCACTCACTCCGGTCCCTCCAGCCCAACGACCCTGTCCAGCAGCTGGCACCCAGACCCTCCCTCACTCACTCCAGGTGCTGCACCATGGACGCAGGGGTCCCTGTGATACCAGGTCCCACTCCAGTTGTTGGCACGTAAGTCCACTCATCCTGGTATCTCCAGTTCCTGGCACCACAGGCACATGGGCCCCCGGACCCCTGCTCTGATTCCAGTGGCTGGCACCCAGACCCTGTACATACGCATGCACACCAAACAGAGGTGTTCAGATGAGCTTTTATCACATAACCTGACATAATTCTGCTATAATCAGTGCAATCATGAGGATCATGAGTGTCATATCTGCTAGTCTGTCACAAAGATCTCCAATGGTATACAGCACTTAACAGAGATCTATATTCAGGATATTCATCCCATGTGGTGGGGTTTAGATAATTAGTGTCTACATGTGAATTAGGTATCAATGACATCTCCAGCCAATGGATCACTTCAGTAGATCAATATAGTCAATGGGTCATTTTAGACATACTGTAAACTGAAAGGCTTTCAAGAATCAGTTGAGTGTAGTGATTTCTTCTCCATTTATTGTGATGGAATATCTTGTTTCAGGAGCAGCTCTAATGCTTTTTAGATGATGGGTATTTCAACACACAAAAGGAGAATAAGTGGATCTATGTGTTTGAGTTTCTGTATGTCTGTGAGTATATGCACATATGGAATGGAGGTTTAAGAGAAAAATATCAAACGAAAAATATAGTTATATTGTATACATACATTAATCATGGGCTTTATAGTCATGGTAGGGAAGGACTCCATTATCCCCCAAGTAATAGTCGCTCTTGCCTATCTGAAAGGTAAACCCAAATACTTAGACATCTGAATCTAGATGTCAATAGTCTGAAGCTGAATACCATGTTTGGTCTGATGTAGTTGCCTAAGCTTCTTTTCAAGTTATTAATACAATTCATTCTTTGTAAAGTTGATTTTTGCCATCCTGAAGTACATGGGATGAACTGACCTCTTTCATTTCCCTATACATACAGTGAGCCTAAACAACTTACTGAGTCAAGATTCAGATGGCTAAAATTAGGACATATTATTTCCATGGGTTTATATCTCATACATATAAAACAAGACATTAAGGGAATGCTGAGCTGGATAAGGCACATTAGGTCATAGTTTCACTTTTAAGCTTTCCTTGAACACAAACTTTTTACATTTTAATTTTTTTTTCTCTGATGTTTGATACACAAAATCAGCTGACTTGCTGTTAAAAATGAGTTTATCAGATTATTAATATGGATAAGGAGATAGTTATTATAATATAAATTATAGAGAGTTTTTTGCATTCTTGTTTACCTATAGCACACTAAATTCTACAACTGCAGAAGTGCGGATATTTCATAAGCTGTCTTCCTGGATTTTTTAAAAATACTTCATTATTTCTTATTCTTTCCTGATCTTATTTTGGAAATTGAGAAGTATGATCTTGCCCCTTCACTTCAGGTTCACTTTTCTGGTGAAAACTTGCTATGAGTGCAGTAAAATGCACCTGTAACTTTGAATGTGTTTAAGGAAATTATAAACCAGAAAACAAGAGGGATCAGCTTACCTGATTTGAGCTTTTTCACTGCTATATGATAGCAACTGTGAAAAATTTTAAATACTGTTCCACTTCCACTCTCAAGTGTGATTGTTTCATTTGGAATTTTACACTGATAAAAATAGTCCTTTTCCTTTAAATAAAATACTTTTTCTTTGAAATCAAGATATCACATTCATATTAGTCTCAATGAAATATTAATAAAGTACATAATATTTAGTTTAATGTACATATGTATTATGTAACTAAACCAAGTTTCATAAAAAATGGTTCTACATACATTTGTAGTACAGTGAGATGTGTTAAACTGCTAAAAAAAAAAAAAAGCTTTCTATTCAAGCAGGTGGAATAAAACAGTTCCAAATGCCTCATTGAAACTAACGAACCAAAAAAAGTAATTTGCTAGATCCAAACAGAAACTAGCCTTTGGAGAAGGAAAAAAATAAAGCTGTATATGCAGCATTGGCTTTAATCTACCCTGCAGTCCATTGTCTCCAGAAGCAAAAAGACATAAGGGCAGACTGAATATACACAGCATATGCTGCTACTGGCAAACTTATGTCTCTGCTAATAAAAGGGGTTAAACATCATGATATTCTGGAAAAGGCTGTGTATACATGCTTCATTTCTATTTTAACAAAACAAATTCAAGCATGTTATTTTCCTGGAATTACATCATTAAAGCTGAAAACAGTTCCCTTCACTACAAGTATATAAAGACAGAAAAGCATCACACACTGAGGTTGAATACCCCATGTTATGCCCTGGGGGAAGATGAACATGATTACCTCTGTGAACATATAACCATATTTACCATACCTCCACATATGCACGATTAGAAGAGTAGTAATATTTGGTTTAAAAATATTGTAACCCAGCCTTCTCTGAGGTGAGCAAGAAAGTGTGACATAGTAGTCTTTACAGATCAATGTAATAATCTTAATTATCACCCAAGGAGGAAAGATTTGTTATTCATACTTGTGTGATGAGAATGCAGAACTCTTTGTATCAACTCAAGGAAAGTGTGAAATAGGTGATTCTGGAATAAATTCTGATTATTTGAGATATGAGACTCTAGAGATAGCAACAAAACCTTACAGTTAGAAGAGCAAAAAACCTGATATTGGGGACAGAGCCTCCAATAAGCTTCATGGAAAGCAGGAAAAATAAGAATAAAATGAAACACTAGGAAACAAAAGAAAAAGAATGAAAAAATAATAAATTAAATCTGAGGGCACCAGTTGTCTTCAGGGCTCAAACAAAGCAAAACAAAAGT
The DNA here is from genome assembly GCF_026419915.1 of Harpia harpyja. Classification (NCBI taxonomy): domain Eukaryota; kingdom Metazoa; phylum Chordata; class Aves; order Accipitriformes; family Accipitridae; genus Harpia; species Harpia harpyja. The sequence continues at coordinate 10,521,042 of NC_068943.1, forward strand.
CCTGGCAGTAGAGAAAATAACATCTGATCTGTGGTAGTTTTTTATTGACCTAATGGTAGTATCAAGCTTTATATGCTGGGTGTGAAATGAACGTTATCTAGCTGGCACCACAGGAATGTACAGGGTTTTAAACAGAAACCATGAACTACAGTTGTTGCACTAAAAATATGGGAAAGTAATTCATCATTCTTTGTTTCTGCAGGAAAATAAACCCTTCAGATCACATTTACAAGGGTGATTCTGAAGAGAGCAGGCATCTGGAAGCAGAAGTCATGCAAAGTTATTGGTAGGTATTCCAGGTCATGAAGCATGGGGCCTGCAAATCACTGGGAGTGAAAGGATGTGCTTAGTGATTTCTTTATCACCATTAACACTTTAATGTCAAGAGCCAGAAGAAGTAACAGCCAGAGTTCTGAAAAGGCAAGAGCAAAGTAACATCTCGGCCAATTAACCCCATTGTCAAGCAACGAAAGAGCTATCAATGCAGTTGTCTCAGACTCCCACAATTATTAAATGTATTAAGTATTTAACTGTACTGAGGATGTTTCTGCATGCACCCCAAAAGTGATGATAATCATGTGGATTAAAGGCTGTAAGAGATATCCAGGCCTTAATAACTGTAGCAAGGCAGTTCTAAACTTATATTCATTACTCAAAGGATTTTCCTGTAGAAGAGAGGATGATGGGCACATTATACCTGGTAGTAACTAAGCTATCTATTTGTGTTTAGAAAGACCTTGTGAATTGCTTTCTGTTTCAAATCTTCCTTCACTGGTTGCAATTACTGAAAGAAATTGTAACAGGACAGCATGAGTTCATCTGGAATCCATACTAATTTGATGACAAATTCCAAAATGAAAAGATTTTTCAAATGGATAACTAGTATCAACATAAATTACTGATTCTATCAGTTTTATTACTAATGCAGGCATAAAATAATGATTGCATAATGGTCATAATGATGGATGATTCCTGGGTTTTATATCCAAGATAGATTATTCTTAGGATGATTTTTTTCCTTGAAGGATGGGTAGCTCCATAACTCTTTCCTGGAAGTTGGACCAGATACTACTGAATTGAGTTTTACCTCACTTCTTTTCATATATGATAGAAAATACAAATGAGGTTGTTAAAAGGTAGGACAAACTACTTGCTTCCAAATACCAGGACTGGCATATGAAGGAGAATGATCTGGCTGAAGTTCATTTTTCAATAGCACATAAAATTGTCCTATTTCAGTTTATTCACACTTAATCAGTTGTTTAAATCTTTCAAAGCAAATTAAAGATTCATTACAATAAATGGAAACATTTGGTAATTTTTCCATTAAACTCATTAAGTCTTAGTCAACACATTGCACAAGCATATGCAATAAAACAATGTTCTTAATTGTATTTTACTATAAAGCACAATAACTAGGACAAACCTCTCACTTCAGTTTTGTTTCCTTGTTTTCCTTTTGAACATCTGACCTTAAACAGCCTTTTGTAATTATGACAATAAAATTCACTAGAAATTATTTTCAAGATATTTTGCAGTAACATACCAGTGATACCATCGTAACATAACTGTTAGCACTGAACTTTTTATTTCACTCCTGTAGGTCCAGTGAACAACATCTTTTGTTTTATAACCCTAAACTAATTCATCTAATGCTATCCATAAAATAATTGTGCTTCTTTTAGGAGCATTTTTGGTCAGATTCCCATTGTTTCCAGCTCTATGCTTTTCTTCCTCCTATTTACCTCGATATTATGTAAGAGCTGCACAAGCCAAAAGAGGGTCAGAGCCAAACAAAAAAGGCCATGTCCTCATCCAAATCCTGATTTATTTCATACATTCCAAAATGTCAGGAACAAATTAGATGACTATAGTGAAATTTGCAAGGGACAAACCTTTCTAACCTTTATGAATCTAGTTCATGTTTACTAATATTACTACAAATCTTAAGGTCTTTGCAATGCTTTGCTCATAAAATTGTATTGTTACTTACTTTGAAAAGAACCTTTGCACATCATTTGTTCTAATACCCTGTTCAAAGCAAGGACAATATAAAAATTACATTAGGTTACTCAGTGCTTTGTGCAAATACTCCAGACACAGCTTCCTAAGTGTTGAGTTGAGATGACTTACTACTTCCCTTGGTCCACTAGATACATTCCTGTTGATCTAGCTCACTAAGCAGTTAACCTTTATTTTCAGGAAGAATGCTAACTGATGGTCAGCTTGTATACTGCGACCCCAAGGTACTATTTTTGCATAGCTGCTATCCAGCCCATCAATCCCCAGATTGTTAACACATGAGGTTTTAAATGCACATGCTGGACTTCGTATTTTGTCTTTGTTGAACTTGAGTAGGTTTCTGTAGGTCCAGCACTCCAGTTTGCTGAGATCCCTCTGAATGGCAGCCCTATCATCCAGACTATCAGCAACACTCCCCCCACCTCAATACAGTGTCACCCACGAACTTGCTAAAGATGCAGTTCATCCCACTGATGAGCTTATTGATGAGGACATTAAACAGTTTTTGCTCAATTATTAACTTCTGAGAATAATTCTGGTAAAAAATTTCCAGTTAGACTAATACCTTTTAATACCAACAGTGTAGTGGGCCATCCAGTCTACATCCCCTCAGTCTCCTACAGGAGACTGCATCTACAGCCTCAATGAACTCAAAATAAATGACATCCAATGCTTTCCCCTCACCCACGGAGCCAGAGACCTGGGAGGTGTCAGAATAGACCTTGCCAGTAAAGACTCAAGCAAAGACATTGCCTCTTTTGGCAAAAGACAGCCTTTTTTTTTTCCCTTAGGTCACCCACTCCGTCCAACAGTGGGTTAACTTCTTTTTGCTGTCAGTGTACATAGAAGCCATTCTTCTTGCCTATCACATCCCTTATGAGTTTCAACTGCTTTCCTAATTCCATCTTTGCATTTCCAGAGATGCTAGTTTACTCTCTGATAGTTTCCAACTCCCACTCACTTCCTTTATACATTCAAGCTTGGTCATTGTTTGGTTACCTTGCCTCCTGCAATCACTGCATCCTTCATTGTACATCAGCATCAGCAGCTCTTGTGCAGTATGGATGCTGCCCTTGAAGATCAAACAGCTCTATTGAGCAACCTGGCCTTCAAAATAGCCTTCTACAGGATTCTGCCTAACATGTCCCTGAACAAGCTGAAATCTACTATACTGACAGTCAGGGTTCATTCTGCTGCTTGTTTTCCTCACTTTCCTAAAGATCTTGGATCTTACTCTCTTGGGATCACTGCAGTCAAAAATTGCACTGACCAGTTTTCCTGTATTGGTGAGTAACAGGCCTAGCAGACTACTACTTCTCCTTGCTACCTTATGCCAGCACTTACTGCAGAAAATCATCATCAGTGCTTTATAGAGATCTCCTGCACTATTTGCATCTCAACATGTTGCCCTTTTAGCAAGTGTCAAAGTGGTGAAAGCCCCCTGTGAGAACCATCATTTGCAACTGGGGGGCTTCTTCCAGTTGTTTAAACAAAATTTGTCTGCTTCCTCTTTTTGATTGGGCTGTCTGTATCTGTAACCCCTCTGATGCCAACTCACAAGCTCTCAAGTCAGCTCCATCTCATAAAAGAGTTCCCGCATGTGAGCTGCTCCTTTGGGTAGAGTGCAACTTGCCTTGTCTTCCATAAAGAGTTTAGAAGGCGTTTATAGCCATTCATCACCTCATTCCAAAAAGGCAAGAATTTGTCTCCCCATGTTGCTGTAATTCCTATGACATCATAGTCCTGTAACTGAACACAGACTAATGGTTACCACACGTTCCACTTTTTTTTATTTCTCCACTCTGTCTTTTTCCTTTCTTCCTTAGCCTTCAGCTGATCCAACCCTGATCTCCTTCAATTCCTGTTTGTTGTTCGTCTCCCCACTTGGCTATGTCCTGCTGAGGGCTGGTCTGTTATCTCAGGGTCCTGTTTGTCTTACAGATTGTGCATGTTTATGTGCAGACATTTCAGATGGGCCCTCAATTATTCCACTTTCTCAAGGGGAGTGAGGGGGCTCCCCCATGGTCCCCCAGGTGCTTCCCCATTATGTACAAGCTTTGGTCTCTACTCCCTGTCAAAATTAGCTTCTAGAGCCTAGCACTGGAGAAATCAGATTAAAAGGTACAATCAGAAGACCATGCAGTGTAGCTGTTCTTTCCATCCTTAGCACAGAAGACTTGTTATCAGAAGTAATCTACAAGTCTTGACCTACACTTAAAAATCTACTTCTCTCCTTAGAATTTTTAATGGTTTTTCCCATGTTTCCTTCCTTGCGTCTTTCAGATGTACAGAAGTACCTTCTTCAGAGATGACAGTTTCGAAGTTTAATTAGGAGCATCCAAAGGAGTTTTAATTCCATCCTTGCTTGAAGATCAACTAACTGCCATCCATCTCTTTAGGAAAGCAGAGTATGAAACCTTTTCCTGGCAACTGTAATAAATAAGCAATCCTTCCTTCTAACTATATGAACTAGTCTTTAAATTTAGATACTTCAATACTTAATTTTAGAGTGCAGTAAGCCTAAGGTACCTAAACAGTTAGTAAATAAGGAAAGACACATTCATATGAAAAATTACTACAGTCCCAAATTCCGAATGTCCATGGAGATTACACTCTTGGCTTAAGGAGCTTAATGTCAGGTGTAATGAAGCTAGAACTCAATATTACACAATTTAAAAAATGTAAGTTTGTTTTTATAATAGCAGAGTTTAACAAAAAAGTAAATAAGACAGATAAAAGCATCAGTACATCACGAGGAAAAAAACCTTACCTATATAGTTAAAAAGAAAACTCATCTTATTACATGAAAAATAGTTTAGAAATACAAATTCTCACATAATAGAAAAAAATCTATCTGCACAAGTTTTCTATGCAGAAGGAAGCCCATTTCTACTGTTGTGGTGTAATGGGGTGTTACAGCCAAAGTAAATTGCATTTTACTCTTATTTTAAGACATCTTAAGGTGTCTTCAATAAGGCTAAATGATACTACTAAAGTGCTAATATTTACAGAACCGTATAAAGAAATCAGAGTCTCAAAGAAAGAGAAGTGTAACTTTGGAGTTATTTGCAGTGAGTAATTTCGCTGTCATTAGCTAGGTATTTCTTCAGTTCACTGCTATATTATTCCAGTTTTATGCCAGTAAGCCCAAACTAAATTACTAGTATAAATCTAGAGTAGCAGTAAGCTTTGAATCAAGGTTAGAATTCATATATTTAAGTAGGTGTTCTCATTTCCACGCAAGTGTTTCTGATCTGTTTCAAGTTTTATCAGAGCACAAAAAATACAAACTATACTTTATGCTGCATTTCTACCTGATAGATTATATTTTTCAATCATATGCTGTATTAGAAAACATACATGTTTATTGCACTTTATCCACTATTCATTTTATTTCAACCCATAACATTAATTCTATTAATTATATTTGTTATATTGTTATAGTCTTCAGTGTAGCAAATTTTAATTAAAAAAACATAAACAAGTTACAGTAATCAGGTGAATTTTTGGTGTTTGAATTTTATATTGCTGAAATAAAATATTCATGTAACTTCTTGATTTTTTTATGTCAAGAAAAATATAAATTCACTTCTTAATTTTTATAAATTGTAAGACTAGCTCGTTGACTTATTAACAAAGGTCTCCAATAAAGTTATCACAGAATCTCTGAGTCACTAGGATTCTGTTTGGCTTTGTGAGTTAAGAAAATAATTCAGAGGAAGAGATATTATAGTATTTGTCTATGCTGTTTGCAAGGAATAGACCACATCTATCACAGCATATTTGATCTTCATTATTTTCATATAGGATATCACAAGCCTTCTGCAGAAAAGCATTTTGCTCCTTTAGCTTTCAGTGAAAACATTGACCAGGACATTTTCTCTGCTAGTCAGCACTTATCAAATAAGCAAATTGATTAAAAAATTACTGATAATAAGACTTAAAATTATGTAATCTTTCTGAGCCTTGGAGCCCTTTTAAAATTAATCTTCACAATAACACCATTGCTTAGTTTATTTCAGTATTATTTTTGCAGTTAAGGCCAGAAGCAGAGTCTAACTTTAAATCATATAAGTAGCCAACAATAAATCCTACCTTAAAAAAAAAGTAGACTTTTGATCATATGATTTGCTACAAGGAAATATCTGAAAACTTGACTTTATTTGCTGTATTTTCATTATCGTTAAGGTGGTCCGGAGAATAACTATTTTTCAAGGTGAAAATAAAAATAAAGCCTTAACTTTAACCTTTTGCTTTTCCTTAGTGGTAGAATGCAACTTTAACCTTCGTGGACTGATCGGGGTCTTTCTGGTTCACAGCAGCTGCTCACAGCAAGGTTTCCCTTGTTTTACCCCATCTCTACCCAATAATACCTCTATTTCTGAAATTCATAACAAGAAGAGCAACAAAAAATGGTATATCCATGCAGAAATCTGTCTGTCAAAATAGGGAAAGGTTTTTGGTCCTGGTGATTTTTTTTTTTTTTACCACTTCTAGTATTTATCACATAGACTTCTGTTTAGTGTCAGTGGAAAGAGAGAGGAACTCCCTTGCAGTTATCTGATCAAGGACCTTGTCAAATGGGATGATAAGGAAGAGGAGGAAGCCAAACACAGAGAGGCACAAACCTGATCAGCAAACAGAGCCAATAACAGGAAACAAACCTGGTCAGTTACACGGATTGATAAAGGTGGACTGTGAGAACATTTAGTTTAGTAAGATCACCTGACTGAGGACCTTTGTCAAAATGGGATGATAGGGGGCAAGGGGAAGGCAGTAAGAAAAACACAGAGAGATGGACCTGTTTGACAAGTAACGAGGGAGATAATGAGAAGAAATAAATCTCATCAGTCACACTAATTGATGGACTCTCAAAAACTGCAGGACTCACTTCAAAGAGAACCAGCCTGGACTTGTAACTGATGAGGATGCAAACCTGAAGGTCCAGAATGTTGCAGGGGGTCGGTGGGACTGTGCCAACTGATGAGGCAATGTGCAGGGGAAGGGGGAGCGGGAGGGAACAGAGAAGAGGGTAGGCAGACAGGGGTATAAAAGAGGCTGGTTGTGTATGAAACAGGGACAGTCAGTATGCTTGTTTGGCTAAGCCCTGTGCATGATCACTGCAGTCCGTTCTGTCTTCTTATTTAATTTTATTAAATCTTTTCTAAATTCTCTCTCTGTATAATCTCACTCTCTGTCCTGTGTGTATTCTTGCTGCAAGGAGTGAGACTGGGGGTGTGGGTGCCCCTGGCCCGTGGTGTCAGCTACCAGAGCGTGCGAAGTCTCAGCATCAGCCACTGGAGCCAGTGGAGGTCTTTAACTGCCAGCCACTGGGGCGGGAATGGTGTGTGTCCCCAAAACCAGCTACTGGGGCAACCAGTTGAGTGAGGTGAGTGAGGGGCTCAGCACCCGCAGCTGGAGCAGGACCGTGGGTCACAGCCCGTGTGCCTGGTGCCGGCTGATGGGGGGTGTGAGTATCTGTATCTCCCCAAACTGGCTGTGCGTGGGGTGTGCCTGTGTATTCACTAGCAAACATCAAGCTGGATCACCTGTCAAGTAGAGGTCCTCAGGTCTGGGATAGGGTATCAGGCGGGCGGAGTATCCATGCTTGTATCTGGGGGGATCCATGAGTGTGGGGTGCCTGCGGGATGAGTGTGTGTGTCTGTGTGTACATGTGTGTGTCCCTGTGTCTGTGTTTCTGGGATACATGCTCAGCAAACAGGAAAGCAGCGGCTGCATCCCTCACCCTGGGCAGACACCCCGGGTTCCCAGGCACTGAACTGGGCTCCAGGTCCTGGGCTAGAGCTGCTGGAGGATGTGCTGGTTTTGGCTGGGATAGCGTTATTTTTCTTCATAGTAGCTGCTATGGGGCTATGTTTTGGATTTGTGACGGAAACACTGTTGATAATACTGAGATGTTTTCCTTATTGCTAAGCAGTGCTTACACAGAGTCAAGGTCTTTTCTGCTTCTCACCCCACCCCACCAGCGAGTAGACTGGGGGTGCACAAGGAGCTGGGAGGGGACACAGCTGGGACAGCTGACCCCAACTGACCCAAGGGATATCCCAGACCATATGACATCACACTCAGCATATAAAGCTGGGGGAAGAAGGAGGAAGGGGGGGGACGTTCAGAGTGATGGTGTTTGTCTTCCCAAGTCACCGTTAGGCATGCTGGAGCCCTGCTTTCCTGGAGATGGCTGAACACCTGCCTGCCGATAGGGAAGTAGTGAATGAATTCCTTGGTTTGCTTTGCTTGTGTGTGCAGCTTTTGCTTTACCTAGTAAATTATCTTTATCTCAACCCATGAGTTTTCTCACTTTTACCCTTTCGATTCTCTCCCCCATCCCACTGAGGCAGGGGTGGGAGTGAGCAAGCAGCTATGCGGTGCTTAGTTACTAGCTGGGGTTAAACCATGACACCTTAGCAGTACATGTCTGAATCATGATTAAAGATGGAGAGCAAGTTCTGCAGGCCATGACTGTAAACATGGGCTGCAGCTTTAAAAAACAGAAACCTGATGCAAACTTGTACTGGAGATCTCCAGCTTCCCTGCAGTACTCTTACTATAAATTTTACCCTTAATAAAGCCTTTTTCAAATATATTATCTAAAGCTAAAATTGTGTATAAGAAGACATATCAAGAGTTTTCAAAGATCTGTAAGTAGTGATTACCCCTACACTACTTCTTTATATGCAATAATGATCTTTTCCAAAGAAAAGAAATGTTGCTATCATGGCTAAAGTGCTACAGCTGTCTTATTCATTGTAATGAACTACTTTAAATGAAGAGACTGATTTGTATGAATAAAGAAGTGTGTTTCAAGTGGCTCAGTTAATTTGTAGGTTTTCATTCTGGAATTAAATATTTCCTTCCTGTTGTACATAATTTGAGTCCCTTGAGAACCCTTGTTTTCTTCTGGTGGATCATACTCCTGCAAATATGAAATCCCTTGAAATACAGTAATGATACTGTTTTCATAAAATCAATTTGAAGAAATACCAAAGAGTAGTGGGCATAGTGGTGTTGGGTTGACGGTTGGACTTGATGATCTTAAAGGTCTTTTCCAACCTAAACGATTCTATGATTCTATGATTCTATGTAATATGATAGAACAGGAAAGAATACTAATATTTATTGTGTTGTAACTGAAGGTAAACGCTGACATTTCAGTGATGACCATTCTAAATTCGAGAGCTTCTGTGATATTGTTACAACTACAAAATAAATGCTTAAGTAAATTTTTGTAAGTCAGAGAGAAAAAATATTTTAAATGTAAGAACAAGGGTATAACAGGGACATGTGCATTTTGCTCTTCTTCTGTTCCTTTTATTTTAATTTATTTTATTTTTGCTAATGCTGTATGCTGCTTGTGATCAAAGGGTGAAATCTGATTTCTTCCAGTATCCTGACTGTGTAGTTTCTATACCATGTTAAAAAAACAAACAAATAAATAGTCAGGCCACCTCCGCCCTCAAAGCCCTCACATTCTGCTAAAGACAAATGCCCCACTCTTTTTCCCTTTGGGAGAAACTGAATACAAAAAGATCCCAATGAAAAGGACAGTTTACAGTGGTGTTGAGAACTGAAGTAATGATTAATGTAGCAAACCCACCTCTCATCCACAGTGTTTCAAGAAAAAAAACAGATAGATGTGTGTCTAAAATGCTACATAAGTGCAAAGCAGTAGCTATAATTTTCAGTTTGGTATGGCAAGAACGAGTAGTGTGTTATCTTAAAATCTACTGCACACTTGCCAGATACAGGTGGATCTCTGGCTGAAAACAGAGCCCAAGGCTCCCAGTGCATAGACAGAGCTACACTCAGCGATTATCCAAGCTGTAGAGATCATGCTGGTAAAAATGTATAATATTGCTCCCCTTGCAGAAATATCTAGTTTGTATGCTCTGTGAACCATTGTAACAGGTATTATGGAGTTTAGCAATGAACTGACAAACAGTATCAGCATACAAATTGACTTTTCAATACTATCAGAAGCTGTCCATGGAAACATAAAAAAAAAAAAAAAAAAGGCACCTGAAAAAGTGCATTCACTCATTTTCTTTGGCAGTCTAAGGAACAGGATCTGGACTTTCACTTGTTTATTGTTGACTCTACATCTCTGTTCACTTAATCTGTTAAAATTTAAGCATAGCCCAATAGTAATATATAATATTCTTATGTTTCTGTAAAGACTGGGAAATTAGAAAAAGGTGGAATCAGAGGAGGAAAGGAACTGTCGTGGTTTAACCCAGCCAGCAACTAAGCACCACGCAGCTGCTCACTCACTCCCCCCCACCCAGTGGGATGGGGGAGAAAATCGGGAAAAGAAGTAAAACTCATGGGTTGAGATAAGAACGGTTTAATAGAAAAGAAAAGGAGAAACTACTAATGATAACGATAACACTAATAAAATGACAACAGTAACAATAAAAGGATCGGAATGTACAAATGATGCGCAGTGCAATTGCTCACCACCCGTCGATCAACACCCAGTTAGTCCCTGAGCGGCGATTCCCCCCGCCCCCACTCCCCCCAGTTCCTATACTAGATGTGACGTCTCATGGTATGGAATACCCCGTTGGCCAGTTTGGGTCAGCTGCCCTGGCTGTGTCCTGTGCCAACTTCTTTTGCCCCTCCAGCTTTCTTGCTGGCTGGGCTTGAGAAGCTGAAAAATCCTTGACTTTAGACTAAACACTACTTAGCAACAACTGAAAACATTAGTGTGTTATCAACATTCTTAGCAAACTGAACTCAAAACATAGCACTGTACCAACTACTAGGAAGACAATTAACTCAATCCCAGCTGAAATCAGGACAGGAACAAAAAGATTAAAATGGAGCATTTCCAGTGCCTTTTGGTTTATAAATAACATTGAAATATGAAAATATTTAACCAAAATGTTTTGTTTAGTCTTACTTTCCTTTCAGGTTACACTTCTAAAATTTCTCTAATACAAATCTTTCTTTTGAATGAAAGATTATAAAAATAATAATAATAAAAAGAAGAAACCAGAGCAAACATAAGATTGCTACTTGAAGAGAGCTGAAGTTGATTTTCTTCCCTATTGTCAATGAACAGATGTTTGACACCCTAAAAAGTCCAACCTAGTTGTCACTGATTTGTATGCCTGTTGGAAGCCTCAGGAAAGTGGCCAAGGCAGACTGAGCGTGAAAGTGACTACCTTTTACATCCTGGCTGCAATCACTCCAATTTAATGTTAAGATAAGTTGGCACAGCAAACTGGAGAAATCTAGTACTCTTAGGCGATATATGCCATGTGAATAAAAGACTTCAGTCCCTAGATTCCCAAAAACATTCTAGAAATGAAGTAAAACTAACTGACTTTCATTTCATGTGCATAGCTATGTAAGCATAAAATAATTGATTGGTAACAGTGGACTCTTCCTCTTTCTTTTTTATTTTTTTATTGAAGCGGAAGGAAACAGCTTCTACATAATGTAATATATATATATATTTCTTATATTTCTATGTCTTTACACACACACAAAATAAATGGATATGCCTGACTCAATTTTTATAGACCTTATGGGAAATAGTTATTCTGTCAGCAAATCATGTACATTCCGTTAAGAGTGTCCTAGTGAAATTTAGCTGCAATTATTTTCACTGTTATTAGAATAAAATTAACTTTGTTCATGTTTGTAAACTGCCTACAATGATCTTTTTCATGAAATTAGTCTGATGGTACCTTTAGTAACTTGGATAAACTTGATGACTTGATCAGTCAATATCTTTCCAGAGCTTTAACAAGTTTTCTAAGCAATTCTATAGCAATAATATATTTTACGTTCTTTTCAGTGCATTTATTAGCTCTTTTTGTTGCCTTTAGCTGCTAAAAATCTTTAGGGACCTATTCATGAAATGTCTAGCTCTAAAGAGTAGTGTGAAAAGCATTAAGATGGAGCACAGATATTGCATAATTAAATTGTTATTCTACTGCTGTATTAGATGAGATTTAGTTTTCTGCAATTTATAAAATTGTTCTGAAGTTGATAACACTGGGTAAAGAAAGAAACAAGCAAAAGTTTAATAACTGACTCAAATACTAAAGGGCGTCAGTAATAGCAGCATGCAAACATAAGAAACGTAATAAAAAAAGAGCATATAATATAGACTTAAATTTACAAAGGGGCATGCTTCCTTCTGTGGATGAAATTCGTAAACTAATTTTTGCCACTAGTATTTGAATTAAATAGTTCTAATTCTCCTTACCTCATTTTAATTATAAAATTTGTAAAAGTGCTTTTCTGTGTCTCAGAAATGGGTAACAAAGGCTTTTGAACTCTGAACTGTATTACCCATAGCATCAGCAAAACCAGTTATGTTTATTGTGAGAATGTAACTCCAATTACTTTCTCACTTCATTCGTATTCTCCATCACATACTATACATAAGTTTTTATGCTATACAGAGACTTGTTGCAAAAAGATTAAAACAAAAGCTTAAAGTATAAGTTAAGATGGTATGTTTAATACATTTCATATATTTGTTATGAAAGTCTTTAATTAAAAGCTTAGATTGTCCATTTTTCTCTTTCCTGAAACACCTCTCATTTTATAGGATAGAGATGGTTGAGTTACTATACACTAGCATTTTGTTTTATTTACTGTTAAACCTGTATGCCCTTGACTACACAGAACACAAAAACTGAAGGTAGAATTAGTAATTTACTTATGAGCTTTCATATTGTGTTCTGCTATATTAATTAAGCATAATTTATATCTGACATGACAATGATGATAAATATAATAATAGGTAAATAACAAGAATTTTAAGAAAGAATGTGTGAGAAAGGGAAATAGATCTATGCTATTTGTGTCTTAGACTTATTTGACTTGAACCACTACTTGAAACTAGAATGTTTTCAAGTTTCAGAAACTTAAACCTCTTTCTAAAGAAAAATAATCAGAAATAAAGGCAGGAAACCACAGAATAAGAGAATCACAAAATGGTTGAGACTGGAAGGGACCTCTGGAGGTCATCTGGTCCAACATCCCTGTTCAAGTATGGCCACCTAAAGGAGGTTGACCAAGGCCATGTCCAGACAGATTTTGAAAATCTTGGAGGAAGGAAGCTCCACAGTCTCCCTGGGAAACCTGTGCCAGTGCTCGGTCACTGTCACAATAAAGAAGTGTTTCCTGATGTTCAGAGGGAGCCTCCTGTTTTTCAGTTTGTGCCCATTGTGTCTTGTCCTGTCACTGGAGACCACTGAAAAGAGCCTGGCTCCATCCTCTTTGCACCCTCCCTTCAGGTATTTGATGCCCCTGAGCCTTCTCTTCTCCAGGGTAACAGTGCTAGATCTCTCAGCCCTTCCTCATATGTGACATGCTCCTGACTCTTAATCATCTTTGTGGCCCTTTACTGGACTCTTTTCATTATGTCCATTTCTCCCTTGTACTGAGGAGCCCAGAACTGGACACAGTGCTCCAGGTGTGGCCTCGTCAGTGCTGAGTAGAGGGAAGGGATCACCTCCTTCAGTCTGCTGGCAACATTCCTCCTAATGCAGCCCAGGATAGCATTAGCTTTCTTTGCAGCAAGGACACATTGCTGGCTCATGTTCAACTTGGTGTCCACCAGGAGCCCCAGGTCCTTTTCTGCAAAGCCTCTTTCTAGCAGATCGGCCCCCAATATATACTGGTGCCTGGCATTATTCCTCTCCAGGTGCAGGACTTTGCACTTCCCCTTGCTGAACTGCACGGGGTTCCTTTTAGCCCTTTTCCCCAGACTGTCAAGGTCCCTCTGGATGGCAGCACCACCCTCTGGCTTATCCGTCACTCCTCTGGGTTTGGTGTCATCTGTAAACTTGCTGAGGGTACACTCTGCCCTATCACCCAGATCATTAATGAAGATGTTAAACAGGACTGGACTGAGTATTGACCCCTGGGGTACACTGCCAGCCTCCAACTAGACCTCTGGTTCCATCCGTTCAGACAGTTTTCAATCCATCTCTATGTCCAGCCCATACTTCATCAGCTTCTCTATGAGGATCTTACGGGAAACACTGTTAAAAGCCTTAGTAAAGTCTAGGTAGACAATATCCACTGTTCTCCCTCCTCACCCACTATGCCAGTCATTTCATCATAGAAGTTTATCAAGTATGTCAAGCGTGGCTTCCCCTTGGTCAATACATGAAGACTACTCCTGATGACTTTCTTGTCCTTTATAATAAAACTGACAACAATATCATGAAACACTAATAGCATAGAAATGTTATACAAGTATTTTGTAAACACAATGATCAATCTGTCTGTCTACCTACTTACCTATCTGAACATCTGTTTTGGGTCTGTGTGGTGGGGTTTTGGTAGCGGGGTAGGGGCCGCAGGGCCGGCTCGTGCTGGAAGCTGCTGGAAGCTTCCCCGGCTGGGAGCCGGACCCGCCTCTGGGAGAACAGATTCCAGAGGGGAAACCTGCCGGGAGTCGGGGGATCGGGATGGCAGAGGAACCCCTGTGCAGATCCCGAGGGCAGGGAGGAAGGAGGGGATGCCCCTGCAGCCCGTGGGGAGACCAGGCGGCAGGCTGTCCCCCCCCAGCCCACGGAGGGGAGCGGGGGAGCAGATGCCCACCTGCAGCCCGGGGAGAGAGGAGCCCACGCCGGAGCAGGGGGTGGATGCCCCCCAAGATGGCCGGGACTCCAGGGGAAAGCCCGCGCTGGGGCAGCCTGGGACTGAAGTACTGCGGCCTGCCGGAGGGACCCGCGCCGGGGCAGTTTGTGAGGAACTGCAGCCTGTGGGAAGGAGTCACGCTGGAGGAGTCCGTGGAGGACTGTCTCCCGCGGGAGGGACCCCCCGGCGGAGCAGGGGAGGAGTGCGGAGTCCTCCTCCCCCTGAGGAGGAAGGAGCGGCAGAGACAAGGTATGACGGACTGACCCCAACCCCCATTCCCCGTCCCCCTGCGCCGCCGGGGGGAGGAGGGAGAGAGAACCGGGAGTGGGGCTGAGCCGGGACGGAGGGAGGGCTGGGGGGAAGGTGTGCTAAGGTGTGGGTTTACTTCTCAGTGTCCTTGTTTTTGTTTGATTGGTAGTAAATGAAATTGATTTCACTTTTTCCCAAGTTGAGTCTGTCTTTTGCCCGTGACCATAATTGATGAGTGATCCCTCCCTGTCCTTGTCTCAACCCACGAGTGTTTCTTTATATTTTCTCCTCCTCATCCCACTGGGGCCGGGGTGGGGAGGAGTGAGCGAGCAGCTTCCTGGTTTGTTACCGGCTGGGTTTAAACCACAACAGCATCTAACATCATACTCTTATCTGTATTATGGCTATTATATAATTATACAGGGTTCTTGACCTCTCTCAATTAGACCAACTCCTAATATTTTAAGCAACTTATGATGTAATCCATTTCTCAAAAGAATAACAAACATCTTTTCAATATTTAATTTTATTTTTGCATCTCTCTCACATATATCCACTGTAGGAAAGCCTTTTTAGAATGTAATTAGATTGTTGGTTGCCTGTTTTCAAAATAGCTTTTTTTCTTCCAACCATTTACTGTAACTCAAGGTATTACATTAAGATATGTACTTGTGTGCATCTCAGAAGTAGTAACCTGTCCCCCTGTGTGGAATAAAGATTCCATCCAGTTGATACATCTGTGTTTTGAGCAATTCCAAACAATATTTATTCTCTTATGCTGCTGCTTTACAGAGTAATGCTGAAATCTTTTTTACTTTGCAAAGTCTTTTCTGATTAGAGCCTCTCCCTCTTGGCAGTTTTTGCAAACTAGCTCTGTTTCCTGAAAATACAGATATCCACACATAACATATTGATAAGATATAGAATCGCTTCTGTTATTTGGCATTTGCAGACTTCTCTTCACAATTTTCAGGTTTATTTTTTCTTCAGCTTCTTCCTATTAGTTTGATGATTGCTAACCCAGTTCACTGGGAAATCATCTACTTTTACCTTTATTTATTTTAACTTGATTCACTGTCTCATATGCTTTTGTCTTGCAGACTGGGAATTACAATTTGCTTTTAGTATTTTATTTCAAAATCTTTAGAAGCCTTATTTCTTATTTTAATCTGATCTTTTCTGCTTGTAGCAAAGCGGGCACATGCTCTCCAGGATTTCATGTTTGACTTAATTTCCTCAGATTGTGTGATGTTTTTCAGATATTGTATTCTTACTATCATATTCAAATTTCAAACTTCATCAGGACAGGTTTATAAATGGCTTGTCCTTCTTCACTTTGCTTTAAGTTTTTAAACAGGTCTGATCTATAAATATAGATATTTTTTAAAACTGCTCTTTTGCTCATTGTTCTTTTTAACACTTCTGCTTGCTATTACAGAAAGACAAAAGTTTGTCCTGGAAACTGCAGTGACATTTCCAGAAGCCTGTGTGCATTGTTTTATCTCCTTGTTTTCACTCACTACCCTTTCTTATCTATTCTTGTGTTTCTAGATGTCTTCTTCAGTTTCTTCCTGCCCTCCTAATGGCATGTGACATTTATATAATTTTTGAGACTCTGAACTATAAAGACTACCACTGAACTAAAAAGACAAGTAGCAAACAATGTCTATGTAGTGTTTCTGTTAGACAAGTGACAAACAATGCCTAGGTAGTACTTCTGTGTAAAAGACACTAGGCTCTACTTCGAGGATAAGCCATGTTAGCATTAACTTAGTAATTAAAATCATTGCACAGGATAGGAAGTTTCATATTTGAGCTTTTCTTAGCCTCAGGTAATATTAAGATATTCCATCAAAATGCACTGACTCTTAATATATATATGATGGGGTGGTTCTTTGCAAAGGTTTTCCCTTCCACCTGGGTCAGACATAGCATCTGTGTCTAGAAAAAATCAGCCTCATCTAGCAGACCCTATTCACAACACTCTGCCGGTATCACTTGTGTTCTCTGAGAATTTTAACAGAGCATATTTTTACTCTACCCTGCCTTGTATGAGTCACTTGATATACAATCAGACCCTGACCACAGAAATCCGACAACTGGCCAGTCATTGGTGGCCCACTACTCAGAGTGGTAATGAATATGGATCTTAGGGGCATCTTACTTGGGAAATGCAAACTCATTGGTTTCTAAATACATATGAATCATAAACTTAAAGATGTAACATTTTGGTCAAATATGGCATATTTCACAGAGACTAGGAAACACATACCTCTGAAAAAATACCACTGTGTTAAAGACACTTCAGATCAGAAGGATGTCACATCTCCACGAAGGTTGCCAGTTTGGTTTTCTGTTTGCCTTCTTTATTATTAATTTCTTTTTTGCTAACAACAAAAACCTCAGGTCTGTTTTTTCAGAATCAGATGTACCATTTTTTTAATAAATTTTCCTCTTTTCATCCCCTATCCTGCAAATGAAAGCACAGAAACAAACAAAAATCCACTTGTTGAGGGATATATGTCTTGAAGGATATCAGATCTGATGGATAGTTTTAAAATTACAAGACTGTAAAAATTGTCTTAATGTGAGAAACACATGGAAATCCTAGTAACTGTTAGCATTACAAGCTCTGTGAAATTATTTTAAAGGGGTTAGGCACAATACAAAATTAAGAATTTAATTTAAAAGTGTTTTCATTTTTAATTAAATTATCTGGTATTATCATGTATTAAATCATTACAGAAGCATAGAATGGTTTGGGTTGGAAGGGTCCTTTAAAGATCATCTAGTTCCAGCCTCCCTACCATGAGCAGGGACATCATTCACTAGATCAGGTTGCTCAAAGCCCTGTCCAACCTGACTTTGAACACTTCGAGGCATAGGGCATCCACAACTTCTCTGGGAAGCTTATTCCAGTGTCTCACCACCTTCACCGTAAACAATTTCTTCTTTATATCTAATCTAAACCTATCTTCTTTTAGCTTAACACCATTACCCCGTGTCCTGTCACTACAGACCCTTGTAAAAAGTCTTCTTCCATCTTTCCTATAAGCCTCCTTTAAGTATTGAAAGGCTGCAATAAGGTCTCCCCAGGGTTTTCTCTTCTCCAGGCTTAACAACCCCAACCCTCTCAACCTTTCTTCATAGGAGAGGTGTACCAGCCCTCTGATCATTTGCATGGTCCTACTCCTCAAGCCTGTCAAGGTCCTTCTGGATGACATCCCTTTCCTCTAGTGAATCAGCTGCACCACTCAGCTTGGTGTCACCTGCAAACTTGCTGAGGATGCACTCAATCCCAATGTCTATGTCCTTAGTAAAGATATCGAACAGTACCAGTTCCAGTACAGATCCTTGGGGGACACCGGTTGTTACTGATCTCCATTTGGACATTGAGCCATTGACTGCAACTCTTGATGTGGCCATCCAGACAATTCCATCAAACCCATATCTCTCCAATTTAGTGACAGGGAATGTTGTGTGGGACTGTGTCAAAAGCTTTACAGAAGTCAAGGCAGATGACAGCAGTATCTCTTTCCTTACCCACCAATGAAGTCACTCCATCGTAGAAGGCCACTAGGTTAGTCAGGCATGATTTGCCTTTGGTGAAGCCATGCTGGCTGTTTCTAATCACCTCCCTATCATCCATGTGCTTTGACATAGCTTCCCAGAGGATCTGGGCACTGAGGTGAGACTGACTGGTCAATAGTTCTCAGGGTTCTTCTTTTTACCCTTTTTAGAAATGGGTGTGATGCTTCCCTTTTTCCAGTCACTGCTGACTTTGCCTGACTGCCATGACTTTTCAAATATGATGGAGAGTGGCCTAGCAGCTACGTCTGCCAGTTCCCTCAGTACCCTGGGATGCATCTCATTAGGTCCCGTGGACTAATGTAGGTCCCGTGGACTAATATAAGTCCCATGGACTTGGATCTGCTAATCAAGCAAGTCCAATTTAAATTTTAAAAAAACCCACAATAAAACACATAATTAAATATTTTAAAAATATCTATTTAACTTAGGCTTGGTAACCAACATCATATGGAAATCCACACGGTATTAACAAATACAATATTAATGACTGTAGAATTCAGTGTAAACCTTGTACAGTATAATCAAACAAAAATGTGATTTCACACTGAAAATGCTAAGCAGTAACATCCAGATAGCACAAAACCACCGAAGAGAGCTTTAACTGGGGTGAATCATGAACAAAAAATTTCCATTTTCATATAATATAATAAAATAGCCTGAAGACTTATTTAACAGTTTCTCACAGTTTCATGTCATGAGTTTGTGGTGGGTTAGCATTGGCTAACAGCCAAATGCCCACCCAGCTGCTCACTCATTTACCCTCCTCAGTCCCCTACTAGGGGAAGAAAATAGGGTGAGAAAGCTCATGGTCAGAATAAAGACAGCAAGATTTCTTACCAATTACTGTCATGGGCAAACCAGACTTGCCTTGGGGAAAATTAATTTAATTTCTTGCCAATAAAATAGATTCAAGTAGTGAGAAACAAAAAGACAAATATTAAAACAACACCTTTCCTCTCCCCTTTCCCATGCCCAGCTTCACTCCTTCATTCCCAACTCCTTTTTCCCCCTGAACAGCACAAGAGGAATGGGGAATTATGGTCAGTAAATAGCAGTTATTCTCTGTCGCTCTTTCCTCCTCTCACTTTTCCCCTGCTCTGGTATGGGTTTCCCACAGCCTGCAGTCCTTCATGAAAAAAAAATCCTGGCTCTTGCACAGGCTGCTGTTCCTGTCAGGAAAACTGCTCCAACATGGGCTCTCCACAAGCTGCAGGGCAGTATCTGCTCCAGCACTATGGAGCATCAACTCCTCCTCTTCCTTACCTGACCTTCGTGTTCGCTCTGCCACTTCTCACTATTTTTGTTCCTTCCTCCTCTGTCTGTCCAGCATTTTTTGCTCTTTCTTAAATATCTTTTCCCTAAGGCGATCCCTCTGCTGTTTTGCATACTCTACCCCACCCCCAAATGAAAATATGAAGAATATGAAAATATTCTTCAGAAGCACAGATTTTCACATATAATCCTCCAGGTGATATAATGAGTTAAAAATCAAGACTTGTCACTTCTGTTTTATTGTATATAATAACATATATTTCAAATCCTTTTTTAAAATTTCCCCATGGTAAATGTTAGAAAAAGGGGTTATATGAGAACAGTCAGTAAAATGGGATTTTAATTCATGCAATACTGATGGAACTGCAACTGTTCCTGGGAGAGGAAGGAAACAGAGGTGTGCATATTGCTAGTCAAAGCAAAGCAGTACTTAGTTTCCTCCTTTCTCTATCACAGTTTGAGTACCATAGAAAAGGACAGTGTTGTATTCTTCTGAATTTGTTATAACCTATCACCTGAAAGTCTTTATAAAACACACAAGTGTGGTACATCAGCGGTGCAGAACAAATCTATTTTCAAATTAAGGTATTCCAGAGAAAAAAAATAAGGATTTTAAAGCTATGAATGGGAAATGCACTGTATTTATGTTATGCTTTAGATGAACATAGTTTTTAAAGACCTGGTAATGCTGTGACTGTATGAAGAGCAAAGGACAGTGTACTGAAAGGGAATGTGATCAGTCTATTACAAGAGATGCTGAGGATCTGAGTACAAGCTTCACTATTTTCATCCAAGTTTTCAAAACAAATAAGGAACCAGAGGGATATAAGCCACAGAATAGTTTTTTCTACCTTTTGCATTTGATCTTGCTTGGTCTTCCATATTTTGCTCACTTGATAGATAATTTCATCTTCTAAATCTCCAAATAGCTGTTCCTGTGCATAGCAGGTGAACAACAGTAGCCAGTGACAGTGATGATAACTCATGCAATGATCAGTTGCTGTGTAGTTAAGGTGTTCACACAGCTGATATTGAGTGGCTGCCCCCTTCAAAGTTAATCAATGGCTGAAAACTCAAGTTCTCATTTATTCACCCTTGCAAGGTAGTCATGGTTATTTGTAACCTACTACAGGCCTTGCCATCTTCAAAGTAGCAGGGCTGTGGGAATTTGGGAAGTATGATGTCTGGGATTAGAGTAGCCACAGTAGCATATTAAAATTAACTTACATCTTGGTTTAAGTGGATGAAGAAAGTGGAATGGCACTGTAAAAAGATAGCAGACAAACAGTGGTGTATTCTAGTGAGGTACATATGAAGATAAGAGTTTGATGAGAGGACTATAGGTTTGAAAGTCTTAGGAACAGAGGAGAAAGAGGTAGTATATAGTAAATATAAGATAACATATTTATGAAAATAATTACATTTTTGTGGAGATGGCCAGAGAAAGTATGTGGCTTGCTGTTCCTAGGTTAAAATCTTTAGTAATACATGCAATTGTTTGTGTTTGTCATTATCAGGACAATATGCCATCCTGAAATACTATACTTTGCAAAAAGCTTGAAGAAACAAATATCCTAAAACCCGAGTATACTACACAAGAACACCAACTAACTTGTCATGCATGTAGATGTTTCATAAATTCTTTGGGAAGCATGTATGTGTAATTTGCCTTAAGATTAAAATAACCCACATGGCTGAATTCTGCAACCGTGTATCTTGAGGTAAGAATCAAAGAGATTATTTTAGTATCTTTTTTTTCCAAGGGCCTAGGATGAAAGGCATGCGTTTGCTGTTACTACTTCAGAGGCCAGAACACTTACCTTTATGAAGGACTACGGTATATGAAAGGGAATTCCATCAAGCAGTTGTGCTATTTGTAATGGAGTTCATCCATTTTTAATCATTACTTTCTCTGTTAGGGTATGCTATACAAAATGTTCTACATATACAAAAATGGCTTTGCTTATGACAAAAAATCAAGATACTCCTAAGGTTTCTAAGAAAATTTTTGGCTCAGAAAAGGCTTAACCTTCCTGCTCCAATGTTCAGTTAACAATCTTCCTTTTCACTGAGAGTTGCTCACTATTCAGCAGTTTTCAAAGACAAACTACTCTTTTCAGAGTAGCCAAAATAAAAACTGACAATCCCAGCAGTATTTTTTTATTGGAAAAATTTTTATCATAATTACTGTACTTACATATATTTTCACAAGCAGAGCAATGACTTTATGTACTGTTTTGTCCTGAACATGTCAAGAAGGTTTGCACTGCAGAATTATTCATATTGACTAGTTTTATCTGCTTGGGGGTTTTTTTACACTATAGAAAAGAAAGATTTTGTAACCAAAACTCAAGCCATATGAAATACAAGCATGAAAAACTACTTGAGTTTAATACTGTAGATTGCTTTGGTATGCTTACACATGGAAGCATCATCTCAGAATAATATTACAGTTCATTTAGGGATTCTTTGAGTCTTTGAAAGGAAGATGTTTTTGTTTTATTTTAATTCTTTTCTTTGATTCCTTTTTTTTTCCAAGAGTGCTTGTAACTTAACTTCTCTGCTTCACACAGAGATAGAATAAATTGTAGTTGTATCTTTTGTAGTCTGATATTATCAGGTCATTGTTTGCTCTTAGTTAACTGAAGATCCTGATAATACCTTTACTAGGAGAAAATTAAAATATGGGTAAAGTTCTTGATATTGTCATTGATTTTAATACATAACAAAAATGCAGATAGATAAGGAGAAGGTTTTTTTAAAAAAAGGCAGAAAGTTTAAATAAGTTATATTTCCAGAAATATTGTATCTAAAATTATAAGATTTCTTCACCTTGCTACGGTCAAAACTGCATTTCACAGCATCTACTTGACCTCTGAAATTGAAATTATCTTAGATTATAACTCATTCATTTGTTTTGGCCGGGATATTGGCAAACTTAATAAATGAGATAGCCTGGTAATTACTGCTGGAGCTTGGATTTGTATTTGACTTCTTAGTCATTGACCATTTCTTCAAAGAATGATTCATGGATTCTGCCTCTAGAATGCAACTTCTCAAGGGAAAGTTCTAGGCTGGACCAGAGTTCACTGAACTATCCAAAGAAACATACAGTGGTTCTTAAGCAAGAGGAACTTTAGCTTTTCAGGCCCTCGATCTTCAGGATCTTGACACAGTCAAACCTGATCACATTTTCCTGTTAGAGTTAATATTGTTAAAAGAAGGGCTTTTTTTTAGGCTTTATTTCTGTTTTGGAGTGAGGAGAAAGGGAAGGAATTTCTCATTCCATTTTCCCCATTTGTTTGTTATCACAGTTTCAAAATTTATGAATTGTTGGATAACTTTTTTAAGAATTCACTCTTTCCATTCAGGAAGTATGTCTGGCATTAAAAGATCCTCCTTGCATCAAAAAACTGCAAGTGTTTTAGTAATTTTAAGGACACAAGCAGATGTCCCTTGAACAAAGTGATATTATTGGAACAGTAGCTCACTTTGGCAGAAACAAGGTCCTCACCATTATCAAGACACTGGTAGCACAATTATGTTTCTGTTATTTTCCATACTACTACCTGCATAGGAGTTTTATTAGTAGGTAAAGATAATACTTCTCATAAGTTATCAGATGTATGAGAAATTAGAATCCTGGCATGACTATGTTAAGAATATATGATTAAGATACGCGTAAAGGCAATAAATGATAGGGCTTATAACTATAGAGGAAAAGATGATTATGGCAAAAAGCATGATAAAAAGTTTTGTGTTGCAGCAAAGGTAAAACCAGTACTTCCAAAAGAAGCAAGATTCAGAATCTACATGCTGATGAAAGCTGAAACACATTTAGAAAATAAATAATCCAATGATAAGAAAAAATGACAAAATGGCATAATGAAAAGGTAATTAGCACTGATAACATTTTAAGTAAAAGTGGGCCCATGTGAACCTCATGAAGTTCAACAAGGCCAAGTGCAAGGTCCTGCACCTGGGTCAGGGAAAGACCAGTATCAAAACAGACTGGGGGATGAATGGATTGAGAGCCACCCTGCAGAGAAGGACTGATGGATGAAAACTTGACATGAGCCAGCAATGTGCGTTTGGAGCCCAGAAAGCCAATCGTATCCTGGGCTGCTTAGAAAGAAGTGTGGCCAGCAGGTCAAGGAAGGTGTCACGGATTCTGATTTAGTATCCTGCTGGCTACGCCAATTTGTCACAGATGAGTGGAATGCACCTCACTCAAAAGAGAGAAGCAGCAATACGTTTTACTGAGGTAAAATAACAGTTTGACAGAGTTTAACAAATTTGATGGAATTTAACAAAGCTTAACAGTGGTTTACCAAGATTCAATAAATTTGAGGGCAAGTTTCACTGTATTAATTACTGCATGGAAAAAACATACAAAGGAAAATTGAGTTAGAGTCAAGTTAGAATGATTCACACAATGACCGGAGATGCAAAAGGGTAAGGAAGACCCGCCAGTTGAGTCACAAGGTTCACAGTGGACCACCTTGATTTCTAAACTCCTTATGGAGCCTAGGTGTGGCTAGGTCCAATCTTAGTCTCAGACTTGGACAACAGTTTATGTCTAATGGAATTATCTACACAAAGTTTATAATAATTAATATTTAGTAGCTACATGGATTAGTAATGTTTCGTTAGTATTAATTCAGCATGCTATGAGTCACTTACCAAGGTTCTGATGCAAGTAAGGGGTCTCTCCACCTTGGGCAAGGAAGGATCTCTCAATCTCAGATAAGGAATCTGAAATCTTGAGAGGCTTCCTGGCTCAAGGGGAGATCACCGCCATACAGGGAGGCTGCCTAGCAGGAAGAGCTCAAAGAAGGCTCACTTAGGCTGTCATATTTATGGGATAAAGTGGTTGGCTTGTAGTCAAATTGCACACAACAGGAAAGGTGTGCATGAGACTCCTTGTACCCACAACATTCTTTGTTCCTTGATAAATGACTCTTGGAAAAGTCACCCGCTATTCATGCATTAATTGCATGATCAGTGTTCTAAGCTCATATGCACCAATGCTCACTGTGTCACTCTGCTCCTTGGTGGGTTGTCTAGAGGAGTTCTTGGCCTGGCTATGGTTCAGGCCTTTGCCTCCTTTGGAGCCTCAACCAAACTACTGCTAGTTTCATTAAGGGGTCGAGTGCATTTGTCACAGAAGGTGATTCTGCCCCTTCTACTGCAGTCTTGTGAGACCCCACCTGGAGTATGGCATCTGGCTCAGAGGCCCCTACCACAAGAAAGACCTGGACCTGTTGGAGCGGGTCCAGAGGAAGGCCACAGAAATGATCAGAGAGCTGGAACACCTCTCCTGTGAAGACAGGTCAAGAAAGTTGGGGCTGTTCAGCCTGGAGAAGAGAAAGCTCCAGGGGTACCCTCTTGCAACATTTCAATACTTAAAGGGGTTTATAAGAAAGACACAGAAAGACTTTTTACCAAGGCCTGTAGTGACAGGACACAGGGCAATGGTTTTAAACTAAAAGAGAGTTGATGTAGACTAGATATAAGGAAGAAATTGTTTATGATGAGGTGGTGAGACACTGGAACAGGTTGCCCAGAGAAATTGTGGATGCTCCATCCCTGGAAGTATTCAAGGTCAGGTTGGACGGGGCTTTGAGCAACCTGATCTAGTGAATGATGTCCCTGCCCATGGCAGGGAGGTTGGAACTAGATGATCTTTAAAGTTCCCTTCCAACCCAAACCATTTTATGCTTCTGTAATGATTTAATACATGATAATACCAGATAATTTAATTAAAAATGGATTAAAATTTTAAATTTTTGAGTACAGAAGAGCTTACAAAATGTTCCGCCCAACTGAGCAGAATCTAACTAACCACTGTCTTGACGTTAATCTATTTTGCTTTTAGGCACATAATAGTGTACACAGTATTCTTTCTTCACTGTTTGTGTTCTGTATTTTCTCCTGCTTTTAATAGCATAGGTTATTAATTATTTCTTAAATATTGTTTCAATAGATTCTGTTTATGTTGAAGTTTCACCACCCTAGTAATTAAAATTCTAAGTATAATCTCTGTTTAGAATTGGATAGTAAACAATTTTTGCATATCATGAAACTGAGTTAAGA
This sequence comes from Harpia harpyja, assembly GCF_026419915.1. Classification (NCBI taxonomy): domain Eukaryota; kingdom Metazoa; phylum Chordata; class Aves; order Accipitriformes; family Accipitridae; genus Harpia; species Harpia harpyja. The sequence continues at coordinate 10,546,902 of NC_068943.1, forward strand.
GTAAGATGTGTAGGTCCAACAAACAGAAATAGAGGCTGTTATGGAAGAATGCCTTCATATCTTAAGGTACAGTGGTTATTCTTGCCAAATTCTTTTTTTGACAGAAAATTTTATTTTGGTAAAATCAGCACTATTCATTAATATTTGTCTTCTGTAATCAGTGTCACTGTTTACGGTACATATAAATGCAGTTACACAGTTAGTGAAATTATTGTATCTACTGTTAATTTCTCCTTTCCTTCATGTTTTCATGCTATTCTATTTCAAATACAAAACCATACTCTGTTTCCATCTTTCACTCCTTAGATCTGCTTATGTTCACCTCTTAAATTTATTCTTTTTTTTCCAACTAAATTGCAAAGTTTTCACTTTCAGAGGGAAGACACTATTTCATTACCAGAGAAGGGACATCTGAAAATTAAGCACCTAACATGTGACTTGTCTCATATAACTTTAACTACTGCTAAAATAAATGTCTAAGAAAGGTAGGCTCTGTTGCCTCTTAAATATTGTTATTTTACTCTTATTCTTGACTATATGAGGAAACTTGATCATTAGATTAGACTAGACAACTAGCTTTTAAGCAGTAGAAGCTAGTAAAGGATATTTCCACCATTAATTTAGAATATTATTTTGGCTCACTAAGTAATGTAAATTATGTATGTATCTTTATATTTTCTGAATTAATATCAGTTACTTTATTGTATTAACAAGCTACTTAGTGAAAGGATAGATTTTTAAAAAATTGATAGCCTAGACATTCTGCTTGCTGATCAGAATGGGTAATGCAATCCCCTGATGACAGTCAAGTAGACTATGCAAATATATTAGATCACATATTAACACACATGTCAGTACTATTTGGTATTAATACTTGAAGAAAAGAAAAGAAAAAATCATATTACTTCAAGACACATGAAATATCACAGCTTGTAGCTGACTTGCAAGTTCTACCTTTACTGAAAGGGGTTGGCTACTTCCCTGACCTTGCACATTTGGTATTTTTGGCTATCTAGGTGTTCAGTATTAATCAAAGTGTAGAGCATATAAGCTTGGGCTTGTATCTATTTTTGGAGCACTCACTTTGAAATTAGAAAAAGGACAATCAAAATCTCAGAAGATTAATTGGGCTTGAGGAATTTTTTTTTCTTCAAAATGAGCTGTAATATTTTTTTCTAGACTATAAGCATCATTTTTAACTATAAATGTAAATAAAGCCCTGCTATGACTGTCAGTGGTGAAAACTTTTGCTTGTTATAGTTATTCACATAAAAATACTGGCCTTCCTCTCATTTTTATGTTCTATTCCATAGTGCAGTTGATGTTTTGGACTGAAATAGAATGATCACAGAACATAACAATGTTGCTAAATTATAAATATTAAAAGTAATGAAATAAAGGCTGACTACAGTTAAAAACCAGCATTCTTAGTTTGCAGACCTATCATTGTCAAAGAAAGCTTTCTATGTTATACTGTTTAAATAAAATAAAAGGAAGCAAACAGTATTTGTCTGGCAATAGTTTTCAGGACATTCATCTACTTTTTTCTTTTCAGATTTTGTTTTTAAAGTTAACTTTTTTTTTTCTTTATGATAACCCCCATCACCCAGAGCTAGAATAATGATGCTAAACTTCCATGGAATCTAAATAGAAAATATTTGTTCTGAGGAGTATAATGAAAATTTTACATGAATATTTTCTGAAAAGATGGGTTTGGGTTTTTTTAAGAATTGTGCTGGTGAATGACCATGTTGCTTGGAATACTGTAAGTTGTAGTAAATTGTATGATCCACTAAAACCTGAAACGGTCTGTTCACACTCTGTTATAGGCCTTTCTTTTGTATTTAGTCTGGTAAATTTGTACTGAAACAAAATGTCCTGGGTTCGGCTGGGATGGAGTTCATTTTCTCCGGAAGCCGGGAGGGGCACAGCCAGGACAGCTGACCCGAACTCGCCAAGGGGCGGGCCATGCTGCGTGACGTCATGCTCAGGAGATAAGTGGGAGCGCGTGGGAGGGCGCGTGGCGGAGTGGCGGGCGGTCCGCAACTGCGCGGCGCGTCACTCGCTGTGCCTGTTCCGTTCTTAGTGCTGCGGTTATTACTGTGACCTCTCTCCTTGTGTTGTCCCAGGCAGCTGTCCTTACCTCAACCCGCGAGGCTCCACCTGCCTTTTTTTCCTCCTTTTCTCCTTTCTGACTCTCCTCCCCGTCCCACCGTGGCGGGGGAGGAGTGAGCGGCCGCCTGGTGCTTTGGTGCCGGCGGGGCTGAAGCCACCACAGTCCGCGTTGGAGCCCGGCCCGGGGCAAGAGGAGTAATTCGAGGTAAGGGTGGTCCTTGGGAGAGGTAAGGGGCGAAACGGGGACCGAACGGTGTTGGTGGAACACTGACCGGGATTTGGGCGGTTGCAGTTCTGGTGGAGGGAGGAGGGCTGGATTGGGTGTAAATTGTCCGCCGCTGTCAGGTATTGTGAAGGTGATTATGTTAGTTTTGTTGTGGGGACGTCTTTTCTGTTGATGTGAGTGAAGTTTGTGATTTTTAGAGATAATTCTTAAATAGGTGATTCGCAGAGGCGAGGGGTGGAATGGTTTGGGTTTGTGTGTCTGGGTTTTGGTAGCGGGGTAGGGGCCGCAGGGCCGGCTCCTGCTGGAAGCTGCTGGAAGCTTCCCCGGCTGGGAGCCGGACCCGCCTCTGGGAGAACAGATTCCAGAGGGGAAACCTGCCGGGAGTCGGGGGATCGGGATGGGAGAGGAACCCCTGTGCAGATCCCGAGGGCGGGGAGGAAGGAGGGGATGCCCCTGCAGCCCGTGGGGAGACCAGGCGGCAGGCTGTCCCCCCCCAGCCCACGGAGGGGAGCGGGGGAGCAGATGCCCAGGGAGGTGCCCATGTTGGAGTTTTATTTTCCATTATCCTTGTTTTGGTTTGATTCGTAGTAAATTAAATTGATTTTGTTTTTTCCCCAAGTTGAGCCTGTCTTTTGCCCATGACCATAAGTGGTGAGCGATCCCTCTCTGTCCTTGTCTCGACCCATGAATGTTTATTTATATTTTCTCCTCCTCATCCCAGTGGGGCCGGGGCAGGGAGGAGTGAGTGAGCAGCTTTGTAGTGCTTTGTTGCCAGCTGGGCTTAAACCACCACACAAAATAATGTTCCTGAGACTGCCATACTCATTCAGTTGGCAGGTTGATTAGCTGCAGATTCCAAAAGGCAGGAGACAGCCATTTTTAACACTACTTGTCTTTCAAGGAGATAAAACTTGATTTTGACCTATAGCCTTTGCAAGACTTCCCACTTCATTACCTATAGTTAGAATTTATTATTCATAAAAGTAAAGCTGAAATGTCAGCTGGTCTTAAAAGTAACCATATCCAAATATTGGTTTCTATTCTGATGTCCTGTAAAAATATGCAATGATTAAAGAAAATGGGACCCTTTGGTAGATGTTTCATATATGATAATCCTCACAGGTGAAGGAAATAGGTGAAAAATTATAGATGGAGTAACATAAGCACATAGATTGTTTTAATTAACCCACAGTATTAGTGGAGCAATAAGTGGAATGCTGCCTAGCTGTTTTCTGTAATAAATCTAATTTATTGAAACCTGCTGCTTCCTTTTAGATCAGTGGATCACCTGAAAATGTAATTTTCATGGTCAGAAATGGTATTATGCATTTATCAATGCAAGTACTGTAATATGTATCTATTGATCGATCAATGTGTTATTTATCTATTTATTGATCTATCAGTCAATCAACCTATCTGTCTATCTATTTATCTATCTATTTGTTTCTTTATCTGCTATAACCACTGCTGGTTCTCTGATGAAGCTGCAGAGGGGAGAAAAATTCTAAGAGGCAGACTTTGATGAGTTGTTCTTTTTTTGTGATTATAAATGTCTGTCTGAACTTTGGGTACAATAAATAGGCATCTAATAAAAGTAAAATAAGAATATTGGTATTGCATTAGACATTGACTACCACAATTGTCAGGAAAATGTGTCAGAAGAGAAATTTACATTCTAATGATTTATGATAATGGAAGAAAGGGGAAGAAAGAAAAACAACAACCCAAACCAAAACTACAACCTTGAGATATTTCACTAACATATAAAAAATATTATTTGGCCAGAGCAGCTAAAATTTCCAAACCTAGTTGAAGTCCATGTTAATGGTAATGGATTTTGGAAAACATAACATACAGTGGCTTTCAAGCTGCTTTTTTTTAATTTTAATAATCTTTTTTAGAAACAGTAACTAAAAACCAGTTAAAATGAAAATATCACTACATTCAAAACAGTTGTTCTGTGCTGCTGTTGGTTTTATTTTCCTTCTCTTTCTTCTAACACTTATTTCTATTTAGAGCATGATTCCAGTCTAAAAAGTGAAAATGTAGAAATGACACCTTACTTAACAGATTTATTCCTTGTGCTTGTTCAGATTATTTTAGACATGAAAAGATAATTCTGTTGGTTTTACACCTGTCACTCTACAAAACAAATACTTATTTAAAAAAAAAATTATACTTTTCATGTACCTCATCAGCAGGCAGGGAAGTCAGGATAGCCTTAAACAAGATATGGTCTTACATCCCTTATATCAGGTAATTTTATTATAGGGACTGGAGAATGGAACCAACCTCTTAGACTCTGGGTTAAAGGTCTGAGGGCTTGTGGATGGTTTCTTTATGGAAATATAAAGGAATTAAATTCAACCACTTTCTTTGTTCTGTGAAGTCTTTGCTCAAAGTAACACTTATTTGAATTATAATTTCCAGACCCTGAGCTGATATAATTTACAGCAGGGATTTGAGTATTTACAACCATAGAGACATAACAAATTATTAAAATACATGCAAGAACTAGAAGAAACATTCTAAGAAATTGTCAGCATTTATATAAATGCAGAAATGAATGTTGAGTACTTATATGTTTTTTAAGCAAAATCCAAATATTCCTTCCCAATAAAGAACACTCAGTGTAGATCTCTGTTATTAGGATCTTTTTTTGCTGAAAACATAAATGACACTTCTTATCAATATGAAAGGACAAAAGTAAGCAATTGTTTGATAAGTCTCTTCAAAGGAAAGTGCGGTCAGCTTTCATCCACAGAAAATTTTGGAATGTTCTAATGCCCTGTATTTTGTTTCCATTATTGTAAATGCAAATGATAACTATATTTTACCTCTGTGTTGTATTATTTCCATTCTGGCCCACAGTATGAAACAGCTTGTGCAGTAATGCTTTCAGACTGAGATCTATTATAATGGCTTTTAGATCCATTAAGTTAGGATAAGAAGGAGTCCCTTTGAGCTAAGTGTTTAAGTTCACTATAAATGCTGTATAGAGAGCAGGCCTACAGGGAGATGAGCTGGTCAAGCTATTAACTCCTTTTTTTCCTATGATGTTCATTGAAACCTGGCAGAGTTTATTTAACTGTTTATTACAAGCTTACTTGTCCTTTCACTGATATTTCTAGAGGAGGAATTTGCATGTCCATGCACACACATACACACAAGGAAAGAGAGACAGAGAAACTCTATATACATATATATAAAGTTTCACAGCTATGCATATATATTTTTAAATACACATATGAGTGGAAATCCATAACTTCCTGAATTCAGGGAAAAAATGCCCATCAAATTCACTAATGATGTGTGATATGATGGATAATATAATATGATTTTCATATGAAAAATACCATGAGATAAATCTAATCAGTTATGTCACTATGGACTATTTAGACATTCAGTAAATCAATGTTGTATTTCCTGTTGAGAGTCATAGGAATAAGATATGAGAGGAGTCATTTCAACCAGCTTGTTCAGGAGCTATGCTCATGTAATATATTGGGGCACTTCGCACATCCTAAGACTGTTATCCTTGTGGCTTAGATGTCAGCACATGCCCATAATCATGGGTATATACATGTGTGTCAGTTAAAGAGTCAGAAAGCAACATAAAGCAGACTGCTGAGTATACTGTGCCATATAAGAACCTGGTAACCCACTTTTCACCAGCAGCACTGTATTTTATAGTTCACACAGCTTAAATAATGATAGCACACTGGCCAAATTCAATAGCTAATCATCATTGTCATGTTCTTTTCTTTCTATAGTAGTGTAAGCTTCAAGTTTTCAGAGAAATGTCAGTCCCCATTCCAAGCCTTCAAAACAACAACCAAACACTCTCAAACTCCATAAAAAAAGTAGTACTGGTATTGATGTTTTTTGTTGAAACTTTTTTCAAGGTTTTGAATGGCACATATCTGTACTTTTCAGGCAAGTAACAATAATGTTGCTGTTTACAATTTTTTTGTATTATTACTGATTTTCATACTTGTAAAGACAAAAACCCAATTAACAAAAAGTTCAGATTGTCCTTAAATGAGAAGCCACTGGATACATTTCAGCTTAATAATTGCAAATTCTTCTTATGCTTATAAACTCAGCTTGTCTCCTGAAATTTTGATTAAGATGATAAACCTAGTAATATTAGCTTGCAGTTTTCTTTTAACAACGTCTCAGAGCCCCTAAAATCAGTAGTGAAGCTCGCCAGCTTTGAAAACTCCTTAAAGCACCATTAGTTTTAAGCTTTTGCCCTTTATTTTCCCATAAGACAAAGACCTTTTGCAATGCTATAAAAATTCTGTCTTTTTACCTGTTTTAACCTCATCACACAAAAGCATCCACAGTCTGGACCTATGTGTGTCTAGAAATGAAGTATACTCTTGACTGGAGTTCTGGAAGATTACAGCCAGCTGATAGTGATTAAAGATCTGTTACTTAGAGGGGGAGGGGAAAAAATACTTGCAGTGATAAATCTTTGAATTTTCTTGAATTATGTTTTTCAATTTTCTTTTATATTAACAAGATATAACTGTATTACTGTATTTTTATATTGATTCTAGCGTGTCACTTTCTAAATATTTCACTGATTCTGCAGAATGTAATAGTATTTTCAGCTAGAAAATTAGTATCATGGTTGTCTTTTAATTTTCAGATTGAAAATGGACTTGCTTCCAGAATTATTGGTTTATCTTTCATTTCTGGCAAAATAACCTGAAAAATACTGTCCTAAAATTTAAAGCCGATGGACACAACACAGTATGAGAGGTGCCCTGTAACAAGGTGGGACTTCTGTCATATGCGAAGATCAGAGTTGGATCAGTTCTGCCTAATGCATAACTCCAATTTGCACCTACAGTTTTTGTTTACTATATTGGCCCTCCAGCTTTTCCTAGTGGAAAGAGATTAGTGGAATGTGGTTAGCACCTTTGAGGAATGGTCTCATTGCTTATGTCAGAGAGACCAGATATTTCTTCATTACAGAATTCTGAGATAATTGCTACATGAACTCATGGGATTGGTATGTCCAGTAATGCAACAAAATAAAAAATGGTTCATTTTTGTACAGAAACAGAAAATGTAGTAGCTGTATTATATAAAGATTAAAACATGAGGGAGGGTGTGAGTGCAATGGCTAAATTTGGAAAGAAAAGTTAATGGCATTGAAGACAGTGAATTAAAAGCAGATAAAAAGTAGAAGGGATATATCAAAGTAATAGATTAACCTCATATGTTTCTTTGTTAAGAAAACTTCGGGGGTTTTTTCTTCAAACAAAGGCAATGCTTTATCTAAACTACTTTATCTGGACTTCAGTAGAACAGTTGATATATTGCCAGGGGAGATGTTATTAATTAAGATGAAGGAGATGGAGATTAATGTAAGAATAGCTGGACCAATCAGTCTGTACTGAAAAGGAAACAACTGGTAAGGAAGGATGTTACTAGTAGGGTTTCACAAGACTTCCTTGTGGACTTGATTTTGCTTAATATTTCACTTATATATTATTTAGCAACCTGTGCACAAAAGAATTGGAAATATGCTGATGACACAAAACTGGGATGCACCAATATAAAGGAAATATGAACAGGGTCAGCTAGAGGACAGTAATAATACAACTGAATTAAAAGCAGTATAATGCAGTACAAAATCAGATACTTGGGAACTAACAGTAAAAATATTTGTAGCAAGGTGGGAGTTCCTCAGTTGTAAGGAAGGAGGAGGAAAATCTCGATATCAGTAGATCACAGAATGATGCAACCTTTGGTCCCGTAAATTTCTTACAGACACAAGAAAATATTTATATTTTTGTTCCCTTAGAAGTATTACTTTCAGGTCTGATCACCTCTGTTCAGGCAAGATACCTTCAAAACTGGAAAATACAGAGAAATTCCACTTCTGATGAGTTGAGGAATTAAACTGATTTATATATAAAGACTAAAACAACTTGACTTAGCAAATTAAATACTGTAGATAGATACATTTATATAGTACAAATTGAGAACTCTCTATATTCTCTGTATTGTATTCCTCTATTAGAGGAATGCAAAGGCTGGTGAGGAAAAAGAGCTATTCAAGCTAAAAGAAAATAATGGTAAAATAAGAAATAGTTTATAAGTTAGGCATGAATTTAAGCAGGGAATTAGGAAAAGATTTGTATTAAAGATTGGCTTCTGGCATGCTATTTGAAATCTGGTTTTTGATAAAATTATATGCAATGTTTCTTTGAAACAACAATGGACTAGATTTTTTTTTTGACCTGAGAATCTAATCTTATATATCCCAGCAGTCGGCACTAGGCACATGGGCTGTGACCTGCAGTCCCTCTCCAGCCACTGACGCTGAGCCCTTCACTCACCCTGGTCCCCCTAGTAGCTGGTTTTTGGGGACACACACTGTTCCTGCCCCAGTGGCTGAAGGATAAAACCCCCAGCGGCCCCAGTAGCTGATGCTGAGACCCTACTGGCTCCAGTAGCTGACACCGTAGGTCAGGGGCACCCGCACCCCTGGTCTGACTCCAGTAGCTGACATCAGATTTCACTCACATATATACAGGTCTCACCAGCAGCTGGCACCGAGTCCTTGCAGCGAACACACACACGCTTTGGATAGAGAGTGAGATTATGGTGAGAGAGAGTTAAGATTTAATAAGAAGATATAAGAATTATTACAAGACAGACTGTGCTGATCAGGTACAGAGCTTAGCCAGAGCAGCGTTTTTACACACAACTGGGCCCTTTTATACCCCTTTCTGCCTGCCCCCCCTTTCTGCTGCTCCCTGTTCCCAGTTCCCCTTCACATTGCCTCATCAGCTGGAACAGTCCCACTAACCCCCTCCAACATGCAGGACTCCCAGGTTTGCATCCTCATCAGTTGCAAAGTCCCATTTGCCTGCAGCTTCTTGATAGCCTATCAATTAGTGTGACTGGCCAGGTTTGTTTCTAGTTACTGTTTGTTAATGCTAATGGGTCAGGTTTTGTGTCTCTGTGTGTTTGTCTCCCTTTCCTTATCCTCTCAACTAAAAAGATAAACTTTTTCACCTCCCAGTTTGTGCTAGTGACCAGGCTTTTTCTTACCAAGACCTCCCTTTTTATGTGTTGGTCAGGTCTTTATGGCTCCTTTGACCAAATACCCTTAAAGGAGCAGACACTCTTCTTCCACATACCCTTACTTATGCCTAAATCAGATTTAGCACTCCTAAGACTGGATTAATTTCACCTAGTTATAATGACTATAGTGTAAATAACTACCTTCGAGCAAGTCTCGTCTTTGTAGTTAATGGGGGAAAATCAGTATATACCTACTGCAATTATTCTGTCCCATTGCCAACATCTACTTAAAGCTGCGCTGCATTGTACTCATCTGTACATACACCTCAGATATAGACAGTTACACTTCAGCTGCCTAAATTTAAGTGGGATGCATCAACCTTTCATGCAAGATCAACAATACTATTTTTGATATGATGCAAACGGTGTCTGTAATAAATTAACTCACCAGTTTTTGTATTTGTTAAAAAACGAGGACAGAACCTTGAGTCAGTACATTTTAAGCAGGGTTTGAGCTGTTTTCCCATAGTTAACTTAAAGTCAATATACAAGCACCATTTTGACATAAACTCAATATTCTGCGCTTGATTGAATTAATGGAAAACATGATTGTGTGTTTATGCTTAACCGGTACTGCTATGCTAACAGGTAGATACTAGATAATTTACAGGTCCATATTAATGATTGTGGAACTACCATACAGCCAGAAATTGAAGATTTCACTCATCAATTCTTATTGCTCTAATGTGTCTTTTCCTCCTAGTTCAAAATCAACTCCATAAGGTGGCATTGGTATGTCATCCTTTTTACACTTTTGTGTTAGTTCTCATCTGCAAATTGTGAAACTCGAGGCTAAGATTAAACTGCGTAGGATTTGCAGCTATTTTCCATAGAACTATTTAATTAAAATCATTTTAGTAACCCAATTTATAGTGTGGCTGCACAAAACCTTGAGTCAAAACAAATGAAAGGGAACTGTTGTGTGCTAATGGAAAGAAGGGGCCCTGATGGAAATTTCTTCGGCTGGCTTTGCTGGCAGACAAAGTGTTTCTGTTAACTCTGTCCTCAGCTGGCACCTCTGTAACAGTAGATTTTTAGGCTTCATTCCTCCTCTGCAGGAACTATCCACTGTCAAGCTAGCTCAAGACTTCAGAAATTCCTTAAGAGCTTTTCAGTCATTTCTGCTTGTGGCCTGATGGAGTTGTAGAAGTTGCTCACTCTAGATGAGTCAGGGACTAACTGTTTTCCTAATAGAAATATATTCATTTTTTGCAATTATATATATATTGCAATTATCTATGTATTGTAATTTTATATGTAATTAATACTTGTATTACATACATTATATTGTATTTCATTGCACTGTATTGTATTGAATTATATTATACATATTCATAAAAAGTAGGAAAAAAATCACTCTTTACTTTGTATTGTATTGATTATACATCTCAGACTGCATTATTTTCTCGTTGACATCATTAGCTTCTAAGTTAGAGGGTTTCCGCCCTTCTTTTCTTTCATTTTCTTTATTTCATCCATAATTTTTGAAAACCAATTTGATACTTACTCAAGCAAAAATGTATAACAGTTTTGGGAGCCCTCTCTTACTCCATTTTTTCCTTCAGCTGTTTTCATATACTTACACTAATTAGCAGAACAATCATTAGGATAGATTCTTCTAATGGAAAAACCTGCATGTATGTATGCATGTGTGTTCACATGTTGCTTAAGGAAAAGTCAAGTTGGAAGCTACCAACCTATTTTATAGTAGAATTTCAGTTCCATCTGTCATTTGGGCTTTTTCTTCTATTATTTGTGGAATGAGCTATATGCACTCAAATGTGGCAGTGGCTGGCATTTTTTTTTTTTTTTTTAATTGGCACGAACAACTTCTGTTGTACTGATATTATTAAGACATAAAGACAAACTAATACTATTTTATTGAAAGATCTTTTTAAATTATATTTAAAAAGTATTATAAACTTTCTGCCCAAAGAACCATTTCTGTTCCTACTGTGTGTGTCAATGGAATCCCACTGCAGAATCAGTCTTACTGAAATGAGTTAAAATGTCTGCATAATAAAGGTTATATTGTAATTTTACAGCAGCTCCCAAGGAAGACGAGGCTTAACTACACAGGTTTCAAAAGCAGACCAAGGATTGTATTTTGACTCAGTTGTTCTGGATGGTTCACTGTGTGACAGAGAAGCTAAAAGGTATGCTTATTCTCTCAGACTTTTCCCCTTGCATTCCTTACCTACTTGAAAACAGCAGAAAGAAATAGTTTCATGTCCTTCTTCAACGTGGTCCACTACAGATCATGTTGTTACTCAGTAATGAAAACCATAGTATACATAAAAAAACTCAATGATGTTCCACAGTCCTTTGCAAAATGAACTCGGAGGAACAGTAAGAAAACTGGTGGGCTGAGGAATGATTAATTTGCTTTTGTTTTACAGTAAATCCCATTTATGGTAAGAATTAAGACCTGAATTTTTGCTGGTTATAATGTTCAAACAGCCTGGAATGTGCCAACAGAAAAATAAATTAATGCGTTAGTTACATTGTTCAGCTTGATAGCTTTTTACTTATGTAATTGTATGGCTATGTCCTTTCATAATTATTTTGTCACCTAAATTTCCTCAGAATGACACAGAATTTCACTTAATTTTCCAAAGGTGGGTATCAGTCTAATATAAAAAATTCACCAGAAGTCTGTGTAGCTTTCACTCCATTGGTACCTACATTTTTTGTGAAGGAAACTTAAGTAACGACCAGAAAATTCAGAGATGTCACCACCATGACCACATTTGTCAAGGTTTATTTTCTTTAATCCTTGTGGCATTCACAAGCTGAACGTTTTTGCATCTGAATCTTCTGAGAAGTCTTAGATGAAAGGCATTCTATGAGCTTGCTTAATGTATGTAGTAACAATTGAACTCACTATAAAGCAGAATAGCCATGATTAAATCTATTAAATTATACAGACAAAGCAAAGCTGTACTATCTTGAACCTTTTGTATAACAGTATAGTGGTTAAAGCAATCAACCAGAAAATGAACTATTTTTAGCTATTCTTCATTCTTCCTTCTGAATTGTTTTATGCCTGCTTTTGGTATTGTTTGCACATTTTATTTGATGGCTTTTTAATTAAAAATGTGGAAGCAGTACCCCGATGAAAAGCTGTGTTCTAGGATTCCTTTTCCCTTTCCCTGCATGCAGGGGTTATTTAGGTCTGAATTTCAGGGTCAGTGCTTTTCTTGATTGATTTCTCTCTTGTTGGCCCCATGAGTCATTCTTTTCTTTTGGCACAATGATCGAGGTACAAAAGGAAGGGCAGGAAATGACTCAATTTATAATTTTTTGTTAGGGCTCTCTGCTTCGAAAGCGTTTTGGTGTCAGGAAAAGCCAATGTCTCCTTCACCCCTTATTAAATTTTCAGAATACAAAGTCAATCACAAGCATACTTTAAGCCCATGTAATATGTTCTCAGTAAGCAGTGAACTGAAGAAAGATGAGTATCCCAAGAAATGAAAAGTAAGGAATCTATATCAAGCCTCTTCCATTATGTAGTTCAGCTAGTATTTACACTTCTTACCTTGAGGTTAGTGGTATCTGAAGTGTAATTTAAAGTGTTAGAAAAACAGTATCTCTGGCCTGCACTTAAGTTACAAATGAGTAAACAACTTCAGATGTCAAATCTCAAGCAGTATTCCCATTTCAATACTAACCCCAATTCTGGGTCATGCAACACTTTTAGACAGTGACAGTGAATTCTTTAGGACGTAATAGAAGCTGTTTGTCTCTTGTTTTGCACAATGAGAATATTAAGACAATACTTTGTATTACTCCTACAGCTGTATTTAATGAGACATTCCTGATTTCAGTGTGTAAAGGACTAAGTGTACTTCTTAGCATTTATTTGCAGTGCATTTTTTATGCATTATCAGGACTGCTTAGAAGGGAGGTTAAGGAGGTTAAGGTGATCAGTAGGCACATGGCAACAAAAATGAGTCCTGTGACCAACAAGGAGTTCAGTATAGGTTTGTGTTGAATCAAAAATACACAAGTAATGAAGGGCAAGAATGAGATAGCAGTAGATGTGTGGCTTTTTTTTAATCAATACTTATCACATGTTACTCACCAGTTGTTCCATGTGCTGATACACTAATCTAAGAGGGGAAATAAAAATTCTACATTTGACTTTTCATTAGTTATTTAATTTTAAGAGCTGAAGTTTGTTTAAATTAAATCAATGTATTTAGCTTTTTTGAAATCTGAAATGTCATTAGAACTGAAAAAATTTGTCACAAAAAAATTAAAATCATTTTCTAATCAAGCTCAGGTTGAATATGCTAGGCTGCAATTGTATATCTGCAATTTGTTCATCATTATGAGCTCTGTTTGTACTACAAAATTACTAGGCGTTTTTTTCTGCCTCAATATTAGTTATTTGGGGAGGGAGGATATTTCTTGTAATTCAGCTTTAATATAGCTTTTTGTGGGTTTTAGGGGGGTTGGTTGGTTTTGGTTTTCTAATTAAATTCATGGCACTGGAAAAATGGTGATGTTCATCACATCTAAATACAGGTTTACATTTACAGCTGAAGTAAATACTTTGGACTGCCATTGGGGTTTATGACAGGAAGTAGGATAATTTATAATTCTTACATACTGATCATGTCTCAATCCCTGAAGTTACACTTTTCTGTTTCAAAGTAGGTAACACTGGTGTTCAATTTCTAAAACAGAAAGTAATTTTCTTGGGAATTTTGTGATTACAGCTCTGATGACAAACAATGAGCTGAGGAAAGGACATAAAATATCACAAGCACACTGAACCTAAACCTCTACCCTTTGTTTAACAATGACATTTGAAAATAAGCTCACTCTAACATGGTCATTTTTTGGTAGGTTCAATCATATGGAGGATATGAACTAGTTCTGTAATAAGCATTGAATAATCCAAACTTGTAGGTATTTCATTTGTTCAGTTTGGGGTTTTTTATGGTTTTTTTCTTTTCTTTACTGAAGCTAGCTGTACATTGTATGGGGTAACATTTATGTTACCTATCTTTTTAATGGGTATGATCATGAAATTTCATGCTATCTCTGTTTTGCCAGTTTCAGATGTAAATGTGAGTCCCAGCCATAACTTCATAATTAGATGATATTGTGGCTAGTACTGAACCCTCTCCTTCATACATCTTTTCTTTTCATAAACACTTTTCTTTTTTTTCCACAGAGGTACAATATCCAGAGAAGGACTAGAACATGGTCCAAGAGGTTTTTGACCTGAAGGACCAGACATCCAAATTGTCGTGTAACACGCATCAGCAGGTAAATCTAGATACAGGCTATGGGTACATTTACACTGTCATTTTAAATCACTTCCTATTTCCTTTCTATTTCTTATTCAGATGGCATATTTTCTAGGTTGCTTATAGGAGGCACTCTAGGGAAAAACAGGTAGGTCTCTTCAATGGTACAGCTATAAATGAGCTGATCTGTAAGGCAGTCCTCTTACTACCTTTGGCACAAGAGAAGTAGATTTCAACTCTTTTCAGAGCCTTCAGACATATTACTTATTCGTCTTTCAGTTGCAGGAATGTTCCCCAATCACACAGAGACCTGGCAGAAGGATTTAAATAACTCTCAGCACTACTGCTTGAAATTAAAAATCAATGGGGTACTATAAAGATGTAAAGAATTGAATCAGAAAGGCTAAGATTGGTGTGAATGGAGAATGAATGCAAATGTCTGGGTCTGGAGGCACCAGCAGGAACATGCAGCAGGGAAAGGGCTCTCAGTGCATGTGTTAATGGCATTTGGATTAGCAGGTCATCAGCACCCCAGCACATCTATATGCAGTTTCATAAAACACCCAGATTTGGAGACAAAGACAGTGCTGGCTCACAGATATGTACCAGGGTAGATACACTGCCAGCTCTGAAAGGATAAAAAAATGCATATCTGAAATCTGCATGTCATCACTAACCCAGGAGACATGAAGAGGACTTGATAATTGTCTTCCCCTGTCTTCCATATCATTGCAAAGGATGGATCCTAACATCTGGACATGAGCACTGAGGTGGCCCACTGCTGGCCAGACAGCCTGAACACTCCTACCCTGGTCCCTGACCACTGAGTGGACCTCTTGGACATCACATACATAGTAGTGCTTGTGTGGTAAGAGAGAGTGGGAGTGAGTGAAGCAAGTTTAATTTCCGTTTTTCTTTTAAATAAAATCACTTTTTCCTCAATGTCATGTATGTATTCACTGCATTGTGGATACAGTGCAACAGTATTTCCTACAGAGGTGGGTAACAAGTATCCACAAAATTAGAGAGCATGTTAAAGGTATGTGTAGTGGGAATACTGCAGCCATGTGGGCACTCAGCAAAGTAAGCCTCCAGCATAGTACTGAACCACACATCACTCCATACACTATACAGCATGGATCAGGCCAGACTGCATCAATAAGCTGTGTAAATACAAACCACTCTGTACCAGGTGCCCAGGAACAGAGTATTACTCCCTGGCTGTTTTCCAGGACCTTTAAAAAGAGCTTTTTTAAGGACACAGTAATAATAACAAACAGGTTAATATTGTTATAAGTATATATAGCACAGGGACTCAAGTGGTAGCTTACTGGTCCATTTCACAAAAGAAAGGCTTTGGGTTATATATATGTAAATGAATATAGGGCATTTTTAAGGCAGAGATCCTGTTCTTGTCACTCCTAATCTGCAATAAAAATTCATCATGTGAGAAATATGCATGAGGATTTGCATGGGTATGCATCCAGTGTATTATCATAACACAGGTGTTGGAAACCATCTTTCTTAAGTGAGGAAGGACTATCTGCAAATAGCTGACATACAAAATGTCTCCGTATTGGCATTCAAACACAGTAGTCCTTTCAGAAAACTGAAAATGAAGATGAATGGGGGCTGATTTGCTATCTGATCAACTTCTAGTCTGTCACAACTATGGTCAACTTTCTTTGGCACTGTAGGCACCTTCATGCTCCATGTTGCTTCTAAATTGCTCAGACAAAATTTGATACCAGAAAGAGAAAATTGGAGGACTTCCTTATGCAATATTCTTTCCCACTTTATAGCAACTGTACTTTGCTTATGTACAAATTTACCTTAGAAAAATAGCTCAAAGGTTCCCATTCCGATCAGAATTTATTCATTTACTCATTTTTCCTGACCAAAAAACCTCTCACAGTAGAGCTTATTAGTGTTCATTCTAGAGATCTAGAATTTGTTTTCTTTTTTGTTTGCTTCTAATCTAGGAGCGTGGAACAAAGTTTTCAGATTTCTTTATTAATTGTGTCAATTTAAGCAATGTTTCCACTGAGAAAACTGGAAATGCTCAAGGTCCAAGTACATACCACTGCTGAAACCCAAAGCTATCTCAAGAGCAAGACTTGAGTGTGCTCTGCTTTCTGCAGAAAAGAACTGCAGATGCATATCCCAGATGGGGTGCACTAAGTCGGACGTCCGATCTGCATGACAAGGAGATTGGGATCCCAAGTGTTCTGTGCTATATAGTGGCATGTAAACACAACCTTACAATGCAGTTCTAGCAGTTTTCCTTGCAGATAAAGGCCTTTAGTAGAAAAACAGTCACACTGATGCTAGTAAGATTATTTGAGCAGGATTCTGCTCCAAATTGTAGACATCAATATTGAGTGGCATTTTTACCAGTTGCATTTGCAGGTATAGATCATTATTTTGTACACATCTATATATCTCATTACAATTGTTGGAAGTTTAATTTCTGTATTCCCACCTTACATAATGAATACAATCGTAAATACAGTTCTTTCAATGGCAAATCAATATTCATCTTACAACACAGGGACAATCATACCTCTTTCAGTGTCTTTTTAACAGAGTTCCATTTATTGTCCATTAAAAATGTTAATAATGAAAATCTAATGAAATGAAAGGGAAAAGGAGAAAATTCTTTGAGGAAGGTATAGAAGGAACATATGGGAGCTTAAAAGACCTTTATAGATATGCTGCTTTAACAGGTAAAAAAAAGTAATGACATTTCTCAGAAATTTGTCTTTTCACAAAATACCACACCAACAGAGAGACTGACAAACTGAAAACAATGCAGAGTGAACATTAGTAAACTTAATTTGAATAAAGAGAAAGCATAGCTACACAAAAAAAAAGCATTAAATGCCACATTAACAA
Organism: Harpia harpyja; assembly: GCF_026419915.1. Taxonomy (NCBI): domain Eukaryota; kingdom Metazoa; phylum Chordata; class Aves; order Accipitriformes; family Accipitridae; genus Harpia; species Harpia harpyja. The sequence continues at coordinate 10,564,509 of NC_068943.1, forward strand.
TTCTGCTTGGCAGAACAGTGGTTCTGAAGACAAAGTTTCACAATTAAAGCTAATTTCAGACCATCAAAATCACTCTCACTCCATCTTCAACATGATTTTTCTGCTTCCTCCTGTTATCAGCCTGACATGTCTGAAAATTAATCTCTCCCCCAAACAAACAAACAAAATTCCTTCAATCAGTGTGCTAGTGCCAACATAGGGAAGGCAGTATGACTACCAGATGCAGTAGATCATGAGTGCTGCTTCTAGTTTAGTGTAGCCTTGGATTAACTTAGTCTAACCTTGCAAGAACAAAGCTCAGGTTAGTCAGATTTTTTTTTTAACTCAGCATTCCTATCAAATATTCCTATCCAATAAAAACTTTTGCCCCAGATGAATATCCCAAGTTTATGAATTAAGGAGAATTATAGCTAGCAGAAAATTGGAATTGTTTTCTGGTGGAAATTCTGGGACTTTGAATATTGGCTGAAGTAGAAGCAAGCCAAAAACATCAATCACTGATGGAGCAAAAGGAGGAAAATGTACTACAGTATTTTGTTTTCATACCACTGAGCCACTTTTTTATAAGATTAAAACTTTTTATCATTTATTTTTATTTTTTATTTGAAATTTTTTTATCTTACATCATATAAAATATGTATTGCTGCTCAATGAAGAAATTGAAACATTTTGATCTTAGTGAAGCACAATACTTTTGTAATCTTGCACTGAAATTCTCTGTTAAATAGTACATCGCGTAAAAAACCTTTCACAATGCAGTTAGTATTTCTCATGAAAAACTCTTCAAGTGAAAAATACTGGACTAACTCTAAAAGGAAGAGCACAAAATGCATACAGAAAATTCATTTCAGAATTTTTTTTTAAAAGCAGAGTTCAAGTGATACACAGGTAATTAGAACACATTTTAATGCCTAATGACACCACGTCTTATGCCATTGAGAAGTTGTATTGATACAACGCTTGCAGATTGAATTTTTATTTTAAGTAAATCTATTTAATTTCTCAGCATATTAGAAAATGTGAATCAGGCTAGGAAGCAATGTTTACTGCAAGTAAACATGCAAGTTGTAATGATACTCTGATATTTAGACACCTGTAGTGGGGCTGGCAGAAAATAGGATATCTTTTGCCACAGTTCTTTAATCATTAATTGAATTCTTCTTTATTCACTACTTAACCAGGTAAAATGCAATTTTCCTAGGTAGTGATTTAAAAGAAGAGAGAAAAGAGAAGAGGAGAAGAGAAGTAAAGAAAAGGAATGGAAAGGAAGAGAGAAAAGAAAAGAAAAAAAGTAAAGGAAAAGGAAAGAAAAAAGGAAAACTCTAGTAGAAGCCAAAAATGGAGCTTTTTATCCTTTGGGCTGTCCACTTGGACAGCTCTTGACAAGTTGCCTGACACCAAGAAGCCCAATCTGTGGGAACAGCTAAAAGGAGGGAGAGAGGCAGCATGGAGTGCTATGCCTACACCCACTCTCCTACCATCAGCTCAGGCTGCTGTGCTGCTGTTCTGCCTCACCATGGATGAGGGCAGTATTGATGAGCAGCCTGAAAGTTTATGATGTTCTTATGCCCTAGAAGACAATCTCCAGGGATCTAGCCTCTCTGTAGCAGCCTCATCTTTTATTATTGTTGTTGTCATTTGTTTTGTATTGAGTGTGGAGAAAGAATTTGAAAACTTGTGAAATACACCATCATAAGATTCATCTTTAGTTCTCTCTCTATAGAAAGAAGCTTTTTAAAGGCAGAAATTGTTGAAATACAGTACTTCTCTGATAGGCATCCTTCAGCATGTTCCATGAAAAAGGAGGTATGAATAAATGTCATGAATAGACATCTATGTCAATCTTGTATGAGGTTTACCTGCCTTGTACAAAACAGTTTAACTTGATTTGATTTGTTTGCCTGAATGGTCTGAAGTCTCAGATTTGTTTTAGGAAGAAATATTTAGCTGTGAAGGAGACAGAGACAAAACTTAAACATAACTTGGTTAATAAAGTTCAATATTACCTTATTTTAAAAATTATAAGTGGCAAAGAGTGCAATGGTGTGTGAGGATGAGGACTCCAAACTCACTACAGTGAAAAGAATCAAATTCAGGCTTTCCACATTTTTTTCCTTAGTTCAGAGAATAAAATTAAATACGAAACACAGAATTTTTTCTAAGTAATTTTAAAGCTACTTTAGCAAATATTGTGAGATTACTAGAATCCACACAGACTAAGTATGGGGAAAGAAAACACGCATATGAATTGGAGAGTTAATTGATTTTGCCCATAAGTGAATTAAAAGTTTGAGCTTTCATTTTATTCTTGGATCATATAGCAAGCTGGATGGAAAATTCCATAAGCTTACTCAAATACTGTGAACAATGCCCTCAAGTTTAATATCACTACTGTCTCTCCTTATTATGTCTTAATAAATTTCAGTCCTCTGTGACCTTACAATCAGAATGGATGAATTTTAAACCAATAATATGTTAATCGCAACAAGTCACTGTGATTCTGTTATTTTCTTCTCTTAGTGCTAGTTTGTTCATAAGTCAGTCATATAAATATGTTACCTCTGTGTACATTAAGTTGCGATGACAGTTACCAATTCATAGCCTCTCTGCTGAAGCTAGAAGTACAGTAATCTTCTGTCATTGTGTGAAGATGGTATTTCAATGTATAGAGTGAGTAAAGTTACCCTTAGTGCCAAGGTTAGTGTATTAAAAGCAGGTACCTGCTTGGCTGAGTTCTGTCAAATATTCTTGAGCTGCTATAACCCTTTGAGACTCCAGATGGAATGAAATGGAAAACAATTTCATTAAATGTGCTGGGAAAGTAATTTGGGACATTATGTATCTATTAAAGGAATCTGGTTTTAAACAACTGTATTATACTGGCAAATTATCATTCCTAGTAAATAGAATATGTGTCGGCACAGCTTAACAGAGCAGATATAAAGGCAATACATAGATATTTAACACAATCACAAATTAAAGATCTCGTACTAAATCTGAATGTTTTTAAACAAAGTATATTCATTGGAGTTTCATAGTGTATGAAAGTATGCTTCATTTACATATTATGGTTTCATAACAATTGTAGTTGCTTGAATGAAGTGTAGCTATGATTAATTTCAAATACACATTAGTCCAGGGTTATTATCAGGTTAATCTGCTAATGTACAATCTGTCATGAGAGCTTTGGGGTGCAAACCCTGTAGATGCATAAGTTCCTGTTTAAAATTCTTTAAATCACATAGAGATTTAAAATGTTTCAGTACTTGTACTGATAAAAGATCGTGTTTTTTCTGTTTACACTTTTTATTTTCACAAAATCAAGATGGAAAGAAAAAAAAAATCTATTCTTTTCACCTGGATATTTGCATAGGAGAACAAATAGGTATCATTCATGTTCTGCAGACCTGAGTTTGCTTTTATGCATTCAGGTTTTTCACTGTTGTTTTATCAGTACCACAACATTAGCACTACAACAGAAAAACAGACAGAGAAACAGATTATCTGTTACACCCTATATACCCTTCACTTCACGAGCTATTCCTTAGCTCAGTTCATAATTTATTCAACTGAACTGTTCTCTGACAGTTCTGAGGCTTAACTAGTAAAGGGAATTTCTTTTCTAGAAAGGGAATTCTTTCCTGCCCAGGCACTGCTGTCTGCTTTGGGCTCCCTGAATAGGTTTGTGTGAATAATTGTTTTTTTCAGTTACTGGTCAACTGGGAAAATAATACACAAATTGAGACAATAATAATACAGAAAGTGTTTACATGAACCACCCTTCTTCTCTCCTCTCCCTGCTCCTCCTGAATTTACACTGCATAAAAAACAAGCTGTTGGGCTATTTACAATAAAGTGCTAACCGGATGCTGCTTGTAGAAACCCTTTTCATAGGTCTCTGCTTAGGGTACTTGACCAATTTCAGTTCATGTGGGCTTCAATTGAATCAGGTATTTGATCCCAGCCTTCTCTTTTCCCAGTATTAAAAAATACTGTAGTTCAGTATTTTTTTAAATGGCAGTATTGCTATGGAGACACTTTCGGTCTCCCCTTCTGAAGCTGTTTTTTTTAAAAAAAAAAATAAAAATAAAGCATTCAAACCCAAAAATTAATCAGAAGAGAAGGGAAAAGGGCACATAGAAGAATTAGTTTTCAGTTGGTTAAAAAAGCATTCAGTTTCTAAACAGGTACATCCAGGTGGTTTGGGTTTTTTTCCCAGTAAATGTTTATGTAATGTTTACTCCTGCAGTATGATACTCAAAAAGGAGATGGTTCATCCTACTTCAAGGATTTTTGCAGCTAAGGTATAAACAGGAATTCAAACACTGTACTGTGATATGCAAAATCAGTGACTTTAACAGTTGACTATCAGAAAAAAATAGACTTGTAGTTTCTATTTTTTCATTTTCTAGGTGACACTGATTTTCTTTGTGCATCAGGGAATTATTAAAAAAACCATCCTGCCACTTCCATCCTTCTCGGTTTTCCCTGACCATATGAATATTTCCTTGACCATTTTCTAGGTTCCTTTCACATTAAAGATAGAAGATTAAAAAAAAAGTGTTTATTGACCTTTTCAGAGTAAAGGGAAAAACAAAATAAAAGCCAGCTCATTATGCAATGTGTGAGATGAACTTTGAGAAGTAGTGTCAAGTGGCTATAGACTTTAATTCTGTAGAGAAAACTTGCAAAGACTTAGGCATATCTCCATCATAATAACATTTACTTTTCATGGCTCAATTAAATGGGTATTCAAACAGATTTGATGAGTCAGCGGTAGCCAATTTCCTACAGGATCCTAGACTCAAAATGAAAGTGCCTTCTTTTGCTAGACAACTTTTGGGACAATAGATACAAATATATTCTTTAGATATTTATTCTGAACAACCTCACTTTGAAAGAAAACAGGCTATTTAATTTCACATTACACTGTATCTTTTTACCTCTTTGGATTGGATGTCAATTACCTAAAATATCAGGTTCTTCCTTTTAATCCATAATATAAGCCTAATTCTGCATAGATTTTTTTAATTTCTTTTTTAAAGCTTCTATATTGGCAGTTAGAAATGCAATCTAGAAATTATCTAAGCCGTATCCTGAGATTTGGAAGTATTAAGATCTCAAGTGCTATTTAAGGATTTATCTTGAAAAAAATTAGGTCACTATGTGTCTAGGTCTTTAAAAAGTTTTTCTTCAATCTAGAGTTCATGAATAAAAATCAGATGCTGTTCCAGAGTAGCTACTTTTCTCTGAGGAGGGGATAAACCATAGAGTAGGTCCAGATTAACCTGGATGCCCTGCTGACTGTGCTGCAATGAAAAGGTATGCATTATAAAGCTCAGGAGAAAAATGGAAACTTTTTGTTGCTTCCTCCCAGAAAATAACTCTTCAGTGAGCTGAAATTAAAGGGTGGGAATGCATATTGGAAGATAACTCACATGCTTGATACTAAGTACAGTGTGGGCATTGGAGGGTACCAATAACAAAATGGATCAGAATTTGTTGTTTTATTGAAATTTAGATCAGATTTATACCTTAAAAACACAAAATCAATCTATCACTGAATATAGTTACTTTTTTTTTTCTTGGTACAGAACAGCGTGGATTAACAAAAATTCTACTTCCTAAATTTTATTACCCTGCATATTGGGAAATATAGTGCAAAGCAATCGAATTTCAATTTCGTCAGTAAGTTGACTTTTATTACATTAAAATTTCCTTGTACTTGTTCTCACTAGTCTCATTCTCATTGTTCAATCTCTATCACTTTGTCTTTTATTTAAAATAATCCAAATCTTTCTGGTTTGTTCTTTGATACAGAATGTTATACTGAAAATACAAATACTTCAGTGAAATTGAAGGTATGCAGTGGTGACACTATGAAAAGAATGCTTTCCCAGGAGCGTGAAAGCTGGTGCTAAAGTAATAAAGTGTTAGTAGAAGCAGTATAAAATGTTTGACCTGTATCAGCAAAGGAAAGGGACATAAGGGACATGTAAACTGATACACAGGTATTTTATCAAAAATAGATTTTTTTTTAATAGGAGATAAGCACCACCTGCATCAGATACTCATTGTTCATAATATTCTGTGTCTATTTCTATTTTTTTCCTTACATATCAGTCTAAGGTAGGATATCAGTCTAGGCAATTGTGTAGCCAGCAATACAAAAAAATCATTGCAAGAGAAGGAAATCAGGTACAATGAAGATTAATTGTAAGGTTTTGCTCTCACCTTGAAAGGGGCAGAGATAGAATTCTGATCTTTACTTCCTGTTATCTTTATGCATTTTGCACTACACCATTATTGTATTGAAGACAGCATAAGTAGCTACATAACTAGATGTGTCCTCTACTGTAAAAAATAGAGACTGGAGTTCTAGGACTTCCTTTCTCCATGCTGAGTATCACCTTGATGTAAGACTATCTGGGTTTCTCTGAATATAGCAGGTGTCTAAGTTTTAGGCACTGCAGTTCCTCAGTTAGTTACTTAAATGAGTCTGAATCTACCCCTGTACTCCAATTATTTTTTCAAATACACTGATCAGTGCAGATTGCACTTCCACTACAGGAATTTGAATCTTCATATTATGCTTATGTTATAAAAATTAGTAACATTAAAATAGCATTCATTATCTTTGCTTTTATATTATGATGTTGGCTCTGATCACTAACCTTACAAGCAGTGTGCTGTTGAACCACTACTTGCATTGTTCCAGTAATCCTTTTGGTTAGTATGAGCAAATATTTCCACTGACAGCAGCAGCTACCAGAAAGCAAAAAGATGTTTACCTGAAAAAAATGGTTATGAGTCATGTAAATGAAGCTGGAATCCGTGGCCATTCCAGACACTCTGAGCTATACCTTTTTGGTGAACAAGTAACCAAATAAGAGCTGTGCAGTACCGATCAGTGTTTTCAGCCAGCCTTTTACTAGCAATGTCCTCATGTAGATGGCAAGACTTACAAACAATTACAAACCCACTTATAAAACCCTTACAAAAGCACTTATAAAACCCTTACAAAACAAATGGAGTAGACTATACCCTTCAGACATACAGAAATGAAACACAGCCAAGAGGAATCGGGGGGGGGGGGCTCTATATAGTTACTTAAGTAGACTACTTGTGAAGCGTTAAAAAAAAAACCCCACACTTTAAAAAAAGCAAAAAATACCCAAATGTGATAGTTATCTGGGGCATAGCTTAAGTGAAGCAGAAGCTGTTGTGCCAACTTTGGATTTGTCCATGCAGACTGGGCCTACATCCAGCAGAAAGTCAGGAGACAATTGTATGTGAAAAGTCAGTGAAATATTTTAAGAAGGGAACTCCAGAATCTATTGGTAAAAAGATAAAACACAACTCAGGATACAACCCAATTTGAAAGCAAGGATTGATTCTTGACCTCAGATACCTTATTTTAACACTATGTGCAGTGTTTGAAAAGATGGTTGCTGTTGAAATTAGAGCATGTCTGCCTGCAAAGTATTTTAAGATGTCAGATGACAGATGTTTCCCAGGTGGGTTCAAGTGGAAATTTGTAAGTAGTGATGTCAAAAAAAGCCTTTAGAGATAGGGTTTCTGAAAAAAAGAGAAATGACATTTAGGAAACTAGGAATATTGATGTTCTAAGATCCCATGGAACTGCTTGGTTCTACAAACTCTTAATCCATACATACACTGAAGCATTTTGAAGCATTTGCTACAGATGGGAACAGTACTAGTGGGCTCAAAATTTGTATGCTTCAGTCTTTTGAATGACAAACTCATGCTGAAATGGAAAGATTAAATTGAGACAATTAAAAGCAGGTCAATAATCCCTACATGAAAATAGCTTTACTGAACATGGGTCTTTGCCCATTGAATTGATTTTTGATGTAATGACCAAAATACTAGTGCTACCTACTCCTGTAATTAGACTTCACCCAAAATCTCTTAACGGAATGGCAGACAGCAAGAATCAGTCTTGGGTGTGGAGGTGTACCTCTGTGTTTTTTACTGGGTGACAGACATACGGTTTTGTTTGCTAAAGACAAAACCATCCTACACCAATCCTACCAATCCTACAAAATCCTGTATAGGATTACTTAGCTAAACTGTTTCACGTTGGAGCAGTGACACATTAAGGGTCAAAGAAACTGATGTGTTTCACCTGGAATGTAGCTAATAAAAAATTGGGCAATGGAGATGGCATGCTGTGTAATTGTTTTCCCAAAACTTTTCATGGGGCAAAAAGGCAAGAGCTGTGAATATAGAAGACAATAGAAGAGCTAGAAGTTTTTTTCACAAAGTATTTTTATGAGACAGAGAAGAAGAAAAGGTTTCCTAGCATTTTTTTCTTGTATAATAATCATCCAGCAGATCATGATCAAGCATATGACATTTTTTAATTTTTTTTTTTTAATGCAAAAGGTTTGTCTATAAACCAGAATATTTTCTAGAATCCTCTGAAAATCATATATCAGTGAAAGAAAGGCTGAATTGTATAACAGAAGAATGCTAAAATTTGACACCTTCCATTAGGTTAAAAAACTGTAATTATAACAAGGCTAAAAAGAGACAGGAAAATAGGCCAGAACACAGACCAAAACTGGTCTATCTGATTCCTTTCTGTAAGATCCAGTAGAGGCAGATTGGCACATGGTGATAAATTTCCTCACTGTGGTTGTCACTGCAGTCCTGGACAGAAGGCTATCAAAGTGACCGAAAACAGGAGAGGAGGTGGTACACTAAGAAATCTTTCCCTTAAAATGTGACAGATCTCTCATAAATGTACTAATATTAAAATATTTGTCATATCCTCATGGCACACTTTTGACTGCAGCATCTTCATGCAGCAATCTGTGTACACATGAAAGAGAACAATTAAAAATGTAACACCAAGGTGAGGATGGCAACATTTTTACTTTATCCTAACTTTCGCTTCAGTCTTAGTATTTCATTCTTTTAAAATTATATTCCAGAAGTATGAATGAATGATAGTATTTTGAAATTTTGACTATAAAATTATATTTACCTATTTACATCCTCAAGGCAAAATCTTCCATCCTACGCAGCACTAAGGGCTATGTCAAAGTGTTCAAATCAATATTCTATAGCAGGAAGGAGAAATGTGCTTCCTTAACATACTCAAGTAAAACAAGGGGCAGTGTTCTTGGAAATTATTTAACATGCTTAGTACTAGATGGCTGGCATTTCATCTCTCTGACTTATATGTTTAAACCTTTCATTGGTTTTACTGTACGGGATTGATGTGCTCCAGCAGAGTTAGCTTATCACTGCAAGCCACACTCTGTTGTGAGGCCTGCCTCAAAGAAAATGTAAAATGCATTCAGAACCTTTGATATTTCAATGCAAATTCCATAATGTGTATTAAAGAATGGAAAACAAACTACACCACATTATAATTGGTGTTTAACTCTATCTCAGCTGATAATCCATGTATGTTTACTTGTACACCTGGAAATAGAGAAAAAAAGAGCAGACAGTAAAATGAGGAAAATAAAGTATCTTATAAAATACAAAGTATACCAATTTTATCTCTTTTTTTTTTCAGATCTATGACAACATTTAAGGGAACTTCCATTTCTTTGGGGAAAAAATGCTTTACTTTTTACAATGACTACAAAATTCCGGTGTGCTCCCAATATCATCTTTACAAATAGTTGTCTGTGTGAAGAAATATTATTTGCTAACTTTTTAATATACTTTTATGTATTTCATAGTGTACAATGTAAAAAAGAATGAAACAAATGCAGACTGAAATGTTCATACTGTAAATCAGTTGAACAACTCAGGTCGAATTAAAATTTGTGGGTCAGTTTTTAACTTGTATATTATATAATCCAGACAGTACACTTTCTTTCATCAGAATTAAACTGGGAGTGAATCTCTTATTACCTCAAGCTACTTTTCATAATTGAATATGTTCAAGATGTTAATGCATTTCATTCTACATGATAGTTGTTCCTTATTTGAGTGCCTCCTTAATATTCTGAATCTTAAAGAAACTGACACAGAAATGATTGATTATACTTAAGGTTTTGACTTGCAAATGATTTGGCTCACACAAAGCCCTTTTGGACTCTAAACTGGACTAGACTTGTAAAAAATTGCAGTATTGAATCTAGACTATACTGAAGTCATTAAGAAAAGCCTGTAGGTTCTGGATACTCTGGATATGGGAAACTTCCAGCTCTTATGGACAGCTCATCTCTTTCCTGCACTTGGTATTCATTTTTTCAGCCTTCCTTGTTTGAAAGACTTTATTTTTATTTCCATATAAATTAAAAACCCCAAAGATCTCAAAAACACAAGAAAAAACAAACTCAATTTTCAAGATATTGGGCGAGGGTGGGGTGGGTGTGCGAAGCTGATGATGCCATGGAAACATCTTGCATTTCTTTGGGATTATCAACATTCCACATGGATCTTCTCATAGACATATCACTGCAACAGTGGACATCTAAACATAAGTTTGAATATATTTAAAGCTCTGTCCTTCAGTGTTTTTTTCAAAGCATCATGCTAATGATACTGGTTTCCATAGTAACCAATAGCATTTCCCACCTCCTCCTTTTCCTCTACCCTCTTGCCTGGCAGCGCTCCCTGTAGGACTGACATCTCTTTGTGTAAAAATAAACAAGTATAATTTTGTGTAATACTGTCCAAATAATAATGCTGCAGTATCTGGATAAAATATGTATTTTAACTGCCAAATGATGGGCTTAACTCCAGGTTTTATGCTCCTTGTTTTTTTGTTGGGTTTTGGTTTTTTACAGATGATTTGGTGTGAAAACCAATCAAGAAATCAAGCAAGGCACTGGGAAATGCAATTTCTGCTTATCACAAATGAGCCTGAAACATCTTAAAAGGCTAATGGTCAAGCTCTCAGAAAAAAAACCCAAGAGTTTTTATGAATGGTGGATATGTTTAATTCCTGAATCAATCACAAACTCATCCTGATTTCTCTGACTACCCTTGTTACAGACCAGTATTCCCAAAATAGCTTTAATCAGTTATTTTCAGCCTAAGGGTTGTCAGCAAATTGCTTGTTATGACTGTTCCTCATTCGTTATTCATCCAGTGTAACTGGTCATATGAATAACCTGATACCACTGCTGTCAATGCTGATGTCCAGAATTTATTCAACAAGATGATAATGAATAATACGCTCTTTATATAAATATTAACATCCATAACTATTTTATATAAAATAAGTAAAACTTATGCAGTTTGTGAAGAGTTTCATATATTAGGAGTAATCTCATATATTATAATTATTTTAATGTGAACAATTGTCTGTAGTGGACAGGATGTGTTTTGTAAGTTAATAGATTAAAATTAATATAAATAAAGTAAGGAAGTTGAGTAGTTATTTGCCTTTTGCAGTGAAAAAACTGCTAAATCCATCCTTGTAACTCTGTTTACATCAATAAATTTTGTCCAGTTAAAACCTGTGTGGTAATAAAATCAAGCTGATGAGCATTCACATTCTATCATAAAAAAGCCATATATTAATCCTTCCAAAAAAATTCATCTAAAACTTTATGTAACATATTGTATATTACTTAATAGGTTTGTTTGCATAACTACCTGTTCAACAGGCATTCCTAACAAGCAATATTTAATTATACTGTCAATATCAAGCAATCAGCAGTAATGAATCAGTCAGCAATTCTTTAAATTGAAAAAAAGTTTAAAAAAAACCCAAACAAACAAACAAAAAACTGTTTTGTTGCATAAAACCTCCTGGTAATCTACAATCAGGTAGACCTTATATTTGTACACCTTGTTTACCAAAAAAAATTGATTTCTCCTTTGCTTCTCTATAGGTCTGTTATTAATACACATTTTTCACAAATTTCTGCAATAACAGATTTTCAGATTTCCAAGTTTTATGTTGGAAAACTAAAAAAAGTTTTTATTATGCCCCTTTTTTATTAGTAACAGTAAACTCTTGACTGGTGCAAGTGGAGGTATCTTTGTCAGACATAGAATCATTTGATTAACTTGTTCTGAGCTTATCGCATATATGGTGTGTCATGTTCTGTTAAAGATGATGTGGTTGAGTGTTTATAGAAGTAATTTGGTTTTGCTGTCCTGACTACTCCACATGGCGACAACTGGGACCCCCTTCAGATTCCTCATCCCTTGGAGAACTGAGAGGGTGCAGGCTGGGGAATCTTCTCAACAGAGAGAGAAGGAAGATGAGAGACACAGCAAGGCTGCAAATTTGCAGTATCTTGTGGAAAGCAGAGTGCCTGCATGCAGCAGGGAGCAAATCTAAACCTGAGCCAAGTCTCAGAGACCATGGAAAGAAAGCTTCTCTCCTAGGAACAAAGATGGGACTACATGGAGTTTTTCAACCTAGGAAGACACTAAAAGCTTCTGGATTAGAAAGCAAAATGAGAGAAGTGGCACACAATACATGGGGAATAGTTAGTGTCTGACAGATATAATTTTATTTTAATGTCTCACACGGAAAATCTGAGTTGCTCTGTCTAAAGAATAGCTTTGCCTAGTTTATTATTCTGTGCTCTAAAAACTAGAATGGAAGATTTTTAATGTTTTGGGGAGTGCTTGCTTTAAGGAAAAGGGGAAAGAAGTTCCACTTTAGTGTATTGTAATTCCATCACAGCATTCCACAGTGTAAAATAGACACAAACATAGACTGACAACACTATCAATTCCTGTGCTTGCCTAGACCCTAGGCTATCTGGAAAGGGAACAGGGAACCCACTCCCTCATCACTAGACATAGTTATAAGCAAAGGTGCAGGAAATGCTGAGTGTTTGTGAAAGAATAATACATCTTTCAAGCTGTGGTCCTACAGCTGTGATACAGCAGGGTTTTTCACATCTTAAAAATTTCTTATTAAATATTTTAGACTTATTTTAGTTTTACAGCGCTTTAAAGCAGTATTGCTTTTCAGATGTATCTATGGCTTTAATCCAAGAAAGCTTTATTTGGAGGGAAAAGAAATTTTGTGGTAACATTAGCTACTGTCTCCTGCACATGCTTAATATGAAGGTTAGCTTTTGGCAACACAGCAAGGACTATATAGAGGTATAGAAATCTGACGTTCATATTCATTATGAAGCTAGAATAGCTATCCACTCTTTCAAAATGAAGTGTGCTATAGCTAGTAGCCATGAATGAGCTGAACTACCTGTAGCTTATTGTTTGAGCATTAGGGAAAAGAGGTAATTTCCTTTCTTTGCCGTAACAGCACCTTCTATGAGCTACTTGGCAGCTTAGGCCTAGGTCTGTAACGTAAGCAGCTTTATTCAAACGATTTGCCTAAAGGAATTAATACTTACATAGTCACATATCAATGTATTGGAAAGATCAGAGCCACAGACATCAGCTGTAAATTCTGCCTTTTGATTTAAAACTTTGGCCTGTTAGTCATATTATGTAACTCAAGCAAATCCATAGAAAATGTATGTGCCTGCAAGACATTGATAACCACATTATTGTCTTTTCCCAATATAAGCAGGGATAATTTTATAATACCATATTACAATTTCTTTCCCTAAGCATCTGACTGTTTACAGATCTATATGTTTCCTTGCTTTTTGAACAAGCAAGCAAACAAAGAAAAACAGAATAAAATGAGCCTGTGTAAACAGTAAAAGAATAACAGTGGTATGCGTGAGGAGAAGAGCTAATTCTAAAATGTTGATAATAATCTTAATAAACAGAAACATATTTTAAGAGCTTTTTTTAGATGCCTAAAAATGTTGACAGTAACATCTAACAATATTGCAAAATATATATATGTAAGGTTCTGTTGACTGTAAATTACAAAATAGTGTTTATATTTAATAGTCAAGCTACTCTCAAAGTATACAAATAGCTTTGAATTACCTTATTAATTTGGAAGATACCTATGTTTCAAGGTTTTCAACTCAATTGCTGTGCAGCATACCCTCAGAATTCAAATTTGATTTTTTGTTTCTCATATTAATGGGATTAAACCAACTGGATTATTTTGTTCTCTTCCAAATTTTTGTTGACTGCTTTCATGTCACTTCACTTATAGCCAAAAAAAGAAGGCGAATCAACTGCTATTCCACTTGATGGATCAGCCAGGAGGGCTTGCTTTTAGACAGACAGATGGTATCTTGGCTCTTGAGATAGACTGTTCCACCTGCACAAATAAGCCTCCCTTAGTCTTGAACCAGGCTACTCCCCAATATACTTGTAGAGGAAATTATCGTATTGACCATCTTACAGGGACTGAATCAAGAATATGATAATTAAAATATTAATTTATTTTTAGTCTCCTTGCATTTAATTTTTTTTTTCTTCATTCTAATTCTAATCCTAGTGATAACTTCTAGAGCCTTATATTTGTAGTTTAAATGCTTCGATGCAGTGGCACAGAAGGCAGCACTGTTCTGTTTGAGGACTGAAGCACATGTAGATAAAACAAGATTCTTTCAAATCTACCTTAGATGTGCTTATATGTTTTGTTCCTTCTGTAGAAAAGTAAAATTGGTGTGCCATGCCCAGATTTTGTCCCCCAGGTCACAGGGACAGGGAGAAACTGAAGGTGTCCAGCAGGAAGTATACCAAGATGGTCAGAAGCCTAGAGAAACATATCCTACAAAAAGAGGTTGAAGGACTCAGGCTTATTCATACTGGTGAAAAAGAAGCTAAGGGGTGGTCTAGCAATGACCTATAGCTAATTGAAGAGCAGTTACTGAAATGACAGAGCCAAACTCTTCTCATTAGTATAGATGATACAACAGGGTGGAACAGACAAACGTTATATCTTTGGAGGTTCAGATTAGATATTAACAGAAGAAGCATTTTTCTTAGGCAGTACAGCACTGAAACAGGCAGTCCAGAGAGGTTGTGAAATCTCCATTTGTGGAGGTTTTCAAGATTCATCTAGAAAAATTCATAGCTGCCCTCATCTGGTGCTGATTGTAATCCCACAGTTAGTGGAAGACTGTATTACATGACCTCCAGAGATTCCTTCCAACCACTGTTTCTATGACTCTATGATAAGATCTATGGTAATAATGGTATTTCCAAAGAATAATCCTCTTCAGATAAATAAGTTCTTTTACATGTTTTCAAAACTGGCAATACTATTTACTGCCATTGTGCATGAGGAAACTGGTGAAAGCCATTGCCTTTGCTGTCAGATGATTTCTGTTTTTTAAATACAAATTTATTTTAGGCATGTATGCTTTTTTTTTTTACCAAGCTCTTTCCACTCTAAAGTCACTACTTGCTATTAAAAATTAAATGTTGATTAGGATCCTCATTTACTTTTGCTATAAAAGATGGTGTCATTCCAAGGAAGTATGTAATTTAGAAGTCCTAATTGTTTTATTCTACATTAAATGGTAATTAAACATTATTTCTGATATTATTGTTATATGATAAATAACTTCAAATTAGAATGTCACATTTTAAAAACAAAAGAGTTACAGGCATTTGACATCTTTGGGGATCTGGCCATAATCTGTAATTCTCTGGCTTTGAATAAATTAGATCTGAATTTTGGGGGATTAATTGTGTCTTTTACCTTTGTACTATAATGTAATAAGAAATATTAATCTAGTGGAATAATAAATATTGTTTGGTCTTGAAAACATGAATATAATTTATTTTCATTTCATTAAGAACATTAAGATTGTTCTCCACCTGAAAAATGTGGAAATAGCAATTTATTCCAAGATCTAGACTGCTTAATATAAATACTAAAATAAACACCACAGTACATAAAAATCAGATGCTTCCCCTGACGAGGAAAGGCTCAACTATCTAAATTAGACAGTCTTTCTAGATAGCCGGTAGAATTTGCTATCCATGTTAAAAAATAAACCAAGAAGGCTTCACAGTGGCACAATAGCCATCTATATATAACTATTATGGATGCATCTGAAATCCTGCCCTTTTTGTTCCTTGGCTTGTCTCTGTTATTCAGAAGACTGAAATTAAATGAGAGGAATTCTATCTTCTACATGTGAGCCCTTTCTTGCAATAACATTTGCTCATCTCCACAGGAACTATTATGTCACTACTGTACTCCTTTTGTAAAAGAGAATGACTAGAACTGGCTCCAGGTTATGCATATATTCACTAATATGCTAACATTACAATATGGTTAGTGTTATATTTCTTTTACTCTGTCATGTTAACGTTTGCATCTAGTCTTGTTTATGCAAACAATCCTGTTCTTATCTGTTAATATCTCTAATTCTCTGTCTGCTTATAAATGTCCATTTCTTCTCTTATAAAGTTTCCTTTGTAGAATTTTCACTTACGTTAATTTTTTTTCCTAACACTTGCTTTCTTCTGATCAAAGCAATTTTTGTTTGTTTCTTTGCTGCTTTGTTTTGCTTGCAAGGAAAAAGTCTCACCAGGTTTGAGAAACTATAAGCCAGCAATTAGTGCTCTGAGGTGAATAAAGTATCTGAAGGCAACTGAATATTTCACTCTGACCTAGAATGTATTAAAAAAAAAAAAAAGAAAAAGGACCCAAATATGAATGAGCTTTATAAATAATTTACTTTGAATCTGAGGATCACGATTAGAAACCATCTCTAATTACAAAACACTGAGTTTATTGTAATATCCTGAATCATATTTAGTTACCCATCATCTGTATGATTCTACCACCTTTAGATGCAGAGTTTAAAAAAAAAAAAACAGACATGGAAAGTGTTCATATACATGCAGTTTACATATGAGGGTTTGTATTTAATCTGCATATATTTGTATATAAGACTATTCCATGTTTTGGTTGCAGAATATATTAGCTAATCTAGTGCATTAGAAATAAAATAGTTTATTAATAAAACTAATATGCTTAATTTCTAGGAAGTTATAATGTACTGTAAATTGCATTGGATACCTGGACAGTAAAAGAGATTGATGGATACATTAGAAGCAAATACACCAGTGGAACCAAATGACTTGAAATCCACTGCTTAACCCTCATCTCCCCATCCCTCTCCCAGGAATACATCAGTGTTATTTCAGCACATATCATGCTATTTCTAGAGAGGAAGAATATATAATGATGTAGAGTTGTATATGTTGTGTACTTCTGAATGCATAGATGATGGATGTAGGCAGAAAAATAACTTTCACATAAATTTGTAATTTAATCATAAAATGAATTTATTTTAAAAAATCAATTTTGTAACAAACTGATGATGACAGAAAAAAATAGAGGAAACTGATGATGAAATGAAAAGTATATCTTATTCAAAGAACAACAGTGTCTTCTAGAAAATATGCTAGTCTTTCAAAAGAAAGGTAAACAAATGTGGCAGTGTTAAACATCATCAGTGAGCACCCTCTAAAAGGAAATGGATGCATAGCTTTAAAGGGAAGAAATTATAAAATCTGATTCACCATTGCTCCAATGCCTTTACATCTATATTTTGGTAAAGCTGCTGTATGTCTGAAATAATGCATAGCTGGATCATGCTCTTCATATGAACCTGTATGCTCACAGATACATGAAAGACTTAAAGAGCTCAATCTATTCAGCTTACTAGAGGAAATGTTAGGAAGCAATATAATTGAAAGAAATTTAGTATCTTCAAGGGGAAATGATTTTTTATACTAAAAGGCTTCTTAATCTAGCAGACAAAGTGTAATTAAATCCAGTGGCTGGAAGTGGGTTAGAAACAAAATCAAAATTAAACTAAGGTACATGTTGTTAAACATTTTGGATGATTAGCTAGTATAGCAATTTAATGAAAATGTGGAGAGTTAGCATTAAAGATTTTAAATCCAGATCAGAAATCCTTATCAGAGCTACATTCTCAATCAACCAGAGCTTTTAAGTACTGATGTAAGAATCAAAATAACTACTATTAGATCGCCTGGAAGCAGAAGTTATATCCAGATGAGACAAAGAACACAATATAGTCTTCACCTCTTCGGATTGCGCTGGAGCACACGTGCTGTTGTGTGTTGGACAGATGCTTATGAATGGTTTCCAAAGTAGTTGCCCTTCAGTTTCTGAGATCAGTTACGCTTTGTGCAGAAAATTTTGTCTAATCACTATGGATATCATTTGCATTTTAGCAATTCCTAGGTACCCACTCAGTTCTACCTTTTTTTGTAAGCTGAAATAAATTTCTTACTGCTTTAATAGCCCTGATACCAGTGGAATTGTTTCAAAAGCCACAGCTGTTTCAGAACTTCTTTTGCCTTTTAGAAAAATGGTCCAGGCATACTTAGATAATATGTCTATCACTGTTACGATGTCCAAAGCTCAACAACAGCTGTGCGTAGCCTCTCATGATCCTGGATGCCCTTTCTTGCCTTGCTCTATCCATGTTTATATATGCCTTTTTGAGTTTTCTCTTCCAACACTTTCACTTGTTTCTTCTGTAATGGTTTTTATAACAAATACTTCATTTTTTGGACATACATACAAAATTATTAGTTCCACATTCGCTAGAAAGAAAATGTTCCCTTTTTAACTGTTATTCAAAGAACAAAATCATTAGCTCCTTTTCCTTGGATGAGACTGGGTTTGCTGTTCTTTCTCACCAGTGATCACTGGCTGAAGGACTGAGAAAGAAGTCTTCTTATTGTAGTGTAAATCATGCTTGTAAACTGCCTGGGATAGAGCAGAGCTCTTGCTGGAGGGCAGAAGGAATAGCTTAGTCCCCCTCAGAACAGCTTCTGCAGACAGTGCTCAACTCCATACTGAGACACTGGTTGCATACTGATCCTTACCATTAAGGTCATTAAAGCCACCTTTTCTCCTGACCTCAGATGTCCTGACCAGTGTGTCCCAAAGCTGCCACTGCACCTTGTGCTGTGAAAACAGTTAATTGCAGGATTGTAACTTGTAAAGGGTCAGTGAAAAACTTTGCTATTGCAGAGAAGTATCTGGAGAGCTGTTTCACTGCGCTAATCAGAAGCTCTATTTTATAAACTCGTAGGTATGAAGGCAAGGCAGTTTGACATGTGATAAGTCCTCTGGTTGGGAAAATGTGAAGAAGATGCAATTTAGAGAGAAGGAAGATAATAGACACAAAGATTTGTTGAGATGGGTCATAGGGACCAAGCTTTACTTTTGGAGCAGAAACTGAAGCAAATCTGTTTGAGTCAAATCTGATCTGCTTTATGTCAGATTTTGCTTTGTTAACATCACCACCATTTGGTTTGAGTCTGATAAGTCTGGGAGAATTGGATGGGACAAGAGGAGATATAAGGAGGCACAAAAAAGGAAATACATGCCAGAACCAGCTGCAGCAAGAGGGGAAATTCATGAAGCCAAGGAGGGCAATGTAAAAAAGACTGTGGCTATAGTCTTTTGGTATTTGATTATTTTATCACACAATGATCTGGGTTTCACTTCCTTTTTAAGAACAGATTATGTGCCCTCAACACACAGGAACAACACATAGAAGAATATTCTGTTCCTGTACAGAACTCCTGTTGTATTCAAAGGATTACATCTGCAGCCCAATTTAGGATGTAATTCAACACCTTCTAGTTTGAATAGGATACCCAAGCTGCCCAAGAGTGTCAATTAATTTCAATTGAATTCCTGTATGTCTGACAAAGATCAATAGTCCAGGCTTTGAACATCTTTCCAGTCTATACAATGTCACCAGATGATGTCATTCCTCTGTTTTAGAACATGATTCCCTGCACAGAGGCTACTCCTCCTTCCTCCAGCCCTGCATCTCTTCTAGGGTCCATTTGAGATCAAAGTACATATTGCATGGGGAATGGCGTACGTCATCCCTGCCGACTGCATCTATGGTGTTGAATAACACAAAGCCATGGATCAGTCTTAGGGATCAATCCAGGCCAAGTGGCACACATGGGATCGCACCCATATACATAAAGGTTAGCTATTTCTACAGCAAAATTTGCTTGGACTAAGATCGTTGGAATGGTCTAAAACAGAACAATCAAATGAATGAACAGTTAAACATTGCAAATGATCTAGAGATGATCTGTGCTCAAGTTCACAACCTTGCCCCATATTTTAACAGTTTCAAAGCCTCTGTCTCACAACCTGCTTCCTGCGTGAGCTAAGGATCCACTCACAGTGCCACACTCTTGACCAGGATGAGGTAACCATACAGAGAATGCTGGAGCCCTGGCAGAGAAAGATCTGAGGCTAGCAAGTGTCCAGCCAGGAAAACACATTCTTAATGTAGGCAGGGTTGGTGGCGGGAGGAGTGCATGTATGTTCACAAAAGAGAACAGCAACATTAGGAAGAACTGAAAAATGGGCCAACAAGGCTCATAGGCTTGCCAAGAGAAGCCCAAGAGCATCACCTGAATGCAAGATAATGGGAAAGTATGTTTGCCTGAGGACTTACTCCATGGAATAATTTTGCATAATAGCAGAGTAGCTTCATACCTGTTCAGCACTTCATAACTGGAAAGATAATTTTGTACTCCGGTAATTAACCCTCTGCTGTGGAAACATGGCATTGCTGCACAAAGTTCTATGCTCAGTGGTGATGGAGGAGGCAGGACTGCAGTGAATTAACATAGTGGAATTATAAATATCTGGAATGTTGGGTATCCGCATAATTTAGAGTATCTCCCCACTGATGTGAAATCAAAGTGATGAGCACCAAGCAGGTTGTTGGCAACTGCTCAACAACCTTTTTACTGTGCATTTGTACCTGGTTAAGAATCTATCAACTAATCAGAAAAAAATTTAGTTTACGTACTAAAAATGCTATCACTGCAAATAAGGCTGGTGTCATGGGGTAAAACATGAATCTTCAAGTCTACATGACTAAGAAGACGTAATCTATCATGCCTTTATGTATCAGGGCACAAGATAATTGTGGACTGCCTGCAGCGACAAGTATATCTCCCTGTCTCACATTCATACTAACAGATCATGTCAAATGTGTCCTCAATTTATGCAACATTATTTATATATGCATTGGCAGCTGCTCTTCCCAGGGCTAGTGTCCAGTTTCTATAATAACATAATACTCCTATACTGTAATACTGTACTATAATAATGTAAGAAAAAAACCATCAAAGGCTACTGTTCCTTACATCCTAAGATGGAGGCTTGGGGGGCATTTGATGAGATTTACAAACATCCTAATGAATCACTGTCCACCAACTTTAGGGCCTTTAGATACAAACTATTAATTACCAATATATGTTTGGACCGTAACTCTGATGTTAAATGCATCATTTATAAGAAGTAAGCACTGTCTTCAGGCCAAGTGTTGAGGAGGAGTTTATGATCAGATATAGGACTAGACCTCCTTTAAAGGTTGTGTCCATCTCCATAATGGTAATGGTATGCTTAACCCTTGATTTCTTATCTTCCCTTCCCCATCATTCATGCCTTGCATTCTCAAAATGTTACTATTTTGTGCCTATTAAGTGTTCCCCCCCCATTTCTAATTGTTTGAAATAACGTGTGGACTGTGTTACAACTCACAGAAGTGGTGATATTGTAAGATGATACTGACTTGTTGTATTGCATGCCCTTGAGTTTGACATGAGGAAGTAGTGGGACATTTGACTTTGCAAAGCCCATAAAGCTTTGGAAGACATTGTGAGAAAGAAGGGCGCCAAAGACTTTTTGAGAGATTGACTTGAACTGTGCTATGGCCCTGTCTGGGTTTTCTTTCAGAGGAAACTAGCTAATTCATTCCAATTATCAACTTTGGAATGAATGAACATTTATGGGATTTGTGTAATTAAGGGGCCAGAACCCACGAGTGAACTGGGAAGCTGAGTTATTTGAATCCGTATTCATAGATAACCAATGTGCTGCTATTGTACAAATATCAAATTGCTGCTACTTTAGCTCTCAGGATAGTTTACCCAGAAAGGAATGTTACTTTCTCATACGATACTGAAAAGTCTAATAATATATTCATATTTAGAAAAAAAATTGGAATCAAACTATGTAGAGAGGAACGGTGATTTTTCTTTTAGTGTCCCTTGCGCAGGCATCAGTTGGAAAGAAAAGCTTTTTATATGATCTTCCTCCAACACAAGCAAAATTCTTTAAGAATTTAATCCATATATAATATATTAGTGAAACTTCACTCCATGGAAAGTTTACCATGGAGAAATAGGGATTAAACTTGTCCAGTAGTTACCAAATAGTGTTTGTAGCAAACAACTTGTTTATTTCTATTCCTCTGTCACTTATTTTATCCCTATATAGATTTAATGACAATCCTATATTTAAAAATACATATTGATTTGTTCCACTTAGGACCCTTTTTTTCCCTTATGTGTGTTTGTCACGCCTCCTTGCATCAAAACCAGTTTTATTATCCACATGCTTCTGAGAGACAAAACTTGTCTCTGCTGTTCTCATGTGATGTCATAGATTTCAAGGAAGTTTAGTGTCTTCTTCAAGTAAATGTGAAAGACTGAACAAGGTCTAGCTCTGGCAGATGAAAGATCCTCTGTGTTCAGGCAAGAAAGGAGCAGAAAAATAATGCTTATATTTCTCAGCTTCTGGATTGTGAGATAGACAAGAAGAATTAGTTCAAACAAGTAGAACAGAGCTTTCTGAAGAAAGGCATAGAAGCATCTTTGGTTTTCTAGTGAACCTTTTTATTGTTTATAAGATTTTTTTTCTGTTTTCTGACTTAGCATCCCAGGTTTCATGTGCTGTTTGAATCACTAATAAGAGGAAAGATTTGGAATGTACTTTGCACAGGCACTGAGTAGTCACAGCTTCATATGAAATCGTCACATTTGAAAATAGAATTCTGCTGTTTACATAAATACTGTTTAAATTTTTTACTTCTGTGGTTTTTTATTTATTAAGATATCCCATGTCCTAATCATGCCTTACATATTGTTAGAAGAAAGATATACATAAATAATATAGGCTTGCCAGCTTAGAATAGCACCCACAGATTTCTCAGCTATTGACAACAGCACATGCTGAATATATTATATGGTTTAGGTATGATTGGGAAGGAGAAAGGGAAGAATAAAACCAGTTACACTATCTGCTATTTTATTCTACATCTTGCATTTTCTCTATTAAAGGCCTCCATTATTAATGTGGAAAAAGGAAGCTTTTCCTTTTCCCAGTTTGATAAGTATCTGTGATCTCATTGAGGCTTTTCAGTCAGTTTCCTAAAGATAGGTGGAATTAATTCAGTTCTAGCCCCAGTTGCGTACAATTTGTGAAATAGGAATGTAAGAAATATGGCATTAAAAAGAATGTTAACTGCAAAGACTGGAAATAGAGATGACTGAGTTCTTACAAGATCTGTTTTTGTAGGCTGTGCCTAAAAGCTTGTATAAAAATCTACATTTAAGTAACTAAATATGGTTTGGCTTTCAGAATGCTGAATCACTGAAGAAAGCTGTTGACATAACTGAAAGCCAGGGAAACTTGCGCTCTCTGAAAATAAAGTCACCTTTTCTTATATGCATAATTTGACCACATTTATTTAAGTATTTCAATCAGAAATTATCTAACTCTTCTTTATGAGTTTCTCTACCTCTACTTCCTGTTTCTTAATCTGTTCTCTCCCCCATCATCTTACCTCCTATCTACTGGACAACGAGCACCTCAAGAACTAACTTGAGACGAAAGGGAATCAAAACAAAGATCCAAATCCAGTAATTATTTCCTGGGTGCATAACAAAAACTAGAACAGTTGTTCCTGAAATCTTAAAACTCTAGGGAAGTTGGTCTACAATTCTACATAGCTGACTGAGATCCAGACTCATCCATATTTCACAGAAATTCGAGCAGGAAAAATTTTATAAATGTTTACTGCATTACCTCTCAGTTGGGCAACCTCCATGTTAAATGAAAGGATAATACTATATCTTAGCTGAACCCTGAGGTTTCGAGAACTCTGTTTTGCAAATTATGACTAAGAAAATATTAACCACATTAGCAAGAAGAAAATAGCAACAGTAATGGCTTAATAGACAGAACAGCTGTTTTGCTGGTGCTGATTCTCCATTTGCTATTGAAAGCTCACCGAATCTAAAAAATATACTTTTTAACTATTAAATGCTCACTGTTATAACAAATAATGTTGAAAGACAGAAGAAGACATTTTTTAATTTTTTTTTTTTTTAACTAGATATAAGTCCAAGCTTGCTTTAATTACTGACATCAATACAATTTTGTCCCCTGTTCAGAATTTTCTGATCTTAGGTTTTGGAATGATCTTTGTTTCTAATTCCAGTTACATGCATTCTTCTTATGCATACAGAGTTTAGATCTGCAATCGTGATAGCCATCCAGTTTCTCCTCTGAGTAGTCTCTTTGATACAGTAGGCCACTATATTGGGTTTATGTGCAAGATTTTAGTAGCAGCAGGAGCTACAGGGGTGGCTTTTGTAAGAAGATGCCAGAAGCTTCCCCTATGTCTGATAGAGCCAGTGCCAGCCGGCTCCAACATGGACCTGCTGCTGGGCAAGGATGAGCCAATCAGCAACAGTGGTAGCGCCTCTGGGAGAACAGATTTGAGAAGGGGGAAGAGTTGCTGTGCACTGCAGCTGGAGACAAGAGTAAGAATATGTGAGAAACAAGCCTGCAGACCCCCAGGTCAGTGAAGAAGGAGGGAGAGGAGTTGCTCCAGGCGCCAGAGCAGAGATTCCCCCGCAGCCCGTGGGGAAGACCATGGTGAGGCAGGCTGTCCCCCTGCAGCCCAGGGAGGTCCACAGTGGAGCAGATATCCACCCTGCAGCTCATGGAGGACCTCACACCAGAGGAGGTAGATGTGCCCTGAAGGAAGCTGTGACCTTGTGGGAAGCCCGCGCTGGAGCAGGCTCCTGGCAGGACCTGTGACCCTGTGAAGAGGAGCTCACGCTGGGGCAGGTTTGCTGGCAGGACTTGTGACCCCATGGAAAGGATCCCACACTGGAGTAGTTGGTTCCTGAAGGACTGCAGCCCGTGGAAGGAACCCATGCTGGAGCAGTTCTTGAAGAACTGTAGCCCATGGGAAGGATTCCCATTGGAGAAGTTCATGGAGGACTGTCTCCCATGGGAGGGACCCCACTGTGGAGCAGGGGAAGAGCATGAGCAGGAAGGAGCGGCAGAGACAACATGTGATGAACAGACCGCAACCCCCATTCCCTGTCCTCCTGCGCCACTGGGGGGAGGACATAGAGAAAACCAGGAGTGGAGTTGAGCCCAGGAAAAAGGGAGAGGTGGGTTGAAGGTGTTTTAAGATTTGGTTTTATTTCTCATTATCCTACTCTGATTTGATTGGTAATAACTTAAATTAATTTTCCCCAAGTTGAGTCAGTTTTGCCCATGACAGTAATTGATGAGTGATCTCTCCTTGTCCTTATCTCAACCCATGAGCCTCTTGTTATATTTTCTCTCCCCCTATCCAGTTGAGGAGGCAGACTGATAGAGCGGCTTTGTGAGCACCTGGCATCTGGCCAAGTTTAACCCACAACAGCCACACAAACTGCAGTTAGTATAAACAACAGTTACCCTTATTGACCTATGACTGAACTCAAAGCACAACAAAAAGTGAAAACAGTAGCTGGTATTGTGGGATTTAATACTTTCTAAATAAGGCAGAAGAACATAAGGAAAGGACTATAACCACTGGAAGGAAAGGAAGTGCTAAAGTCAGAGGAGGCATTACCTGCCTCAAAGAAAGAACTGTAACAAAAAAAAAGGATCAGAACAAAGAACTTGTGAATACTTGGAAAAAGACCTGAATTTCCCTCTGCAGTTGGCTGTGTCCTAGTTCGCCAGTCCCTGGCCAATAGCTTGGTGGCTTCTTTTTTAACAGGGACTACATATCCTACTTAGTTTTGCATAGCTGTACCTATATCCAAAGAATTTTCTTCATTGGAGGATGCAATGTACACTCCATGTACTGGCAAGCTGAATAACAATATTGAATTGTATTTTAGGCTCTCCCACAGTATAACGTCATTTATCAAGTATTCACCTCTTATCCTTTTTCCTTCTGGTGTTACTTTTTCTTTCAGTGTCAAGCACAAGTCACCATCTGAACACCTTGATTTATGGACAAGATATGGCTATCATTGTCTGTTTATAATAATAATTTGTATGGTCTCTTTCAATATTTACTTTTCACCAAACATGGTAGAATAGTCTGTAACTTGTTGCAAGTTTTTTAAAGGAGAAAATATACTTATAATGGTCATGGTGTTTTTTTTTTTTTCCTTTAAAACAGATTTTTCCATTGAAACAGTTCAGTTGAGTCATTTCTATTTTGCTTTTACAAAATTTTATCATCATTCCTTATGCAGTTATGCACTGGGACCATTTAGTGCTAATTTTGGATCAAACCAAAGTAATTTCAGTTATTAAAACTACTGAATGTTTTCAGTCATTTTAACAACGAGAAGCATTATTTTTGGGGGTTGGATTTGTTGGAAGCTGTAGCTCAAACCTCCATTATTAGTGGGTTGAATTTCTTTGTCAGGACTACATATCCAGCAGGCAATTGTTTGGCTTACTGTGTGATGGAAGACACAAATTTTTCGGTGTATCATGGGAAAGGCATTTGGAACGTTGCGCAGGAGATTTATCCTAATGGAAGGAGTGGGAACTAAAAATCCCATGAGGCTATATAACAACATAAGGAGACAAAACTTGATGTCACTCAAAAAGACTCATTTAGAAAATAATTTGAGATGGTTTCATAAGCAAAAAAGAAACCATAAATGGTTTAGGTAATTAAACAGGCATACATAAAAGAAGTTTCATGCTATACACATACTTAAGGTGCTGAGATGATTCATTGATGGTCATAAAACTGGATAGTGGAAAGAAAATTAGTATTTTTGATTCACACACTAGAGAAAGTCATTTTGAAAATTCATGGTGGTATATTCTATTTTCGTTTAATTACTCATTGACATCTTTATGGGTTTTTTCCCCTCAGGAATGTAAATATCTCTATGTAATGCTACTGTATTGAAAATATAAGTAAAGGGCTTCTACACATCTAATAGTTAATAAAGGATTTTGCATATTTGTTCTTGATCTACCAAGGTTATATTTAGTCCCTCCTAAATGTTTCTTTAGATGAACTAAGTTATAATAATCTCTTGATCAAACAAGAAGGGCCATTTTAATCTTGTTTTATTATTTCCAAAAGAGGGGAAATTTTACCTGTATCTGTTCTATTCCATTTTTGAGGGTCAAGACAGAAAGTTAATAACTTTGTCTTGCCCATTTGCTCTGACAGCTGGTGGTCAATTAGTATTCCCTCATCCCATAATTGGAATCGCTGATTACAAACCACTGTTGCTAAGACTCAAATATTGTGGCTCATTTGCAACTTCACTGCCAGGTGAGATTAAGGGAAATGTCCCCCTGGTTAAGCCACCAGGAGCTGTGCCAAACTATAATCAGTCTTTTGCATACATCAGAGACCTACAAACACAGCAGAATGATTGTATAAGCAGCAGCTGCAAGTTAAAGCTGCTTCAAATTCTTCAAACATATGCACTTTGCCAGATATCCAACCACTCTTGCAAATGCCAGTACCTCATTACTTGGCAAGTTTTCTAAGACATACAGCTAACACAAAGTAGAGGAATACCAAATTGCCCACACAATATGTAAAAGATTTTTTTTAACCACATAGAGATAATAAATCTGATTCTGCTATTGATGAGATTATAGTTGCTGTTGCCTCTGCATTCAGGCTTCAGAATACCTAATACTGAATCCTGGTAAACACTGAATTTGTAGAAAATTGAATTTCTGAAGTAGCTTTTCCATAAAGAAGTACTTAGCATAAAGTTAGCATGTTACCCTTTTACTAAAACAGGTCTAGCTCATACTAAACATTAGCTGTGAAGTTCATTGGTGGTAAGGGAAAAATTGCAGGTAGGAAGCTTATTCAAAAATCTCATGAGTAGTGAGGTCTAAAATGAGGAATATGGTCACTTTGTGGATGATTAATGTTTTGATACATCCATTGCATTTTGGGGTTTTTTGTTCTCTCAATGTATCTCCGGTTTTAATTCCTCACTCCTGTCCAAGGAGCCCTATTTGACAATCAATCTTTCCAAATATTGCCATTTCTACTTTTCTTGTGCATTTATTTCAGCTAGAAATATTACTGTATTCTAGGAATTAACCTGGGAATCAGGAGACTGTGGTTCTGTGGTTCACAAATATAAATTCCTGATCTGATGATGATTCCTTTTCTCTAACTTTTTTCCCTCTGTCTCAATCTGTTTAAATTATAACCTCTTTAGGACTAAGCTTCTCTCATTATGTTTTTGCTACCATGTCTCAGCACTTTGAAGACAAATGAATGGGAGCTACGATCTGTTAACACAGTTCAGACAATAATTGGAAGCCTTAGTTTCAGCATTCAGCTCATTTCTTTCAGGGGACAGTACCTAGAAATGTGCTTCAGTGGTTTTAGGCTTACAGTGTTTTCTTCAATTTCCAGAAGAGCTTGTTGAAATCTTTGTCTTTATTAGCTGTTAGTCTGAAGTGAGCCTACTCATTGAAAGCGATTAATGTGTTTAATGTTCTGATATGTGCAATAGAAATAAGATTACTGTTCGCTTCAGAGTGGTCCTTGCTTCATTCTAAAATGTGCCTATAACAGCCCAAAAAATCTTCTTAACAGACTGTGTTACAATATATACTTCTGTCCTCATGCTTGAAATCCTTGCCAATCTCCTATCCTCTTACATTTACATGTGGGGCTGACGTTGAAATGTGCATTTCTTAAGGTCCAGTGTGTCTGTGATTTCAAGTGACACAAGTTGGCTTCAACTGAATGATGTTTTCCAGTGATCTCTCATGGACTCTGGCTGCTTATACATCAAATGTTGCAGCTTGCCTGACCAAACTATGAGAGCATCTGTGGAGGAACTGAATGCCAGAGTTGCTTAATTCTCTTCCTCTGCTTGTCTTCAGAATTTTGAATTGAGAGAGTAACATTACATCTACTGAGGAGATTAGCTTGCTTCATTAGCAAGAAGGATGTGAATAGTCATGGACTGGGCTGTGATGAGAAGATTAAACTCTCAACTATCCCAGAGAGTATATAAAGAGGTGCTTGGAAGTCAGTATCTGGAACAGGGAGTGGAGAAGTAAAATGCAATATGCGTAAAGTTTTCAGTGTTGGCAACAGTGATGGGAAGAACAGACCCATTAGAAAGAGAATGCCTGAGATGATCGAAAAGTATAGGTGAGAAAAGCCCATTGCCTACTTACAAAAATCTTTGGTAAAATGACTGAGCAGCCCTAGAGAACAATAGAGGTGGGTCTTGTCTATACTGAAGAAATCTACTGGATATGTAAATTAGCAAAAATGCCTATTTATAGCTTAAGATTATCACTATTTCCATTTGTGGTTCAAAAATGAGGGATATATAAGAAGTGTATATTCAATAAAAACATCTGATACTGTTCTTACAATGATGTTTTCACTGTGATTGCATCCAATTTATTGCTTTCTCACAGAGCCATAAAATAATAACCAAAAAAAGAGTATTTTTCTGGACAGTACATAATTGAATAATTGGCCTTCTGGTAGATCTAGAGAACACATTTTCAAACAGGGCAAATCAATCTAAAGTATTGGATGTCAAAACCTTGTCTGTGTGTTTTGAAAATTTAAGACCAGATATTTTTACTACTTTTAATATTTTAATTTGTGTTTATATATATTTTTTTTTTGCAGTATCTTCTTTGGAAGCAACAATAAAAGGACAAAAAGAGATTCCTATGTCTTATCCAGTCCCTGAAGTATATCCTTGTACACAAAGGGAAGAAGGTGGCCCTTCTGCAGAAAAGCACACCTTATAGTACAGAAATCCAAAACAGAGTATACCAATCACATGTCAAGAGCCTTTATTTTTACCCACTGACTATCAAAAGAACTTTGTGAAGTAACTAGATATGTACACTGTATATGTTTGGCATTAGTTTAAATGAATCGTCACAAACTGCTTTAGCTTTTGCATATTCTTTGACAACAATGCAGCATGCTGTAAGACTATCAGTGACTGGAAAACTGTTCACAGTTCTATTTTTTTTTTCTCCTTGACTATCATTTAATTTTTTTCTGGAAGTGCTACAGACCTAATAGGACTTGCATTTTTATCCCATTGTTAGTAATACATAATGAGCTTTTCTTTCTTTTATTTCATAATTGTGTTTCAATTGCATAATATTCCTATTTAAATTAAAAACTGTTTAAAATAGTTGCAAGTTCTGATACATTTAGAATTTGCAATTCAGAGATAAAAATGCAACAACAGTTTAAGATACTATTGCCTCTTTAGCCACATGGAACTTAAACTAAATTTCTGGTAATTCATTCAGGATTCTTGCTTATTATGCCAATGGTTTTATCCTTGACCTGGAAGGACCACACACTCTAGGGATTAGTGATGATTACGTTTCAGTCTAAGATCATCTCCATAGAGCAAAGACTGCCAATTGAATCATATTGTGCTGAACTGCATAAAAATTATGCCAAATTATGTGCGGATAATTTAAAAGCAAGTTGCTCATAAAAAGGTAAGTAGCAGAATATACTATACTGCAAAATAAAGTTAGTGACAAGAAAGGTAACTGTTGTTTCCCTGGGTAATTTTTTTTTTTTTTAAGTTTACTGCTCCTACTGAAACTTACAGAAAAAGTTGTGTCTTGGAGATAAATATTCAATATTTAGGAAAAATTTTAAAAAGTTCCACTGAGGTTTTTTTAATGAGATTTTGTAAGCACGTTATCTAATATTGGCTTAGAACTATACTTCACTAGTAGTTAAGTATTCTGAACTGATTCTTAAGTTTCTAGATATTAATTTAGAAAAATAAAGCTCCCATTTCTCATCTTGGCTTTGGTAAGTACTTCTTTTGTTAACCTTCTTCAGCTCTCTTGCAAATTCCTACATCACTTTACCGAAGCAGTTCCCTTAAGGTGACATATGTCATGGGTTTGGAGTTACCATTAATTTAAAAGAAATTTAGTATAATTTAAAACAAATTCAGTGTGGCTCCAGAAGTCACAAAGTATTTAATTCCTAATTGCTTACCTATATAAAATTGTATTAGGTAACTGTACACAAAAAGTATGTTATGTTTTTGGTTTTTTATTTTATTGAATGTTTTAAAATATTTGATTACTCTTTGATAAAAATAGTAATTTTAAACTAAAGTCCTCAGATACAGAGACAAAAATTCAGAGGGAGATTCATCACATATACATTCAGTTAAATCATCTCTTATAAAGGGCTCTAAACCAAGTGTTGAAGCTCATTCTGTATGAAGACCAATCACCTGGACCAAGCCACCATTTTCATAGTGCATACTTGGCCTAGATCTTTAGCAGATTTAAGGCATGTTCAGGGTGGGTTATTTTTGTGGGTTTTTTTTCCATTATGACATTTTAGTGCAAATTTTCTGAAGAAATGTCTGTGTCAGAGCCAATCAGAGTAGTAGTTTTTAACATGACAGCAAGGATATATGTTGCATGCAGTTGAATGCGATAGGAGAGCATGTAGAGCAATATGAGGACTGACAGGATAGCACTTTGAGACTTTTCATTAATTCAGTCCTGTGGTACTTAATGTACTGTAGTCTACAACAGTCTCCAAACTTTTCTGATCATGCTCGCCTATCAGTAAAAAAAAAATTTGGGCATGGACTCTCAATATATATATATGTTTATTTACTTATAATTACATCATCTGCCAGTTTAGTTCTAATACTTTCTTCTTGCACTCCAATGGATCATCTTGAACACGCCTAGGGGGTGTGCTCACCCCATTTTGGAGACCACTGGACTACAGAACCTGTAAATCTAGTTGGGGTTGCCAATTCAATGACAGAGCCATTCATCCAGAATTCTAGCAATGCAATGCTGAATTTCATAACATCAATGACATTTCTGATGGATGAGAGAAAAGGAGGGGAAAAGGAAACAACTCATGAAGCAGTGCAGATGATAGACAGAAAAATAGCCATTTGTTCTATTCATACTGAAGTGGTAACACCACAAGTATTATGAATAATCACAATTTCAAATGTATCAAACTTTCCAGTTTCACAGGACAGAGTATGTAATGATTATCTCCCACAGTGGGGTCTATTTTTTACTGTTTATGGAAGAAACAGCAGAAGTAAGAATCTGATCATAGCTCTACATGAGCAGTTTACCATTGGCTCCCATACCCCTAGCTGGAAGGGACTTGATAGCTACTATTTTCTCACATACCTTGTCTCCTCTAACTGACCTCCAGCTCTACATCTGATGAAACTCGCCTAATGAGGTCACAAACAGTCCTACTGTTAGTTTTACTCTTACTTTAATGTACATTGTCTAGTTAGGACAGCCAGACTAGTAGAAACATAGTTGGCTAGTTGGACTTGGAGCATAGAATTTAATGAGCCATAGTCTACTCAGAGGCTGGTAACATGGGGAGTACCACAGGCACCTGTCCTGTTGAGGAACGAGTCGATACGCTGGAGGGCAGGGCTGCCATCCAGAAGGAGCTAGACAAGCTGGAGCAGTGGAACAACAAGAAGTTCAACAAGGACAAATGCAAAGTCCTGCCACTGGGAAGGAAGATTCCCCCTGGCAGTGAGGCAGGCTGCAATACTGAGAGTTAGGGAGCAGCTCCTGGGGGCAGTGAGCTGAACATGAGTGAGCAGTGTGTCCTAGCAGCAAAGATGGTGTCGTGGTTTAACCCCAGCCAGCAACTAAACACCACGCAGCCGCTCACTCACTCCCCCCCCACCCAGTGGGATGAGGGAGAAAATCAGGAAAAGAAGCAAAACCCGTGGGTTGAGATAAGAACGGTTTAATAGAACAGAAAAGAAGAAACTAATAATGATAATGATAACACTAATGAAATGACAACAGTAATAATGAAAGGATTGGAATGTATAAATGATGCACAGTGCAATTGCTCACCAACTGCCAACCGACACCCAGTTAGTCCCTGAGCGGCGATTCCCCACCCCCACTTCCCAGTTCCTATACTAGATGTGATGTCCCATGGTATGGAATACACCGTTGGCCAGTTTGGGTCAGCTGCCCTGGCTGTGTCCTGTGCCATCTTCTTGTGCCCCTCCAGCTTTCTCGCTGGCTGGGCATGAGAAGCTGAAAAATCCTTGACTTTAGTCTAAACACTACTGAGCAACAACTGAAAACATCAGTGTTATCAACATTCTTCTCATACTGAACTTAAAACATAGCACTGTACCAGCTACTAGGAAGACAGTTAACTCTATCCCAGCTGAAACCAGGACAGATGGCCAACAACATCTGGGTCTCCCTGAACAAGGACACCTCACAGCAGCCTGCCAGAAGGAGATTATGAGGAGATTATCATGAAGTTGGAGCCAGGCTCTTCCCAGCAGTGCATGGGGGGAATGAGTGACAACAGACATAAACTGAAAGAAGAGAGATTCTGACTGGAGGACAGTCAGGCAGTGGATCACATTGTCCAGAGTGGCTGTGTAGCCTTCAGCCTTGGAGATTTTCAAGATCCACCTGGAAAAAGCCCTGAGCATCCTGGCCTGATCTCAGAGATAACCCAGGTCTGAGCCGGAGGTTGGTCTAGACACCTCCCAAGGTCCCTTCAAACATGAATTTTTCTATGAAAATTCTACACCCACACAGGTGAATTCCCAATAAAGTATTTTCCTATTCAATATCATCTCACGGTACCAAATAAAAGTGCTGAGATCCACGATTTCACCTCAGGGTTTGGCACAGCATTTCCCCTTACAACCAAGATTAATTTATGTATTTCTGCAGTTGCATGGATGAATTTCCAGTCTTCCAGAATACTTGATGCAAGATGTTGGTTTGGGTTTGGTTTGGTTTTTCAGAGGGCTAATCAGCAAGATGTCCTCCTTGGTTTTGTCTTCATGCTCAAGACATACGACAAGTGTTAGCTATGACCTTCTTGAATTTCTTCTTAGCCTAGGAAATACTCCCTTTACATTTCTTCCAAATGTAGGACTTCCTTAATTTAAAAGGAAGCTAAAACTCCTATAAAGGGATGCAGGGTTGGGGGTTTTTTTTGTAACAAAGTTTAGTTAAAGCTAATTGAGATTTCTAACCTTCCATTAATTTCTTTGGCCACTGCATTTTCCACCATACATTTAATTTTATCAGGCTTTCCCTCCATATATTTGTATGGTTCTAGCTTGCCTTTGTGTTTTCAGTTCAGCCTCAGTTTCATTGCTGTTCAGCAGTGTTCAAGCCAGCAAATAATTCTACCTACAAGGAGAAAAGCCATAGTTTTTCACCTTTCCAGTATAAATACTAAGTAGTTTAATAAGTAGTAGATGAACAATGTCTCTCTTAAGATAATGGATACAATTGTTCATAAACTTAATGATGTGTTTCCAAGCAACTTACACTCATCACATTGTCTCTCATAACTTTCAGCTCTCAGTAAGCACAGGTTCAATAAACACATTAACTGTAGCTTATGCTGCTACTACTCCCTTTTAAGTTTCAAAAATAAAGTTAGAAAGTCTTTTTAATGCTGTAGTCCTCTTAAATTGAAATATACTTTAAATTTTGTATCTTTAATGTCCAAACAGAAGTTGCTAAAATAACTTAATATAGTTTTTTTCGGTTTGGCTAGTGGAGCTAGAGTTCCCTAGAGTTCTAGTCTGAACATCATGGCCATTCTTATTGAACACTAATGACCTGTTAATTTTCTGAAAAGGTCAGAGACATCCATATGCACAGAAGACATTAGGTTTCATAAAACAACCTATCTATTCTTTGAGCTGTAATCACAGAAAAGTTAAACATGCATTATCTTAGTTCATTGGATGCTACAAACATGGTCTTTCACTTAACTCAGTTGACAAATCAGCAAGTTTAATTGTTTCTTTTATCTGCAGGGCAAGAATAACAGAGCTAAAGATTCTTGTAGACTACCTCTTTCCCAAATCTGTATCCATTACGGTCCAATTAGCACAGACATAAATGTCACAGTTTATATAAACTGATATTGAATAAAATTCATACGCAGTGCCTAGGAAAATATAAAAATTCAGGTTTCCCCATCTCTGAAGCGGACATTCTAAATTCAGACATATTCCTTTTCTGAATGGTTATCCATCTAGTTATCGATGAAGCAAAGCCTTCTTTTTTAATGTTCCCTTGTCCTGAAGGCATCTTCCAGAGACCTCAGCTTCTATTAGGCTGTAGATGATATTGCACATGAAAGGTTTGGTAAGTGTTCTAGCTTTAAAAAAACCATATAGAATGTACAGGTATGAAGCAGAATGCACTTTTCTGGCCACATGGTGATGGATGAGGATTACTGCATTTTCTGGGTTTTCTGGTAGACTTTTTCTTAAAAAGTGCACTAGATGTGTTTTGAGGAAAGCTTCTGGATCACATTCTTCTTGAGTTGCAAGAAGGTATAGTCTAAGAATTAGAAGTCTGCTTAACACTGAGGTAAGTTTTAAGCTTTTTGATCCCCATAAAAACATAGATGTAGGCAATGCTAGAAATATAATTTAGGCATGTAGGGAATGCACTGGCAAAGTATTAGCTATATAAGGAGTTGGTAAGGGATTTTTAGAATCACATTTTAGAGTAGCCCAAATTAATTACCAAAATTATCTTTTAGTCCTAATCTAGGAAGCTAAGTCTTCCTGCAGAATTAGACACGCATCTCTCTAATCAGAGGACTGAAGAGCATGGTGAAGAATATGAGATAAGACTGAAAAATATTGAGAGGGTTCCTTTAGGACAAGTGTCTCACTCACATAGAGGATTTTACATTGAGAAAGCAAATATCAAAAAGTTCTAAGGAGGAAGCCAGAGGAATGTAGCAAAACAGAAGAAAGGCAGGCTTCAGAAAAGTAAAGCTTTTTTTTTTTTTTTTAAATTCCAGCATGTGTTCAATGTGTAAATGCATTATTCTCTTTCAGAGAAAGAGAAAGTAAGTTAGCTATTTCATTTTGTTCCAGACTCAAAAAGACATCATCTTACATTTTCCCTCAGATTTCTCTCCCTCAGTCAGGAGTCACTTGGGAGTTGTGAGTATGGTACTCTAAAGTTCAGTAGTTACCTGCTGAGCAGAGCAACTCTACTATAGTATTCACAGTTACTTCCCCCCCCCCCCCCGTACTCAGATACTTCCATCATTCTCTGATGTTACTAGGTATTATCTCTCAGAAATATTCATTGCTCAGACCAGAGTTGTTAGAGTGGTCTGGCTACTTACACTTGGAAAAATAGAAGTACAATCCTTTCAGCCTGCTGTGCTCTTTATTCCATTTTTTCTTCCTTTTACTGAAAGGACAAATGTATTTTGGGGCAGTAACTGTTCAACGTGAGTGTACTAGCTTTACTTCACCGTTGTGCAACTGTATATTTCAGATGTAAGAGTAATTCCATTTTTTTATCTGTTGTATGTGGGCCTGATAGGGAAAGGATAAGAAAGATAAATCTGTTGATGCTCAGTCATTCTGCCAACTTATCTGATTTTTACTTTTTATTGTTATCAGGTGGGGCAGGAGAGGTGTTGCAGAGGTAACTTACCTCGTGCTGTAGCTCAGTGCTAATTTCAAAAGTTGCTATTGATATAATCTTTTGAGAGGGAATTATGAAACAGAACTCTATACATAAAGAAATATTCCATTCCCCACCTGAGCGAGCATCTCAGCATTTTTAACGTTAAATACACTGACTGAATTATAAAAGGAAGAGATGTTCACACATCTGTTCCCCCAAAGAAACAAATAAAAGAGCAATATTCAAAACCTTATAAAAGTAAAATATAATTTTTTAATGAATGCAGCAATTTTCTGGAACTTTAGTGTGAATTTCAAAGGTGGTTTCTACTATGATTCATTTTTTGCTATGCTTGCAACTGAAAGGTGTGGTATACACCCATGGGAGATTTCAGACCTGATAATCCTTAGGCAACCTGCTGGAGAACAGCTCACCTGACCTTGTTCTTACAGTCTCCTTAGCAGTTTCTATTACAGAGTCCTCTGCCAGTACTGCTGTGCTGAGATCTCATTTATTTTCTGGTGAGCACCACTATGTGCATCTGATTTTTTGATCCAATATGCCAAACAGAAATAGCTGGCCCGGTCTGTGGTCTGCTGGCCAGTTTCCCCTGGGCCGGAGGGTACAGAGGTTGCAATATTGCAAAGGGTGCGCATAAAATATCACACTTCGTGGAGTCCCACCAGAAGGGACTCTTAGCTTTGATGCTCAGTAGCACCCCTCTTTCCTGTCCCCCAGTAAGTCTGGGAGCAGAGCACGCACAGGGGCCAACAAGACCTGCAGCATCTCTTCATGGGTTTTAGGATGCTGGTGATGTGTGGGAGAGTGCTAAGGGAAAACAGAGTAAACAAAGGAGCCACACTTTCATTTGTATTCTGTCATCATGTGGAGCACGCTGGAAGTGTGGCCAGGAGGAAGGCCTGTGGTGTGCAACAATGACATATAGTGAGGTTAGGAAATACTCTGTATCTTTCAGAGCAACCTAGTAGATATAGTACTTTTCTCTGAGAGTTTTTCTACTTTTCTTGATCTGAAAAGATCTGCAGAAATAGTCTTCGCTCTTCATTCAGTTGGGTGGAGAACTTATAAATAAACATGAAAGAAATCTTTTCTTAAGAAAAAACAGCTTTTAAAAAAAAAAATTTAAATTTCATTGCAAATTGATAAAATGTCTGTCCAGATCTAGTAATAATACAGAGGCAGATCCTGATTTCACTCAACTCTTAGGAGTTATTCAGCTATTCGTATGGTGGCATTTTGAACTAGATATACATTTGGATGAGATTTCACTATTCAAAAAGAAAAACAATGTGTTATTGCCAACGAAGCTCCACATTGTGGACTCTGTCTCTTTCTTTGTTATTTCCATTCCTGATATTAAGCTGTAAGACAAGCACCAACCCCATAAAAATTACTTTCCAATGATTTGGTAAATGTACTGTCCAAGGAGCTATCAACAACGTCAAAGATTAATTGCTAGGTAAATTGAAACTTGGATTTTTCAAGATAAGATGGAAATGCTGAAGGAATTAAATTATTACATTACTTGGCATGGTACTTAGGTGCTGATGTCTAAAAAAATCATGGGAGGTATAGGAAAGTAAAACAAAGAAATGGGGTCTATACTTCATTTAATTGTGTCTTTTTACAGTTATATAGCATTATAACATACATCACACTTATCTGCTCTAATTTTATTAAGCTAAAAAATAATGTTGGGAAAAAAAAGTCTTTTTTTTTTTCTTCTGCTTTTCCTGCTCACTTGTTTTATATTGATATTATGGTTTGACTTTTGCATTACAAAATTCTCTGAGCTGGGTTTATTACTTCCTGTATATTTTCAGAATACTTTGCCCAAAGATGTCAGCCTGGTTGAGGTTTGCTATGTTGTGAATAAAGACATATAGCTAGACTCACTGGGATGTTTCAGCTGTGTTAAAC
Source organism: Harpia harpyja (assembly GCF_026419915.1). Classification (NCBI taxonomy): domain Eukaryota; kingdom Metazoa; phylum Chordata; class Aves; order Accipitriformes; family Accipitridae; genus Harpia; species Harpia harpyja. The sequence goes on from NC_068943.1 coordinate 10,602,904, forward strand.
CACTTTGATGGCACAAAGCAAATGCAAATGTAGTTGTGGTAGCTAGCTAAATCAGATTTATGGTAATTCTCAGCACTAGAGAAGTCAAAAGTGAATAAAGCATTCAGTAAACTGCACCCAGATTCATAATGTTAGACAGTTTACTGTGCAAAAAGATGGAATAAGTATAAATTAGAGAGGAGGGGGAATATAGGTTAAAAATGAATGTAGTAACATGTCTAAAAAAACCCCCACAACCCTATATACATAATATTTCATTCAATCCAATCCTAGTTTGATAGTGGAAGTGGTAATGTTGCTTCACATGTTAACCCCAGAAGACTTTTAGAATACATTTTTTTATCATCATGTTGTACATTTTCTCAGTATTTCCTCTTTGAGTGAGTTATACAGTGAAATTGATTGACTGATCTAATAATTAGCTGAAGAGTGAACCTAAATCACAAGAATTCCACCCAATTAGCTTTTATCTTAATCTAAGTATACATACAAATACTTGATGTAAATTCTTGATTTAAGTGTATCATGATAGATGGAAACTGAGGGAACAATAATGTCTGGTTGCCAGAAAAGCACAAAACAACTGACATCACAGCTCACTGAATATGAAGATTATTTTCAGTTTGGTGTGTATGTATTCAAAACTCTGTCTATTCTATTTTAAATTACTATTTCACTACTACCAACCTAGTTGTTATATTAAGAAACTGTTCTATAGGGGTTCAGTATGGACATTTCTTGCAATCATTTATACATAGAGACTCAATGTTTTTAATATTGTCCTACTTGCTCCCATTTTCACTTCAAAAGACTTTTCTGCCTTAAAATAGTATTGACCTTATTTCTTTTCATTTTATCCCCTGATATGTGCTTTGCACTTGACTGAATTTCTTTTGCTATGTATACTTGATTTTTCCCTCATTTTTTCTTAAGGGTAGTAATCAAAATTTCCAGCCTGCATCTATCCTTAGCCAATTAGAATTTTTGTTTGCATATTATATTTCCAAAGAAAGCATGACAGTATAGATGCAATGGTTTTCAGGCATAAGCCTGGGATGGCCACAAGGAAAGAAATCATTAGTGAATTTTGCCTATCATCCTAAATCCGTGCTACAAAAATCTGTGTATGTAATTTTAAAATTTTTTTTTAGAAAAGCTTTAAAAAGATATTTGCTATATTGTAGAAACAAAATAATATAAATTCCTTTAGTGGTATAGAAAATAGTATGACAGAAGAAAAACAACCCAAAGACAAAACCAAAAAAAACAACCAAAAAAACCCATATATAATGTGGGGGTTTAAAGACCTTCTGAGTAAACTAAGTAATTTTAATTTGTATGACACTGCAGTGTATTTTCTCTGTTATCTTTTGAGCTTCCTCCTTTATGTTTTGAGCTAGCATGCCAGAATTGTTTATTTCTTCTGTGAAAAAGTTCCTATTTCTAGTCCTGCTGAGATGGTGTATATCAGGCCTCCTCAGGCTAGCACAAATCAAGAATGACATGTGGCATTTATAGGAAAAAATATTTTAAAATCTCTTCATGGATTTAATAGCCTAAATCGTAATTTTTTAAAGCTTGGGGAAAAAATCATACTTTGCATATCAATCTCTGTGGCATTGTTATCCTCATTCTTCCTCCCCTCTTTGACTTTACCATTTATTAATCCTATTTTTTGTTTAATCCTCTCCTAAAAGACTCAGGGACTGAACTATGGCCCAGTCTCAAAAGGAGATCAATGATAAGAATATAATATAAGTCATGCTTTCCTGGACAGACCAGCCTAGGCCAATCTGTCCCCAGTAGGGGTGATCAGAGACATATTTAGGGAGAGCACACGAGCCTGGTCCCTTTCTGTGATCCAGTCCCATCATTCCTTCTCTGAATTCATGATTATTGTATTAGCGATTCTAAGGTGTCTCTCTGCCCATTTCTTTCAGTTTCCATTTGGTCTTTATTCATTCAGTCACCCATGAATTTGAACCTGCTGACACTGGCTGCCTCCACTACTTCCTATGACAGCAAGTTGCTGAAGTTCACTACCTGCTGTGTAAAGAGATGCTTTCTTTTATCTGGTTTAAACTGGTTTCATTGAGGTTATCCTAGTTTTAATGTTATGGTATTTGGTGAATAATAACTCTTGTTCACTTTATCTACCACCCTAATGATTTTGTAGACCTCAGTTATCATCCCTGTCAACAGTTCCCTCTTTAAATCAGAGCCCCAGACTTAGCCCCAGGGCTAACAAAATGATCAAATGATGGAACAGTTGTGTTAGGAGGAAAGACTGTTGGGAGGAGATCTCATATCACTGTTCTGTGATTTTATGATTCTGTTATATGCCTTTTGAGAGAGTTCAGAATCACAGAATGGCTGAGGTTGGAAGGGTCCTTCGGACATCATCTGGTCCACCCCCTTGCTCTAGTTATGAGTTATGAGAAAGAACACCTAGTCCATCCCAAACAAATTCCAGTACGAAGGTGATACTTAGTCTCTCAGCCCATGGGGGATAGTGGTGCCATTGGGCATACACAGTGCAGAACTTGAGATGCCAAAACAAGCTTTCTGGGATGACAGCAAGGTAGCAACACTGAGTTTTTGTACAGGTTTGCCTGGAGTCTCCACTCCATTCACTTGGTCAGCAGGCCCTTTTTCTATCTGCCATGAAGTCATCTTTTAATAGAGAGCCTGACTGTAGCTTCTGCATGCTACCATGATTTCTTTTGCATATATAGGTAAGCAATGTGTTCACTTATGTATGGAGTGTATATATGTCCTGGTTTCAGCTGGGATAGAGTTAACTGTCTTCCTAGTAGCTGGTACAGTGCTATGTTTTAAGTTCAGTATGTGAAGAATGTTGATAACACTGATGTTTTCAGTTGTTGCTCAGTAGTGTTTAGACTAAAGTCAAGGATTTTTCAGCTTCTCATGCCCAGCCAGTGAGAAAGCTGGAGGGGCACAAGAAGTTGGCACAGGACACAGCCAGGGCACCTGACCCAAACTGGCCAACAGTGTATTCCATACCATGGGACGTCCCATCATGTATAGGAACGGGGAAGTGGGGGCGGGGAATTGCTGCTGGGGGACTGGCTGGGTGTCGGTCGGCGGGTGGTGAGCAATTGCACTGCGTATCATTTGTACATTCCAATCCTTTCATTATTGCTGTTGTCATTTTATTAGTGTTATCATTATCATCATTAGTTTCTTCTTTTCTGTTCTATTAAACCGTTCTTATCTCAACCCACGGGTTTTGCTTCTTTTCCCGATTTTCTCCCCCATCCCACTGGGTGGGGGGGAGTGAGTGAGCGGCTGCGTGGTGTTTAGTTGCTGGCTGGGGTTAAACCACGACAATATATATATTTATACACACACATCACTGCTGTGTGTTTGTGAATGCATATGTGCTTGTAACTAAGTACCCAGCTAACATCATTCTTTCTTTGTTTCTATTTCAGAGTCAGCACATGAACTCTGATTTGCTCTTTGGGATGTCCAATGGCCCTGTGCCTTAATCAAGACTTTCTAGCAATCGCATTGTTTTCCTTGAAAGATGACAGAAGACCATAATCATATGACAGTACAGAAGAAATACCTATAAAGCACAAAGTGCAGGTGATAGCTGCAGGACCATCCAAAATGTTTACTGTGACTCTACTGTTAGTCAATTTATAACTCTGAATTTCAGAGGACAGCTTCTAGTTGAAAACATAAAAGAGCTAAATGCTTGTTCCACAGCAACTGACGCCATTGGTGGACACCTGAGGTCACAGACATGCTATGTCAGATATATCTTTTACAGTTGATATCATTCTTGGAATTTGTAGCATGGCTCAGGGCTGTGGGACAACGTAAAATAGCACATCATTGGCACAATGACCTCAGAGGTAGATAACAAAGATGTGCAAAAGTGGGACAAGATCCAGCAGCAGTTCAAAGACCTCAACCTACAGACAAGAAAAGGGCTCACTCTAGTGGTACAAGCCAGCAAAACAACAAATGTGGATGTCAACATCTCATGGCCTTTAGGCTGGGGAGAAAGGGAGGTATGAGGCCAAAGAAAAAGAGGCTGGAGAAAATGAAAAAAACCCAAAACAAATAATAAAAGATGCAAATTGCATGATTGGTGCTGTTTCGGGGTACCTGTTAGACAGCTCTGCACTTGATCACCACAGCCTAAATCAGGAAAGCCTGTTGTTCCAACCATACCACACAACCGTATGGCCTGCTTTGGCAGTCAGGAGGACCAGAGATGGGGTAGTGCTTGGTCCCTTCTCTGGCCAACAGAAGAACACCTGAATGGACAGCCCAAACATCCTGGTATCACCATGTCAGTGTCTGTTTCAGGTCTGAGAGCAACTGCATCTTCCCAACCGCTTCCTGACATGTCATACAGCTTATACACAAACATATTCCCTATCCACAGTAATGGGATGCAGTATGTGGCTCCATTGCTTGGAAGACAGACCAACAGCTGAACTGGATACTCCATTACTTGGTATCACAGTGCAGCTTCTCCTAAGTTTTGGTCTCTATTTCTTCTTTATTGCCTCCTGATTGCTACTGGTACAGTGACATTCATTATTATCTAAAATAATTTTATTTCGTTAAAATGTTTTCAAAATACCTGTAATTTTTTTTTTCAGATAAGTGTTGATTTTGTCACACTGGTTTCACTGACATCTTCAAAACAAACAAAAAACCAAAACCCACTGAGATTCCCATAACAAATAAAAATGATTGCATTTGCCTAGCTTTCACAGTCCCACACAGTTAACAGTTACAATATTAAAGGAAATACCTTGTCTTTCTTTCACCACATTTTCTGCTTCATATTCTATAAACAAATGTAACATCAGTGGTGTTCCCCAGGGCTCAGTATTGGGGCCAGTTCTGTTTAATATCTTTATCAAGGATCTGGATGAGGGGATCAAGTGCACCCTCAGTAAGTTTGCAGATGACACCAAGTTGGGAGGCAGGGTTGATCTGCTTGAGGGTAGGAAGGCTCTACAGAGGGATCTGCACAGGCTGGATCAATGGGCTGAGGCCAATTGTATGAGGTTCAACAAGGTCAAGTGCCGGGTCCTGCACTTGGGTCACAACAACCCCATGCAGCGCTACAGGCTTGGGGAAGAGTGGCTGGAAAGCTGCCCGGCGGAAAAGGACCTGGGGGTGCTGGCTGACAGCCGGCTGAATGTGAGCCAGCAGTGTGCCCAGGTGGCCAAGAAGGCCAATGGCATCCTGGCCTCCATCAGAAATAGTGTGGCCAGCAGGAGCAGGGAGGTGGTTGTTCCCCTGTACTGGGCACTGGTGAGGCCGCACCTCGAGTCCTGTGTTCAGTTTTGGGCCCCTCACTACAGGAAAGACAATGAGGTGCTGGAGCGTGTCCAGAGGAGAGCAACGAAGCTGGTGAAGGGTCTAGAGCACAAGTCTTATGAGGAGCAGCTGAGGGAACTGGGGTTGTTTAGTCTGGAGAAAAGGAGGCTGAGGGGAGACCTTATCGCTCTCTACAACTACCTGACAGGAGGTTGTAGTGAGGTGGGGGTCGATCTCTTCTCCCAAGTAACAAGTGACAGGACGAGAGGAAACAGCCTCAAGTTGCACCAGGGGAGGTTTAGACTGGATATTAGGAAAAATTTCTTCCCTGAAAGGGTTATCAAGCATTGGAACAGGCTGCCCAGGGAAGAGGTTGAGTCACCATCCCTGGAGGTATTTAAAAGACGTGTAAATGTGGTGCTTAGGGACATGGTTTAGTGGGACTTGGTAGTATTAGGTTAATGGTTGGACTTGATGATCTTAAAGGTCTTTTCCAACCTAAACGATTCTAACGATTCTGTAACAAAAAAGGAAAACAGGAATCTTGGAAACTTGGTGCAGTACTCTTCCTTTCCATTTTCTCTTTTTTCCTGTTCTTTTTCCCAGTACTCCCACTTCTTTATTGCATCTGCTTTTATCTACTCTATCTACTTATGAGATTTTCAAGGAAACAACAGCATAGTAGTATTAGTTTTTGCCATTTAGCCATAAAAGACTCTGGAGTTGATACATATGCAATGATTACTCCATTGTGATGGAGGATGAAATCCCAGTTCCATTATAATCAATAGCAAAATGGCTATTAAATTCAGCAAGATGAAGATTACACTCACTGTATTAAAAGAGAGCTTCATCAAAAGCACCAAGCATTCATTTTTTCACATAGTTGCCATAATCAGCAAAGCCTCACTTGAGGTTACTTTCATTTTTGAAGGTGATGTTTTCAGAAGTGTTTACTATTGCCATCGAATTCAATTCAGGCAGAGTTTGGTCAAAGGTGAGCACTTCTGAACATTGCATCCAGATGATATAGAATAAATCTAGGGTGTGTTTTGTTTTTGTTTTTTTTTTAGTGCTCCCTTATCTCTGTGCAGCTATCAAAATCTTTCTATAGCTGTGCCAGACATTATACTGGTGCATTAGAAATCCCAGAACTAGCCCCAGTCAAGCTGAAACATCTATGCTGTGCTGTACAGACCAACTAGTTCAGATTCTCATTGCAGTCTAGTCCCTTTAGCCCACTGCAAAATAGGTCAGACACAGACCACTTCAGCACGGTTATAATGCCTCCTGTTTCAGAGGCAGTTTCCTGAGGATCTCTGCTCTCTCTTCTTCTACAGGATAACATGGTACCCAGAGTGTATTAACAGAAATTTCATACCTCAGTGTCACTCTGAAAGCTAACTGAAGCTCAGGTAATATATTAAGTATAGTTTTGCAGTTAATTGGATGATTTAAAGCCTAGTTGAAGACTGAATAGGAAAATAATGAATAACATTAACAGAAATCTGCAAAAGTTCCTTCAGTGATAAGCACAGATAAGCAGCAGAAAATAATAATAATAATAATTTTTAAAAGAGTTCATTAACTGTTCCATAAACAAATATTTTATTACTGAAATCTGCTGTTTCACTGTTATGGAAGCTATACTGAAAAAAAATGTGATTTTTATTTTCAGGAAATACCTGATTTGAATGAGTGAAAAAGAGAGACAGACTCTTCCCAGTGGCACCCAGTGACAGGACAAGAGGCAATGAGCAGAAACTGAAACACAGTAAATTTCACTTAAATATAAGGTTGATTTATTTAATATTTTTTTATGTAAGAGTGGCCAAACACTGGAACAGGTTGTCCATATTAGTGTTTCCATTCTTGGAGATATACATAACCTGACTGGACATGGCCCTGAACAGCCAGCTGACTGTGGTTCAAGCAGGGCGGTTAGACTAGATGATCTCAAGATCCTTCCTAATCTCAGCCCTTCTGTAATTCTCTTGTATTAAATTGAAAGCTGGATAAATTACCATGGCTATATTAAAAATACCTCAGATATGTATGTGATATGACATAGCGATCTCTCTACCATTAAGGTTAGCTTTGACAGAAGAACTCTGCATTAGAGTTCAATATTTACAAAGATAATGGCATTATTAGACTTTTTGCATATATAATTCTAGATACAGACAATCACTAAAACTGTTTGTCATAGCTGCAGAATTCACAAAAGAAGGAAGGGAGAAAACAGGAGAAAAATGTATGAACAGTAAATCCCTGCAAACATACCAGCCTAAAAGTATCTTATACTTGAGTGTTCATGTGAAGTATCTTCTGATTATACCTATATATCCTGAGGTGGACTAAAGGTGGAAACAAAAGAGTACATATACTTCCAAGGTAAACCTTGGGTTCATGAGAAGAAGATACATATATATAGTCTCTTGATTTTGTAATGGAGAAAGGCAGTGAAGGAAACACTTGATCAGAAAAGATCCAAATGACCTGACCTTCACAAAGGGCCCAGAATTAAAGAGTAAAATTGAGTAAATGTACATTTATTTATTTATTTATTTATTTATTTATTTATAACTAAAATTTAAACACATCAGAAACTGCAGGACGGAGTTCAAAAGAAAGTAAGCAGAGAAACATAAACATTCATGACACAGTCTGGAGGGGGGGTCAATGATGACTGCCCTGCCACTGCAACAGAGGTTCACACTGACTGCTCAGCGGAAGTATCAGTTAGATTACTTTTAGTTTGTTCATGTGGACAAATGAACCAGAAAGAAATACAATAAACACCAATGAAAAAGTGTTTGGGTTGTTTGGGGTTGGTGTTGGATTTTTTTATATCATCATCAGGTTCTGGACAGGGAAGAGAACTTAACAGTTTAAAACAGATTATTGTTTTGGAGCTTGTTTTTTCTTCATATAACTGGTAGTTTCACAGTTCATGCCTTTTCTTCAACATTGTGTAGAAAATAGGAAAGAGGTTTGGACGAAAAATTATTAAAGATCAAAGCCTGTTTTACAACATGAAGCAAAGCTTTTGAATTCAAGTGTCAATTACCTTATTAATGTGTTCAAGTGCCTGCTGTTAAAAGTTCAAAGGCACTGTTGCCCTCACCAATTAAAGTTTAGTGTGCTGGAAAGAGGTGCAGTAGTGGTTAATCTCCGCCACTGGGAGATGACACCTATTTAATTCATATTTTATTCATACTGCTACCTCTTTTGCCACAGTATTAGAAGATTTTACTTTATATAACACTCATTAACTTTCTCTACATGCTGACTATCACCATTATAATTTGGAAAATACTAATTTTTCTTTTGCTTCTCATCATGTGCAGGAACGTAAGGTAAACTAAAATATGGTTTTACAGGTTATAAGTTATTCTGCTGTTTCTTCCTGCATAGTTAGTTTTAGCCTATAGTATAAGAGGTAGTTTGTTTTTCTTTTAGGTCTAAACATATTTTTAATTATTCACTATGGTTTATCAATATGCAGTATTTTTATAAGCCCCTTCTACCAAACAAGGCCTTATTCCATTACTCTCCAAAATGAGAATTCAGCTCCATCAGTTTGCTAAGAATGGCATTCAAAAATCAGAGGCATTTCTGCACTCATAATCACTCTGCAAAAGTTATATTTTTTTATTTACTGGTGTAGTTAGAATAATAAAGTCATTTCTTCTCCCTTTGTCCCTCAGTAGGTATTCAGTTTTATCAGTATAACCAGTAGACTTAATTGCCATGTAGGAAGAGAAATGATTGCAGTAATCAGTTGTTTATTGGTCAGTTACCAATTCACAAATATCTGTATTTATTCCCTTGTGAAATAAAATACTAAAAGAAATGGGAAGTGAATCAAACACCCTAAATTTAAATGCCCAATTACATTAAACATCAATGTTTTAATGTTCTTGATTAAATCAATAAGAAAACATAAGATGTTTTCTTACTCTATTATTGCTCTATTTTCCTTCTGAAACAAAAAAAAATCCCTCAACAGTCAAGTAACAATGCTTATTTCTCCCCTAAAGTCAGTATCTAGTATGTTTAGTTTTTTAAAGGTAAATGTTGCTAAACTAAAACTTTGGTGGGAACTTATTAACTGAGTAATATCCCTTAAATTTTCCTCCTCCCTGCCTAACACAATTAAACATCTTTTATACAAAGAAAACAAACAATTTTGATTTTCCATGCCTCTGTTAGAGGCTTCTGGTAGTTGTTCAGTACTTTACAATATACAATAGTCTTTATTTATACACTATGACAGGTGAAATAATATTCTAGATGAAATTGCTATATTAAAATTAACAGTATTCATGTTACATTTGGTTTTGATTCTTTACACTGCATGGTGACTGTTATTGTTAGCACAAGTTCTATATGTAGAATGTTATACTGACAGAACAGAGACTTAATATGAAGGTTGGTTTGGTACCATTGACTAATATTCACTACAAGCATTACATATACTAATATAATTCAGTAATACAAAGCTTGTGTTGACCAAGCCTAGGAACCTTTTAAAAACTAATTTGTATAATTTCTAATCAATATTTAATCAATAATTAAACATTTGAGTGTATGTGGTCCTTGAAAGGGTGAATTTTCCTTTTCACTGAGAGTCATTGATCTTGGACTTGTAGCCTGAAGATCATAGAAGAGTAACTGAATAGAGAAATTTAAAATCTTCTGGAACTTGTGTTTGAACAATGAATCACTCTTGGTATCTTTTTCAGTATTTCTTCTGTAAATAGTTTTGAGCAATGAAAAAAGAGAAAATCAAGTATGTGTAACAACACTACAAATGAAGAGCTGTGGAAAGAAGGCTGAGAGAGTTGGCTTAAATCTTTCCATGCAGTGTCTGACACAGTGGAGTGAAAAGTGAGCTAAGTAGT